>NC_133617.1:337795316-338431566 GCF_048593235.1 Sminthopsis crassicaudata | reverse complement strand
GCAGAACCGAATTTTGTTGTTGTTGTTGTTGTTGTTGCAAAGGAAGAATTGGATTTGGAAGGTAAAAATAATCTGGGGAGAAAAAAAAATGTTAACAGTTTACATTCATTTCCCAGTGTTTCTTCTCTGAGTGTAGATGATTCTGTCCATCACTGATCAATTGGAAATGGATTAGCTCTTCTCTATATTGAAGATATACACTTCCATCAAAATATATCCTCATATAGTATTGTTGTTGAAGTATATAATGATCTCCTAGTTCTGCTCATTTCACTCAGCATCAGTTGATGTAAGTCTCTCCAACCCTCTCTGTATTCATCCTGTTGGTCATTTCTTACAGAACAATAATATTCCATAACATTCATATACCATAATTTACCCAACCATTCTCCAATTGATGAGCATCCATTCATTTTCCAGTTTCAAGCCACTACAAAAAGGGCTGCCACAAAAATTTTGGCACATACAGGTCCCTTTCCCTTCTTTAGTATTCCCTTGGGATATACCAAGATATATTAAGCTGGAAAACTGTTTCACTTAAAGTACTTGTCTGTTCTATCATGACAAAATTCATTCAGTGGTTTGATCTAGTCTTGACTCTGAGAAATACTGGGGTGAACTAAGGTAATATCATGGCTTTTCACCACTATTTTGTCTCCATCCAATTTTCAAGATGTTTATTTTTTAAAATTTTTTAATTAATTTTATAAATATAATTTTTGACAGTACATATGCATGGGTAATTTTTTACAACATTAACCCTTGTACTCCCTTCTGTTCTGAATTTTCCCTTCCTTCCCTCCACCCCCTCCACTAGATGGCAGGCAGTCCCATACACGTTAAATGTGCTATAGTATATCCTAAATACAATATATGTGTGCAGAACCGAATTTCGTGTTGCACAGGAAGAATTGGATTCAGAAGGTAAAAATAACCTGGGAAGAAAGACAAAAATGCAAACAGTTTACCCTCATTTTCCAGTGTTTCTTCTCTGAGTGTAGCCGAATCTGTCCATCATTGATCAATTGGAACTGAATTAGATCTTCTCTTTGTTGAAGATATCCACATTCATCAGAATACACTTTCATACAGTATCATTGTTGAAGTGTATAATTATCTCCTGGTTCTGCTCATTTCACTCAGCATCAGTTCATGTAAGTCTCTCCAAGCCTCTCTGTATTCATCCTGCTGGTCATTTCTTACAGAACAATAATATTCCTTAACATTCATATTCTCCAATTGACGGGAATCCATTAATTTTCCAGTTTCTATCCACTACAAAAAGGGCTGCCACAAACATTTTGGCGCATACAGGTCCCTTTCCCTTCTTTAGTATTTTTAAGATGTTTCTTAAGTGCCAACATCTAAACAATTGTTTTTCAATATGCTTATTACTCATGACATCCCTTTGAAATTTTCATGTTGAATCTTTAAATTTAGCCTCAAAAATAGTGCTTGTCTGGTGAAATTCATGAAGATTAAAAGTGCAACAACTTACCAACTGAAGATAATCTGGAAGCCCACCAGAACAAGTTTGTCTGAGGGCCCAGAATAGACCAGCAGCAGACAGTGAAATAGGAAAGTCTGGCATCCTGAGTGTACCAGGGACAGGGGTAGTCTCTGTGACTAGAAGAGCAGTGGAAATGACCCTGCCATGGGCTGACTGCTTTGCCTTGATTTTAAAGCAGGGGAGAAGCATAGAGATTAGAGCCGAAGGGACAGGATACTCTAAAAACACCAGAACTGTACCCTCCCCCGAAACTGGAAGTGATGCAGCATAGACCAGTGCAACAGTGCAGCTGCACACTGAAGCATGGCCAGGGCAGCAGCAAATCTACACAGCAGGAAGGTGCAGCCTCTAATCTGCACAATGAGGGGCTCAGCCTGGGCAACAAAACCTCTGAAGCAAGACTGTGCTTCTGCAGCAGAGACACTTCTGGTCCAGGGCAGAGAAACTTCCTGTCCCAGCAGAGTTATACAGCTGGTTCAGCTGTTAATACCCACAGCAGCTTCAGATTGGGGCAGTGACACTTTCACTGTCTTGCCTCAAGGCAGTCATTAATCCACACAGCTGGGTTCTTAGCAGGGCATCCCCCAAAGATGGACTGTGTGTAGACCTGAGTCACTTCCATTGGGGAATTTTTCCTAGAGTACTCCCATACCGGGCCATTCCTTGAAGCTGGTTGACAGGCCGGCCATATACCTATCCCTGTTCTGAAGAGGAAGCTGGTAACCTCTTGACCCTAAAGGCAGATCCTAAAGGCTTTAAAAATAAGTAAAAAAATTAAAAGGACAATTGATAGCTTCTATACAGAAAGAGAGAAGGTTTTCAACCTCAAGGAGACTAATCGCAGACAGTCTCAAGACAATTGTTTGTCCCCAACACAAAAGGCTCTCCTGGAAGAGACTATTAAAAATCTTAAAAGGG
This sequence comes from Sminthopsis crassicaudata, assembly GCF_048593235.1. Classification (NCBI taxonomy): domain Eukaryota; kingdom Metazoa; phylum Chordata; class Mammalia; order Dasyuromorphia; family Dasyuridae; genus Sminthopsis; species Sminthopsis crassicaudata. The sequence goes on along the minus strand of NC_133617.1, from coordinate 338,429,138 downwards.
AGCTAGAAGAAAAATGGGGAAAGGAAAGAGAAGCTATGCAAGAGAATAACAACTTCCTGAAAGGAGAACTGGAAAAGGTAAAAAAATCACAGGTAGTGCAGGGAAACAGAATTTGTGAATTGGAAAAGATAAAGAATTCCCAGGAAAGTAGAATTTGTGAATTAGAAAAAGAAAATAACCTGCTAAAAATAGTGAAATGGAAAAAAAATTCCATTGAGCAAAAGAACTCATTTAAAAACTCAATTGGAAATATACAAAAAGAAGTAAAAAAAGTTAGTGAAGAAAATAACTCATTAAAAATCAGAACTGAACAAATAGAACCAAATGATTCCCTGAAACATCAAGAATCACTCAAGCAAAATAAAAAAAATGAAAAAATAGAAAGATATCACATATCTACCAGGAAAAACAACTGACTTGGAGACTTGGAAAATAGATCTAGGAGAGATAATCTGAGGATTATTGGACTTCCACAAAATTATGATGAAAAAAAGAGCCTAGATACTATTTTACATGAAATCATCAAAGAGAACTGCCCAGAGGTAACAGAATCAGAAGGGAAAATAGGCATCGAAAGAATTCATCGAACACCTTTTGAAAAGACCCTAAAAAAACCACTCCATGGAATATTGTGGCCAAACTTCAGAACTATCAGAATAAGGAAAAATATTACAAGCAGCCCGGAAAAAACAATTTAAATATTGAGGTGCCACAATAAGGGTCACTCAAGATCTGGCTGCATCCACACTCAAGGATCGAAGGAATCTGATATTCCAAAAAACAAAAGAACTCGGAATGCAACCAAGAATAAACTACCCAGCTAAGCTGAGCATTTTATTTCATGGAAGAAGATGAACATTTAATGAAACAAATGAATTTCATTTGTTTCTATGGAAAAAACAGATCTAAACAAAATTTTTTTTTCTCCAACCAAGAGAAGTAGAAAAAGGTAACAGCATCTCTTGAGAACTATATTTCTAATGTGGATATACATAAAGTCCACATATATAATTTGATTTTTACTGATATAACAAAAAAGGGAAATAGAAATGGAAAGGAGATAGTATAAGAAAAAGGGAAAAGAGGGAAATTAGAGAGGGGGAGGAACATTGTGTGAATCTTACTCTCATCAAAGTTGGCTCAAGGAGACAATAATTGGCATATTTGTTTTACTGAAAATTCTCTCTCACCTCATTATAAAATGGGAAAGAAAAAGGGAAAAGGAAAAGAGTAATAAGGGAAAGGTGCAAAAAAGGGGAAGGGATCTAAATGGAGGAGGGAAGGATACTAAAGAGGGAGGGCTGTGTGATGCAAGTGGGGTCCATAAGTTTAATACTTGGGAAGGGGTTCAGGGAGGCAAGGGGGAAAAAAGCATAATCCGGGGATATTATGAAGGCAGGATATACAGAATTAGTAATTTTAACTGTAAATGTGAATGGGATGAACTCTCCCATTAAGTAGACGGATAGCAGACTGGATGAAAAGCCAGAACCCTACAATATGTTGTTTACAGGAAACACATTTAAAGCAGGGAGATACATACAGAGTAAAGGTAAAAGGCTGGAGCAGAATCTATTATGCTTCAGGTGAAGTCAAACAAGTAGGGGTAGCCATCCTTATCTCAGATCAAGCAAAAGCAAAAATTGATCTAATTAAAAGAGATAAGGAAGGATACTATATCATGCTGAAGGGTAGCATAGACAATGAAGCCATATCAATACTAAACATATATGAACCAAGTGGTATAGCATCTAACTTCCTAAAGGAGAAGTTAAGAGAGTTGCAAGAAGAAATAGACAGCAAAACTATAATAGTGGGAGATCTCAAACTTGCACTCTTAGAATTAGATAAATCAAACCACAAAACAAATAAGAAAGAAATTAAAGAGGTAAATAGAACATTAGAAAAACCAGGTATGATAGATCTTTGGAGAAAACTGAATGGTGATAGAAAGGAGTATACTTTCTTCTCAGCAGTCCATGGAACCTTTAAAAAAATTGACCCTATATTAGGACATAAATATCTCAAAATTAAATGTAGAAAGGCAGAAATAGTAAATGCTTTCTTTTTAGATCATGATGAAATAAAAACTACATTCAATGAAAAGTTAGGGGTAAATAGACCAAAAAGTAATTGGAAACTAAATAATCTCATCTTAAAGAATGATTGGGTGAAACAGCAAATTAAAGACACAATTAATAATTTCACTCAAGAGAATGACAATGATGAGACATCACACCAAAATTTGTGGGATGCAGCTAAAGCAGTAATAAGGGGAAATTTTATATCTTTAGAGGCTTACTTGAAGAATATAGAGAAAGAGAAGATCAATGACTTGGGCTTGGAACTTAAAAAGCTAGAAAAAGGCTAAATTAAAAACCCCCAATTAAATACTAAACTTGAACTTCTAAAATTAAAAGGAGAAATTAATAATATTGAACATAAAAAAACTGTTGAATTAATAAATAAAACTAAAAGTTGGTTCTATGAAAAACCAATAAAATAGGTAAACCTTTGGTAGATCTGATAAGAAAAGGGAAAGAGGAAAATCAAATTGTTAGCCTTAAAATTGAAAAGGGGGAACTTTCCACTAATGAAGAGGAAATTAGAGCAATCATAAAGAGTTACTTTGCCCAAATTTATGCCAATAAATTTGGTAACCTAAGGGAAATGGATGACTACTTCCAAAAATATAGGCTTCCCAGATTAACAGAGAAGGAAGTAAATTACTTAAATAGTCCCATTTCAGAAAAAGAAATACAACAAGCTATTTTTCAACTGCCTAAGAAAAAATCCCCAGGGCCAGATGGATTTACATATGAATTCTGCCAAAGATTTAAAGAATAATTAGCCCCAATGTTATATAAATTATTTGAAAAAATAGGGATTGAAGGAGTCCTACCAAATTCCTTTTATGACACAGATGTGGTACTGATACCTAAACCAGGTAGGCAGAAAACAGAAAGAAAATTATAGACCAATCTCCCTAATGAACATTGATGCTAAAATCTTAAATAAAATATTAACAAAAAGACTACAGAAAATCATCCCCAGGATAATACACTATGACCAAGTGAAATTTATACCAGGAATGCAGGACTGGTTCAATATTAAGAAAACTATTAACATAATCGACTATATCAATAACCAAATTAACAAAAACCATATGATCATCTCAATAGATGCAGAAAAAGCATTTGACAAAATACAACATCGATTCCTACTAAAAACACTTGAGAGTATAGGAATAAATGGACTTTTCCTTAAAATAGTCAGGAGCATATATTTAAAATAATCAGTAAGTATCATATGTAATGGGGATAAACTGTAACCTTTTCCAGTAAGATCAGGAATGAAATAAGTGAGCCCACTATCACCATTACTATTCAATATTGTATTAGAAACTCTGGCCTTGGCAATAAGAGCTGTGAAAGAGATTAAAGGAATTAGATTAATTAATGAAGAAACTAAACTATCACTCTTTGGAGATGATATGATGGTATACTTAGAGTACCCCAGAGATTCTAATAAAAAGCTATTAGAAATAATCCACAACTTTAGGAAAGTTGTAGGATACAAAATAAATCCACATAAATCCTCAGCATTTTATACATCACTAATAAAATCCAACAGCAACAGATACAAAGAGAAATTCCATTCAAAATAACTGTCGAGAGTTTAAAATATTTGGGAATCTATCTATCAAAGGAAAGTCAGGAATTATATGAGAAAAATTACAAAACACTTGTTTGACAAACCCAAAGATTCCAAGTTTTGGGATAAGAATTCATTATTTGACAAAACTGCTGTGAAAAGTGGAAATTAGTATGGCAGAAATTAGGCATGGTCTGACACTTAACACCACATACCAAGATAAGATCAAAATGAGTCCTTGATTTAGGCATAAAGAATGAGATCATAAACAAATTAGAGGAACATAGGATAGTTTACCTCTCACACTTGTGGAGGAGGAAGGAATTTGTGACCAAAGGAGAACTAGAGATCATTACTGATCACAAAATAGAAAATTTTGATTACATCAAATTGAAAAGCTTTTTTACAAACAACACTAATGCAAACAATATTAGAAGGGAAATAACAACCTGGGAAAATATTTTTCCAGTTAAAGGTTCTGATAAAGGCCTCATTTCTAAAATATGTAAAGAACTGACTCTAATGTGTAAGAGCTCAAGCCATTCTCCAATTGATCAATGGTCAAAGGATATGAACAGACAATTTTCAGATGATGAAATTGAAACTATTTACACTCATATGAAAGAGTGTTCCAAATCACTACTGATCAAAGAAATGCAAATTAAGACAACTCTGAGATACCACCACACACCTGTCAGATTGGCTAAGATGATAGGAACAAATAATGATGAATGTTGGAGGGGCTGTGGGTAAACTGGGACACTGATACATTTTTGGTGGAGTTGTGAAAGAATCCAACCATTCTGGAGAGCAATCTGAAATTATGCCCAAAAAGGTATCAAACTGTGCATACCCTATGATCCAGCAATGCTACTACTGGGCTTATATCCCAAAGAAATACTAAAGAAGGGAAAGGGACCTGTATGTGTCAAAATGTTTGTGGTAGGTTTTTGTAGTGGCTAGAAACTGGAAAATGAATGGATGCCCATCAATTGGAGAATGGTTGGGTAAATTATGGTATATGAATGCTATGGAATATTATTGTTCTATAAGAAATTACCAGCAGGATGAATACAGAGAGGCTTGAAGAGATTTACATGAACTAATGCTGAGTGAGATGAACAGAACCAGGAAATCACTATATGCTTCAACAATGATACTGTATGAGGATGTATTCTGATGGACATGAATATCTTCAACAAGGAGAAGATCTAATTCAGTTCCAACTGATGGACAGAATCATCTACACCCAGATAAATGGAAAATGAGTGTAAACTGTTTTCATTTTGTCTTTCTTCCAAGGTTATTTTTTACCTTCTGAATCCATTTCTTCCTGTGCAAGAAGAAATTCTCTTCTACACATATATTGTATCTAGGATATACTATAACATGTATGAGATTGCCTGCCATCTAGGGAAGGGCATGGGGGGAAGAAGGGAAAATTCGGAATAGATGTGAATGCACGGGATAATGTAAAAAAATTACCTATGCATATGTACTGTCAAAAAAAGTTATAATTATAAAATTAATAAAAAAATTAAAAGTGAAAAATACTTTTAAAACTATATTTCAATATTAGCCATTTTGAAAAAGAAAACATTAGAGGAGCAGAAATATAAAGAAAGTTTAAAAAGTATGCTTAATTCCATACTCAGACTTCACCAGCTCACTTTTATCATAGATGCTAAGTCTTTTCTAGTGGAGCATCCTTACAATATTTGTTATTGTTTACAATATTCTTCTAGTTCTGTCCAATTCATTTTGTATGAGTTGATATGTCTTCTAAGCTTTCCCTAAAACTATTCTTATTCTTATTATTAATTCTTCTTCTTCTTCTTCTTCTTCTTATTATTATTATTATTATTATTATTATTAATTATTAATTATTATTATTATTATTATTATTTTTGCTGAGGCAATTGGGTTTAAGTGACTTGCTCAGGGTCACATAGCTAGGAAGTGTTAAGTGGCTTATACCAAATTTGAACTCAGGTCCTCCTGATTTCATGACTGGTGTGCCACCTAGATAACCCCTTATCATTTCTTATAGCACAATAATATTCCATCACATTTAAATACCATGACTTGTTCAGCCATTCCCCAGCTGTTGAATAAACCCTCAATTTCCAATTCTTTGCTATCACAAGAAGCTGTTAGGAATATTTTTGTACAAACACATTGCTTTTCTTTAATCTCTTTTTGGGATACCAACCTGGTAGGTGGTATCATTGGGTCAAAAGGTTTGCACAGTTTTACAACTCTTTGGGAATAATTCCAAATTGTTTTCCAGAATGGTTTGATCAATTGAAAACCACACTAATGCTGCGTTAAGGTCCCTATTTTTTTCCCTCATTCCCTTCAGCATTTATAATTTTCCTTTTATGTTATGTTAACAAACCTATAGATGTGAATTGATAATTCAGAATAATTTTAATTTACATTTCTCCAATCTGGAGAGATTCATATATTTTTACATGATTATTTATAGCTTTGATTTCTTCTGAATACTATCTATTCTTATGCTTTGATCATTTATCAATTGGGGATAGACTTTTATTACTATAGATTTGGCTCTGCTCTCTATATATTTGAGAAATGAGGCCTTTATGAAATTTTCCTCAATTTTCTGTTTGCCTTCTAATTTTGATTACATTATTTTTGTATAAAAGCCTTTTAATTTTACAAAATTAGCTATTTTATTATTCGTGATGATATCTATCTCTTGTTTAATCATAAACTTTTCTTTTACTTACCCGTGCTTTCCTAATTTGCTTATATAATCCTTTATGTCTAAATCATTTATCCATTTTTGAAGCTCAAATAAGGTAATATATGTAAATCACTTTCCACATTTTAGATAATATTATAAATGCCAGTTAGTAATTTTAATTATGATAAAATGCCTGTGAACACTTGAAAAGTGTTGATAAGTCATTAAATATATCATGTATTCATTAAGAATAAGATATAAGATTTAGAATCAAGTAACAAATGAGGAGATAAAGGCCCTGAGAAAGAAGAAACATTAGTCCAAGGAAACATATTAAGTAATTAGCAAAGAGCAGATTCAAATTGAACTATTCTGAATTTGAAACCAACATTCTTCCTAAAATATCTCATAGGCCTTATTCCAAATTCACATTTGTTTTATTGGAAAATTTATTAGCTAGCAGGTGAAGAAGTGCCAAAATGAATTTGTGGCCTACATGTGGATTAAGTTAATTCAAAACTGGTTGAGGCAATTTATTCTACACTTAATAGTAGTAGGCATGTAGTATATACTTAAATATTAATTTTTTTTCCATCCTTAATTCAACTATTCTGATTCCAAGCCAAAATCTGATTCTGCTATACCACATTGCTTTTAATTGGTTCCGCAGATCTCTCTTTTTGTTTATGAAATGGGGAATAGCTTAGATGATGGCAATGATGACTTTTGTATTAAAATTTTAGATGATATGAAGGTTAGAAGGGCAATTAATCAATTAAATGGTAAAATCAGCATTCTCAAAGTTTTCAGTATCTCATACCTAATGGCATTATATATATTTTATAAGTATAAGAAAAAGATCAATAAAAAGACAACAATCTGTGTAATATAGGAATATATATAGAAATTTTTATAAATTTTCAGAAAGAAAAAAACCTTGATCAAACAAAAAGCTTAAAAAATAATTTAACTATGATTTATGAATGATGTAAATAATGCCCCTTTTAAGTGAGAATATTTTGATACCTTAAAGTGTCAGATAAGGAATATTTATTTATTAAAAACTGATAAAATCTAAATGTTAAAGAACACTTTTTTCAAAGATACAAATATGAAAAAGACTACATTAAGAAATAACCGAAGATGGCGGAGAAGATACATGCCACTGTGTAAGCTCCTTTCTTCCCTCACAACCAACTAGATTTAATCAGCCTCAGAAATAGCGTTGGACTGATAGAATCCACAAGGACTGGAAGCAGGATTTACCAGCTGAAGAGAATCTGGAGTTTCAGCAGGAAAGGTCAGCTCCCAGGGGAGGAAGAAGAGAGGCAAGCACAGACAGTGGGGTAGTGGCACACTGTGCCGTTCGCACTGGGGAGGGCTCTGAGATCAGAGAATCCACTGACAGAAAAGAATCTGGCACAGGCTGTTAGCCCTTCTCTGCTTATAAAACAGCAGTTCAGAGGAGAAATATAAGCCACTTTAAAATTTAAAACTAGATTGGATCTTCCCGGATCCCGGGGGTGACTCAGCAGATCTCGGCACAAAGGTGTGGCCGACATAGGCAATCAAGGCTTTCGTTTCGGGGTAGTTAAGAGATTGAACAGTGGGCAGGGCGGTAACTCATAGTGCCTGGCTCGGCTGGCTGGAGGCTGTGGAACAGAAGTCCCAGAAAAGCGGAACTTTTGAACTAGGGACAGCGGTTTCTGGCAGACACTTCCCAGTTTGAGTGCAGGGGCTTTTCACGTCACCTGCTGCAGACATCCACGCCCCACCGTGACGCATAGGCTACGCTTTGAGTCGCCTTTACTGTTCAGTCTCAACCTCAGGGAAGCAGCTAAAACACAGCGCCCTCAGGGCACAGCAGTGCTGATCACCTCTGGGGCACTTCCAGGGAGGGGGTGGGGAACTCTCTCCCAGAACTCTCTCTTAGCTCAGGCGCAGGGGTCGCTGCATCCATCCAGTCTGGGAGGAAGCTGGTAAAGAAATAAATAAATAATTTCCTACCCCAGGGACAGACCCCAAAAGATTTTTTAAGTATGAGCAAGAAGCCCAAAAAAACATAGATTCCTTCTACACAGAGAAAGAGCGGGTATCCAACCCCGAAGGAAGTTAACAACAGAGAGTCAGCAGATAACAACCTAAAGGGGAATGATTCCTGCCCCCCATCACATAACTCTCTCCATGAAGAGACTATTAAAAAGTTAAGAGAGTTTGAAGAAAAATGGGGAAAGGAAAGGGAAGCTATGATAGAGAATAACAACGTCCTGAAATTGGAGTTGGAAAAAATAAAGAATTCACAGGAGATGCAGGGAAACAAAATTAGTGAATTAGAAAAGGTAAAAAAAATCACAGGAAAATAGGATTTCTGAATTGGAAAAAGAAAATAATTCTCAAAAAAAAATTAGGGAAATGGAAAAAAATTCAATAGAGCAAAATAATTCATTTAAAAATGAAATTGGGCATTTAAAAAAGAACTAAAAACTGTGAAAGAAGAAAATAACTCCTTAAAAGTCAGGATGGAACAAATAGAAATGAATGATTCACAGAGAACCCAAGAATCAGTCAAACAAAACAAAAAAAATGAGAAGTTGGAGAACAATGTCAAATACTTACTGTGAAAATCTATAGACCTGGAAAATAGATCTAGGAGAGATAATCTGCGGATCATTGGACTTCCCAAAAACTATGACCAAAAAAAGAGCCTAGATTCCATTTTACAGGAAATTATCAAAGAGAACTGTCCAGAGATAATAGAAACAGAGGGGAAAGTAGATGTTGAAATAATTCATCGAACTCCTTCTGAAATAGACCCTAAAAAAAAGAACACCACAGAATATTGTGGATAAGCTGCAGAATTACCACACAAAGGAGAAAATTCTGCAAGCAGCTAGAAAAAAACAATTGAAATACCAAGGTGCCACAATAAGGGTCACACAAGATCTGGCTGCCTCCATATTAAAAGATAGAAGGGCCTGGAACCTGATATTCCAAAAGGCAAAAGATCAAGGATTACAACCAAGAATAAACTACCCAGCTAAGTTTAGCATCTTTTTCCATGGAAGAAGATGGTCATTCAATGAAATAGAGGAATTCCATATGATTCTAAGAAAAAAAGCAGACTTAAACAAAAAATTTGATCTACATCCACAAGACTGAAGAGAAACAGAAAAAGGTACACAGAACCCTTGAGAACTATATCTCTTTTGTGGGTATATAGAAAGTATGCATGGATAATTTGATTTTACTGATATAAAAGAAAAAAAAGGAGGAGGTGTAGTAAAGGGAAGGGGGTAATATCAGAAAAAGGAGAGGGTATGATAAAAAGAGGGAAACTGTAACGTGCTCTCCTGGCAGTTACAATTACTAGTCTGTCCTAGACCCACCAGAGTACTTTTGACCACTGTCCTTTGCAGTGTGAACTCTACCCGGCTCGCCTCCTCTGAGACCTTCAAACGTCTCTGGCCACTATCTCTTGAATCTATAGCTTAATAACCGGTAGCGCACTCAAGAACAACCACGTGTAATCTTAAAAGCCTTTATTATACCTAATACCACATAATGCCTTAACTGATGCCCTGACTTGTTGGTTCCTGAGTGAACACCTGGTCAGAAGACCCACGTGTTCACTACCAAAACCCTTACCTCTTTTGGCTATCCATCTTGGCTTGGCCACCCAGGCTGGGAAGCCAGGGTGAAGAACGCCAGGTTAAAGAGGGCGATTGCTGCCTGCAGTGGGCTTACATAGGGCCTGTGAGGTCACACACACAGCCAATCAGCAAGAGAGTCACTCATTACGAAGCTATCTCAGTATGGACAGGATCCCACCCCAGGGCAGTCCTAATATCCACAGAAATTACTTCCGGGCCTCAATGGTGTGCTGTGGTGCAGCCCATTTAAAGGCCCCTTACAATTCCCTTTCTCTTGTTTTGCGGGAACCGCATATCTCACCAAGCTAAACTTTTAGCACCAGCTATAGTTCACTTGATCCCCGAGATGACAGAGTTTTATGCCCAAGGAGGTACAAAGCAGCAGATCAGTAAACAGAAGTATGACAATAAGAACCAGGCTCAACAGTGGCCCAAGTGTTCAACTCATTCATCAAAGTCATACTCAAGATAATAAGCCAAAGAGGTTGGATGCCAATGAGGTAGGATGTCAACACTGAGGTGGGAAGTCAACAAGGTAAATCATCACAATTCTAGTTAACAATTAAATATCAGTGAGGTAGGTTGTCACAATTCTAGACCAATTCTAGTTTCTTACAATTTTCTGTTGCACTTTTCACAATCCTAGAACAATTCTAGAACAATTCTAGCTTATCACAATTCTCTATTGCACTTTTCACAATCCTAGAGCAATTATAGTTTCACAGGTGCACATAAGCAAAGTCATGTCCAATAACATTGTCTCAATAACAACGGCAGGTAGGTGTGTTGGTTTTTCACCCACTAATTTAAAAGCATAGTCCTTCAATAGAAAGCATAGGGCAAAGCCTCTCCCCAGGCCACCATATGGCAAGTAGCCACAGGAGGAGCAAGCAGGTCCATTGTCCATTTACAGTCTTTATATTGCATATCACCCGAAACAGTCCATTTCAGCTGCAACACTGGAACTGTGTCTGGTGTCTCTGGTGTCACGGTCAGGAGGGGCATCGCTGCCATCAGCCCACCCAGGGACGCCAGGAGAGCACGTTACAAATGGCGCCCCACGTTGGGTGCCAAATGCTGGAACTCTATCTTTCCAGAAATCAGCAGGAGTCAGGATCACTAAATGTCTTTATTCTAGATCTTTACCGTCACCTCCAGTGCCAGGTCATGAGTGCAAGTGAAAGTGAGTTCCACCACCCAAGTTTTTCTTACTCCTCTCACACAAGTCACTTCCCTCTCTTTGTCCCACCAATCAAGTCAGCACAGAACAGCTGGGGAGGGTCAACCTTAAACAAGTTAATAGGGAACCATCCAATTGGCAATTAGTCTCACGTGCTTCATTATCCAAGTGCATTGCTCAGTTCTAGCCCTTTATAGGAAACTACATCCCAGGAAGAGGCATAGAAAATACACCATATCTGAGGGAATTTAGAGAGGGGGAGAATCATTGTGTAAATCTTACTCTCATCAGAAGAGGCTCAAAGAGTAAATAATTGTCATATTTGTTTTTCAGAGAATTCTCTATCACCTCATTAAAAGGGGGGAGAGGAAAAGGGAAAAAGAAAAGGAGAATAAGGGAAGGGACGTGGAGAGAGGGGGAGGGATACTACAAAAAAAAAGCGGGGGAGGGCTGCGCGTCACAAGGGGGGTCTACAAATTAAATATTGGGGAAGGGGTTCAGGGGGGTCAAGGGAAAAAGCATAATCTGGGGATAATATGATTGCAGGAAATACAGAATTAGTAATTTTAACTGTAAATGTGAATGGGATGAATGCTCCCATCAAACGGAAACGGATAGCAGACTGGATCAAAAATCAGAACCCTACAATATGTTGTTTACAGGAAACACACTTAAAGCAGGGAGATACATTAGAGTAAAGGCAAAAGGTTGGAGCAGAACCTATTATGCTTCAGGTAAAGCCAAAAAAGCAGGGGTAGTTATCCTTATCTCAGATCAAGCAAAAGCAGAAGTTGATCTAATTAAAAGAGATAAAGAAGGAAACTATATCCTGCTGAAAGGTAGCATAAATAATGAAGCCATATCGATAGTAAACATATATGCACCAAGTGGTATAGCATCTAACTTTCTAAAGGAAAAGTTAAGAGAGTTGCAAGAAGAAATAGACAGTAAAACTATAATAGTGGGAGATCTCAACCTTGCACTCTCAGATTTAGACAAATCAAACCACAAAACAAATAAGAAAGAAATTTTAAAAGTAAATAGAACATTAGAAAAACTAGGTATGATAGACCTTTGGAGAAAACTGAATGGCAATAGAAAGGAATATACTTTCTTCTCAGCAGTTCATGGATCCTATACAAAAATTGACCATATATTAGGATATAAAGATCTAAAAATTAAATGTAGAAAGGCAGAAATAATAAATGCCTTCTTCTCAGACCACAATGCAATAAAAGCTACATTCAGTAAAAAGTTAGGGGTAAATAGACCAAAAAGTAATAAACTGGAAACTGAATAATCTCATCTTAAAGAATGACTGGGTGAAACAGCAAATTATAGAAACAATTAATAATTTCACCCAAAATAATGACATCATACCAAAATCTATGGGATGCAGCTAAAGCAGTAATAAGGGGAAATTTTATATCTTTAGAGGCTTATTTGAAGAAAATAGAGAAAGAGAAGATTAACGAATTGGGCTTGCAACTTAAAGGCTAGAAAAAGACCAAATTAAAAACCCCCAACCAAAAATTAAACTTGAAATACAAAAATTAAAAGGAGAAATCAATAATATTGAAAGTAAAAAAAAAAAAAAACTACTGAATTAATAAATAAAACCAAGAGTTAGTTTTATGAAAAAGCCAATAAAATAGATAAACCTTTGGTAAATCTGATCACAAAAAAGAAAGAGGAAAATCAAATTGATAGTCTTACAAATGAAAAGGGGGATCTTTCCACCAATGAAGAGGAAATTAGAGAAATAATAAGGAGTTACTTTGCCCAACTTTATGCCAATAAATTTGATAACTTAAGTGAAATGGATGACTTCCTCCAAAAATATAGGCTCCCTAGATTAACAGAGGAGGAGATAAATTGCTTAAATAGTCCCATTTCAGAAAAAAAATAGAACAAGCTATTAATCAACTCCCCAGGAAAAATCCCCAGGGCCAGATGGATTTACATGTGAATTCTACCAAACATTTAAAGAACAATTAGCCCCAATGCTATATAAACTATTTGAAAAAATAGGGGATGAAGGAGTCCTACCAAACTCCTTTTGTGACACAGACATGGTACTGATACCTAAACCAGGTATAGCGAAAACTGAGAAAGAAAATTATAGACCAATTTCCTTAATGAATATTGATGCTAAAATCTTAAATAAGATATTAGCAAAAAGACTTCAGAAAATCATCCCCAGGATAATATACTATGATCAAGTAGGATTCATACCAGGAATGCAGGGCTGGTTTAATATTAGGAAAACTATTAGTATAATTGACCATATTAATAATCAAATTAATAAAAACCATATGATCATCTCAATAGATGCAGAAAAAGCATTTGACAAAATCCAACATCTATTCCTACAAAAAACTCTTGAGAGTATAGGAATAAATGGATTAGTCCTTAGAATAATCAGGAGCATATATTTAAGACCTTCAGTAAGCATAATATGCAATAGAAATAAACTGCAACCTTTCCCAGTAAGATCAGGAGTGAAACAAGGTTGCCCACTATCACCATTACTATTCAATATAGTACTAGAAACGCTAGCCTCGGCAATAAGAGCCGAGAAAGAGATTCAAGGAATTAGAGTAGGAAATGAGGAGATCAAACTATCACTCTTTGCAGATGACATGATGGTATACTTAGAGAACCCCAAAGACTCTGCTAAAAAGCTATTAGAAATAATTCAGAATTTTAGCAAAGTGGCAGGATACAAAATAAATCCACATAAATCCTCAGCATTCTTATATATCACCAACAAAATGCAACAGCAAGAGATACAAAGAGAAATTCCATTCCAAACAAATGTTGAGAGTGTAAAGTATTTGGGAATCCATCTACCAAAGAATAGTAAGGAATTATATGAGAAAAATTACAAAACATTTGCCACAAAAATAAAGTCAGATTTAAATAATTGGAAAGACATTCAGTGCTCTTGGATAGGCCGAGTGAATATAATAAAGATGATAATACTCCCCAAACTAATCTATTTATTTAGTGCTATACCAATCAGACACCCACAAAATTATTTTAATGACCTAGAAAAAAATAACAACAAATTTCATATGGAAGAATAAAAGGTCGAGAATTGCAAGGGAACTAATGAAAAAAAAAACTCAGAGGAAGGTGGTCTAAGTGTACCTGATCTAAAGCTATATTATATAGCAGCAGTCACCAAAACCATTTGGTACTGACTAAGAAATAGAACGGTAGATCAGTGGAACAGATTAGATACATAGGACAAAAAAGGGTACGTTGGTACATCTGTAGCAATCTAATCTTTGACAAACCCAAAGATACCAACATTAGGGACAAAAATTCATTATTCAGAAGAAACTGTTGGGAAAACTGGAAATTAGTATGGCAGAAATTAGATATGGACCCACACTTAACACATATACCAAGATAAGATCAAAATGGGTCCATGATTTAGGCATAAAGAATGAGATCATAAATAGATTAGAGGAACAGAGAATAGTCTACCTCTCAGACCTGTGGAGGAGGAAGGAATTTATGACCAGAGGAGAATTAGAGATCATTATTGATCACAAAATAGAAGATTTTGATTACATCAAACTAAAAATTTCTGTACAAACAATACTAATGCAAACAAGATTAGAAGGGAAGTAACAAATTGGGAAAATATTTTTAAAAGGAAAGGTTCTGACAAAGGTCTCATTTCCAAAATATATAGAGAACTGACCCTGACTTATAGGAAACCAAACCATTCTCCAATTGATAAATGGTCAAGGGATATGAACAGACAATTCTCACATGATGAAATTGAAACTATTTCCACTCATTTGAAAGAGTGTTCCAAATCACTACTGATCAGAGAAATCCAAAGTAAGACAACTCTGAGATACCACTACATACCTGTCAGATTGGCTAAGATGACAGGAACAAATAATGATGAATGTTGGAGGGGATGTGGGAAAACTGGGACACTGATACATTGTTGGTGGAGTCGTGAAAGAATCCAGCCATTCTGGAGAGCAATTTGGTACTATGCCCAAAAAGTTGTCAAACTGTGCATACCCTTTGACCCAGCATTGCTGTTATTTGGATTATATCCCAAAGAAATACTAAAAAGTGGAAAGGGACTTGTATGTGCCAAAATGTTTGTGGCAGCTCTTTTTGTTGTAGCTAGAAATTGGAAGTTGAATGGATGTCCATCAATTGGAGAATGGTTGGGTAAATGATGGTATATGAAGGTTATGGAATATTCTTGCTCTGTAAGAAATGACCAGCAGGAGGAATACTGAGGGGCTTGGAGAGACTTACATCAACTGTTGCTGAGTGAAATGAGCAGAACCAGAAGATCACTATACACTTCAACAACAATACTGTATGAGGATGTATTCTGATGGAAGTGGAAATCTTCAACATAAAGAAGATCCAACTCACTTCCAGTTGATTGATGATGGACAGAAATAACTATACCCAGAGAAGGAACACTGGGAAGCGAATGTAAATTGTTAGCACTACTGTCTATCTACCCAGGTTACTTATACCTTCGGAAGCTAATAATTAATGTGCAACAGGAAAATGGTATTTACACACATATATTTTATCTAGGTTATATTGTAACACATGTAAAATATATGGGATTACCTGCCATCGGTGGGAGGGAGTAGAGGGAGGGAAGGGATAATTTGGAAAAATGAATAAAAAAAAAAAGAAATAACCAATGCCAGAAGTGGTAAATTATTTTGGTATCTCATTTAATCTGCATATAACTTTAAAAAATTAAAACTATATTTCTCAGAAAATTGAAAATATTGTAATTACTGACAGACTATAGGAAAATTATATAACTACTATCAATTCAAAAGGAAAATATAGTGATTTTGTTTTCACTGTAAGTGAAAAGTGAATCAATGTGTATATGAAGGGGCATTTATTTGAATCTTTGAAAGAATAGTGAAGAAATTAAAGAAGCTTTCTTGGAATATTCAATAATATATAGGAGAGAAAAGACTCAGCAAGGACAGAAAAGAAACTGTCTGAACTGGGTGAAGAACCAGGAGCAGAAATAGTTTAGCTAAAGTATAACTTTAGATTCCAGTTTCTGATGTGTTGAATAGACTGGAAACCAATAAAAGACTTTTGGTTTCAACTATTTATCTTCATCATGTCATAAAGTTGGACAATTAGTTTGCACAGTGGATAGAACATTGAGCCCAGAATGAGGAAAACTTACTTTCATGGCCTGAAATTCAGCCTCAGACATTTGCTAGTTGTGTCATCCTGGACAATTTGCTTGAGATTTCTTATGTGTGAAATGAGCTGGAGAAGGAAATAAGAGACCAGTTTGCCAAAACAAACAAACAAACAAACAAACAAAAAACACCTCAAATATGGATACAAAAGAATGACTGAAAAATCTCTCAACAATGACTATGTAGGCTGGAAGACAGAAATGTTTCTAAGAAGTTCCTTTGACGTTTTGTATGGAAGAGTGAAATGCCTCTAAGAAGTGCCTTTGGCTTTTTGTTTCTCTCACTGATTTGAGAATGGAAATCTCAAATAAAAAGGAGAATTATTTTGCTGCAATGAACAATACAGTTTCTTTGTGATCGAAAGTTTTCTGTGATTATCTGCCATGTACAGATTTTCTATAAGTAAACTAGTTTTCTGTCATTTTTATTGTTTCTAAGTTGATTGGATAATACATCACTTTGTTGAATGAATAATTGTTTAAATTTGTCAGTATTTCTCAGAGACAAAATATAATATTGGTGAGTTTTGAAGTTCTCTGGCTTAAAATATAACTGCTAGTCAATTTAATAGTAACATTTTTCCAACATCCTTTTAAGGGTGGGTGAAATTTAAAAGAATTGTCTATTTTCTGTCAGCTTGAGATTGTTAGACAAGGTTTTCTCACCTGAAGAGTGGTGATGCTCATAAAAGGAACAGATAACAGAAAACTGTTTATTTTAATATCTAAATATATGTAAGACTATGATCATATATTTTGCTTAGTTATTAAGTAATTTCTGTGTTCAATCATAAATTGTTATTGTAAGTAGCTGGTTTGCATACATGTAAGCATGTTGGCAGAGGCTCAGATACATGAAGTAGATTTCTTCTACAACAGGGTTATCCCAAGGTTTTGCAGAGAGTCTTAGTGAAATTTTAAGATTCTGGTCCTTTTCTGAAATAGACCTGCCAATATGAGATCAGGTTAGAATGAAAAAGCTGGCATAGACCTCTTTATGGGTATTGACATACTCTGTGTGAGATGTGTAAAGCACCATTGTGTGGATAATCATCCCACACATAAGACAAAACTAGTAGTGGGATATTTTAGTTACTTAGTATGATTCTAAATTGTTTTATGTAATGCTTGATTTAATCCATGGCTAATCAAGCAGTGATTTAAAACTAATGTTTTAGAAGGACTTCTTAAAGGAGATATCTTTTCTTTTCATTTTTTTTTGATATTCATTTATTTCTTTTTACAAAAATTTTAAGCATAGGTAATTTTTCAGCATTGACAATTGCAACACTTTTAGTTCCAACTTTTCCCCTACTTCCTCCCACCTCCCTCCCCCAGAGGGCAGGTTGACCAATACATGTTAAATATATTAAAGTATAAGTTAAATACAATATATGTATACATGTCCAAACAGTTATTTTGCTGGACAAAAAGATTCGGACTTTGAAACAGTGTACACTTAGCCTGTGAAGGAAATCAAAAATGTAGGTGGACAAAAACAGAGGGATGGGAATTCTATGTAGTGATTTATAGTCAACCCCCAGAGTTCTTTCACTGGGGGTAGCTGGCTCAGTTCATTACTGCTCTATTGGAACTGAATTGGTTCATCTCACTGTTGAAGAGGGCCACGTCCATCTGAATTGATCATCATATAGTATTGTTGTTGAAATATATAATGATCTACTGATCCTGCTCATTTCACTCAGCACCAGTTTATGTAACTCTCTCCAGGCCTCTCTAAAATCATCCTGTTTGCCATTTCTTACAGAACAATGATATTCCATAATATTCATATACCACAATTCATTCAGCAATTCTCCAATGGATGGGCATCCACTCATTTTCCAGTTTCTGGCCACTACAAAGAGGGCTGCTACCAATATTCTTGCCCTTACATGTCCCTTTCCCTTCTTTAAAATCTATTTGGGATATAAGCCCTGTAGTAATGCTGCTGGATCAAAGGGTATACACAGTTTGATAACTCTTTGAGCATAGTTCCAAATTGATCTCCAGAATGGCTGGATGTATTCACAATTCCACCAACAATGTATCAGTGTCCCAATTTTTCCACATGCCTTCCAACATTCTGCATTATCTTTCCTTGTCATTTTAGCCAATCTGACAGGTGTGTAGTGGTATCTCAGAGTTGTCTTAATTTTCGTTTCTCTCTGATTAATAATGACTTGAAGCATCTTTTCATATGACTAGAAATAGTTTCAATTTCTTCATCTGAGAATTGTCTGTTCATATCCTTTGACCATTTATCAATTGGAGAATGACTTGATTTCTTTTAAATTCTCTATATATTTTGGAAATGAGGCCTTTATTAGAACCTTTGACTGTAAAAAATGTTTTCCCAGCTTATTGCTTCCCTTCTAATCTTGTCTGCATTAGTTTTGTTTGCACAAAAACTTTTCAATTTGATATAATCAATTTTTGCTATTTTGTGAGCAATAATGATCTCTAGTTCTTTGGTCATAAATCCCTTCCTCTTCCACAGATCTGAGAGGTAAACTATTCTATGTTCTTCTAATGTATTTATAATCTCATTCTTTATGCCTAGGTCATGAACTCATTTTGACCTGATCTTGGTGTTCTGTGTTAAGTGTGGGTCAATGCCTAGTTTCAGCAGATAAGTCTTAAGTTGAACCCTGAAGACTAGAATTCAGATTACAGAAAACGAGTTTTGACGATTACAAGAAGATAGCGAGGAGAAGAAAAGTCTAATTGAACTTATAGATTTAGAAATGTGAGAATACATATACAAGATTCAAAAAGTCTCTTTCCTAAAAGCTACAAAGGGAATATGCTGATAAGTTATTAGGTATCAATCCTCACAAGAGCTTAAAATACTATATTTATGTATGTAAGGACAATAAGCAAAATGATACTCAATAAATATTTTAAAGCGGTAAGTAACATGCATTATAATTTACTATTATACATAAGATTTTTAAAAACAGACTCCAGATATTGGTAGTTGTCATTATAAATCTTGATCATTAAAAGTTCTGATGGTTATAAAAGTGTTACTACTTCTGGGGGTAGAGCAAAGATAACAGTAAAGTCAGGAAGCTGCTGGAGCTCTCCAAGTTTTCCTCAAAAAACATATTAAATCAAATGTATGAACAGAGTGATGGAATTAAATCTTTCTCCAACCCAAGGTAGGCAGGAAAATTTCAAGAAAGCTAAATGGCACTTAGGTTAAGGACGTTCAGCTCAGTTTAGACTCTGGGAAATCTGGTGAGAGGGGCTTAATCATAGGGGCAACTAAGACTCTCAGTCTTGGCCCAGTAGAGGAGTAAATAAGTAGGACAGCTCTCAATACCAGCTCAGAAGGCAAACTCTGGCTGTTTCCTGAAAAGAGCAGACAAAGCTCCCCACTGTAAACACAAGGGATTCCTGTGTTCAAGGCCAAGGATCAGAGCTGCACAGGAAGCTTGAAACTGCGTCTTCTTTACCCCAGGAGCAGAGCTCAATCAACAAAGTTTAAAAAAAAATAAAGAGGAAATAACAAAAGAAAATAAACAAGAAACAGGAAAGAACCTTGACCATATAAACTACATGTTTGTAGAATAATATGTTTCTATATAGTGACTGGTGGTACTGTCACTATAGACTAGTATGGTGACTGGCCCAATCAAAACATAAACTGAGATGAGGACAAAGATTGATATGAATTGTTCTCAAGTCCAAAGAGTTTCATTGGAAGTAATTATAAAAAATTCAAAAAGCAAATAAAACAGATAGAAGAAAAAATCAGAAAAGAAATGAGAGGTATGCATGAGAGAGTCAACATTTTGGAGAAAGAAATAAAAAAATTGTCTGAAGAAAACAACACCTTACACAGTAGAATTAACCAAATGGAAAAACAGATATAAAAGCTAATTGAAGAAAATCACATATTAAAAACTAAAACAGAGCAAATGGAAGCTAATGACTTTGTGAGATAGCAAGAATCAGTCAAGCAAACTAAAAAGAATAAAGGAATGGGGAAAAAAATGTAAAATACCTCATTGGAAAAACAGCCAACCTGTAAAATAGATCTAGAAGAGACAATTTAAAAATTATTGGCCTACCTGAAGACCATGACTGAAAAATGAGCCTCATTAGCATTCTACAAGAGATCATTAAGGAAAATTGCCCCAATATTTTAGAAACAGAGGGGGAAATCCTGATTGAAATAATCCTTGATTGCCTTCAAAAAGAGGTACCACAAGGAAATCCCTAAGGAACATTGTTTTGAAACAGGGGAAATATATATATATGTATATATATACGTGTATATATATATATATATATATATATATATATATATATATATATGTGTGTGTGTATATGTATATATACATATATATGTGTATATATATATATACATATGTATGTATATATATATATACACATATATATATGTATATATACATATACACACATATATTTATATATACGTATATATGTATATATATATATATATATATGTAATAACATCAAAGAAAAAAGACATTAAAAGGTAGGAAAAAGTGTGTACTGAAAAAAAAACAGGAAAAGGGAGGTATAATGGGAAAATTAATTCACATGAAGAGGTGCAAAAAACCTATTAAAATGGAAGGAACGAAGGGTGGGGATGAACATTGTCTGAAGTTTGATCTTATCAGTTGGGGCTCTAGGAGGGAATAACTTAATCATTCATTTGGGATAGAAATTGATCTTCTATAAAGGAATAGGAGAAGAAAAAGGAAAAGTAAAATGAGGGACAGGATAGAAGGAAAGGAAGAAACACTGGGCAAAAAAAGTAAGAGAAATGGGAAAGGGTAGGTAAAAGACAAGGTAGTAGGTAGAGTGGGTAAAAAAAAAACACAAGACTGAGGATGGGGGAAAAGAGAACAAAAGTATATACAGGGGAGAAAATAGAGGGCTAGTAATTATAATTGTGAATGTGAATGTTTTAAATTATTCCATAGAACAGAACCAAATAGTTGATTAGATTAAAAAAACAGAATCCTACAATATGTTGTTTACAAGAAACATATTTGACACAAAGAAACCCATATAAAATAAAGGTAAAGGGTGAACAGAATTTATTATTCTTGAGCTGAAGTAAAAAAAAAAAAAAAAGCAGAAGTATCAATTCTGATCTCAGATAAAGCAAAAGTGAAAAAGAAAAAGATCTTATTAAAAGAGGCATGAAAGGGAAAGTAAATTTCAACAAAGGGTAGCATAAATAATGAAATAGTAATGATACTAAATGTGTATGTGCAAGTGGCAAAGCAGCAAAATTCTTAGAAAAGATTTTAAGGCTATTATAAGAAGAATTAGAGAGCAAAACGACTCTAGTAGGGGGAATTCAACTTTCTCCTCTCAGAATCAGACAAATCTAACCACAAACTAAATAAGAAAGAAATTAGAGATATTAATAGGGTCCTAGTTGTGATAAACAGCCAGAAAAAATTGTATAGGGAGAAAAAACAATACACCTCTTTCTTGGCAGTACATGGCACCTACACAAGAATTAACCATGTAGTAGGGTATAAATACATCACAATTAAATGCATAAAGGCAGACATACTAAATGTTTCCTTTTCAGACCACAATGCAATAAAAGTTATATTCAATAAAGAGACAGAAAAAGATAGACTAAAGCCCAATTGGAAATTAAATAATCTAATTATAAAGAATGAGTGAGTCAAACAAAAAAATCACAGAAACAATCCATAATTTCATTCAAGAGAATGCCAGTAGTGAGATGACATATCAAAATCTATGGGATATAGCTAAAGGAGTTCTTAGGGAAATTTTTATATCTCTAAATAGCTACATGAATAAAATAGAGAAAGAGGAGACCAAGGAGTTCAACATGCAACTAAAGTAGAAAAAAAAATTTAAAATGTCCAAGTAAATACCAAATTATAAATTCAGAATCTCAAAGGAGAGATTAATAAAATAGAAATTAACAAAACTATTGAATTAATAAACAAAAGAGTTGATTCTATGAAAAATAATTAACAAAACAGATAAAATTTGGTTAATTTGATCAGAAAAATGAAAGAAAAAAACAGACCACCAGCATCAAAA
Source organism: Sminthopsis crassicaudata (assembly GCF_048593235.1). Classification (NCBI taxonomy): domain Eukaryota; kingdom Metazoa; phylum Chordata; class Mammalia; order Dasyuromorphia; family Dasyuridae; genus Sminthopsis; species Sminthopsis crassicaudata. The sequence goes on along the minus strand of NC_133617.1, from coordinate 338,406,639 downwards.
ATAGAAAGAGTGAAATTACTACCAATGACAAAGAATTTAAAGCAATGATTAATTTGCCCAATTGTATGACAGCAAGTCTGCCAATATGACAAAAATGTGTGAATATTTACAAAAATATAAATTGGCCAAGTTAACAAAAGAGGAAATAAATCATTTAAATTAAATAAATAAATAAATAAAAAGAAATTGAACAAATTATTAATGAACTCCCTAAGAAAAAATCTCCAGGGCCAGATGGAATCGCAAGTGATTTCTACAAAATGTTTAAAGAGCAATTAATTCCAAAGCATTTGCAAAAATAGATAAAGAAGGAGTGCTGTCAAATTCCTTCTATGACACAAACATGGCATTGATACTTAAACCAGGAAGAACCAAAACAGAGAAAGAAAATTACAAACTAATTTTCCTAAGGAATATTTATGCAAAAATATTAAATAAAATATTAGCAAAGGATTACACCAATTTATCAGCACGATAATACACTCTAAGCAAATAGGATTTATACCACGAATGCAGGGCTGGTTCAATATCAGGAAAACTTTTACCATAATTGACCACATCATTATCAAAACCAACAGAAATCATGTGATAATCTCAATAAATACAGAAAAAAACTTTTAACAAAATACAATACCTATTTCTGTTAAAAACACTAGAGAGCATGGGGTTAAGGGAACTTTCCTTAAAATAAGAAGCAGTATCTATCTAAAACCTAGATCAAGCATTATTTGTAATGGAGAGAAGCTGGATGCATTTCTAATAAGATTAGGGGTAAAACAAGGATGAGCATTATCATCTCTATTATTCAACCTTGTACTAGAAATGTTGGCTTTAGCATTAAGAAAATAAAAATAAATTAAAGGAATTAGCATGGGCAATGAGATAATAAAACTATCATTCTTTGCAGATGATATAATAACATACTTAGAGAATCCTAGAAAATCAATCAAAAACTTATTAGAAATAATTCACAACTTTACCAAATTTTCAGGATGTAAAACAAATTCTCACAAATCATCAGCATTTCTATATATTACTGACAAAGCCCATCAGCAAGAGATAGAGAAACTGCATTTAAAATTACTGTAGAGAAAATGAAATATTTGGGAATTTACCTGCCAAGACAAACCTAAGAATTATATGAAAACAATTATAAAACACTTCTCACACATATAAAGTCATATCTAAACAATTGGGAAAATATCAAGTATTCATGGCTGGACCAAGCAAACATAGTAAAAATGATAATTTCTACTAAATTGGTCTATTTGTTCAGTATCATACCAATCAAACTACTAAAGCCTTATTTTATGGAACTAAAAAAAAAATGAGAACAAAATTCATCTTGAAGAACAGAAGATCAATTTTTATTTCAGAATCTGGAGTTAGGAGGTTTATCAAATACTAAATTGTTATTGGGCTTCATTATTATTTTATGTGTATCTAATCTATTCCACTGATGCACCATTCTATTTCTTAGCTAGTACCAAATGGTTTTGATAGCTTCTGCTTTATAATATAATTTTAGTTTTGCTACTACTAAGCACTGTACTTTGTATTTTTTTTTCATTAAATCCCTTGACATTCTTAATCTTCTGTTCTTTTTACCTATCAGATCTTTGAAGAAGGAAGGAAAGAAAGAAAGAAAGAAAGAAAGAAGAACTAGGGAATGTTATGAAAGGCAAAATGGACAACTTTCATTGCATAAAATTTAAAAGTTTTTGTGCAAACAAAACCAACAGAAATAAGATTAAAAAGGAAGTACAGAAATGCGGGGAAATCTTTATAGCCAGTATTTTTAAAGGTCTCATTTCTAAAATATATAAAGAACTGTCTCAAATTTATAAGAATTCAAGTAATTCCCCAACTAATAAATGGTCAAAGGATATGAACAAACCAACCATTTCAGATAATAAAATTAAAGTCATCTACAGTCATATGAAAAAAAAATGTTCCAAATAATTATTTATTAGATAAATACAAATTAAAACAACTTTGAGGTACCACCTCACACCTCTTAGATTGGCTAAGATGACAGGAAAAGATAATGATAAAAGATAATGGAGAGGATATGGGAAAACTGGGAAAACTGGGACACTAATATATTATTGATGGAATTGTGAAATGATCCAACCATTCTGGAGAACAATCTAGAACTATGCCCAAATGGTAAACCCATTTAAAAAAAACTGTAAAACTGTGCATACTCTTTAACTCAGCAGTGTCATTACTGGGTCTACATCCAAGAAAATCATAAAGGAGGGAAAAGGACTCACATGTACAAAATTTTTGTAACAACTCTTTTTTTTTCTGTTTTTTTTTTTTAATCTCTGCCATGGTATTTATAGTTTACTCTGACTTTTTGTCCTGACAGGATTCACAAAACAATGTGATTAAAAATAAATAAAAATTAATTTACTTTAATTTTAAAATAAAAATAAAAATAGTGTTATCACCAGAGTTGCATTCTTAAACATCATCTGTTTTAGAATATATTATTTTTAATGTTTACTTAGTTCCTACAATAGGCTAAGCATGACTCTCTCAAGAAGCTTATTTGCTTTCTCCTGATATGAGATTATGAGCTTTGCAGTGATAACTATGCTATTCTATGACAGGAGAATAAGTGGACAGGAAAGTAAGTACTATAATGTAGTACAGAGAGGGATTAATATTGGACATGTGATTTCAATGATATAGGGAAATCCTGCATAAGGAAATTGCCCCTTGAAATACAGTTTAGCACCTTCTCCTGTATTCCTAGAAGGAGTTTTCTTACTCAGGATCATGCTTAGCATATTGTGAAAACGTAGTTATTTTTTTTAGCTTCAAGACTGATTATCTACTATCCTGTTGTCTTTCATTTTTTTATTATAAAATATTGTTTAGAAGAGAAAGATGTGTTTCATATAAAAAATGTATCATTCCACAATGCATTTAAGCTGAGTATCTAGAAAGGATTGTATTTGACAATACTATTAGTTCTAGACAGATGGAAACATGAAATAGACAACATAGTCACAGGAAGACAAGCACCTTCTATAGAAAAATGTAACCAAGGGATAGTTTTCTCTTTAGCTGAATATGGAGATCACACAAATGGATGACAAGCTAAAAAACAAAATTTATTTCAGAATGAAACAACATAAACTATATCTGAGTGTTAAAAACATGGATATATTTCACCAGAAATTCATCAGTATTATTTCTGAGGAAATGTTATCATTTCAGGTCTGAAGAGGAAAACTATAGCTCAAGATAAGCCATAGAAAGTGATCATGTAATCATTTCTGGGAATGTAGGAGAATTTTTTTAAAATAATAGCTATTATTATCAAAATATATACAAAGATAGTTTTCAGCATTCATCCTTGCAAAACCTTATGTTGACAATTTTTCTCCCTCTCTTCCCTCCACCCCCTTCTCTAGACAGAAAGCAATCCAATATGTGTTAAACATGTCCAATTCTTCTATACATATTTCCACATTTATCATGGTGCACAAGAAAAATCAAATAAAAAATAAGAAAATGAAAAGCAAGCTAACAACAACAAAATAATGAATATAGCATGTTGTGATCCACATTCAATCCCAGCAGTCCTCTTTCTAGATACAGATGGCTCTCTCCATCACAATTCTATTTGAATTGCCTGAAAAGAGCTACATCCATCTGAAATGATCATCACATAACATTGTTATTGCTGTGTACAATGTTCTCTTGGTTTTACTCATTTCACTTAGCATCAGTTCATGTAAGTCTCTCCAGGCCTCTCTAAAATCATCCTGCTAATTGTTTCTTACAGAATAATAATATTACATAACATTTCTATTTTATAACTTATTCAGACATTCTCCAATTGATGGGCATCCACTCACTTTCCGGTTCCTTGTCACTCCTGGCACTACACCATCTACCTGCCCAAAATTTGGAAGAAGCTGTCAGATTAGTTTTGGTTTCAAAAGTCATACCAATGTATTAATCTCTTTCTATCTTTTCTTTCTATTCAATATTCCATTTGTAACAATGAGGGAAGAAGAGTGAGAATAGTAATAATAATAATATATAGCTATAAAAGAGAGTCACTATGATAATTTATGATAGTTGGAGTGATATTGGTTAAGCTTTTCATTAATACAAAAAGTTAGGACCCAATTGCTGTGATTATTCTTCACATCTGATATTGACAACCTCTTCTCTAGCATCAAGACAAGTATACTGTTCCTAATGCTTTTCTATATGATAATAACCAGCTTATAAGAAATTATGGTATCTTTGGTCATATTGTATGTATCTGGAGGATACATGAGTCTGTGAATTCTATACTTTTAGAGGGGAATGTTAGCTCTTGTATGATATTCATACAAGATCTGGGGAGAGAAAAGTTCAGAAAAATTATTGTCAGCCTAGGAGGGTTATATAAAGGTCTAGAAAACTCACTTGTCACCTTAGAGATTTAAAAATCATATTATTGAAGGGAAAGAAATATGGTTTTTGCATAAATATTTGGCTTAAAATCATATTGCCTGTATGACTAAGGGCAACTTCTAATTCTCCAGTAAATTCTCTAAAACTGTATGTATAATAATAGGTGGTTACAAAATCAGAAAACAAACTGTGAATCTCTGAGTTCTCAAGCCTGACACAGTGGCAGGAGCATGCAAGGTCCACAACAATAACAAAAAATGCCTTCTCTAAACAATGGTAAGGACAAGGAAAAGTTTAAAGAAGTGAACTTTCTCCAAATGAAGGGGTGAGTGAAAACAGATGGTAGAGAGGTAATAGATCTATTCAATTTCTGTTTTCTTTCCCAAGGAGCAAGACTTGCATATAACTTAAATGATTAACAGAGTTTATTTAAAAGGATTTGACATTCAGGATAATGGAAAAGATAACTTTATTGAGGTCATCCCTAGGCCTAGATGAACTTCAAGCCAGAGTACTGAATGAAGTGGCAGGTGTTTATTGTTGATGCCTTTTTTATGGGAAGTGTTCTTGAACTACTAAAGATGAGTTACCTCAGTTTTTTTTCTTAAAAATGAGAGTTAGTATATCATTTTGTTGATATATGAGAAATTCCTAGACACAGGAAACTCCCTTAGAACAGGTCAGCAATTTCTTTGTAATGTAAAGTCTTGGATAGTTGTGAAGAACAAGATCAAATGAAGTGATTTTCCCAGTGTCACATAGCCACTATATATTAAAAATGTGCCTAAAACTCAGGTCTTTGTGACTCCTGAGATTGATAACTTCTCACACTACTATGCTACCTATTCAGAACGCCAGTGAGCAGTATCTCAATTTGTAGTAAAAATTCTGAAAGGGAGTAAGTATATATTAATGGAGAAGTTGATCACTAAGTGTCAGCATGGCTTCAAGAACATGCCATTATTCTTGCTTCATTGCCATATTTCATAGGGCTATTAGCTTGGGAGATCCAGTAAATGCCATAGAAATGTCAGCAAAGCCTTTGACAGAGTTTTTGATGGTTTCCTAATTGGCAAAATAGAGAAGGGCTGACTTGATGGTACCATGAGAAGAACTCTCTATTCAGATCTATACTTTTCAATATTTTATTCAATATATGGATGAACAAGTCATAAAAATGGTTAAAATCTTTTTCTCTCTTCATTTTCTCAGAGATTCATCTGATCAAATACAACTCAATTATAATATATATGTAAGTGAGTATGAAACATCCTTAGAATCTCAATTTTTTCCCTGATCTTCAGTCCCACATTCAGTGGAATCATATTGTTGTCAGATAACTAAGCACCAATGCTTGCCTAACTATGAAAGCCCTCAACATCCCTTACATGGACTTTTCAAGCCTAAACTGACCAATTTCCTGGGGGACAACTTCACTTATGTGATCTTTCTGCCAACTCTGAAATACTGAATCCATCTTTTTGTCCACAAAACTACCCTTCTTGTCAATGTCACTGTTTCCACTTGATGGCAACAACATTGTCTCATTCAGCCAAAATCCAGAAAGACCCATATTTGATCCTATCTATTACTTATTCTCTTATCTTCCATGTGTAATCAAAGAACTAATTTCTTCACATTTCTCACAATCAGTCTTTCATTCCACTTATATCAACCCTCATCGTTGTTTTTATTATAAAGGTCTATTAATTGTTTTTCCTTCTTCTAGTGTCTCTTCTTTCTAATTCATCCTTTATAATAATTCATCCTTTTATACCTGCCAAAATAGGCTTCTGAATTTCCAGGTTTGGTCTTATTATTCTTTTTGTCAAATACCTGGCTCACTTTTTCTTCTAGAATGAGACACATTCTTTAGCTTGGTATTTAATGTCCTCTGCCATCTGCCTTCAACACATTTGCCATATTGTATTTCATGTTATTCCTCTTTATATATTCAAAATATCTGCCAAAATAAAATCCCTACTAATTAAATGTCTTGTCTATTACCTTGTCTATTCATGCAATCATCCCAAATATTGAGAATGGTTGGTTTTTTGTGGTTTTTTGTTTGTTTTTTCACATGATTGTCTATTATAAATATTCTCTTCTTTCAAAAGTCAACTGAAGTACAATTTCTTTCAAGAAACTATCTTTGATTTTCCCTCAACTGAAACTTCTCTTCTTCAGAAGAAGTCATTTAATCTTTTCTTCATAATTTTCCTCATCTGTAAAATAGGCATACTGATAGCACATGTGTTACTGATAGCATCAACAAATAGCTGTCTTGTAAAGTAATGTATTCCCCCTCACTGGAAGTCTTCAATCAACATCTAAATGACTGTTTATCAAAGGTTTTGTAGAGGAGATGATTTTAAAAGGGCCCTTTTTAGTTCTCTTCCAACTCAGTTATATTGTAATATGTTCACCAAAATGAACATGATGACTTCATTTTTTATCACATCTTAATATTTACTTTTAGTTTTAGATTGAAGACAGTAGGTTTAATGTTCTTTTTAAATAATGATGAATTTTGACATCCTTTAGATTAGAATATCTGTGTCAAGTCTTGTTAGTACAAATTAAATTTCAGTATTTGTTACTGGAACTTGTCTCCATTTTATCACTGCATTAGGGTCATAACAACTAGCATGTCAGAAGCTTATTTCTCCAGGCCATTTGAAAGATTTACAAAAACTTAAGCATCTGCTAGATGTTTTCTTTGCAAAACAAACAAGAGAGAGAGAGAGAGAGAGAGAGAGAGAGAGAGAGAGAGAGAGAGAGAGAGAGAGAGAACGAACAAACGTTCACACTTCCTCTTCAAGGCACCAAATCTGTCTATAGAACTGCATACTTGCTACAGGCTTATACATGATTTTAGTTGTGAAGTATTTGCATGGTGGGTGGGGAGTGTGGGAAATTACTTTGTCCCCACAGATTCTGTTGATTAAGTAGGTCTGGGAAATCTGGAACAAAGTAGGCATCTGCATAGTTTTCTGTTTTTATATATGACTCACCTCATATGGCAAAAATACTGCTGTTTTAATTATGTTTTTTTTTTCTTTTTTTTTTTTTAATGAGGACATTTCAATGAATAGCTATATAGTAATTACACTGCAGGACTCTTTAGATTTCTATTCTGTCACTTAATTCAATTATAATGTAGCATATAAATTTCTTTATATAGGAAATTATCTGTTTTAGAATCAAATATCTTATTAATCAACAAAAGCATTATAAAACTTGTGAGTCTTAGTGTCTTTATACCTAAAATGGATATAACAATTATCTTACTATTTTCAAGTATTATTTGGCTTCCATTTGCTCATTTTTATTTTTTAAGTTATTATTTTCCTCAGTGAGCTTTTGTATCTCCTTTCCTAATTGGCCATTTTTATTTTTGAGGCATTCTTTACCTCATTAATTTTTTGTATTTTCTTTTGTACCACTCTCAATTCTTTCCCTAATTGTCCCTCTACCTCTCTTACCTGATTTTCAAAGTACCTTTTGAACTTTTCCATGGCCTGAGTCCAATTCTTATTTTTCTCAGAGTCTTTGGATATAGGAGCTTTGATATGCTATCATCTTCTGAGTGTGTGTTTTTATCTTCCTTGTCACCATAATAACTTTCAATGGTCAGAAACTTTTTTTTTCTTTTGTCTGAATTTTCCTAGATACTTGTTTTTTAACTGTTTGTTAAGTAGGACTCTGTTTCCAGGTGGCAAGTACACTTTCCCAAGCTTCAGGGGTTTCATGCAGCTATTTTCAGAGATTTTTCTAGGGACCTGATCACAAGCACTCTTTTCTGCTTTGGAGCCCCATCCCACTGTAACTGTAAGATCTAGTGTATAAAAGCAACAGAGTCCTGCTTTGCTGATACCTGGGCCAGGCTTGGGGACAGAGCTGTGCTGACCTGACATCTGCTGGGATTACATGCTGGACTCTCATCCTATTGCTGCAAGACCCTCTCCACTGATCTTTCAAATCCTCCCTAGTGGCCCCCAAAGAAATAGCATAGCAGCCTCCAGCACTGCCTCTGACTCAGAGGTCTTGCGTTACTGAAGCTGGAGCGAGGGCTGTGCTGCCATAGCCTTCACCAAGATTGCATGCTGAGATTTTGTGCTGGCCTCTCATCCTGGTTCCACAGACCTTTTCTGCTGACCTTCCAGGTCTTCTTTGGTGTCTCTGTGCTAAAAGGTCTGGAAGCCATCAGTATTGCTACTGATACAGAGGTAGGGCTGAGGCCCTGGGCTAGGTCCAGGGCTAAGGCCTGAACTAGGACTGCATGCTAGACTCCTATCTTGGTGTCCCAAAACTTTGCACTTCACTTCTGAGTTGTCTTCAGCTGGAAAATGTTCTACTCTGCTTTTGGGGGATAAGTTGGGAATGACTGGACCCTCAGCAGGAACCACAGAAACTTTCACCTCCTAGACTGTTTGTCAAGTTGGGGTTTGAGTTGGGGAAAACTAAAGTAACCTCAGCTAATTAGGAATGCCAGGCCAAGTTGTACTGCTAAAACATTACCCTGGGCGAGAAGGAACCAGCACCCAGTGAGTGCATTGGCAGGTGGCCAGGAAAGCTGTTGGATGTGGGCACTTTCAGGGTGTTGAAATTCTTGATTTGGGGTTTCTGGTCAAAAGAGAGAGCTGAGGCAAAGCCAGAGACCTCACTCCCCCCCAACCAAGGATTAGAGCTACTGACATTTATACCTCTTATTTTTAAAAATGAGCCAGCAATGAAGAAAGAACCCTGCCCCTCATAGAAACATACTATAGGAACAGGGAAGACCAGGGTTTATCTTCAGAGAAGGACATTGAAATAAAAACCCTTCCATCTCAAAGAATAATATGAAATGGCTTCCCACCAAGAGAGAATTTATTGAAGTACTGAAAAAAAGAATTTAGAAGTCAAATGAGAAACGTTGAGAAAAAGAGTTAAAAAAAAAACTATCCAAGAAAAACAAGAAGATTATAAAAAACAACCAATTAGAAAAGGAGGTAGAGTCTCAAATGTGAAAATAACTCTGAAAATTAGAATTGAATTATAAAGCAGCAGTCATCAAAACCATTTGTATTGGTTAAGAAATAGATACTCGATCAGTAGAATAGATTAGGATCATAGAACAAAATAGGCAATAACTATATAAATTATATCAATCTAGTGTTTGACAAACACAAATTCCCTAGCTTATAGGATAAAAACTCACTATTTGACAAAAACTGCTGGAAAAACTTGAAACGAGTATGGAAGAAACCAGGGCTTAATACACATCTAACACCACATACCAAGATAAGAACAAAATTGATGCTTGATTTAGACATAAAGAGTGATATTATAAGCAAATTAGAAGAACATAGAATCGTTTACTTTTCAGATTTATGGAAAATGAAGGAATTTGTGTTCAAAGAAGAATTGAAACTTATAATTGAACACCAGATAGATAATTTTGATTATATTAAATTACAAAGTTTTTGTACAAGCAAAACTAATGCAGACACAATTAGGAGGGAAGCAATAAATTGGGAAGTCATTTTTACATTTAAGGATTCTGATAAAGGCTTCATTTCTAAAACATACAGAGAATTGACTCAGCTTTATAAGACTCCAAGCTAGTCTTCAATTGATAATGTTCAAAGGATATGAACACATAATTTTCAGATAAAGAAATTAAAACTATTTCTAATCATATGAGAAGATTCTCTAAATCACTATTGATCAGAGAAATGCAAATTCAGACAACTCTGAGATACCACTTACACAATTTTCAGATTGTCTAAGATGATAGGGAAAGATAAAGATGAATGTTGGAGGGGATGTGGGAAAACTGGGACACTGATGCATTATTGGTGGAGTTGTGAATGGATCCACCCATTCTGGATAGCAATGTGGAACTATGTTCAAAAAGTTATCAAACTGTGCATACTGTTTGACCCAGCAGTGTTTCTACAGGGCCTATATCCCAAAGAGATGTTAAAAGAAAGAAAGGGACCCACATGTGCAAAAATATTTGTGGCAGTCCTTTTCATAGTGACAAGAAACTGGAAATTGAGTAGATGACCATCAGTTATGGCATGTGAATGTTATTATTGTTCTGTAAGAAATGATCAGGAGGATAATTTTAGAAAGGCCTGGGGAGACTTACATGAACTGATGTTATGTGAAATGAGAAGAACCAGGAGATAATTGTACATGATAACATCAATATTATATAATGATCAATTCTGATGAACATGACTCTTTCCAACAGTGAGATGATTGATGCCTGTTCCAATGATCTTGTAATGAAGAGAGCCATCTACACCCAGAGAGAGGATTATACGAACATAATGTGGATCACAACATAACATTCTCACTCTTTTTTATTGTTGTTCGCTTGCATTTTGTTTTCTTATTCATTTACTTTCTTCTTTTCTTTCATTTTTTTTAAATTCTGATTTCTCTTATGCAACAAGATAATTGTATAAATATATTTATACATGTTGGATTTAACACATATTTAAATGTTTAATATATATTGAATTGTTTGCCCTCTAGGGAAAGGGGTGGGGGAGGGGAGGAGGAAATCTGAAACACAAGGCTATGCAAAGGTAAATGTTGTCAAATTATCTATGCATATGTTTTGAAAATAAAAAGCTTTAAAACAAAGAACAAAAGACAAAGCAACAACTATAATAACTTAAGAAAATTAGAATTGGACAAGAGGAATACAATGAAGCTATGGGAAACCAAGAATTAATAAAACAGATTATAAAGAATGAAAAAATAGAATAGAACATGAAACATCTTATAAGAAAAATGACAGATCTGGATAACAGATCAAGAATAGGAAATATAAGAATAATTGGACTGCCTGAAAGTTGTTACCAAAAAAAAAAGTATCTTAAAACAATAATACAAGAAATAATACAATAGTATTGTCCTGGAGTAATAGAACATGAGAGGAAAGTAAAAATTTTAAAAAAAATCCACCAATCACCACCTCAAAGAGATCCTTTGTGATATATAGAAACATATAGAAAACATACATATAGAAACATTATTTATACACTGGATTTTAAGTAGAATTGTACAGGACTTAGCAGCCACAATATATGCTCAACAATGTCAAAGCTGATATATCAAAAGTTTCAAGATTAAAAAAAAAATGTGAATTAGTTTCAGGCACAAAAAAGAATTCCCAGAACAGTTCAGAAAGGATTTTTAAAATCAGATAACATAGATAAAGGAAAGAAATGGGGAAAGAAATGATAATAAGGGGAAAAATCATGAAAAAAGAGTCAACATCTTGGTAAAAAAATGCACAAAAAATATGAAGAATATAGCACCTTAGAAAACAGAATACTCCAAATGGTAAAAAGAGGAACAAAAATCCAATGAAGAAAAAAAGTGCTTTAAAAAGTAAACTTGGCCATATTGTAAAAATGTACAAAAAATGACAGAAGAGAAGAACTCATTAAAAAGCAAGATTAGATAAATGGAAAAGTAGGTACAAATGCTCACTAAATAAAATAATTGTTTAAAAATTAGTACTGGACAAATGAAAGCTAATGATTCTATTTGACATTGGGATTCAAAAAAAATTAAAGAAAAATATGAAATATCTGATTCTGGTGCTGGGCAGGTGTGACTAGTTCTTGTTTTTCTGGGATTCTGTGGTTCAGAAACTCACAGTTTGCTTTTTATATTTGCTTTGGGCTTCTTACAGCAAATCTGCTGAACCACTGGCTTGGAAGTAGGACAGAATAGCCTAAGAGCCTCACAATAGATTCCCCAGTGCATAGACACAGACAGAGCACACTGCGATAACCTGGATCCAAACTCCAGCTCCTTGTTCCAGGCTCCCTGCGTTGTGGTCTGAGCTTGGCAGCCTTTTCTCAAGCCGGATTGAAACAGAAAACAAACATTTCTGAAGTTCTTTAAAAATATATTCTTCAATAACAAATTGGGAAAACTTTTTTCCAGTTAAAGGTTCTGATAAAGGCCTCATTTCCAAAATATACATAGAACTGACTCTAATTTATAAGAAATCAAGCTATTTTGTAATTGATAATTGGTCAAAGGATATAAACAGACAATTTTCAGATGATGAAATTGAAACTCTTTCCACTCATATGAAATAGTGTTCCAAATCACTATTGATCAGAGAAATGCAAATTAAGACAACTCTGAGATACCACTAAACACCTGTCAGATTGGCTAAGATGACAGGAACAAAAAATGATGACTGTTGGAGGGGATGTGGGAAAACTGGGACACTGATGTATTGTTGGTGGAGTTGTGAAAGAATCCAATCATTCTGGAGAGCAATCTGGAATTATGCCCAAAAGTTATCAAACTATACATACCCTTTGATCCAGCAGTGCTACTCCTGGGCTTATAACCCAAGGACATACTAAAGAAGGGAAAGGGGCCTGAATGTGCCAAAATTTTTATGGCAACCCTTTTTGTAGTGGCTAGAAACTGGAAAATGAATGGATGCCCATCAATTGGAGAATGGTTGGGTAAATTATGGTATATGAATGTTATGGAATATAATTGTTCTGTAAGAAATGACCAACAAGATGAATACAGAGAGGCTTGGAGAGACTTACATTAACTGATGCTGAGTGAAATGAGCTGAACTAGGAGATCATTATACACTTCAACAACAATACTATATGAGGATGTATTCTGATGGAAGTGGATATATTCAACATAGAGAAGAGCTAATCCAATTCCAGTTGATCAATGATGGACAGAATCAGCTATACACAGAGAAGGAAAACTGGGAAATGAGTGTAAACTGTTAGCATTTTTTTGTTTTTCTTCCCAGGTTATTTTGACCTTCCGAATCCAATTCTTCCTTTGCAACAACAACAACAAAATTCAGTTCTGCACATATATATATATATATATATATATATATATATATATATATATATATATATATATATATATATATATATATATATAGTACCTAGTATATACTAGAACATATTTAATATGTATGGGAATACCTGCCATCTAGGGGAGGGTATGGATGGAAGGAGGGGAAAAATTCAGAACAGAAGGGAGTACAAGGGATAATGTTGTAAAAAAAATTACCTATGCATATGTACTGACAAAAAAATGTTATAATTATAAAATTAATAAAAAGATGAAAAAAATATTCTTCTAGATATTTGTTGTGCTCCAAATATTTATGAGTTCTGTCATTCCAAAACCAGTTCAGAGGCTTAATCTGCTGTTGATATGAGGGAAGCTCCCAGGAGCTCAGATATTGTCTATTCTATGCCATCTTGGCTCAACCCCAGGAATTGTCTTTTCAAAAGAAAAACAAAAAACAAAACAAAAAAAAACTTACAATTAATTTCTCTAAAATTCAGAATCATAATCATAACCTAATTTGTCTGCTTTGTAAATCTTGGTTTGTGATTGTTGGCTATAAGGAAAATCAACTATAGTTTCACAAATCTGCAGCAAAAAATCATTAAATGTAGGCCAAGTTAAGGGTGACAAGATTGACTTGCAAATTGGTTTGCTATGTCTGACACTCAAAACTGGAAAGCAAATCATGCAAAACAAATAAATTAGATGAATGTCCTTTTTGATGTATGAAGTGAAAACAAAGATTTGAGTAATTATTTTTCCTATTAATGTTCTATAACCTCTTAGTCTATCCTATCTTGTCTCTAATTTTTTTTCTGGACAGAAACACATAACTCCATGGTGAAATATGGGTAAACACAATCTTTTAACATTTATTGTGCTAGATAATGTAAAAGTAAAATGGGGGAGTAGAAAGAAGGCAGAGAAAAAAGACATAGAAACAAAATTGATGATCATTGGGGAATTACAAGACTGGGTAGAAATTTCAGTGCAAATTGATAAGTATATAAGAGCCTACTTCTTTGTGGGCAATAGCAGTTATATTTTACAGTTGCTCTCATTAAATCTTAATCTGAACTTAATTTCTACATAAATTCCTTTGATTCATGGAAAGGTCTGAGATAATTCTATTTATTATACATTTTAAAAATTATTCAATTTTGAAAATGTTTTCTCAAGTTTGGTACATAACAGCATCTTAATTTTCTCTTTTAAACTAATGTTGAAATTTTAAGTCTACAATTACATTGTTAGAGTCAGGGGCAGATCTCAAGGGCAGAGTATAATAGGCACTCAGAGGCTTATTCTGCCTTAGCCTGATAGGGCATTGAAGGTATTGAGTAAACCTCATTAACGAGGAAAAGCCTCCTCACTCTTGCTGGTCATGCTCAACCTTGTGCACTCTCAGTCATGTGTCCTGGGGACTATAAAAAGGGGATTACAGAAGGTGGGGGGGCGAGAAGGGAACTCCAGAAAGGAAGGAAGAACTCTGGAGGGAAGGCTAAAGGAAAGTTAGGGAACACTATGTAAAGAGTTAGAATAAAGACCTGTTGCTGCATACTTGAGTGCCTTGGGTGTTTTGTGGTAGAACCTCAAGAGAGGTAGCTCTCTGATTGAGATAATCAGCGCCCAAGCATCCAAAACCTGGCGAAGGTAAGAGCCAGTTGACCCCCACTGAGGTGAGCAATTGGGTGTTAATGTTACATTATGAGTTTGACTTCATGTAATGATTCCTGAGAGAGAAAGACAGAGAAAGACTGAGAAAGACAGAGAAAGAGAGAGAAAGAGAGAGAGAGGGCAGGAAGAGAGAGAGAGAGAGAGAGAGAGAGAGAGAGAGAGAGAGAGAGAGAGAGAGAGAGGTGTGTGCATGTGTGTATAATAAAAACAAACACTTTTAATGAATTTTCATATTCATCTAGATAAAATGGTTTTATATCCACTTAGATAATATGGTTTAACAATTCCACTATACTAGTTGTAATTTCTCTGTCTGTATTTCTCTTTCTCATTCCTTTACTCCCTCTCTCCCTCTTTTCCTCTCTCTCTTTTCTTTTAGCTCTTTTTCTCTCTGTCCCTGTCCCTCTTCCTCTCCTTCTTCCTTTTCCTCTCCTTCTTCCTTCCCTCCTCTCTCTCTCTCTCTCTCTCTCTCTCTCTCTCTCTCTCTCTCTCTCTCTCTCTCTCTCTCTTTCTCTCTCTCTCCCCTTCCCTCTCTCTTCCTCTTTCTCTCTGTAGATGTATGTACTTTCTGTGTCTCATATACACACAGAGAAATAAATGAGAGTTGAATCTAAGTGAAAATTAGTCATCCTTATTATATGCATAGACAAAATATAGCTCTAAAAAAGCAAAGGAAGGATAATTAATCCCAAAGTCATATTTTTAATGAAACATAGTATTAAAAATGATGTGCCTCTACTGATCAGAGAAATGCAAATTAAGACAACTCTGAGATACCACTACACACCTGTCAAATTGACTAAGATAACAGGAACAAATAATGATGAATGTTGGAGGGGATGTGGGAAAACTGGGACACTAATACATTGTTGGTGGAGTTGTGAAAGAATCTAGCCATTCTGGAGAGCAATTTGGAACTATGCCCAAAAATGTATCAAACTGTGCATACCCTTTGACCCAGCATTGCTGTTATTGGGTTTATATCCCAAAGAAATATTAAAGAGTGGAAAGGGACCTGTATGTGCCAAAATGTTTGTGGCAGCTCTTTTTGTAGTAGCTAGAAACTGGAAGATGAATGGATGTCTATCAATTGGAGAATGGTTGGGTAAATTATGGTATATGAAGGTTATGGAATAGTATTGCTCTGTAAGAAATGACCAGCAGGAGGAATACAGAGAGGCTTGGAGAGACTTACATCAATTGATGCTGAGTGAAATGAATAGAACCAGAAGATCACTGTACACTTCAATGCTGCATGAAGATGTATTCTGATGGAAGTGGATATCTTCAACATAAAGAAGATCCAACTCACTTCCAGTTGATCAATGATGGATAGAAATAACTACACCCAGAGAAGGAACACTGGGAAGTGAATGTAAATTGTTAGCACTACTGTTTATCTACCTAGGTTACTTATACCTTCAGAATCTAATACTTAATGTGCAACAAGAAAATGGTATTTACACACATATATTGTATCTAGGTTATATTGTAACATATCTAAAATGTATGGGATTGCCTGTCATCAAGGGGAGGGAGTAGAGGAAGGGGGAATAATTTGGAAAAATGAATACAAGAGATAATATTATAAAAAAAATTACTCATGCATATATACTATGGAAAAAAATTCTAAATAAAATATATTTAAAAAATGATGTGCCTAATATGTGCCAGGCACTGTGTTAAGTTCTTTGCAAATATCATCTCATTTGAGTCTCTCAATAATCTTAGGACACATTATGTGGCTATTAAATGCCTCAACACTCTCCTTCCAATTAACTGCTACTGAGACATAATTTTTCATTAGCAAAAATTTTAGGTAGCATTCCCTTTCATAAGAGAAACACAATCAAACACAAAGAAGAAAATAGTAGTCAAAGTACTAATTCTATGGATTTAAATTTTTTATATACTTTGAAAAAGTAACTTTCCACTGACTATATTATTTAATCCTCTGGATGACCTAATAACATAGATCCAAATAACTTCATTTTATTAACAAAAACGTGTCTCAGAGAAGTTAAATGGCTTACACAAGGTCATTCAATTAATTGTGACTTATAGTCTAAGTTAGAATCTGTCACTCTTTCACCTTTGTCCAGTATTCTTTCCACTGATCATGTTTTGGGGTGTTCTTTTTTTTCCCTCCCAGAGACCTAGGTTTTTAGTCTGCAGAAAGCATGAATTCTACCAATCAAAACATTTCTTGACATTTTTTTTCTCTTCTCTTTTTTCTCATCCTAATACTTGGACAACTAGAATAGTTTTTAAATTGCTCTATCTTCAATCTTTTCCTTCCTAATAATCCTTTAAGCAGCTTGTAAATTATTTTTTAAAAAAATACATCATATATATATATGTATATGTGTATATATATATATATATATAATTTCATTGAAGGAAATAGTAAATTTTAGTTATATGTAAGTACAACAAAAGATATTACATTTTTTTCCCATGCAACTTCAGATATCCCCTAAAATCTACGTATGAAACCCTATTCTGTAAATGTATTTTGTCCCTTTTACAATATATGTTCCCTGAATAAATGCCTATGTTCACACCATTTCACGTTGCCTAAAATAATCTTTCTCTTCATTGTTAATCTTAAGGCCCACTCTTCCTTCAAGTCTTCAGTGGGTAATTCATAAATTTTTATCAATTGCCTTCTGTGTGTCAAGTGCTGCGATAATTGATTAGGATACCAAGGTAAAAGGCAGTCTCAATTCTCAAGGAACTCACACTTTAATGGCTTCAATTCAAGTCCTGTCTTGCTGATGACAAATTATTTAACCTTTCCAACCTCCACTAATTGCTTCTTCTCCTGATTTATTTTAACTTTGCATTTCACACTTAGCACATGTTAACCTTCATTGGTTTAGTATATATAGTCTGTTTTTTCATTTAGATCATATGATCTTTGAAGACTAGAGACATGATTTATGTTTCTTTATATCTTTTAGAGCTTATCCAATGTATTAGCTATAATAGATGAAAAATAATTATTTATTTCACTATGAATATAGCTCTTGATAAGAAATAGCAGTGAACAAGATAGATATCATGTGACCACAACCATAAGCATAACTTGCTTTGGCTACCTTCATCTACTCACTTATTAGTTTCTACTCTCTGCCAAGTATTATGTTAGGGGCTGGAGGTACAAAGGCAAAAATAAGCAAACAGACAAGTATGGATAAATAAATAAAGGTTGAGTAAATAAATAGATGGATGAATGCTAAACAGGCTCTGTCTCTAATGATTTTAAAGTACATTGGAGAAAAAGAACATATATCCAGAAAAAAAAAAAAAAAAGTAAAGAAAGACATGGAGGGTGGACTCTAGCAATTATAGAATTAAGACAGTCTTTCTGTAAGACATATCTTTCTGTAAGATATGGAACTTTATTGATATTTAAAAGCAGCTACAAATTATAAATGACTGAGCAGAGTAAAATTATAGACATATACTACAGAACCCTGTGCAATGATAATGTCCAGCTCATCATTGAAGAATCAGAGTTTCATGATGGGAAGTGTAAACAAAAACCTCAGCAAAAATGAGAGAACTGATGGCTTAAAAGCAGAGCTGAATTTCAATAAAATGATAAGCTACAGAAAGAATCAAATTAATATCAAAATAAGTAAAATATTAGGGAGAAGATTTGGCTGAAGTCTTATATTATTTTTGTTTTTAAAGGAATTAGAATAATTTATGTATCTCCAGCAAAAGGTCTCAGTCTGATTACAGGAGGATAATAAAGGCATTAAAGTTAATTACCATGTTAATAGGGATGAGATTAGAAACTCTAAAACTTGGATAGGTTCAAATTCTGTGTTCCTTTCTCTTTGGTATATAAGCATTCAAATTAATAAGGATTTGTTATTCAACTTGCTACCTATCATGGTGCAATCAAAATGCACCATTTTTAAAAAACTTTATTTCCTAAAATAGAAATCATTCCTAAATGTAGTAATATACAGCCATGTGGTGATATTTATTGAGAAATGTACAAAAATGATGCCCTATCTGACTGTCTGTTCAGTAACCAGTCTCAACTTTGTCTAATATAACAACAGATTTAAATGTAAAATTAATGAAACACTGGCTTTTTTTTTTTCAGTTATTAAGTTGGTAAATTTTTTAACACTTATAGCCTATATATTCCTTAGGATTATCAGGGTTTTTTTGTTTGTTTGTTTGTTTATTTGTTTTGCTGATTATTTAATGTCTTATCCATCAGTAGTGAAGATTGGAAACAATGGCACATACCTATAATTCCTGTTACTAGGGAGACTGAGTCTAATTGATTATGTAAGTTTGGGAGTTCTGAGCTATTATAATTAAAAACTGATGTATATCTGCATGAACTCTGGCACTGAGATGATAAGACCCCCAATGTAAGAAGTCATTATTTGATTGGCCTACATTTGAAACAGAGTGGGTTGTAGCTGCTGGATTAAACAGAAATGGGGTCAGGTATATAAATAGCTACTGTATTTTTAGCCTTAGGGAAAATCAAGAAGATATTTCTTATTTATTTCTTTATTCCCAATTATGATATTATATAAATGAAAGGGAATACTGGTGATGTGTAAGAAATGACTAAACGGACATTTTCAGGAAAAAAAAAAAAAAGCTGAATAGAGGTATATGAATTGATTCATAGTAAACTGAGCAGAACCAAAGGAACAATTTACAAAACAGTAACCATTTTAGAGAGAAAAATTAATTTGTAAAACTTAAAAATTCTGATAAATACAATTATCTAGTCATGCCTGATGAAGAATGCTATTCACTTCATGACAGATTGGTGATAGATTCAATATGCAAAATGAAATTTATTTATGGACATAATCAATATGGAAATTTCTTCTGTTTCAAGAAGAAGGGTTTTTGTTCTTTCTTTTTCAGTCTAGGAGGGGGAGTTGAGAAGGAAAGAAAATCGTACAATTTAATAATTTTAAATAAAAGTGTTTCAATTTCCATTTGGTACATTTCATCACTATCCCCCGCAACAAAAATTCACACTCACCAAACAAATGGATATCCGTTCCTTAATTGATAAACTTCAAGAAAGTACCTTTTTGTGGCACCCATGGCTTTTAATAATTGGGTAGTTTTGCCTGATAGCAAGCCTAAATTTCTCTTTACAAGTCCCATTCCTTCATTCTGGTTCTCTTCTCTAGAAGCAAAGTGAACAACAACAACAACAACAAAACCCTTCTTCCACATGGCAGCATCCCAAATATTTGAACACAATTTTGGGTCATTATACTTAGCTGAAAATAAAGATCCTAAAGGAGGGAGTAAGGATAAGAATGAAGTGCTTGTGTAGGGTAATTAATAAGGGCAACAATTAGGTAGGCCTCTTTTCTGAGAAAAAATCAGGAGCAAATGAACTCCTTGAAAAGTGCTGAGGTGTGAAAGATGTTGAATATTGGAATTTCTAATGAACTGAATTTCAAATGAATTCCTTCTCTTAAGATAAATAAAAAGCTCTTAAGGTTCTAAATGTAAAAGCTGAGATGCATTTGTGAATTTGAGAAGACAAGTTATAGCACAGTAACTATAGATACTGTAGTAAAACTTCAATAAAAGTAGGGTAGAAGAAACTCTGCAGTAATTGAGGTTGTGCTCCCCCAAATTTTAATGGATATAACAAAATAAAGCTGCTATTTAAGCAGCTATTTCTTTTTCCAGTAAAAACTCATAAAATCTTAAAATTTTAGAGTTGGAAGGAACCTTACAGATCATTCTGCTCAACCTCTCATCCTTTGTACTAGATTTGCTGACGTGAAATGAAATTTATTGTTTAACTATATTTATTTTTATTTTAAAAAGTATTCAAATAGTATTTCAAATAGATGAAAGTCATAATCAGATCAGACTTATGGGAACACTTATCTCTTTGCAAATAACTCCAGTGATCTAAAGGAAGAGTTTTATTTTTTTTTTTAATTCACTTTCTTTTTAACAGCATGAAAAACAACTTTTGCATTGAAATGAAATAACCATATTTACTTTGATTATAAGCTGTTATCTATCATGCTTTAAAAATATTTATAGATATCATATTCTTGTCCAATTGAGTTCCTAATTAAAAAATAACACATATAATTTAATATCTCTTATTATGAGAAATGCTATTTAAAAGTTCACCTCTCCGAGCCCTAAAATTTTATTTGTAAAATAATAGAGTTGGGACAACTGACTTGGAAGATGCCTCCTTATTCTAATATTCTACAATTATATAATTTTGCAGAGGTCCATGTCAAGGTGATTTGCTAATGAAAATAGCAAAAATGTAAGATTATCATTAGATTTTAATTTTTACTCAATTTTAAAATATGAAAGAGAACCAGATAAGAAATCATCCATAGGTAGAGCTAAGGAAAAGCTTCTCAGTCAAACAAGGGAATATGAAATCAAAAAATTAAACTCAAGACTTTTGATTTTATGTAAAATGTTTCAGAATAGAATAAGAAAAAAAATCAGTGCAACTAAAATAATATGGAAAATTCTTGATTGGGGGAAATAAATCTTTGTATTAAGTATTTCCTTAAGGGTCTGATTTCCAAAAGGGAACTAAAACAAACATAGAAGACAAAGATTCTTGCCCAATTTATAGATGGTTAAGTAAGAAGACCAAACAGTTCTTACAAGAATTGGGATTTCAAGACACCTGTGTTTGAGGGCCTGGTGGTATTTTGTAACAAAAATGTCCTATATGCCTGCCAAGCAAAAATAATCAATGATCCAAAGATTGCTGACAATATATTTGGACAAATTTGGAAAAGGAGTGATTTATCCTTCATCATTTTCTTTCCTTTGTGACTTTGTGTCACCAGTGAGAGTCAGGTGAGAAAAGAGATAGTCTGGATTTACATAGACATAGTAACTGAACATGTGGCTACCTTTCTTATTTACCTTCTCTGATTTTATGCAAGTGAGTTTTCGGAGATATTCCTATTTAGGAAACCTTTTGAGTTCAGAAAAGCTAGAAACTCATTAGGTTCCATTAGTAATAAGAAGTGAACAGTGGCAGGAGCCATAACAATGGTCATCATATCAGCAGTGACTGATAGCAGAGGAAACAGCTTCAAATAGATGTTGAAATACAGTACCAGTGTATAAGTGAAGCTTTAGGACTACTAGTTGTAGAAATAAATAATGACTATGATCCCTAGAAAGCTAACAATCCTCAGAAGGCAGCAAAGAGGTATATCTAAAAGGAACTTCAAAATGACTTTACAAGGGGAGAGAAGAACTTCAAGGTCTGAGAGTAAGAAGTATACCTTTGCTATATGGAATCTCTATAGGAATACTTTGCTACCATTGTCTGAGCCTATTCTCTTCATATTCATTGTAGATGTACCCAAGTCACTTGGTAGGGAGGATAATAATAATAATATAATGCTTATATATCTATTTATTATGTGAAGAACATTAATCAATGTAAGTATGTTTTTATATTTTATTTTATCCTGCCAGATGATGTTGAGAATCTTCCTAAGACAAATCAAATGGAAGGGATTCACTTTTCTGGAATGGCACTGGTACACTGTCCAGGTATCACAGGCATACAATAATGAGATCAGTGTAGTAGTCAGTCTAATAAATCTCTCCCATACTTTCCTTTGGAACCTCCCAAACACAGAACTTGGTGTAGCAATGTGTGTGTCAATGTCATTATCAATCTGTACATCCTTGGAAAATTTACTGACAAGATAAATGAACTTATGCACAGCATTGAAAACTTCATCATTTGATGTAACTGAAGGTTCCACAAATGGATGGTGTAGTGCTGGCTTATGGAGTATTTGTGTTTTCTTGGTGTTAATTGTTAGGTCAAAATTAGCATAAGAAGTGAAGCTGTTTTTTAAGTAGTTATTTTCTTTTTCCATTTCACAAATTCTGTTTCTCTGGGAATTATTTATCTTTTTCATTTCATAAATTCTGTTTTTTCAGGGAGTTGTTTTCTTTTTCCATTTTGTTAAATCTATCTTTTAATGAGTTATGTGCCTTTTCCAAGCCCTCTTGCAAAGTTTTCATTTTCTTTTCCCATTTTTCTTCGAGATCTCTTTTAAGATCCTTGTTAATTTCTTGTAGGAGAGCCTTGTGTGGAGACCAGTTTATATCACACTTTGGGGTTTCATCTGGAGATAATCTGCCTTTAGTCTCTTCAGGGTTTGAAATTTGTAATTTTTCACCATAAAAACTGTCTATGGTCAGAGCTCTCTTTGCCTTTATTCATTTAAAAACAAAACAAAACAAAACAAAAACAAAAACAAAAACAAAAACAAAAACAAAAACAAAAACAAAAACAAAAACAAAAACAAACAAACAACAACAACAACAACAAAAACTTGGGATCTGCTTTTAGGGCAAGAGAGGTTTTCCAAGCTTTCTCTACAAGTGGCACCGAAGCAGCAGCAGGTGTGCTGGGTCAGTGCTGACTCACTCCCAGTAATGGATGGTCATGGCCAGGTCCGGTGTGTCTCTGGTACTTTGGGGTTCATTCTTTACCTTTTGTGTTTGTGTTGGATGTCTTATAACTTCTCTGCTTATCTACTGCAGTGCTTGCAACAAGGGCAGAGTAGCCAATACTGCAATAGAAGCCTCCCCCTATATTCTCCCCTGCGTAGAATCTGTACCACCCTGTGAAAACTATTCCCTGCCCTGGGTCTGCACAGCATGTGCTAATATCCATGCTCATCCTGCTTGCACCTGGCCACCTCCCTTTGTGCCTGACTGAAATAGAGCTTTTCTGGAAATCTTGATAATTTCTTGAAATTATCTTTTGCACTTCCAATTTGATGCACTTCCAATATTTGTGGATTCTGCCAAAGCAGAACTAATTCGGAGGCTGGATTTGGTAGTTTGCTGAGGGTCATGGCAGAAGATCAGAAAGAAATGTTTGTCCTCTCTACCATCTTGGCTCCACCCTCCTGATTGAATTATTGATATTGAACATCATCCACTAATGAAATGATCTCAATTTCATAGGAAATCTCTATTGGTGTGCTTCAGAACTTTGCCTTCAGCTTAGTTTTGTTTGTTTTTATTCACTGATTTACATAAATACATGGACGTCTATGAATATCTTTCAGTTGAGAAAGATGTTAATATTGTAAATTATAGACTCAAGCTTCCTAAAAATTTCACTATCTCAGACACTGTGCTGAATATAAATATAAGATAAAATTTTTTAAAGTAGATCTTAACTGCATAAACACAGAACAAAGGAAACAAGACAAGAAATAATTCCTGTGAAGAAAAAAAAAAAAAGACCTAGAGATTTTAATGCATCACAAACTCAACATCAGGCAACAGTGTATTATGGAAGAAGGAAATTCATTCATTCTTCAGCCACATTAATGCAAAGAGATCTTCAGAAGTAGGAGACTATAGTCCATCCTCTCTCCTATCTTGTTTCTTGTTTCTAAAATCCTGGAATACTAGAGCCAGTTCTAGGCATTACACTTTACAAAGGATATCTACAATCAAAGAGTTGTACTGACAAGGATGACCCCAAGGGTAATACTACTGGAAAAATGCTGCTTGAAGATCAAGTGAAGATTAAATCAAGTAAATTCAATAAGCATTTAGGAAATTTGGAGTCTTCTGTGAATTTATTGTTTTACAGCAAAATGCCCAACTCAGATTTTCGTAAGTGCCAAACAGTCAGATGTGCAAAATAGTATATATAGTGCTTAAGTACAAACAGGAGACCTGATTATTTTAAAATAAATACTTAAACACAAATTTATGGTCCTACAAAAGAGCCTTTAAACTAGAAAATCTAATTTGATTTGCCTGTTGGACACACACACAGTAACTGTTATTTTTTTCCAAAAACCAATAGAATCAATATATTGAGTTTCACCAGTTCTACTGTGTGAAAAATGAATCACAATTAATGAGTCCCTTTTTCTACAAGCTTTCTACAAAAATGATCTAGGTTGGATAAAAACACAACAAGATTTTTTTTTTTTAAAGTTCAGTAGTCCAAAATGCTAACAATAGTTAAATATTCTACATGATCTATATTCAATGGTTCCATTTTTAGTTAGTTTCATTTTTAGTACTTAGAATAACTTTCTTCATCATAGAGGTCAAGCATGAAAGCTCCACCCCTGCCTCTAAGAACACTAGACCAAATATCCTTGAAGAAAGCCTTGTCTCCCTCATCTTTAGTAATCTTCCATTAGCAGTCCCAGTGAACATGTTATCAGCTCCTTTGCACTAGAATGCATTATTATTTTCCACCTTACTATATCAAAGGATAGGACACTCCACATGCCACAGCACCCTGTTGTATAATCATTCAACTTATCACAATATGAATGTTCTTGGGATCTGGAAGTATATATTTTGCTGCATCATAGATTCCAAAATAGGCTTCTCTATAAGTAATGATGCTCTGCACTGAGACACTGAAATCTTGTATAAGCCACAAATTCCATTATACTTAGTGATTTTCACAAGGCAGTCTCTCAGACTTTGGATTCTCTCTCAGGGTCAGATTTTTCAACATCAGCTATGAAGTGGGTTCTTGTAAAATCCAAGAGATAGACAAAGAAGGAGAATGTAACGTGCTGTTGTCTCCAGAGACTGCCAATCACTCTCTGGTCTAGAGGAAAGACTTCTGCCTCCAGAGAGCTGCCTCAACTCTAGCCTAGAGCAGAGACTCTCTATTTTTCAAGTGCCACCCTCTTTTATCCTCCCAGAGAATGGGCATAGGATAATGCAAGGGCTTCTGGGAAAAATTACTTTAACCAATGAACTTGCTCCTCCTAAGCATGCAAGCTCCTCCCCAGGAATTCACAAATAAAACTCCCAGTAAAGGCTGGAACTAGAGAATTGTTAAGTACCGACTTAGCACTTAGTAAAAACCTAATATCTCATTATCTCATTAACACTTAGTAAGAACCTAACATCTCCCCCTTTCTTTTGATTTAGAACATAGGGTGGTCATGACCTTGAAACATAAATCCATCAATATGGGAGGCATTACACATAATTACATAGATTACCTAAATACATAGTAACATAATAACATAGTAACATAGTACATAATAGAAGTATGTAACAAATAACATGATCAAATAATCTTAAATTGAGAATTTATAAATGTCCATTAGTCTCATCTTGTGTTAGGAAGTCCAGTGATTCCTGCTGGATTTAAAGTTCTTTAACAGTCTTCTTATTAGCCATGCTCTTTCAGTGCCAGATGTTTCTTAGATTTTATCCTTTGTTTTGAGGTCTTTCTCTTTTTCTGTCTCTCTCTGATGGACAAGGCGAATACAACTCGTTGGCACCCATCTGATTTCTTCTCCATCTGAAGAAATACAGGCAAACCCTCTCCCCCAGGCAGTTAACCTATCTGGTTTCTTCCATTCACCACTTTCTGGGTCTCTCCACATCACCTGGTGATTATCTAACGACAGTGGACCTGCTTGCACTGGACACTGCCCTTCTGGTGAGTTATAAAACCTGTCTGCCAGAGCCAGTGCATCTTTGTCAAAAATTAGAAAATTAATGGTATAGAGAACTAAATTTAGAAGTTCTCTAGGGTTACCTGTGGCTCCCCCTTTCTTTTGTTTTTGGAGGAGTGTCTTAATGTCTCTGTTTCTTCTCTCTACTATTGCCTGACCTTGTGGATTAAAAGGTATTCCAGTAGTGTGTAATATCTTATACTGTGCACAAAAGTGCACAAAATGTTTGGGACTATATACAGGTGGCAAATGCTTGGATAAGGAATTCAGTGACCACTTGGGCTATCTCTTTTGCTGTTGGCAATGCAAAATTGAATCCTGAAAAGGTATCTACTACCACGTGGATGAAAAACAGATGACCAAAAGATTTATAGTGGGTCACATCCATTTGACAGATTTCATTGGGTCTCAAACCACTAGGATTCTTCCCTGGAGGGAGTGTAGGAGTGTGGAAAGGAAGACAAGCTGTACAGCTTTTTACTATGCTCCTAGCTTCCTCTCTTGTTGTTCCAAATTGTAAACGTAAAGCTCAAGCAGTCTGATGATATTTAAAATGAGATTCTTGCCTATTAGGCCAAGATGGTGGAGAAGAAACACACGACTCTGTGAACGTCCTCACTCCCTCACAACCAACTAGATAAATTAAGCCTCAAAATAAGCCCAGGACTGATAGATACCACAAGGACTGGAAGCACGACTTACCAGCTGAAGAGAATCTGGAGTTTCAACAGACAAGGTCAGTCCCCAGGGGAGGAAGAAAAGAGGCCAGCACAGACGGCTGGGTGCTCCCATACTGCGCCCATTGCGCTGGGAAGGGCTCTGGGATCAGAGAAGCCACTGAGGTAAAGGAATCTGGCACAGGCTGTTAGCTCTTCTCTGCTAATTATTTAGCAGTTATTTTAAAACTCAGATTAGATTTTCCCCAGATCCTGGAGGTGACTCAGCAGATCTCGGCACCAGGGGGTGTGGCCTCAGCTACCACCTGAGAATAGTTAAGAGATTGACAAGTGGGTGGATACAGCCCAAGGCAACACACACTGCCTAGCTTAGCTGGAGGGAGTGGAACTCAGCTCCAGGAAGTCCCAGAGAAGCGGAACCTTTGAACTAGGGACCGCGGTTTCTGGCAGACACTTCCAGTTTGAGCACAGGGGCTTTTCACGTCACCTGCTGCAGACATCCACGCCCCACCCGGACACATAGGCTGGGCTTTGTGCTGTCTTTACTACTCAATGCCCTCGAGTACAGCAGTGCTAATCACCTCTGAGGCACTTCCAGGGAGGGGGTGGGGAACTCTCTCCCAGAGCTCTATCTTAGCTCAGGCTCAGGAGCCGCTGCATCCATCCTGTCTGGGAGGAAGCTGGTAAAGAAGTAAATAAATAATTTCCTACCCCAGGGACAGACCCCAAAAGATTTTTTAAATATGAGCAAAAAAGCCAGAAAAACTATAGATTCCTTCTATACAGAGAAAGAGCGGGTTAACAGCAGAGAGACAGCAGATAACAACCTAAAGGGGAACGATTCCTGCCCCCCATCACATAACTCTCTCCTAGAAGAAACTCTTAAAAAATTGAGGGAGTTTGAAGAAAAATGGGGAAAGGAAAGGGAAGCTATGATAGAGAATAACAACGTCCTGAAATTGGAGTTGGAAAAAATAAAGAATTCACAGGAGATGCAGGGAAACAAAATTTATGAATTAGAAAAGGTTAAAAAAACACAGGAAAGTAGGATTTCTGAATTGGAAAAGATAAAAAAGTCTCAAGAAAATAGAATTTCTGAATTGGAAAAAGAAAATAATTCTCAAAAAAAAATAGGGAAATGGAAAAAAATTCAATAGAGCAAAATAATTCATTTAAAAACGAAATTGGACATTTACAAAAAGAACTAAAAACTGTGAAAGAAGAAAATAACTCCTTAAAAGTCAAGATGGAACGAATAGAAATGAATGATTCACAGAGAACCCAAGAATTAGTCAAACAAAAAAAAAAAATAAAAAAAAAAAAATGAGAAGCTGGAGAACAACGTCAAATACTTACTGGGAAAATCTATAGACCTGGAAAATAGATCTAGGAGAGATAATCTGCGGATTATTGGACTTCCAGAAAACTATGACCAAAAAAAGAGCCTAGATTCTATTTTACAGGAAATTACCAAAGAGAACGGTCCAGAGATAATAGAAACAGAAGGGAAAGTAGATGTGGAAAGAATTCATCGAACTCCTTCTGAAATAGACCCTAAAAAAAGAACACCACAGAATATAGTGGCTAAGCTGCAGAATTACCACACAAAGGAGAAAATCCTGCAAGCAGCTAGAAAAAAACAATTTAAATACCAAGGTGCCACAATAAGGGTCACCCAAGACCTGGCTGCCTCCACATTAAAAGATAGAAGGGCCTGGAACCTGATATTCCGTAAGGCAAAAGATCAAGGACTGCAACCAAGAATGAACTACCCAGCTAAGTTTAGCATCTTTTTCCATGGAAGAAGATGGTCATTCAATGAAACAGAGGAATTCTATATGTTTCTAAGAAAAAAACCAGACTTAAACAAAAAATTTGATCTACATCCACAAGACTGAAGAGAAACAGAAAAAGGTACACAGAACCCTTGAGAACTGTAACTCTGTTGTGGGTATATAAAAAGTACTCAAGGATAATTTGATTTTACTGATATAAAAGAAAAAAAAGGTGGTCTAGTAAAGGGAAGGAGGTCGGTTCAGAAAAAGGGGAAGGAATGATAAAAAGAGGGAAACTACATCCCAGGAAGAGACATAGAAAATACACCATATCTGAGGGAACTTAGTGAGGGGGAGAATCATTGTGTGAATCTTACTCTCATCAGAAGTGGCTCAAAGAGTAAATAATTAACATATTTGTTTTTCAGAGAATTTTCTCTCACCTCATTAAAAAGGGGGGAGAGGAAAAGGGAAAAGGAAAAGGAGAATAAGTGAAGGGACTTGGAGGGAGGGGGGAGGGATCCTAAAAAAAAAAAAAAAAAGAGAGGGAGGGTTGCGCATCACAAGGGGGGTCTGTAAATTAAATATCGGGGAGGGGGATCAGGGGGGTCAAGGGAAAAAAGCATAATCTGGGGATAATATGATGGCAGGAAATACAGAATTAGTAATTTTAACTGTAAATGTAAATGGGATGAACGATCCCATCAAATGGAGACGGATAGCAGATTGGATCAAAAAGCAGAACCCTACAATATGTTGTCTACAGGAAACAAACTTAAAGCAGGGAGATACATACAGAGTAAAGGTAAAAGGTTGGAACAGAGCCTATTATGCTTCAGGTAAAGCCAAAAAAGCAGGGGTAGCTATCCTTATCTTAGATCAAGCAAAAGCAGAAGTAGATCTCGTTAAAAAAGATAAGGAAGGAAACTATATCCTGCTGAAAGGTAGCATAAATAATGAAGCCATATCAATACTAAACATATATGCACCAAGTGGTATATCATCTAACTTTCTAAAGGAAAAGTTAAGAGAACTGCAAGAAGAAATAGACAGTAAAACTATAATAGTGGGAGATCTCAACCTTGAACTCTCAGATTTAGACGAATCAAATCACAAAACAAACAAGAAAGAAATTAAAAAAGGAAATAGAACATTAGAAAAACTAGGTATGATAGACCTTTGGAGAAAATTGAATGGCAATAGAAAGGAATATACTTTCTTCTCAGCAGTTCATGGATCCTATACAAAAATAGACCATATATTAGGACATAAAGATCTCAAAATTAAATGTAGGAAGGCAGAAATAATAAATGCCTTCTTCTCAGATCACAATGCAATAAAAGCTACATTCAGTAAAAAGTTAGGGGTAAATAGCCAAAAAGTAATTGGAAACTGAATAATCTCATCTTAAAGAATGACTGGGTGAAAGAGCAAATTATAGAAACAATTAACAATTTCACCCAAGATAATGACAATGATGAGACATCATATCAAAATCTTTGGGATGCAGCTAAAGCAGTAATAAGGGGAAATTTTATATCTTTAGAGGCTTATTTGAAGAAAAAGGAGAAAGAGAAGATTAACGAATTGGGAATTACAACTTAAAAGGCTAGAAAAAGACCAAAGTATAAACCCCCAACAAAAAATTAAACTTGAAATACAAAAATTAAAAGGAGAAATAAATAATATTGAAAGTAAAAAAACTATTGAATTAATAAATAAAACCAAGAGTTGGTTTTATGAAAAAGCCAATAAAATAGATAAACCTTTGGTAAATTTGATCAAAAAAAAGAAAGAGGAAAATCAAATTGATAGTCTTACAAATGAAAAGGGGGATCTTTCCACCAATGAAGAGGAAATTAGAGAAATAATAAGGAGTTACTTTGCCCAACTTTATGCCAATAAATTTGATAACTTAAGTGAAATGGATGACTTCCTCCAAAAATATAGGCTCCCTAGATTAACAGAGGAGGAGATAAATTGCTTAAATAGTCCCATTTCAGAAAAAGAAATAGAACAAGCTATTAATCAACTCCCCAGGAAAAAATCCCCAGGGCCAGATGGATTCACATGTAAATTCTACCAAACATTTAAAGAGCAATTAGCCCCAATGTTATATAAATTATTTGAAAAAATAGGGAATGAAGGAGTCCTACCAAACTCCTTTTATGACACAGACATGGTACTGATACCTAAACCAGGTAGAGCAAAAACTGAGAAAGAAAATTATAGACCAATCTCCTTAATGAATATTGATGCTAAAATCTTAAATAAGATATTAGCAAAAAGACTTGAGAAAATCATCTCCAAGATAATACACTATGATCAAGTAGGATTTATTCCAGGAATGCAGGGCTGGTTTAATATTAGGAAAACGATTAATATAATTGACCATATTAATAATCAAATTAATAAGAACCATATGATCATCTCAATAGATGCAGAAAAAGCATTTGACAAAATCCAACATCCATTCCTACTAAAAACTCTTGAGAGTATAGGAATAAATGGACTATTCCTTAGAATAATCAGGAGCATATATTTAAGACCTTCAGTAAGCATAATATGCAATAGAAATAAACTGCAACCTTTCCCAGTAAGATCAGTAGTGAAACAAGGTTGCCCACTATCACCATTACTATTCAATATAGTACTAGAAACGCTAGCCTCGGCAATAAGAGCCGAGAAAGAGATTCAAGGAATTAGAGTAGGAAACGAGGAAATTAAACTATCACTTTTTGCAGATGACATGATGGTATACTTAGAGAACCCCAAAGACTCTGCTAAATAGCTACTAGAAATAATTCAAAATTTCAGCAAAGTGGCAGGATACAAAATAAATCCACATAAATCCTCGGCATTTTTATATACCACTAACAAAATGCAACAGCAAGAGATACAAAGAGAAATTCCATTCCAAACAAATGTTGAGAGTATAAAGTATTTGGGAATCCATCTACCAAAGAAAAGTCAGGAATTATATGAGAAAAATTACAAAACACTTGCCACAAAAATAAAATCAGATTTAAATAATTGGAAAGACATTCAGTGCTCTTGGATAGGCCAAGCGAATATAATAAAGATGACAATACTCCCCAAACTAATCTATTTATTTAGTGCTATACCAATCAGACTCCCAAGAAACTATTTCAATGACCTAGAAAAAATAACAACAAAATTCATATGGAAGAATAAAAGGTCGAGAATTGCAAGGGAACTAATGAAAAAAAACTCAGAGGAAAGTGGTCTAGGTTTACCTGATCTAAAGCTATATTATATAGCAGCAGTCACCAAAACCATTTGGTATTGGCTAAGAAATAGACCGGTAGATCAGTGGAACAGATTAGATACAAAGGACAAAAAAGGATACATAAATAGCAACCTAATCTTTGACAAACCCAAAGATACCAACATTAGGGATAAAAATTCATTATTCGGAAAAAACTGTTGGGAAAACTGGAAATTAGTATGGCAGAAATTAGATATGGATCCACACTTAACACCATATACCAAGATAAGATCAAAATGGGTCCAGGATCTAGGCATAAAGAGGGAGATAATAAATAGATTAGAGGAACAGAGGATAATCTACCTCTCAGACTTGTGGAGGAGGAAGGAATTTATGACCAGAGGAGAACTAGAGATCATTATTGATCACAAAATATTAGATTTTGATTACATCAAACTAAAAAGTTTCTGTACAAATAATACTAATGCAAACAAGATTAGAAGGGAAGTAACAAATTGGGAAAATATTTTTAAAAACAAAGGTTGTGACAAAGGTCTCATTTCCAAAATATATAGAGAACTGACCCTAATTTATAAGAAACCAAACCATTCTCCAATTGATAAATGGTCAAAGGATATGAACAGACAATTCTCAGAGGAAGAAATTGAAACTATATCCATTCACATGAAAGAGTGTTCCAAATCACTACTGATCAGAGAAATGCAAATTAAGATAACTCTGAGATACCCCTACACACCTGTCAGATTGGCTAAGATGACAGGAACAAATAATGATGAATGTTGGAGGGTATGTGGGGAAACTCGGACACTAATACATTGCTGGTGGAGTTGCGAAAGAATCCAGCCATTCTGGAGAGCAATCTGGAATTATGCCCAAAACGTTATCAAACTGTGCATACCCTTTGACCCAGCAGCGCTACTACTGGGCTTATATCCCAAAGAAATACTAAAGAGCGGAAAGAGACATGTATGTGCCAAAATGTTTGTGGCAGCTCTTTTTGTTGTAGTTAGAAACTGGAAGATGAATGGATGTCCATCAGTTGGCGAATGGTTGGGTAAATTATGGTATATGAAGGTTATGGAATATTATTGCTCTGTAAAAAAGGACCAGCAGGAGGAATACAGAGAGGCCTGGAGAGACTTAAATAAACTGATGCTGAGTGAAATGAGCAGAACCAGAAGATCACTGTAGACTTCAACAACAATACTGTATGAGGATGTATTCTGATGGAAGTGGAAATCTTCAACATAAAGAAGATCCAACTCACTTCCAGTTGATCAATGATGGACAGAGGTAGCTACACCCAGAGAAGAAACACTGGGAAGTGAATGTAAATTGTTAGCACTACAATCTGTCTGCCCAGGTTGCATGTACCTTCGGATTCTAATGTTTATTGTGCAACAAGAAAATGATATTCACACACATGTATTGTACCTAGACTATATTGTAACACATGTAAAATGTATGGGATTGCCTGTCATTGGGGGGAGGGAATAGAGGGAGGGGGGGGATAATTTGGAAAAATGAATACAAGGGATAATATTATAAAAAATATATATATAATAAAAAATAAAAATAAAAATAAAATAAAATGAGATTCTTGTGCTTCCTGAAATAAAGGAGTACTGGCTAACATGGTTAGAAGGCTATCTACCTTTGAATTTCCATCAAAAATAGGATCTGGAAGTCCACTATGTGAGTGGACATGCAAGCTATAGATCTTGCCTGGATACTTTCTCGCTTGCTCTTGAAGTTCCTTAAAGAACTGATAAATATTAGAGGCTGCAAATTTTATTTGGGCTGTGACAATTCTTTGTACTACACCTACTGAATAGGCTGAATCAGTAAATATATTTATGTCTCCTGGATAATAAGTAAGAGCTACCATGATAGCAAATAATTCATTCTGTTGAGTGGACTGAAAAGGAGTCCTGACTACTCTCTTTATGGTTAAATCATGAGAGTATACAGCACAAATATTTTCTTTGGAGTTATCTGTAAAGATTTTTGGTCCTTTAAGAGGAACCTTAGAAACTTTTTCTTCAAAAATCCATTGCCAATTATGTAGTAGCCAGGTTATCTTTAATGGAGATTCATGTGCAAAATATGAAGCTGTGGCCAATAAAATTTGCCATTCTGGGATGGTCTCACAGCATACATTAATTTGTGCATTAGTATAGAATGTGTATATTTTTTCAGGACTTATTTCAGATAATTAATAGCCTTTAATAAAATTCTAGCCACAAGCACTGGGTAAGGAGTAAGGCTTTGTTCTGGGAAGTTCACCCACTCAATCATACTGTCTCCTTGATGAAGGACTGCTGTGGGTGCCTCTTTTGTAGCAAAAACTGATATTTCCAAGGGTTTTTGAGTGACTCTTTCAATCACATTTTATAAAGCCAGTTCAACTTCTCTCAAAGTTTCTTGTGCTTCTTTTGTAAGCTGGTGGGGTGAATTTAAAGCACTGTCTCTGGGAGGAGCTTGCATGCTTTTATTGCAGCTTTAGCAATTTGCTCATATATTGTCTAATTAATCTGTTCTGAATTCTCTCCATACCGACCTTCACCAGCTAAGTGCTCAAAAGTGAATTTTGTGTTAACTCCTATTTCCAAATTGCATCTGACTTGGATCTTACATGAAACTCCACAAGCCATAACAAATTTTGTCCAGGTTCTAGACATTTCCTTGCTATGGATTTCCAATCATTCAGGGTTAGGACTTCATAAGACAAACCATCTAGTAGCATTTTAACATAAACCAATGTAGCCCTATAAAGGGTACAACCTTTTTTCAAATCTTTAATTTTATTCAAATCTAAAGGTGCATATCTTCTCCTTTTTTGACCTACAGAGTCAATATCTTCAATCACAGGATATGTATGTATAAAATAACTTATATCCTGTCCTTCTCTCTTGGCTTTAACCAATGCTTTTTCTAATCTTGTCATAGGCTTAGTCTGCTTCACAGGTGATTATGTTTATGTTTCTGCCTCTTCCCCTCCTCCTTCTTCCTCCACCTCTGAAGGTGGAGTTGATGTGGGCCCATCAATAATCTGCTCTCTAGGTGGGGTTGAAGCTTCTTCAAGAGAATCATAGTCATCACACCCTAATTCCTCATTTAAATCCCTTTGCTCTTGGGCAAGATCTTGATCTTTCCTTTTTTCCTCACACTTCCTCCTCTGTACATTTTTAAAACTTTTCCTTCTTCTACAACTTGTTCAATAGTTTAAGGCTAATTGAACTATGTTGTAGATATAAAATACCTCTACAGAAATTGAACGAGACCCATTTTTTGCATGAAATTCTCTCATTTTAAATCCCACTAGCTTCCAGTTATCTACATCTATCTTTTCTTCCTCTAAAAACCAAGGAGATGTGAGTCTTAATGCAA
Organism: Sminthopsis crassicaudata; assembly: GCF_048593235.1. Lineage (NCBI taxonomy): Eukaryota > Metazoa > Chordata > Mammalia > Dasyuromorphia > Dasyuridae > Sminthopsis > Sminthopsis crassicaudata. Next base: position 338,371,079 of record NC_133617.1, on the reverse strand, counting down.
CCAAGAGTTTAGCAATCTGTACCCAGGTTACAAGTAAATTCTGCTCATCAATTATCTTAATTATACTCTTTAGAGTACCACTCCTGATTGGGGGTAGAGCTGAGGCTGCCGCTGGGGCTGGGGTTGAGTCGGCTGAGGTCAAGGGATTGTCTTTAGCTAACATCTGCCCCATTTCAGCTATAAGAGATTGTTGGTTTAGCCCTTAACAAGTTAAGTTCCTTATTTGTCTATTAGAATGTTTACTTAATATTTAACAAAGTCTCCTTTTTACTCACGGTTATTTCTGTGTCAGAAAGTCTTTTCCACTGGAATCTGAATTGGAAGTTTTTCCACTGGAATCAGAATCGTGTCTTTCCCTGTTCGGGCACTAAATTGCAATGGTCCAGTCTAGCTCCTCTGAAGGGCTCAGAATAAGTTCTTAAATGCGAAGATCTGGGCTAGCTCCTCTGAAGGGCTCAGAATAAGTTCTTGTCAAGATAAGCAAAAGTCCTTGCCCCACATTGTGGATGCCAATATGTAACGTGCTGTTGTCTCTAGAGACTGCCAATCGCTCTCTGGTCTAGAGGAGAGACTTCTTCCTCCAGAGAGCCGCCTCAAGTCTGGCCTAGAGCAGAGACTCTCTATTTTTCAAGTGCTACCCTCTTTTATCCTCCCAGAGAATGGGTGTGGGATAATGCAAGGGCTTCTGGGAAAAATTACTTTAACCAATGAACTTGCTCCTCCTAAGCATGCAAGCTCCTCCCCAGGAATTCACAAGTAAATCTCCCAGTAAAGGCTGGAACTAGAGAATTGTTAAGTACCGACTTAGCACTTAGTAAAAACCTAATATCTCATTATCTCATTAGCACTTAGTAAGAACCTAACAAGAGAAGTGTCTCCAGCAGCACCACCAGAAGCAAGATTGCCAGAAAATACCTCTAGAATTGTGTGTGCTTGCCCACTCTTCCCCAAAACATTTGCTTATGCTTATCCTTAAAGGCAAAGTTAAGGGTGTAGGTGGGAATCTGCAGTGATTTGTTCACTTGCATGCTGCACCTGTAGTAGTAGTTTGACTCTCGATTAGGGCCACCTGTCTTAGAGATAGCAGCAGCCATGCCGCCAGACTAGAAGTTTTTGGTGAAGGAGATGGCCTATTCTGTAATGGTCACAGAGGAGGATGGTGCTAGAGCTGTGGCAAGAAAGCTGATGAAAAAAAAAAAAAAAAAAAAAAAAAAAAAAAAAACCAAAGCTGGGGAAATCATTGCAGCCTGCACAGGCCCTTGCTACAACTTGAATCCAAAGAGCATTTATGAATTATTTAGTATGAGTCAGACACTTTGGTCTCCTATGGACAAATATATATATTTGTGTGAGAGAGAAATCCTTGCCATGAAGGAGCTTATATTCTCATGAGGGATAAAAGTTAAAAATAAAACAGGTATATAAAAGTTATATATGTAAAGAAATTAGGATAAATTTGAAAGGTTATTATATAGAAGAGTGATCAGACTTCAACAAGGTCTCTCAAAGCAAAACTAGAACTCCTGGGTATTAAATATATAGGGAAGTAAAGAAAATGAAAAATTAGTTATTAAATACAAAATTATTACACTCTCTGTGACTATAACATTTGAATATTGGGCAGATATCAACATATTTACTTGGATGATGAAATCTTTTATGTGGAAGAGGCTAAGGAAGTTATTTAGAGAGATGCATGATAATGAATGATATAAGTGCCTTGGAAAGATTTACAAGATGACCAAACATTCTATAATTTACTCCAATCTACTAATCAAATGAGAAACAAACATTTTCTTTTCAGCTACTGATGGGGAACTATCATGTTTTCAAAAGGTACTAGATGATTGAACCAGAAGATTTGGTGTAATATCTTTTTGCCTACTTATTTCTATTGAGAAGAGAAAGAAGACATGATTCTGAGCCAACCAAGATTGATGCATGATCTGTGAATATACTTTAGCATTTGCTACTACTTGAAAAAAAGGAGAGGTCATCAAAATGTATAAACTTAAAAAGTTGACGTGCTCTAAGGTAATTGGCCCTGTTGATATAGATTTGCTTTCCAAGTTTAGGATTCACTGTGATATTAGATACTATATATTTTCCAAGGTGCTAGATCCTCACACAGATTCATACACACTTCATGAAGAACAGCAATAATGAAATATTGCTTATATAACTTGAATGTAAGGGATCATCTTCACCAACAGAATCTTGATATAAACATATATTAATAGGTAATTTTTATGTTTATATCAAGATTCTGTTTTTGAAGATGACCCTTTTTATTCATGTTATTTTCAATTCTTTGGGCATATTTGCATTATTATTGTAAAGCTGAAAAAAATTGGAAAATATTTATGTAAATTGCCACAAAGCATACACATAAAGCTCCTAATTGAGCTATCTTCTTCCACTGATTAAAATGTCCTTTATATCTCTATTTCATATTATGTATTCTTGTTTAAATAAACAATGATCATAGTTTATGGATAAGAATTATCTTAATTTATTGTCCTTGAGGATCTACTTAGTAATAACTTGGAAAACTCATAATTGACATTTACATAACATTTCAGATATCTAATCCACAGTTCAAATAGTAAGAAGAATAAAACCTATTTTGTGCCAAAAGACATATTACTTTTTCAGGTAGAATTTCTTAATCTTATTTAAAATAAAATTGAGTTGTAATAAAAATTGTTTTGATGTTAAATTGATATAAATAAAATGATAACTCATAAATATATGCTACTGTTAATCATCAATTAGCAAAAAGAGGTCAAAAAGATTTCTAAGGATGCTTATATCATTAATATATTGTGTTCATAGAATGAAAATTTTAGAGCATAGAAAAATATTAGATATAATTTAGTCAAATTCTCTCATCTAATAAATAAGGGAACTAGCTTGATAAATTCCTGAGGATTTACAGAGAGCAAATAAAAGAGGTGGAATTAGGAAAAGGAAATCCTGACTACCAATCAGATGCTGTTTCTACCTAATTAAGACTAAATTTTTATGATTTTTTTTCATTGTTCTAAAATAGTAAAGTACTTTCCTGACAAATTATCCCACGTTAATTATTTTTTTTAAAAGGAAAAAAAGGTCCTAAAGCAACTTTAATAGAAGTGTTTATAATATTTTCATTTCAAATAATAATTTATTTTGTTAGTATGACAAAACTTATCCCCCTCACATTATTTTTCCATGTGTAACCTACATACTCAAAAATATAGCCAAGAATTATCATTAACTTATTCATTGAACAAGAATGTATTATGTCTCTTCTATGAAAGGTAACTTTTCATAAAGTCAGTATTTGCAAATTGAAATAAATGTATTTCTCCTCCAACCTGGTAGAATTAGAGAGTTGGAAGAGATCGCAAGAGTCTTGTAGTTCAAACCTGACCCTCCATATAGTGTATCAGTTATGTTTACTTAATCCCCTGGTTTTATAGACTAAGAAAACCGAGTCTCTCTTTGTTGAAGCAGTTTGCACATGATGACAAGATATTTATTCATATTAAATGTGCAATGATTAGTGCTTCCAAAAAGTATACACATTATAATTCTTCACTTTTGATGGCAAAAGATATGATCAGCTTTGTAAAGATGGTATGAATTGTAAAAAAATTAGTGAAGAACAAGGGATGAAATATTCCTCTATGTAGATACAAAATTGCAAGACATCATTGTTAGTGTAAATTGAAAAAAGTATCCTCATCTGTAGATAAAGGTTGAATATTCTGATCATCTAAGTGAGTAAACTTTTTTTTTTTTTTCTTGACTCCATTGTAACTTATCTCTCACTCACTGCTTTTCTTTTTTTATTATTATTATTAAAGCTTTTTTGTATTTTCAAAAGCTATGCATGGATAATTTTTCTTTTTTTTTAATTTTATTTTATAAATATAACTTTTTTTTTGACAGTACATATGCATGGGTAATTTTTTACAACATTATCCCTTGGACTTACTTCTGTTCAGATTTTTTTCCCTTCCTCCCCCAACCCCCTCCCCCAGATGGCAGGCAGTCTGATACATGTTAAATATATTACAATATATTCTAGATACAATATATGTGTGTAGAACCGAATTTCTTGTTGCACAGGAAGAATTGGATTCAGAAGGTAAACATAACAGTTTACACTCATTTCCCAGTGTTCCTTTTCTGGATGTAGCTGATTCTGTCAATCATTGATCAATTGAAATTGGATTAGCTCTTCTCTATGTTGAAGATATCCACTTCCATCAGAATACATCCTCATACAGTATCATTGTTGAAGTGTATAATGATTTTCTGGTTCTGCTCGTTTCACTTAGCATCAGTTAATGTAAGTCTCTCCAAGCCTCTCTGTATTTCTCCTGTTGGTCATTTCTTACTGAACAATAATATTCTATAACATTCATATACCATAATTTACCCAACCATTCTCCAATTGATGGACATCCATTCATCTTCCAGCTTCTAGCCACTATGAAAAGGGCTGCCACAAACATTTTGGCACATACATGTCCCTTTCCCTTCTTTAGTATTTCCTTGGGATATAAGCCCCATAGTAGTATGGCTGTGTCAAAGGGTATGCACATTTTGATAACTTTTTGGACATAATTCCAGATTGCTCTCCAGAATGGTTGGATTCTTTCACAACTTCACCAACAATGCATCAGTGTCCCAATTTTCCCACATTCATCGTTATTTGTTCCTGTCATCTTAGCCAATCTGACAGGTGTATAATGATATCTCAGAGTTGTCTTAATTTGCATTTCACTTATCAATAGTGATTTGGAACACTCTTTCATATGAGTGAAAATAGTTTTAATTTCATCATCTGAAAATTGTCTGTTCATATCCTTTGACTATTTATCAATTGGAGAATGGCTTGATTTCTTATAAATTAAAGTCAATTATCTGTATGTTTTGGAGATTAGGCCTTTATCAGAAACTTTAACTGTAAAAATGTTTTCCCGGCCCCACTGGGACGCAGAGGCTAGGCTTTGAGTCGCCTTTTTGAGTCTTAAACCTCAGGGAAGCCACTAGAACACAGCGCCCTCAAAGCACAGCAGTGCTGATCACTTGTGAGGCACTTCCAGGGAGGGGGTGGGGAACTCTCTCCCAGAGCTCTCTCTTAGCTCAGGCACAGGGGCTGCTGCATCCATCCAGTCTTGGAGGAAACTGGTAAAGAAATAAATAAATAATTTCCTACCCCAGGGACAGACCCCAAAAGATTTTTTAAGTATGAGCAAGAAGCCCAAAAAAACCATAGATTCCTTCTACACAGAGAAAGAGAGGGTATCCAACCCCGAGGAAGTTAACAGCAGAGAGTCAGCAGATAACAACCTAAAGGGGAATGATTCCAGCCCCCCATCACATAACTCTGTCCTTGAAGAGACTATTAAAAAGTTAAGAGAGTTTGGAAAGAGAAGCTATGATAGAGAATAACAACGTTCTGAAATTGGAGTTGGAAAAAATAAAGAATTCACAGGAGATGCAGGGAAACAAAATTTATGAATTAGAAAAGGTTAAAAAAACACAGGAAAGTAGGATTTCTGAATTGGAAAAGATAAAAAAGTCTCAAGAAAATAGGATTTCTGAATTGGAAAAAGAAAATAATTCTCAAAAAAAAATTAGGGAAATGGAAAAAAATTCAATAGAGCAAAATAACTCATTTAAAAACAAAATTGGGCATTTGCAAAAAGAACTAAAAACTGTGAATGAAGAAAATAACTCCTTAAAATTCAGGATGGAACAAATAGAAATGAATGATTCATTGAGAACACAAGAATCAGTCAAACAAAACAAAACAAAAAAAATGAAAAGCTGGAGAATAACGTCAAATACTTACTGGGAAAATCTATAGACCTGGAAAATAGATCTAGGAGAGATAATCTCTGGACTATTGGACTTCCCAAAAACTATGACCAAAAAAAGAGCCTAGATTCTATTTTACAGGAAATTATCAAAGAGAACTGTCCAGAGATAATAGAAACAGAGGGGAAAATAGATGTTGAAATAATTCATCGAACTCCTTCTGAAATAGACCCTAAAAAAAGAACACCACGGAATATTGTTGCTAAGCTGCAGAATTACCACACAAAGGAGAAGATCCTGCAAGCAGCTAGAAAAAACACAATTTAAATACCAAGGTGCCACAATAAGGGTCACACAAGATCTGGCTGATATTCCGAAAGGCAAAAGATCAAGGTCTGCAACCAAGAATAAACTACCCAGCTAAGTTTAGCATCTTTTTCCATGGAAGAAGATGGTCATTCAATGAAATAGAGGAATTCCATATGTTTCTAAGAAAAAACCCAGACTTAAACAAAAAATTTGATCTACATGCACAAGACTGAAGAGAAACAGAAAAAGGTACATAGAACCCTTGAGAACTATATCACTGTTGTGGGCATATAGAAAGTACTCATGGATAATTTGATTTTACTGATATAAAAGAAAAAAAAAAGGAGGGGGTGTAGTTAAGGGAAGGGGGTAGTATCAGAAAAAGTGGAGGGAGTGATAAAAAGAGGGAAACTACATCCCAGGAAGAGGCATAGAAAATACACCATATCTGAGGGAATTTAGAGAGGGGGAGAATCATTGTATAAATCTTACTCTCATCAGAAGAGGCTCAAAGACTAAATAATTGTCATATTTGTTTTTCAGATAATTCTCTATCACCTCATTAAAAGGGGGGAGAGGAAAAGGGAAAAGGAAAAGGAGAATAAGGGAAGGGACGTGGAGGGAGGGGGGAGGGATACTACAAAAAAAAGGGGGGGAGGGCTGCGTGTAACAAGGGGGGTCTATAAATTAAATATTGGGGAAGGGGTTCAGGGGGGTCAAGGGAAAAAGCATAATCTGGGGATAATATGATGGCAGGAAATACAGAATTAGTAATTTTAACTGTACATGTGAATGGGATGAATGCTCCCATCAAACTGAGACGGATAGCAGACTGGATCAAAAATCAGAACCCTACAATATGTTGTTTACAGGAAACACACTTAAAGCAGGGAGTTACATATAGAGTAAAGGTAAAAGGTTGGAGCAGAATCTATTATGCTTCAGGTAAAGCCAAAAAAGCAGGGGTAGCTATCCTTATCTCAGATCAAGCAAAAGCAGAAGTTGATCTAGTTAAAAGAGATAAGGAAGGAAACTCTATCCTTCTGAAAGGTAGCATAAATAATGAAGCCATATCAATACTAAACATACATGCACCAAGTGGTATAACATCTAACTTTCTAAAGGAAAAGTTAAGAGAGTTGCAAGAAGAAATAGACAGTAAAACTATAATAGTGGGAGATCTCAACCTTGCACTCTCAGATTTAGACAAATTAAACCACAAAACAAATAAGAAAGAAATTAAAAAAGGAAATAGAACATTAGAAAAACTAGGTATGATAGACCTTTGGAGAAAATTGAATGGCAATAGAAAGGAATATACTTTCTTCTCAGCAGTTCATGGATCCTATACAAAAATTGACCATATATTAGGACATAAAGATCTCAAAATTAAATGTAGGAAGGCAGAAATAATAAATGCCTTCTTCCCAGACCACATGCAATAAAATCTACATTCAGTAAAATGTTAGGGGTAAATAGACCAAAAAGTAATTGGAAACTGAATAATCTCATCTTAAAGAATGACTGGGTGAAACAGCAAATTATATAAACAATTAATAATTTCACCCAAGATAATGACAATGATGAGACATCATACCAAAATCTGTGGGATGCAGCTAAAGCAGTAATAAGGGGAAATTTTATATCTTTAGAGGCTTATTTGAAGAAAATAGAGAAAGAGAAGATTAACGAATTGGGCTTGCAACTTAAAAGGCTAGAAAAAGACTAAATTAAAAACCCCCAACCAAAAATTAAACTTGAAATAAAAAATTAAAATTCCTTGAATCTCTTTCTCGGCTCTTATTGCCGAGGCTAGAGGTTCTAGTACTATATTGAAAAGTAATGGTGATAGTGGAGAACCTTGTTTCACTTCTGATCCTATAGGGAAAGAGTCTAGTTTATCACCATTACATATGATGTTTACTGAAGGTTTTAAATATATGCTCATTATTATTTTAAGGAATAGTCCATTTATTCCTATACTCTCAAGCGTTTTTAGTAGGAATGGATGTTGGATTTTATCAAATGCTTTTTCTGCATCTATTGAGATGATCATATGATTTTTATTAATTTGATTATTAATATGGTCAATTATACTAATAGTTTTCCTAATATTAAACCAGCCGTGCATTCCTGGTATAAATCCCACTTGGTCATAGTGTATTATCCTGGGGATGATTTTCTGAAGTCTATTTGCTAATATCTTATTTAAGATTTTAGCATCAATATTCATTAAGGAAATTGGTCTATAGTTTTCTTTCTCAGTTTTCGATCTACCTGGTTTAGGTATCAGTACCATGTCTGTGTCATAGAAGGAATTTGGTAGGATTCCTTAAATCCCTATTTTTTCAAATAGTTTATATAGCATTGCAGTTAGTTGTTCTTTAAATGTTTGGTAGAATTCACATGTAAATCCATCTGGTCCTGGGGACTTTTTCTTAGGAAGTTGGTTAATCGCTTGGTCTATTTCTTTTTCTGAGATGGGACATTTTGGACTACTTACTTCTTCCTCTGTTAATCTGGGCAAGCTATATTTTTGAAAGTATTCTTCCATTTCATTTAAGTTATCGAATTTATCGGCATAAAGTTGAGCCAAGTAACTCCTAACTATTGTTCTAATTTCCTCTTCATTAGTGGTGAGTTCTCCCTTTTCATTTTCAAGACTAACAATTTGCTTTTTCTCTTTCCTTTTTTTTTTTTTTTTTTTTTTTTTTTTTTTTTATTATATATATATTTTATAATATTATCCCTTGTATTCATTTTTCCAAATTGCCCCCCCTCCCTCTATTCCCTCCCCCCGACGACAGGCAATACCATACATTTTACATGTGTTACAATATAGTCTAAGTACAATACATGTGTGTGAATATCATTTTCTTGTTGCACAATAAACATTAGAATCCGAAGGTACATGCAACCTGGGCAGACAGATATTAGTGCTAACAATTTACATTCGCTTCCCAGTGTTCCTTCTCTGGGTATAGTTATTTCTGTCCATCATTGATCAACTGGAAGTGAGTTGGATCTTCTTTATGTTGAAGATTTCCACTTCCATCAGAATACATCCTCATACAGTATTGTTGTTGAAGTGTACAGCGATCTTCTGGTTCTGCTCATTTCACTCAGCATCAGTTGACCTAAGTCTCTCCAGGCCTCTCTGTATTCCTCCTGCTGGTCATTTCTTACAGAGCAATAATATTCCATAACCTTCATATACCACAATTTACCCAACCATTCTCCAACTGATGGACATCCATTCATCTTCCAGTTTCTAGCTACAACAAAAAGAGCTGCCACAAACATTTTGGCACATATATGTCTATTTTGTAGGTTTTTTCATAGAACCAACTCTTAGTTTTATTAATTAATTCAATAGTTTTTTTGCTTTCAATTTTATTAATCTCACCTTTTATTTTTTGAATTTCAAGTTTTGTATTTGTCTGGGGGTTTTTAATTTGTTCCTTTTCTAGCAATTTTAGTTGTAAGCCCAATTCGTTGGTCCTCTCTTTCTCTGTTTTATGCAAGTAGGCCTGTAGAGATATAAAACTTCCCCTTATTACTGCTTTGGCTGTATCCCACACATTTTGGTATGATGTCTCATTATTGTCATTTTCTTGGGTGAAGTTATTAATTATGTCTATGATTTGCTGTTTTACCCAATCATTCTTTAGTATAAGATTAGTTTCCAATTATTTTTTGGTCTATTTTCCCCTGGCTTTTTATTGAATGTAATTTTGATTGCATTGTGGTCTGAAAAGGATGCATTTACTATTTCTGCCTTATTGCCTTTGATTTTGAGGTTGTTATGCCCTAGTATATGATCAATTTTTGTATAGGTTCCATGAACTGCTGAGATGAAAGTATACTCCTTTCTGTCTCTATTTAGGTTTCACCAAAGATCTATTATATCAAACTTTTCTAGTATTCTATTTACCTCTTTGACTTCTTTCTTATTTATTTTGTGATTTGATTTATCTGATTCTGAGAGGGCAAGGTTGAGATCTACCACTATTATAGTTTTGCTATCTATTTCCTCTTGCAGCTCTCTTAATTTCTCTTTCAAGAATTTACATGCTGCACCACTTGGTGCATATATGTTTAATATTGATACTGCTTCATTATTGATGCTGCCCTTTAGCATTATATAATGCCCTTCCTTATCTCTTTTAATTAGATCAATTTTTGTTTTTGCTTGATCTGAGATGAGGATGGCTACTCCAGCTTTTCTGGTTTTGCTTGAAGCATAATAGATTCTGCTCCACCCATTTACTTTTAGTTTGAATGTCTCACTCTGTTTCAGGTGTGTTTCCTGTAAACAACATATAGTAGGATTCTGACTTTTAATCCAGTCTGCTAACTGCTTCCTCTTTATGAGGCAGTTTGCCCCATTCACATTTATGGTTAGAAGGACTAATTCTATATTGCTTGCCATCCTATTAACCCTGCTTTTGCTTTTCCCCTTTCCTTCCCTCTTACCCCCCTACCCAGTATTAAACTTGTGAACATCACTTGCTTTTCACAGCCCTCCTTTTTAGGATCCCTCCCCCACCTTAAAGTTCCTCCCCTTATTTTACCCCTTTTCCTCACAATTTTTGTATTCCCTTCCCCTTAGCTTACTCCTTCTCTCTCACTTTTCAATGAAGTGGAAGTTTCACCATAATTTGAATATGTCTATTGATACACACTATGTTCATCTCCCTCCTTTCTTTCTCTCAGATATAATAGGCTACCTTTGCCTCTTCATGAGATGTAGTACCACCACTTTACACTTTTTTATGATATAATTTCCTTTCCACCTCTAGTTTTTAAGACAAATTGTACATATGTTCTTTACATATTTTTTGGCAGCAGTATAGTTCTCAAGATTTCTTTTTACCTTTTTAGAAATCTCTTTAGTTCTGTATTTGAAAATCAAACATTTTATGTAGGTCTGGTTTTTTCATCAAAATAGATGGAATTCATTTATTTCGTTAAATGTCCATCTTCTTCCCTGGAAAATGATGCTCATTCTTGCTGGGTAAGTTATTCTTGGCTGCATACCAAGTTCCTTAGCCTTTCGGAATATCATGTTCCAGGCCCTTCGTTCTTTTAATGTGGACCCTGTTAGATCCTGGGTTATACTTATTGTGGATCCTCCTTATCTGAATTGCTTTTTTCTAGCAGCTTCCAATATCTTTTCCTTTGTCTGATGGTTCTTGAACTTGGCCACTATATTTCTTGGCATTTTGATTTTAGGGTCCCTTTCAGTAGGTGATCGATGCATTTCTTCAATGTGTATTTTACTCTCTGTTTCCAGAATGTCTGGGCAGTTCTCTTTGATAATTTCCTCGAAAATGGTGTCCAAGCTCTTTTTTTTCCTCACATTTTTCAGGGAGACCGATTATTCTCACATTGTCTCTCCTGGATCTGTTTTCCAGGTCTGTTGTCTTTCTAGTAAGGTACTTGACATTCTTTTTATTTGTTTCATTTCTCTGGTTTTGCTTGACTACCTCTTGGTTTCTCCTTGAGTCATTCATTTCTACTTGCTCGAGTCTAATTTTCAATGATGTATTTTCTTCACTCACTTTTTTTATATCTCTTTGTAATTGTCCAATCGAGTTTTTATCTTCTATGGAATCTTTTTCCATTTTATCCATTTCATTTTTTAGAGAGCTGTTTTCTTTTTCCAGCTCTCTAATCTGTTTTCCTTGGAGTTGTTTACCTTTTCCAGCTCACTAATCTTTTTTTTTTTTTTTTTATTATTATATATATATATATATATATTTTATAATATTATCCCTTGTATTCATTTTTCCAAATTATCCCCCCTCCCTCTATTCCCTCCCCCCGACGACAGGCAATACCATACATTTTACATGTGTTACAATATAGTCTAAGTACAATACATGTGTGTGAATATCATTTTCTTGTTGCACAATAAACATTAGAATCCGAAGTGAGTTGGATCTTCTTTATGTTGAAGATTTCCACTTCCATCAGAATACATCCTCATACAGTATTGTTGTTGAAGTATACAGTGATCTTCTGGTTCTGCTCATTTCACTCAGCATCAGTTGATTTAAGTCTCTCCAGGCCTCTCTGTATTCCTCCTGCTGGTCATTTCTTACCGAGCAATAATATTCCATAACTTTCATATACCACAATTTACCCAACCATTCTCCAACTGATGGACATCCATTCATCTTCCAGTTTCTAGCTACAACAAAAAGAGCTGCCACAAACATTTTGGCACATATATGTCTCTTTCCACTCTTTAGTCTTTCTTTGGGATATAATCCCAGTAGTAGCGCTGCTGGGTCAAAGGGTATGCACAGTTTGATAACTTTTTGGGCATAATTCCAGATTGCTCTCCAGAATGGCTGGATTCTTTCACAACTCCACCAGCAATGTATTAGTGTCCCAATTTCCCCACATCCCCTCCAACATTTGTCATTATTTGTTCCTGTCATCTTAGCCAATCTGACAGGTGTGTAGTGGTATCTCAGAGTGGTCTTAATTTGCATTTCTCTGATCAGTAGTGATTTGGAACACTCTTTCATGTGAGTGGATATAGTTTCAATTTCTTCCTCTGAGAATTGTCTGTTCATATCCTTTGACCATTTATCAATTGGAGAATGGTTTGGTTTCTTATAAATTAGGGTCAGTTCTCTATATATTTTGGAAATGAGACCTTTGTCACAACCTTTGTTTTTAAAAATATTTTCCCAATTTGTTACTTCCCTTCTAATCTTGTTTGCATTAGTATTATCCTCTGTTCCTCTAATCTATTTATTATCTCCCTCTTTATGCCTAAATCATGGACCCATTTTGATCTTATCTTGGTATATGGTGTTAAGTGTGGATCCATATCTAATTTCTGCCATACTAATTTCCAGTTTTCCCAACAGTTTTTTCCGAATAATGAATTTTTATCCCTAATGTTGGAATCTTTGGGTTTGTCAAAGATTAGATTGCTATAGATGTACCCTTTTTTGTCCTTTGTATCTAATCTGTTCCACTGATCTACCGGTCTATTTCTTAGCCAATACCAAATGGTTTTGGTGACTGCTGCTATATAATATAGCTTTAGATCAGGTACACTTAGACCACCTTCCTCTGAGTTTTTTTTTCATTAGTTCCCTTGCAATTCTTGACCTTTTATTCTTCCATATGAATTTTGTTGTTATTTTTTCTAGGTCATTAAAATAGTTTCTTGGGAGTCTGATTGGTATAGCACTAAATAAATAGATTAGTTTGGGGAGTATTCTCATCTTTATTATATTCGCTCGGCCTATCCAAGAGCACTGAATGTCTTTCCAATTATTTAAATCTGATTTTATTTTTGTGGCAAGTGTTTTGTAATTTTTTTCATATAATTCCTGACTTTTCTTTGGTAGATGGATTCCCAAATATTTTATACTCTCAACATTTGTTTGGAATGGAATTTCTCTTTGTATCTCTTGCTGTTGCATTTTGTTAGTGATATATAAAAATGCCGAGGATTTATGTGGATTTATTTTGTATCCTGCCACTTTGCTGAAATTTTGAATTATTTCTAGTAGCTTTTTAGCAGAGTCTTTGGGGTTCTCTAAGTATACCATCATGTCATCTGCAAAAAGTGATAGTTTAATTTCCTCATTTCCTACTCTAATTCCTTGAATCTCTTTCTCGGCTCTTATTGCCGAGGCTAGCGTTTCTAGTACTATATTGAATAGTAATGGTGATAGTGGGCAACCTTGTTTCACTCCTGATCTTACTGGGAAAGGTTGCAGTTTATTTCTATTGCATATTATGCTTACTGACGGTCTTAAATATATACTCCTGATTATTCTAAGGAATAATCCATTTATTCCTATACTCTCAAGAGTTTTTAGTAGGAATGGATGTTGGATTTTGTCAAATGCTTTTTCTGCATCTATTGAGATGATCATATGGTTCTTATTAATTTGATTATTAATATGGTCAATTATATTAATAGTTTTCCTAATATTAAACCAGCCCTGCATTCCTGGAATAAATCCTACTTGATCATAGTGTATTATCTTGGAGATGATTTTCTCAAGTCTTTTTGCTAATATCTTATTTAAGATTTTAGCATCAATATTCATTAAGGAGATTGGTCTATAATTTTCTTTCTCAGTTTTCGATCTACCAGGTTTAGGTATCAGTACCATGTCTGTGTCATAAAAGGAATTTGGTAGGACTCCTTCATTCCCTATTTTTTCAAATAATTTATATAACATTGGGGCTAATTGTTCTTTAAATGTTTGGTAGAATTCACATGTGAATCCATCTGGCCCTGGGGATTTTTTCCTGGGGAGTTGATTAATAGCTTGTTCTATTTCTTTTTCTGAAATGGGACTATTTAAGCAATTTATCTCCTCCTCTGTTAATCTAGGGAGCCTATATTTTTGGAGGAAGTCATCCATTTCACTTAAGTTATCAAATTTATTGGCATAAAGTTGGGCAAAGTAACTCCTTATTATTTCTCTAATTTCCTCTTCATTGGTGGAAAGATCCCCCTTTTCATTTGTAAGACTATCAATTTGATTTTCCTCTTTCTTTTTTTTGATCAAATTTACCAAAGGTTTATCTATTTTATTGGCTTTTTCATAAAACCAACTCTTGGTTTTATTTATTAATTCAATAGTTTTTTTACTTTCAATTTTATTGATTTCTCCTTTTAATTTTTGTATTTCGAGTTTAATTTTTGGTTGGGGGTAGCTCACTAATCTTGTTTCTCAATGATTTGATTTCTTTATCCACTCTGTCTTTGAATGCATGGGATGACTTCTCCAGGTTCTCTTGCCAAGCTTCCCTTTCCTTTTCCCATTTCTCTTCCAGCTCTCTTGTGAGAGACTTTTTGATTTCCTCTATGAGGTTCTTTTGTATTGAGGAGAAGCTCATATCCCCCTTAGGGGATTCCTCTGGGGACAGTCTGTTTTTAGTCTCCTCAGTGTTTGAAGTCTGCTCTCTCTCCATACAAAAGCTGTCAATGGTTAGAGCCCTTTTGAATTTTTTGTTCATGTTGTCAGAGTAGGAATCGAAGAAAACAAATTGACAAGAGAAACAATTGGTCTGTTTTGCGGGGGATGGGGCTGAATGGTATTAATGGGCTTCCTCTACAGACTGGGGATAGGGCAGCAGAGAGCCACTAACAGAACAGCAATAACTGTACTGAGTCTGAGCTCTGAGGCTCTGAGAACGCACTGAATTAGTCCAGGTGGGGGTTGGGGGTGACCGGGTTCTGAGAGACGCTAGCTTTCTGGGGTTTTAATCTTCACCTCCAGTGTTTACACCCTCTCCACTGATCCTGGCTTGCTGCCAAGATGGAGTATACACACTGGGGTAAAAGCCTTTACGCAGAAACGGCAGAGATCGTACCCCTCCCCCTCAGGTCTGAGCTGTGTGAGTTGCCTGTCTTGCTCTGGCTTGCCTGCCCTCAGTCTGTGCCCAGTCTGATTGACCCTTCCCCTGAGCAAACACAGACCTTTTCTGGTGACTTTCAAGGATGTCTTCTCTTGGTGATTATTTGTGGATTTTTTTCTGGGTCAACCATTAAGTCTGAGGCTTGTCATGAAGTAAGTTCTGAGAGAAAACGCGGAGCTCAAGCATCTGTCTGCCTCCATGCCGCCATCTTGGCCGGAAGTCCCACTCACTGCTTTTCAATCAAGCACTCGTTGCACCTAACACATGAGCTCTGGTAAAGTGCTACTTACTTGGACAAACAGGTCCACCTAGGTTATCAAAGTCTATAGCATTAGGGAACAAAATCATAATAAGTTGGAATTGTAAACTACCCCAGTGACTATCTACTCCAATCCACGCTCAAAAGTAATTTTCTTACAGTAAACACATTCTCCAGAGTAACTGTTAGTTTCTTCCTGAACTCACACCTTAGTGAAGATGCCATAACTTCCCAAAGCAAAGTATTTAAATAACTCTAATTAATGGATTTTTTTTTCTTAACCAAAGCCTCTTTGCAGAACTAGGGTTCTTGGTTCTACCCTCTAGAGAAATTGGGAAAAAATCCTCATCAACAAGAAGCAGTTCAAATACTTGAAGACAGATATCCTGCCTCACCCTGAGTCTTCTCTTTTCCGGGCTTTCCTATCTCTTTGTTCCTTCAACTAAACCTCATGTGACATGATCTCAAGGCCCTTGACTCTTTCATTGGTCCTATTATAGATTATGTCCAGTTTACCAAATTATTAGATGGTGTTAAAATGCTAAATTCCAGATTCTACCAGGTTTTTCTAAGTTGAAAAGGGAGGCCTATGATGGATTTTGTCTCTGTACTCTGAGGATCAAACCAGCTAATTTTAATCACTCAACAAGGATTTATCAAGTGTCTATTATGTGTCAGATATTGACCTAGATTTTGTAAATGAAAATGCAAAGATACAAACAAATCATTCCCTATCCTCAAAGAGCTTACATTCTATTGGGAAGAAATAATATGTACAAAGGTAATTCAATATAAAGTAAAAATACATTAAATAAAGACTAATACTTGCTGAACTACAGAAAGATGACTATCCCATCTCACCTCTCAAAGACATCTGTATGCAGAAGTATATCTACATTGTACATTCATGAAAGGAGAACCCATATCTTACATATCACAGATGCTTAAAGTATTGAATATGGAAAATACAACCCACATTGTACTTAAAGATATAAAGGATACAAGGAAGAAAGAATACAATATCTATCTTCTTTCCTTGTAAAATAATTGATGAGATTGAAAGTATATATATATATATATATATATATATATATATATATATATATATATATGTGTGTAAAAGAATAATTAAAAATACTAAGTACAATAAGCTAAATATTAAATGAAGAGAAGTTATACAGACAGATAGGAAAGAAGGAAGGAAGGAAGGAAGGAAGAAAGAGGGAAGGTAGGAAACAAGTAAAGATGGAGAGAAGGACAGAAGGAAAGAAGGGAAGAACAGAAAGAAACAAAGAAAATTATATGAATAAATGAACTTATTTGCAGTTACATGACCCAGGAATTCTCTAATCCTGGCCTATTTTTAAGATCAAGGTATCAAGCAGAAGAGCCTAGAGCTGCCACGGACAGAGACAAGGAGCTAAACTAAAACAAGCTGATATATTAAAATACTGTCTGCTCAGTGCAATACCTGGAGATTTTTCTCTGTAAGGAGAAAAGAAAACAACATTTTGGGCCAATATCTTACCACAGGAGGGTTTATGCTAATATAAAAGAAGATACAAAGTCATGATCAAAGTGAAGATCATTAAAAACTGTCCCTTATATTTGGAATGTGAGGTTATGGGAGCACAGGTGTATTTGTATATGGGGAAATAAAGATTATTACTTGATACAGGAGCAACCTATTAGTGGCTGCTGGATATTATGAGAGCCACCTGCCAGTGGCTGCTGGGCAACTCAAACCAGCAGAATGGATTCCCTTCGTGTGAGAGGATGATAATGATACAAGGAGACTGAGAGGCAGTTGCATTCTTTGACATCTCTCCTCTTCCCTCTTGCCTCCAATTTATTTCATTCCCAATCCACAAGCAATATCTCTCTCAGATTTATAATTCCTTCAGGGTGGTTATGATCACAACTGTGGGGGCTTTTGTAGAACCAACCTGCCCCTTCACACTTAGGCATGGTCCTTAACAATTACTGATTGATTTTTAATTGTTTCCCCTTGCAAACCATTCTTTCTGAACTACTTTGGCTATTTGATTAACATATAATTCTTACTAGAAGAGGATATCCATTTGTCCTGAGGGTATTCCAGTCAAACTTCATGGAAGACCTATAATTTGTTCTGTGATTTAAAAGTTAACTAAGATTTCAGATAGTAGAGAGGAGGTAAAAAGGCATACCCAGTATAGGCAGCCATGAGAATGAAATGCAGAAGGCTAGAGAGAATTTACTATTGAGAAGTAGATCAGTTAAGCTAAAACTAATGGTTTGTGTAGGCAAATAGAGGATGAGCCTGGAAATGTCACAAAGAACCTAGTTGTATATAATCTTTAAGGCTAAAGACTTGGGAATTTTTTCTTAGAAGCAATGAAGAACCACTGGTCATTTTTCTGTTATTACTGTCCATTTAGAGAACACTTGTTAATTAACACAATGGGCTTTCAGTTGACCATAGCTTTATAATTGGGAATATGTGTTGTTCCATTTAAAAAACAAACAAACAAAAAAACAAAAAAACAATTAACTAAATTTTTCAAAATTAATTTAATTTAATTATTTTAAAAATTAAATAAATCAAATGCTTTTGTATTTATTTTGCATTTCACATTTTTGACATAAATATAGGAAGAAGAGTAAAGCTTTAATTCCCTTAACAGTCAGCAATGCTCAATCTAATCCTTTTAAAGTGGATGTCCTCAAAAATAGCCTTGAGTAATTTGAATAAGAACTTTCCTTTCCAGTTTCCATCCAATAGATTTGTGGGTTTTAAGCTACTATGGTTGAGGAAGAGGGAGATGAAGATTTGGTCAAACCTCTAAAGCTATGAAGGTGCTACATGGATGGGAGATTCTTTACCAAGGAACTCTTTGAAATGGAGATTATTTTTATTTTTGTCTTTGTATCACCATTACCTAGCACATGTCCTACTAGGTGCTTAATAAGTGTTTGGTAATGGATAAATTCTCTTCTCAATCAAATATCTTCAGAGATATGGCAGAATTTTATAGTCCTTCATTAAACAAGAGCTCTATTCTGAATGTCATTTAACAATGTCATTCCTAAAATGTAACATCTAGAATAAGCAAAATATCCAGTTGTCTAAGCTAAACAGATCACAGCAACATGATCCCTTCACATCTTAGTAAAGCACTTCACAAACTTTGAAGTACTGTATAAATGCTAGTTATAGCAACTTTTAGGTCATTATATCAGTATGGCCTCATCCTGAATTTGCAATACACTAAAAATATCAGACATTTTTCATACAACCTGATCTTCTATCGTATCCTTTGTATTTGTGAATTTTTTTCTCTTAAATTCTAGCCTAAATTTATATTTATCTTCCCAGTGGTAGCTCAATCACTGAACAGTATGGAGGGGAAATTTCTTTTTAGCTACCTCTCATCCAGAGCACATTAAACACTAGAGAGCCAGGTAGAACAAGTGCTATGGAGTTCCCTTCTAATTCAACTTTTGTCAGTATTTTCTCCTTCACCTAACCTTGGTGAATACTGACCACCCATCCTTCTACACCTTTGTGAAAGAGAATTCAAAATCTTGTTCCATTCAGATCCTCAGGTCCACTTATTCCTTTCTGAATAGTGATCATTGAGGTTCATTCAGCAATATCACCCCACCAACAACCTTTTCCTACTCTCTTTACCTACTCCCAGGAGATATGGCAACCATAATCTTTGTAAATTAGAGGATTTCTTTTAAATCTTCCCTCTCACTACATTCTAATGTATTTTAACTTTTAACATATATTCTGATACTACCATTATCAGCTACCTAAGCCGTGCCATAATGACCCTTCTTGGTATCAAGCATGATGATGCACATTTAGGAATTATTATTTTTTTTTAAATTCTGTATTACAGCTAAATATACTTATACATGTATTGAATTCTACAATTAAAGTGTGAATTCCTTGGAAATAGGAATTATCTAACTTTTATATTTATATTTATGAGGGTTACCAAAATACTTACCAAAAAGTACATAAATATTTTATTCATTAATTCATAAATTTTATTAGAATTGGATTAACTCTCTAAGCTGTTAGATTCTGATTCTATCATAAAGCTTGATAACTAGAAATCCCCTGCAGAATTTTTTTAGTCATTTAAAAATTTTACCAATGTGCTATCTATGCCATTATATAAGTAATTTATAAAAATGTTAAATAGCATTGGCCCCAGCCCAGATCTTTGGCATATTCCAATAGAGACTTCTATCTAAGTTTGATATTAAACATTAATAATTTTGAATCCAGTTATTCATTTAACTCTAAATTCAGCTAATCACATTAATGTACATTTCTCTAACTTTTCTGCAAAAATAGCAAAATGCTAAAATATTTTATAATTTTTTTTCTCAAATTATATTTACATCATTCTAGATCTATCAGGTTAAGTCTACTGTTAAAGAAGGAAATTAGATTAGGTTAGTATGGAATAACTTGCCTTTGATGAAGCTGCCATTACTTTTTAAAAGATAATCCATCCCTTCTGCTGTTCCTAGTTCTGTTTCCATGCCTTAGCTTGTTCTCAGATTTAACACTATTATTGTTATACTGATACATTGTTTTATTCATTCCCCATTTCCACGCACTTGGGAATGTTCAGTGAATCTCTTAGGCTACTCTGTCCTGATTGCAAGTGGGTAATATAGCAGATTTGCTACAAATTGTAAATCACTAAGCCCTGGAAGAACATGAAATCTAGCCAAGATTATCTAGCCCTGGAAGTCTATCAGCAGAATTACCTCAGAGGAAACTAAAGCATATGTAATTTCTTTGTGTGAGCAGATATGAAGCCTAAAAAAACCAAAGCAAACCAAAACAAACAAACAAACAAACAAAACTCTCAGCATAGACAGCTTTTATGGGGAGAGAGGGGAGAGAAAGGAATAGACCTCAAATCCTCTCCAGATGAAGGCAAATCAGTGCCAGATGAAGTCCCAAAGGGGAATATGAGCTAGTCTCGATTTCACAAGGCTTACTTGGAAGATATCATAAAGGATCTTAAAAGAAAGTTAGAAGAAAAATGGGGAAAGGAAATGAGATCTTTAGAAGAAGGGATGAGGAAAGCATATAACTCTTTACAAAATAGTTTTGATGAAATAGAAAAAGCACATAACTCCTTACAAAATAGATATGAAAAAGATAACCAATTCATTGAAAAACAGAATTTGTGAAGTAGAAAAAAATTCAATGAGCAAAAAATTCAATTGGCCATATACAAAAGGAGCTTTAAAAAGGTAACTGAAGAAAATAATACAAAAAAAAATTAGAATTGAACCAATGGAAGTGAATGACTCAATAAGACTTCAAGAATCAGTCAAACAAAAAAATGAAAAAAGTAGAAGAAAATATGAAATACTTCTTACAAAAAAAAAAACAACAATTTGTATAAAAACAAATAGATCTAGAAGAGACCATTTAAGCATTATTGGACTTCCTGAAAGCCATGATGAAAAAAAAAAAAAAAAAAAAAAAGAATCTAGTCATTACCTTATAGTAAATCATTAAGGAAAATTGCCCTGCTTTCTGAGAATCAGAAGATAAAAAAGCCATTGAAAGAATTCACTGATCACCTCCTGAAAGAGACTCCAAAATGAAAACTCCAAGGAATATCATGGCTAAATTTCAGAACTGTCACACTAAGGAAAATATATTGCAAGCAGCCTGAAAAAAAACCAAAACAAAACCATATGAATACTAAGGAAACATAATCAGGATTGCCTAGTATCTAGCAGCTTCCACATTAAAGGATCTAAGGGCTGGAATCTGATATTCCCAAAGGTAAAAGAATTTGGATTGCAGCCAAGAATAAGCTATCTAGCTAATATGAGCATTATCTTTCAGGGAAGAACATGGACATTCAATGATATAGATGAATTTCATCTATTTCTGATAAAATGACTAGGACTGAACAAAAATTTTGATCTCCAAACACAGAACTCAAGAGGAGCATAAAAAGGAAAAAAAAAGGAAAGAACTCTTGAGAACTATATTTCTGTTATGGATATACTTATAGATTATGGGTATAATTTGATTTTATTATGATAATATAAAAAAGAAACTAGAGGTGGTAAGTGGATTGTACTGGGAAAAGAGGAAAAGGAGGTAAAATAAAGGATATTAGATCTCATACAGAGGAAAAGAAGACCTATCATAATTGAGGGAAAGAAGGGAGGGGGATGAGCATTGTGTGAATCTTAGTCTCATCAGATTTGACTCAAAGAGAGAATCAGACACAGTTAGCTTCACAGAGAAGCTTTTTCATCCTAGAAAGAAGGAGGATAAAGAGGAAAGGAAAGATAGAAACTAATAGAAGGGAGAACAGAAGTAGAAGGGAAAGGTATAAAAAATGAGAGGCAGCAAAAGGGGAGGATTTTTTGAGGGAGGTGGTGAACAGAAGAAAAATACTGGGAAGGATGGAAGGGGGAAACAAAAGAGAAAAGCATAACAAGATAAATAAGATGGCAGGAAATACAGAATTAGTTATTTTAACTGTAAATGTGAATGAGATGAACTCTCCAATAAAACAGAAGCAGATAGCAGAATGGATTAAAAACCAGAATATGTTGCTTACAAGAAACACATTTAAAGCCTAGAGCAATACATACAGAGTGAAGGTAAATGGCTGGAGCAGAATTTATTTTAATTTAGAGGAAGTAAAAAATATGGGTAGCAATCCTGACCTCAAACCAAGTAAAAACAAAGATAGATCTAATTAAAAGAGTTAAAGAAGGAAACTATATCTTACTCAAGGGTACTATAGATAATGAAGCAATATCAATATTAAACATATATGTACCATGTGGTATAGAATCCAGATTCCTAGAGGAGAAGTTAAGAGAGATGCAAAAAGAAATACAGAGCAAAACTATAATAGTGGGGGATCTCAACCTTGCTCCCTCAGAACTAGATTAATCAAACCACAAAATAAATAAGAAAGAAGTTAAAGAGTAAAATAGAATACTAGAAAAGTTAGGTATGATAGATCTTTAGAGAAAATTGAATGGATACAGAAAGGAGTTCACTGTTTTCTCAGCAATTCGTGGAATATAAACAAAAATTGACCACATATTAGGGCATAAAAAACTTCAAAATCAAATGCAGAAAGGCAGATATAGTAAATGCATTTTTTTTCAGATCATGATGCAACAAAAATCACATATAGTAAAAAAGGCCAGGGGAAAATAGACCAAGAATTAATTGTAAATTAAATAATATAATCCTAAAGAATGAATGGGTGAAACAACAAATCATAGATATAACCAATAACTTCATGCAAGAGAATGAAAATAATGATACAACATATAAATTTGAAATTCTGAAAATAAAAAGGGAGATTACTATAACTGAAAATAAGAAAACAATTAAATTAATAAATAAAATATGGGTTGGTTTTATGGAAAAAAAATCAACAAAATGGACTTTCACTTAATTTGATTAGAAAAAGGAAAGAAGAAAATCAAATTTTTAGTCTCATAAATGAAAAGGAAGAACTTTCCACCAATGAAGAGGATATTAGAGCAATAATTAGGAATTATTTTACCCAACTATATGTCAATAAAATTTATACTCTAAGTCAAATGGAGGAATATCTATAAAAATATAGTTTGCCCAGGTGAACAGAAGAGGAAATAAACTATCTAAATACCCCCAGAAAAAGAAATAGAGCAAGCTATCAACCTCCTAAGAAAAATCTTCAGGCCAAGT
Source organism: Sminthopsis crassicaudata (assembly GCF_048593235.1). Classification (NCBI taxonomy): domain Eukaryota; kingdom Metazoa; phylum Chordata; class Mammalia; order Dasyuromorphia; family Dasyuridae; genus Sminthopsis; species Sminthopsis crassicaudata. The sequence continues at coordinate 338,347,545 of NC_133617.1, read as the reverse complement.
GGATTTACATGTGAATCCACCAAGCATTTAAATAACAATTAATTCCATTACTACATAAATTATTTGAAAAAAAAAAGGGGGGGGAAGAAGATGCCCTACCAAATCCTTTTATGACCCAGATATGGTGCTGATACCTAAACCAGATAGGGTGAAAACAGAGAAATAAAATTACAGACCAATTTCCCTAATGAATATTGATGTAAAACTCTTAAATAAAATATTAGCAATGCAGAATGTCATCCTCAGAATAATACTCTATAACCAAGTAGGATTTATACCAGGAATGCAGGGCTGGTTCAATATTAGGAAAACTATTAGCATAATCAATTATATCTATAACCAAACTAAAAAAAATATGATTATCTCAATAGATGCAGAAAAAAAATTGATAAAATCCTCCACCCATTCCTATTAAAAACACTAGAAAGTATAAGAAAAATGGACTTTTCCTTAAAATGATTAGCAGCATCTATTTAAAACCATCAGCAAGCATTATATATAATGGGAATAAACTATAATTATTCCCAATAAGATAAGGAGTGAAACAAGAAAACCTGCTATCACCATTACTATTGAATATTGTATTAGAAATATTAGCTTTGGCAATCAGATATGAAAAAGAAATTAAAGGAATTAAAGTAGGTAATGAGGAAACCACATTATCACTCTTTGTAGATGATATGATGGCATACTGAGAGAACCCTAGAGAATCAACTAAAAAACACTAGAAACAATTCACAACTTAGCAAAGTTGCAAAATACAAAAGAAATCCACATAAATCTTCAACATTTTTATATATTACTAACAAAGTTAAGTAGCAAGAGATAAAAAAAAAATTCCATTAAAAATGTCAACAGTATGAATATTTGGCAATCTATCTGCCAAGGGAAAGTCAGCAACCGTATGAACACAACTACAAAACACTTTTCACACAAATACAGTCAGATCCAATCAGTTGGGAAAGTATCAGGTGCTCATGGGTCGGCAAAGGGGATAGAATAAAAATAACAATACTACCTAAATTAATCTACTCATTTAGTGCCATACCAATCAAACTCCCAAGAAGTTATTTTACAGACCTAGAGAAAATAATAACAAAGTTTATCTGGAAAAAAAAAGGTCAAGAATTAATGAAAAGGGAATTAATGAAAAAATGTCAGTGAAGGTGGTGGCCTAGTTGTGCCAGATCTAAAACTATATTATAAAGCAGCAGTCATGGAAACAATTTGATACTGGCTAAGAAATAGAATCAGTAGAATAGGTTAGGATCACAGGACAAAATAGTCAATAACTATAGCAATCTAATATTTGACAAACCCAAAGACCCCAGATTTTGGGAGAAAAACTCACTTATTTGACAAAAACTGCTGGGAAAATTAGAAACTAGTATAGAAGAAATTAGGCATTGACCTACACCTAACACCCCCTACAAAGATAAAGTGGAAATGGGTTCATGATTTAGATATAAAGAGTGAAATTATATACAAATTAGAATTACATAGGATAGTTTAACTCTTACATATGTGGAGGAGGAAAGAATGTGTGTCCAAAGAAGAACTAGATCTCATAATTGAACATCAAATAGATAATTTTGATTATGTTAAATTGAAAAGTTTTTGTACAAACAGCTAATGCAGACAAGATCAGAAGGGACACAATGAATTGGGAAAACATGTTTACATTTAAGGGTTCTGATAAAGGCCTCATTTCTAAAATATATAGAAAATTGACTCAAATTTATAAGAATTCAAATCCTTCTCCAATTGATAAATGGTCAAAGTATATGAATAGAAAAAAATTAGATGAAGAAATTAAAACCATTTCTTTTATTTTCATTTTATAATTATAAAACTTTTTGACAGTATATATGCATGAGTAATTTTTTATAACATTATCCCTTGTATTCATTTTTCCAAATTATCCCCTCCCTCCCTCTACTCCCTCCCCCCCGATGACAGGTAATCCCATACATTTTATATGTGTTACAATTTAACCTAGATACAATATATGTGTGTAAATACCATTTTCTTGTTGCACATTAAGTATTAGATTCCAAAGGTATAAGTAATTTGGGTAGATAGACAGTAGTGCTAACAATTTACATTCACTTCCCAGTGTTCCTTCTCTGGGTGTAGTTATTTCTGTCCATGATTGATCAACTGGAAGTGAGTTGGATCTTCTTTATGTTGAAGATATCCACTTCTATCAGAATACATCTTCATGCAGCATTGAAGTGTACAGTGATCTTCTGGTTCTATTCATTTCACTCAGCGTCAATTGATGTAAGTCTCTCCAAGCCCCTCAGTATTCCTCCTGCTGGTCATTTCTTACAGAGAAATAATATTCCATAACCTTCATATACCATAATTTACCCAACCTTTCTCCAATTGATGGACATCCATTCATCTTCCAGTTTCTAGCTACAACAAAAAGAGCTGCCACAAACATTTTGGCACATACAGGTCCCTTTCCCCTGTTCAGGATTTCTTTGGGATATAAGCCCAATAGCAGCAATGCTGGATCAAAGGATATGCAGTTTGATAACTTTTTGGGCAAAGTTCCAAATTGCTCTCCAGAATGGCTGGATTCTGTCACAACTCCACCAACAATGTATCAGTGTCCCAGTTTTCCCACATCCCCTCCAACATTCATCATTATTTGTTCCTGTCATCTTAGCCAATCTGACAGGTGTGTAGTGGTATCTCAGAGTTGTCTTAATGTGCATTTCTCTGATCAGTAGTGATTTGCAACACTCTTTCATATGAGAGGATATAATTTCAATTTCATCATCTGAGAATTGTCTGTTCATATCCTTTGACCATTTATCAATTGAAGAATGGTTTGATTTCTTATAAATTAGGGTCAGTTGTCTATATATTTTGGAAATGAGACCTTTATCAGAACCTTTAACTGTAAAAATATTTTCCCAATTTGTTACTTCCCTTCTAATCTTGTTTGCATTAGTATTGTTTGTACAGAAACTTTTTAGTTTGAAGTAATCAAAATCTTCTATTTTGTGATCAATAATGATCTCTAGTTCTCCTCTGGTCATAAATTCCTTCCTCCTCCACAGGTCTGAGAGGTAGACTATTCTCTGTTCCTCTAATCTATTTATGATCTCATTCTTTATGCCTAAATTATGGACACATTTTGATCTTATCTTGGTATATGGTGTTAAGTGTGGATCCATATCTAATTTCTGCCATACTAATTTCCAGTTTTCCCAATAGTTTTTTTCAAATAATGAATTTTTATCCCTAATGTTGGTATCTTTGGGTTTGTCAAAGACTAGATTGCTACAGTTGTACCCTTTCTTGTCCTATGTACCAAATCTGTTCCACTGATTGACTGGTCTATTTCTTAGCCAATATCAAATGGTTTTGGTGACTGCTGCTATATAATATAGCTTAGATCAGGTACACCTAGACCACCTTCATCTGACTTTTTTTTTTTTTTTCATTAGTTCCCTTGCAATTCTCCACCTTTTATTCTTCCATATGAATTTTGTTGTTATTTTTTCTAGGTCGTTAAAATAGTTTCTTGGGAGTCTGATTGGTATAGCACTAAATAAAGAGATTAGTTTGGGGAGTATTGTCATCTTTATTATATTCACTCGGCCTATCCAAAATCACTGAATGTCTTTGCAATTATTTAAATCTGACTTTATTTTTGTGGCAAGTGTTTCATAATTTTTCTCATATAATTCCTGACTATTCTTTGGTAGATGGATTCCCAAATATTTTATACTCTCAACATTTGTTTGGAATGGAATTTCTCTTTGTATCTCTTGCAGTTGCATTTTGTCAGTGATATATAAAAATGCTGAGGATTTACATGGATTTATTTTGTACCCAGCAACTTTGCTAAAATTCTGAATTATTTCTAATAGCTTTTTAGCAGAGTCTTTGGGGTTCTCTAAGTATACTGTAATGTCATCTGCAAAGAGTGATAGTTTGATTTCCTCATTTCCTATACTAATTCCTTGAATCTCTTTCTCGGCTCTTATTGCCGAGGCTAATGTTTCTAGTTCTATATTGAATAGGTGATAGTGGGCAACCTTGTTTCACTCCTGATCTTACTGGGAAAGGTTCCAGTTCATCTCTATTGCATATTATGCTTACTGATGGTATTAAATATATGCTCCTGATTATTCTAAGGAATAGTCCATTTATTCCTATACTCTCAAGAGTTTTTAGTAGGAATGGATGTTGGATTTTGTCAAATGCTTTTTTCTGCATCTATTGAGATGATCATATGGTTCTTATTAATTTGATTATTAATATGGTCAATTATATTAATAGTTTTCCTAATATTAAACCAGTCCTGCATTCCTGGAATAAATCCTACTTGATCATAGTGTATTATCCTGGAGATGATTTTCTGAATTCTTTTTGCTAATATCTTATTTAAAATTTTAGCATCAATATTCATTAAGGAAATTGGTCTATAGTTTTCTTTCTCAGTTTTCAATCGACCTGGTTTAGGTATCAGTACCATGTCTGTGTCATAAAAGGAGTTTGGTAGGACTCCTTCATCCCCTATTTTTTCAAATAGTTTATATAGCATTGCAGTTAGTTGTTCTTTAAATGTTTGGTAGAATTCACATGTAAATCCATCTGGTCCTAGGAAGTTGATTAATAGTTTGTTCTATTTATTTTTCTGAAATGGGACTATTCAAGCAATTTATCTCCTCCTCTGTTAATTTAGGAAGTCTATATTTTTGGAGGAAGTCATCCATTTCCCTTAAGTTATCAAATTTATTGGCATAAAATTAGGCAAAGTAACTCCTTATTATTTCTCTAATTTTCTCTTCATTAGTGGAATGATCCCCCTTTTTATTTGTAAGACTAACACTTTGATTTTGCTCTTTCCTTTTTCTGATCAGATTTACCAAAGGATTATCTACTTGATTGGCTTTTTCATAAAACCAACTCTTGGTTGTATTTATTAATTCAATCTTTTTTTTACTTTCAATATTATTGATTTTAATTTTAATTTTAGTATTTCAAGTTTGATTTTCGGTTTTGTTTTGTTTTTTTATTTGGGGTATTTCTACCTTTTTAAGGTGCAGGCCCAATTCATTAATCTTCTCTTATTCTATTTTGTTCAAATAAGCCTCCAAAGATATAAAATTTCCCCTTTTTACCGCTTTAGCTGCATCCCACAGATTTTGGTATGATATCTCATCATTGTCATTATCTTGGGTGAAATTATTAATTGTTTCTATAATTTGCTGTTTCACCCAGTCATTCTTTAAGATGAGATTATTCAGTTTCCAATTACTTTTTGTTCTATTTGCCCCTAACTTCTTACTGAGTGTAGCTTTTATTGCATTGTGATCTGAGAAGAAGGCATTTATTATTTCTGCCTTCCTGCATTTAATTTTGAGTTCTTTATGTCCTAATATATGGTCAATTTGTGTATAGGTTCCATGAACTGCTGAGAAGAAAGTATATTCCTTTCTATCGCCATTCAGTTTTCTCCAAAGGTCTATCATACCTAGTTTTTCTAATGTTCTATTTCCTTTTTTAATTTCTTTCTTATTTGTTTTGTGGTTTGATTTGTCTAAATCTGAGAGTGCAAGGTTGAGATCTCCCACTATTATAGTTTTACTGTCTATTTCTTCTTGCAACTCTCTTAACTTTTCCTTTAGAAAGTTATATGCTATACCACTTTGTGCATATATGTTTAGTATCGATATGGCTTCATTGTTTATGCTACCTTTTGCTTGATCTGAGATAAGGATGGCTACCCCTGCTTTTTTGGCTTTACCTGAAGCATAATAGATTCTGCTCCAACCCTTTATCTTTAATCTATATGTAAATCCCTGCTTTAACTGTGTTTCCTGTAAACAACATATTGTAGGGTTCTGACTTTTGATCCACTCTGCTATCCATCTCCATTTGATGGGAGAGTTCATCCCATTCACATTTACAGTTAAAATTACTAATTCTGTATTTCTTGCCATCATATTATCCCCAGATTATGTTTTTTCTCTTGACCCCCCCTGAACCCCTTCCCCAATATTTCATTTATAAGTCCCACTTGTGACACACAGCCCTCCCTTTTTAGTATCCCTCCCCCCTCCTTCCAAGTCTCTTCCCTTATTTCCCTTTTCCTTTTCCCTTTTCCTCTCCCCCCCTTTTAATGAGGTGAGAGAGAATTCTCTGAAAAACAAATATGACAATTATTTACTCTTTGAGCCTCTTCTGATGAGAGTAAGATTCACACAATGTTTCTCCCCCTCTCTAAATTCCCTCAGATATGGTATATTTTCTATACCTCTTCTTGGGATGTAGTTTCCCTCTTTTTATCACTCCTTCTCCTTTTTCTGATACTACCCCATTCCCTTTATTACTCCCCCCCTTTTTTATATATCAGTAAAATCAAATTATCCATGTGGACTTTCTATATATCCACAACAGAGATACATTTCTCAAGAGTTCTTTTTACCTTTTTCTGTTTCTCTTCAGTCTTGTGTATGTCGATCAAATTTTTTGTTTTAGTCTGGTTTTTTTCTTAGAAACAAATGGAATTCCTCTGTTTCATTAAATGACCATCTTCTTCCATGGAAGAAAATGTTAAACTTAGCTGGATAGTTTATTCTTGGTTGCAATACTTGATCTTTTGCCTTTCAGAATATCAGATTCCAAGGCCTTCAATATTTTAATGTGGAGGCAGCCAGATCTTGAGTGACCCTTATTGTGGCCCCTTGATATTGGAATTGTTTTTTTCTAGCTGCTTGCAATATTTTTTTTTCCTTTGCGTGGTAATTCTGCAGCTTAGCCACAATATTCCGTGGAGTTCCTTTTTTAGGGTCTTTTTCAGAAGGACTTCGATGAATTCTTTTGACACCTATTTTCCCTTCTGTTTCTATTATCTCTGGACAGTTCTCTTTGATGATTTCCTGTAAAATAGAATCTAGGTTCTTTTTTTTGGTCATAGTTTTTGGGAAGTCCAATGATCCTCAGATTATCTCTCCTAGATCGATTTTTCAGGTCTATAGATGTCCCCAGTAAGTATTTGACATTTTTCTCCAGCTTTTCATTTTTTTTTTTTGTTTTGTTTTGTTTTTTTTTGGTTTCTTTGAATGATTCTTGGGTTCTCAATGAATCATTCATTTCTATTTGTTCCATCCTGATTTTTAATGAGTTATTTTCTTCATTCACTTTTTTTAGTTCTTTTTGTATATGCCCAATTAAGTTTTTATATTAATTATTTGCCTCTATTAATTTTTTTTCCATTTCCCTAATTTTTTAAGAGAATTATTTTATTTTTCCAATTCAGAAATCCTACTTCCTTGAGACTTTTTTATCTTTTCCAATTCAGAAACCCTACTTTCCTGTGATTTTTTAACGTTTTCTAATTCACAAATTTTGTTTCCCTGCATCTCCTGTGAATTCTTTATTTTTTCCAAATCAAATTTCAGAACATTGTTATTCTCTATCATAGCTTCTCTTTCTTTTCCCCATTTTTCTTCAAACTCTCTTAACTTTAAAATTTTTTTTATTTAGAATTTTTTCCCACAGTATATATGCATGAGTAATTTTTTAATAATATTATCCCTTGTATTCATTTTTCCAAATTATCCCCTCCTTCCTCTACACCCTCCCCTGGATGACAGGTAATCCCATACATTGTACATGTGTTACAATTTAACCTAGATACAATATATGTGTGTAAGTACCATTTTCTTGTTGCACATTAATTATTAGATTCCAAAGGTATAAGTAACCTGGGTAGATAGACAGTAGTGCTAAAAATTTACATTCACTTCCCAGTGTTCCTTCTCTGGGTGTAGTTATTTCTGTCCATGATTGATCAACTGGAAGTGAGTTGGATCTTCTTTATGTTGAAGATATCCACTTCTATCAGAATACATCTTCATGCAGCATTGAAGTGTACAGTGATCTTCTGGTTCTATTCATTTCACTCAGCATCAATTGATGTAAGTCTCTCCAAGCCCCTCAGTATTCCTCCTGCTGGTCATTTCTTACAGAGAAATAATATTCATTAACTTTCATATACCATAATTTACCCAACCTTTCTCCAATTGATGGACGTCCATTCATCTTCCAGTTTCTAGCTACAACAAAAAGAGCTGCCACAAACATTTTGGCACATACAGGTCCCTTTCCCCTCTTCAGGATTTCTTTGGGATATAAGCCCAATAGCAGCAATGCTGGATCAAAGGATATGCACAGTTTGATAACTTTTTGGGCAAAGTTCCAAATTGCTCTCCAGAATGGCTGGATTCTGTCACAACTCCACCAACAATGTATCAGTGTCCCAGTTTTCCCACATCCCCTCCAACATTCATCATTATTTGTTCCTGTCATCTTAGCCAATCTGACAGGTGTGTAGTGGTATCTCAGAGTTGTCTTAATTTGCATTTCTCTGATCAGTAATGATTTGGAACAGTCTTCCATATGAGTGGATATAGTTTCAATTTCATCATCTGAGAATTGTCTGTTCATATCCTTTGACCATTTATCAATTGGAGAATGGTTTGTTTTCTTATAAATTAGGGTCAGTTTTCTATATATTTTGGAAATGAGACCTTTATCAGAACCTTTGACTTTAAAAATATTTTCCCAATTTTTTACTTCCCTTCTAATTTTGTTTACATTAATTTTATTTGTACAGAAACTTTTTAGTTTGATGTAATCAAAATCTTCTATTTTGTGATCAATAATGATCTCTAGTTCTCCTCTGGTCATAAATTCCTTCCTCCTCCACAGGTCTGAGAGGTAGACTATTCTCTGTTCCTCTAATTTATTTATGATCTCATTCTTCATGCCTAAATCATGGACACATTTTGATCTTATCTTGGTATATGGTGTTAAGTGTGGATCCATATCTAATTTCTGCCATACTAATTTCCAGTTTTCTGAACACAAACTCTCTTAACTTTTTAATAGTCTCTTCTAGGAGAGAGTTATGTGATGGGGGGCTGGTATCGTTCCCCTTTAGGCTGTTATCTGCTGACTCTCTGCTATTAACTTCCTTGGGGTTGGATACCTGCTCTTTCTCTGTGTAGAAGGAATCATTGGTTCTCCTTAGCTTTTTATTCATGGTTATAAAATCTTTTGGGGTCTGACCTTTGAGTAAGACGTTTATTTATTTATTTCTTTACCAGCTTCCTCCCAGACTGGATGGATGCAGCAGCCCCTGTGCCTGATCTAAGAGATAGCTCTGGGAGAGAGTTCCCCTCCCCCTCCCTGGAAGTGCCTCAGAGGTAATTAGTACAACTGCATTTTGAGGGTTGCCCAGTGAAGGACCCTGCTGTGTGTCCTAGAGACTTCCTTGAGTTTTAAGACTGAACAGTAAAGGCAACACAAAACCCAGCCAATGCGTCCCATGGGGCGTGGATATCAGCAGCTGATGTGAAAAGCCCCTGCGCTCAAACTGGAAATGTCTGCCCGGAAACTGTTGTCCCTATTTCAAAGGTTACGCTTCTCTGGGACTTTCACGGCTGAGTTCCACAGCCTCCAGCCAAGCCCGCAGTATGTGGATTAGATGTTTCCCCAGGCTGTGTCCCCACTCTTCAAGCTCTTAACTATCCCAAGGTGAAGCCCCAGACAGCAGAAAGCAGCTACACAGCCTTGCCGAGATCTGTTAGGTCACTTCCGGATTGGGGTGGTTCTAGTATCGGGCTTTATATTTTTAAAGTGGCTTGATTTCTCTTCTGAATTGCTGTTTTATAAGCAGAGAAGAGCTAACAGCCTGTGCCAGATTCTTCTATCTCAGTGGCTTCTCTGATCCCAGAGTTCTCCCCAGCTCCATTGGTGCAGTGTGCTAGCACCTAACCGTCTGTGCTGGCCTTTTTTCTTCCTCCCCTGGGTAACCGTCCTTTTCTGTTGAAACTCCAGATTCTCTTCAGCTGGTATGTTGTGCTTCCAATCCTTGTGGTTTCTATCAGTTCAGCATTATTTTTGAGGCTGATTTAACTAATTGGTAATGAGAGACAAAGAGAGCTTACAAAATCATGTGTATCTTCTCTGCCATCTTGGCTCTGCCCCAAAATCATTTCTAATCATATAAAAAAGTGCTCTAAATCACTGTTGATCAGAGAAATGTAAATTAAAACAACTCTGAGACACCACTACACATAACTCCAATTAGTTAAGATAACAGGAAAAGATAATGACAAATGTTTGAAGGAATATGGGAAAACTGGGACACTAATATGTTTTTGGTGGAACTGTGAGCAGATCCAACCATTTTGGAGAAAACAATTATTCTGATGATAAAAAGTTTGTTTGTTTGTTTTTTAATTCTACTTTTTCTTAATATCTCCTCATTTCCCCACTTATTTCTTATTGTTTCCCACTGTTTCTAGCTGTGTCTTTGGAAATCCAAAGTTGGTAACTTCCTATCCTTTCTGATAAAATTTCTTATTTTGAATTTTTGCCAAGGCATGTATTTATCCTTTTTCTGAATATGTTAAAAATGTTCTTCATAAAGTTTTAGGCTACATTCTATTTTCTTCTCTATTACAAATCCTGAAATAGAATGTTCATTTCCCACAAATAATTTCCCAGAAAATACACCCCAGAAAAAGTTCAAAGAATTCATTGGGTATCTATTATGAACAAGGTACTAAACCAGGAAATTGAGCTATAAAGAAAAAAAAAAAAAAGATCCTTGTGGAGTTTACATGCAACTCCATAGTGCTTTTGTAACAACTTTGTGGGATCATAACTTTAGAATTGAAAGAAGTTTTAGAAGCCATTTAGACTCACTCAACTTTTCTGACATGAAAACTGAGTCTCAGAAATATCAAGTAATGTGTTTACAGCCATATACAAGGGTAGCAGAAGGATTTGAACCTGAGTCCTCTGATTCCACATAACATACCCTTTCCATTGAATATTGTTATCGCTATCTAGTAAAGTTGAATTCTGCATTGTTAATTTGTTTCTTTTATTTATGTTTACAGGAATTAAAAAAGCATGATTCAGCTACCTATTTAAGGCCATTTCATTAAAGACAAAGCAGAACAAAGATAACAGGACTATCACTTTCATAAAATAATGCCACTTTAAGCAAGAATGTTCTATGACACAAATAGCTTTTGACCCATACCCAATGATCCCATTTATAAAGAATCATGATAGTTTTCTGACTTTAGCTTGCTATATCAAATGTCATTCCATTTCCAAATATAGGAGGAGGTGAGATTTTTATGATTTATGGAATTTGAGTGTGAGGGAAGGAGATTATTATTTATTTTGTCTTTGTATTTCCAGAGTACAGTTCATATAGTATAACATTACTGATTGCTTGTTGGATTGTAATAAGAAAGTGGATGAAAAATCACACATTCTTCATACTATGATATACATACACTATAGATAATCTTTCAAATTATTTTACTAATTGTATAAACATACAACTATGTAGATTTTCTGTATGTATTTTATTTATTTACTTCTTCATTCAAGAAGATTACTCTCCTTCTAGGGTAATTCTCATTTTATAAGTATCCTTCCCCAGACGACTTCTCCCTCTGAGCTTTCCCAGAATTTGCACATTTAAATGCATACCAGGCCAATCATGACTTCATTTCTCTCTATATTCCTATTCATCCAAAGGTTTTGTTTTATTCTATCATGCCCCAGAATCAGATATCTTCATCTCCCCCTACACACATCCTTTCAATTTTAAAATATTTTTTCTTCTCTAGCTCTTACTACAATGCTTGGCACATACATAGTACCTGCTTAATAGTCACCTATTATTAATTTATTGCTAACTTATTGGTATTATTATTGTTGTCATTATTAATTTATTCTTATATGCATATAAATATGTTGTTATTGTTCAGTCATCTTTCAATTGTTTCCAATTCCTTGTACCATTCTTTGAGGTTTTCTTGGCAAAGACATTAGAGTGGTTTGACAATTATTTCTCCATTTTAATTTTAAAGAAACCAAAGCAAATCAGATGAAGTGACTTGCCCAAAGTCACACAAATAGAAAGTCTATGAGGCTGTATTTATAGTTAGGTCTTCTTGATTCTAGGCCTATAACTCTATCCATTAAAACACCTATTTGTTCCATATAAACACAAACATATATCTATATCTATATCTACACACATAAATACACACACATACATCTGGGATAAGTAGTTAAAATCAAGAATGAACTGGATCAAGAATTCAATAGGAGGTACTGGTACAAAAATTCTGATTCTGGTACAAAAAATGAAGGCAAGATATATTGGCAAAATTAGAAATCTCAACACTCCACCTACTGGAAATCTTTAGATATAGTTGTATTAACTACTAAGCGGTCATAGAATGTGAGTCTAAAGAGGAAATAATTGAATACTAAGGTCATTAAAAGCTATTTAATGTAAACTTCAGAAATGACATCTAATAATGAAATGGGTGACAGAAAAACACAAACATAGTTCTTTGAAGTGATTTGAAAGGGAGAAGGATATACTTAGGTAATTATAGACCAATTCCCCTCATGAATATTGATGCAAAATTTTTAAATACAATATCAGCAAAGAGATTACAGAAAGTCATCTCCAGGATAATACACTGTGACCAGGTAGAATTTATACCAGGGTTGCAGGGCTGGTTTAATATTGGGAAAACTATTAGCATAACTGACTATATCAATAACCAAACTTTAAAAATCATATGATTATATCAATAGATAAATAAATTCCAACATCCATTCCTATTCCTCAAAAGCATAGGAGTAAATAAAGTTTTCCTTAAAATGATCAGGAGCATCTAATTGAGACCAAAAGCAAACCTCATTTGTAATGGGGATAAACTAGAATCATTCCCAATAAGATCAGGAGTGAAACAAAGTTGCGCAGTATACTTTTCTTTCTGTTTTCACCTTCCTGGTTTAGATATTAGCACCTAATATAGCACCTAAAAAATAATTTGGTAGGACTGCTTTTTTTCCCCTATATTTTTCATATAGTTTGCATAGTATTGGAATAAATTGTACTTTAAATGTTTGGTAGAATTCACATGTAAATTCTTCTGTCCCTGGAGATTTTTTCTTAGAGAGTTGATTAATAGTTTATTTTATTTCTTTTTCTAAAATGAAACTATTGAAATTATTTATTTCCTCTTCTGTTAATCTGGGCAATCTATATTTTGTAGGTATTTTTCCTTTTCACTTAGATTATAATATTTATTGACATATAGTTGGCAAAATAACTCCTAATTATTGATTTAATTTCTTCTTAATTGATGGAAAGTTCTCCCTTTTCATTTTTAAGACTAACAATTTGATTTTTTCTTTCCTTTTTCTATCAAATTAACTAAAATTTTATCTCTTTTGTTGTTGTTTTTTCATAAAACCAACTCTTAGTTTTATTTTTATTCAATAGTTTCCAGTAGAATTACCCTTTATACTCTAATTTCTTTTTTCAATCATCACAATAAAATAAAATTATACCTATCCTCTCTAAGTATACCCATAACAGAGACACAGATCTCAAGAGTTAAACATCTCATCTTCCCATTTAAAGATAAAAGCTTTTTTAACTTTTAAAAGAACATTATTTTTCCCTTTCCTTTTTAACCTTTTTGTGCTTCTCTTGAGTTACATATTTGAAATTCAAATTGAGCTCTGGTATTTTCAGAAATAGAAGAAATTCACCTGTTTTATTGAATGTCCATCTTTTCCTCTGAAAGATGGTGCTCAGTTTTGCTGGATAATTTATTCTTCACTGAAATTCAAGCTTCTTTGCCTTTTTGGATACCAGATTCCATGCCCTTCAATCTTTTAAAGTGACAGCTGCTAGGTCCTGGATAATCTGGATGGTGACTCCTTGTATTTGAATTGTTTCCTTCTGGATGCTTGCAAATATTTTCTCCTTGATTTTTAATTCTGAAATATAGCTACAATATTTCTTAGAGTTTTCATTTTGGGGTCTCTTTCAGTAGCTGATAGGTGAATTCTTTCAATGGTTATTTTACCCTCTGTTCTGGGACATCCAGGGAGTTTTCTTTGATGATTTCATGAAAGATAATATTTAGGCTCATTTTTTCATCATGGTTTTCAGGAAATCCAATAATTCTTAGATCATCTCTCCCAGATCCATTTTCCAGGTCAGTTGTTTTTCCAAAGAGGTATTTTGCATTTTTTTTTCCTTTTTGTTTTGTTTTTGTTTGATTGATTACTGAAGTCTCCTTGAATCATTCACGTTCATTTGTTAAATTCTAATTGTTAGTGAATTATTTTCTTAGTTAGCTATTTTATCTCTTTTTGCATTTGGCCAATTGAATTTTTATATAAAGTGTTTCATTTATTGCATTTTTTTCAGTTTCATAAATGTAAAGGGCTGAAACTTTGAATAGGTGTACTTGAATCAGACAATCAAGCACTTATTATGAACTAATTTTACATATCCAAATAACTTAAGTTGTATTTTGCATAAGTGAAAATATGGTTATAATAGTAAATGGAATGAATCAGAAATTTATTATTATATGTCCTCCAAACACTCCAGATTGGGAGAATCAAGATGGTAGAGAGCAGGCAAGTGTCTGTGTGACCTCCTCTGAGCTTTCTTCAAATTAACATCAGATTAAGCCTCTTAATTGGTTTTGGATTGACAGAACCCATAAATATTTGGAGTACATAGCTGATCATGAGGCTTCAAGGGAGCTAACCCAGACTTCACACAAATTTTGTTTTTCAGTGAATTGGTTTCTTTTTCATATCTATTTTGTAAGGTGTTATATGCTTTTTTTCATTTAATCATGCCTATTTTAAAGAGTTTTCTTCAGATAATTTCTGCTTTTCCTATTCCATACCCTCTTGCAAAGATCTCATTTCCTTTCCCCATTTTTTCTAACTCTTTTAAGATCTTTTTTGAATTCTTCCAAGAGCCCTATGAAACAGGGACCAATTTATATTACCCTTTGGAGTAATTTGGGGATTTCTTCTGTTGTTGGTTTGCCTTTAGGATCCTCATAGTTTAAGATTTTTTTCTCTTTCTCTATTAAAAAGTGTAAATGCTCAGAGTTCTTTTTTTGCTTTTTTGGTCATTTTTTTAAAAGTTGAGGTCTGCTCTTAAGGCAAAGTGGCAACAGTTGCTTTAGTTTGTCCTGGGGCAGTTCAGCTGACTGACTTTTGGGCCTGGATAAGCCCAGTGTTCTCCCCCAGGCTCAGTGGCTCACAATTTACCTTTTGTATTTGCTTTTAGGTATCTTACAGCAAATCTGTTTAAACACTAGCTTGCAACCAGGACAGAATAGCCTAAAAGCTAGATTCTCCAGTGTTTGTGCACAGTAATGCCCTGGCTCCCTGCCTTGGACTTCCTTCACTGCAGTCTTGTCTCGGCAACCTCTCCCCTGCCTGATTGAAACAGACCTTTTCTGAAGTTCCTCCAAAATATCTTTTTTTGGAAATTTGTTGTAATTCAAATATTTATGGGTTCTGTCAATCCAAAACCAATTTAGAGGCTTGATCTGATGTTAATTTGAAGAAAGCTCAGAGGAGGTCACACAGACACTTGCCTGCTCTCTACCATCTTGACTCTCCCAATCTGGAGTGTTTGGAGGACATATAATAATAAATTTCTGATTCATTCCATTTACTATTATAACCATATTTATTTTCACTTATGCAAAAATACAATTTTAGCTACTTGGATATGTAAAATTAGTCCATAATACCCATTCTGATTCAACATGATGGTCAGGCAACAGGTCCTAAGCACACAATGTAAGAAGGATTGCCTAGCTGAGTCATTGCTTTTTATTTAGAACTTTCCCAGCCAAAGCTCAGAAAATCAATACATTGTATAAGGCTGTGGAAGTGTTGGAAACAGTTCATCATTAACCTCCAACCACTGTTCTCAATATCCATGAAACAGATTTTAGTCTCCCCAGTGGCTTTTGAAAAAGAACTAGTAACCAACTTGTAAATGGCACTCCATTTTCTCTTGAGACCAACTCTTAGATGTATCTGGTGCTTCTGTCCTTAATGTTAATGAGTTCTTATCACCATAGCCAATGACTCACCTGAAATAAGTATTTATTTGATAGCAGCAGTATCTATCCCAATTCTATTACTAAAGGATCAATTAATCAAATTTATTAGCAGATAAGTATTTTCAAAACTATTTTAATAACTCTAAGAAGTGAAATGATATAAATCTAATCCTTTGTTCTTGGTTATGGCCAATGACTCTGGATATTGATGTTCTAAACAGTAATCAGTCTAAAATTTACATGCAAGAGTTAATTTGACTTCTCAGAATACCTGCCTGATTCCAACAGGATGATTTATGCATTTAGAGAATCTAACTCCATCAATATATGAATGTTATCTGGGCATACAAAACATATTTCATGTTGATAATGAATTTCTGTTGACACTGTTAATACTTCATTATATAAATTTCACTGATATATTTGTTAGAGAGAAAATTAATAAAGGAAAAGAATATGGACTATGACAAACAATATGTTTCTGTTGGCAATGTGCTTTTTTTGTAGGTGGAATACAGTTTTCTACTGAGCTTTTATTTGAACAATAAGAATACCAAATTCTTCATACTAAGCAAGTCTTTATTATTATCTGTGACATATGAATTGCTTTGAGAACATAAATGAAAAATTTTAAAACTCTTTTAACAAAGATCCTAAATTCAAATTTTAGTGCTGTTGATAAAGATGAATAAATAGAATTACAACATATCAAATTTGTTTTTGTTTATCGTAAAATGCCAATGAAAATGCTATGTTAATTATCGGTTAGACTATTTTTAAAAAATATTGCTAAATTTCTTCTAGGGATACTAGATGTTGTAGCTGTTGTAGCTTTCCAAATGAAGGGTATAATTTAAGAAGACAGAATTGTACTGGTCAAGTATACATTGGTTAATTGAACCTGAAAGCACCCAAGCCTGATTAAAACTGAGTGTTATAAAAAGGAGGAAAGACCTTCCCAAATCAGACAGACCTCAGCCCCAATTTCCTGGTTTCATACTAGTATGGTATAGCCTTTGTCATATATTGATTGAAGAGCTCATCACTGAATTTTCATTGTATCTTAAGAATTTTATGTAATCTAATTGTTTGAAATGTTCAGTGCTTTGTAACATTCTTAATCATGTGAATGTAACACTGCCCTCTTCTGTCACAGAAGAGTATCCAAACTTTTTTTGATTATGTTATTGAATCTTCAATCACATATATTTTTTAGTTGAAATATATCACTTGATTCAGGTGCTAGTATCATTCTAATTGAAGGAAGTGAGCCCATTTTAAACTAAATCTTTGCCAGACAATTTGAATGAATAGGAATATGAATAAAAGAAATGCTAACACTCTTAAATTCTGTTGCATTAAACAAGAATTTTCCATTTCATTGTAATGTTGTTGTTGTTGTTGTTTTTCCTTTCTATTTGCCTGTATTCATTTTTGTCTTTTTCTGTTTCTGTTTTTCTGTCCCTCCAAGTATCAAGTTAATAATTTGTGGGGAGGGATGGGGATTTGCATTCACAACATTTTCATATGATGATTTGATATATTTATTTACTGAACAACCTCAATTGGTAGTTGGTTAGTTTTCTATTTTCACTTCTGAAAATAAATATATAATAAACAAAACAAAATAACAGTAAGGAATCAAAACAAAATTCAGAGTTGTACTTAAAGGACAGAAATGCCAGGAAAAATACTTCTGAAAATATCTAAAAAAACCATGAAGGAATGTGTGTGTGTGTGTGTGTGTGTGTGTGTGTGTGTGTGTGTGTGTGTGTGTAATGTAAAGAATGTAAAAATCATAAAAACATAGAATGCTACCATTGAGATTAACCTCAGATATCATCTAAGCTAAATTTAGCCAAAATATGATTTCCTTTTTATAATCTTCTGTGATTTTGACTCTAAATTTTCAATTATTTTCTTCATGATTTGGGTGAGGGCTCTTTTTTGATATGATGGTATTAGATACTACCTGCATTTTAGCCCTGTTTTTCATGCCCCCTTGGAAATCATAAAACTAGTCCCTCAACTTTTCCCTCTCCACATTTAGATGCTATAAAAAAGTTATCTTAAGACCATATGGCAGGATCCCCCAAAATATTTTTCTCACTCAATCTCCCCTGTCATATCTATATTTTATAAGAATTCCCAAGCTCTTAACTAGAGTCAATCTGTTCTCTTCTCTCAACAGGATGTTAATTATGCAGTTTGGGATGACAGTCTACATTGCAAAAGGGCTAGATGAGCAAACTTATTTACACATTTTCCAAGTTTTCTAACCATCTCTCTCTCTCTCTCTCTCTCTCTCTCTCTCTCTCTCTCTCTCTCTCTCTCTCTCTCTCTCTCTCTTTCACACACACATACACACACACTCTCTCAATTCTGAAAGTTAGCTATGGTTTAGTGTTTTGTTTTTGTCAGGGTATGTAAGAACATATGTACTAGAGATGTTTTTATTGAGGAAAAGTTGAGTAAGAATGAGAAGAATATCATATTACATTACCATTCCCCAAACAAAATAAATTCATAGCAAAAGCAAATATCAAAGTTGAAAAGGAACTGAAGAAGCAAGAAGAGTTGGGATCTTAGGAAGGTTGGTTGTCCAATACTAGCAAAGGAAAATAAAAATAATTAATTTTCTTCCTTCCCCTCAGACAATAATAGGAGAGATCTCTTTATGACGATGTTCATATGAGTTGAGAATGGCAATATAATTTAGTAGACTACTTATTGAACTACTTTTTTAGATAAGAAAAGAAATACATGGAAAGATAAGGTATTTGCCTAAAACATATTAAAAAGCATAAATAATATTTAAATTAAATATTTCTCTGACTACATATCCACTGACCTTTCTAAAAAAAAGTAAACTTCACGAGCATCAGCACTTCCCAATCAATAGAGAATTTGAAATAGTATAACTTAATTATGTATATTTTTGATGTCATCACTGAGATTAAGGGAAGAAAGGAAAAGACACAGAATCTAATCTTTGGAAAGAATATTGAAGGTCCTAGGGATCTGGGTTAGTAGAGCATTGAACCTGACATGAATTGTCATTTGAGGAAGTGAGGGTGATGCCATCAACTTGAATGAAATGATATGACAAAACAGTTTTCCTTGGGAGTCTCAGTTTCATTAGCATGATGAACTAATTACATTTGTCTTGTGTGGGGTGGCAAAGGCTCCTAGAAGTATCAAAAATCTAAATTTTGCTTATGAAACAATGTCATTTCTGGTTCTGTAAATGGCTTTTGTGCTGTGTAGGAGCTGCTAAGGCTGGAATAAAACCAGGTTAAGTTTTTCTTAAGGTGGAAGAAAGAAACATGCTGAGCTGTCTAATAGAAATGGGTAGAAAGAAGACTAGAAGGATGAAGAAAAAAAGAACTCATTTTTCTGCTCAGGAGAGATGAAAAGGTAGCGAAATGGAATCTTTCATTAGCTGGTTGATAATGTAAATACATTTCTCAGGTTAGATATAAGTAGAGATTTATGTAATAATACTTTTGTGTATATTCTCCAAGTTTTCCTATTCTCCCTCACATTGCTGTGCATAGATAAAATATCACAAAAACTCTAATGTGACATTGATTGTCAAATGTAATCAGTACTGCAAAACTGAATTAGATCTTTTTGGGATAGCCCTGACCAGTCTCTTTTTTATAATTAAAAAAAAATTAGATAACTGAGTTAAAATCCAGACAATCACTTGGTTTTGCTTTCTGCTTTCCCTCAGCTATGATGTCCCTACATAGGGGCTTAACATCTTTCCAAAACAACTTGTAGTCTTACTCCTCCAAGTGCCCAGTGAAACAAATGGGGCCCTTTCTTTAACAATTAAGGAGCTATTTCTGTCAAATGATGCTTAGCAATGCACCACCCTAGGGACAGGAATATATAGCCTGTTGTGTACGTACTTGACTGATTTATTAAGCGCTTAATGTGTACTACATAGATACTATCAGGAATTTAAAAAAAAATGGATTACAAAGTTCCTGCTTTCCAACGGGGAGAAGAAATTTAGGAAATTTGCCCTTAGTAATTTAGTGTTCTACATTAAGATATAAGATGGCAGTGTATATGTAATAATTAGAAGATAATTCAAAATACTATATATAACCTACCTGCCATCTACTTTGTAAGATAGAACCCATTATTGCTGTGGGAATACGGAGCAAAGATAATTGTGGTTTGAAGTTGTCCAGGAAAGGAATACCTGATATCTCTGAAAAAGCAATAGTTCAGGATCTTTAAGGGAAAGGGCTGGTGAAAAGGTAATGGTGGTGAATTAAATGCAGTCGACATCCAAAGAAATGATCTGTTTTGGACGCCAGTGTTCTCTCAATGTATTCCAATGACTTGAGCGCTCTTGGCAGCTTTTTGCTTAAAGAAGTCTACAAGGACTTAGGCATTCTCTCCCACCAACCCCTCCCCCCGCCCCAATTTGGTTTCTCTGCCTTTTGCCTAGTCAACTCTAAAGGTTTATACTTTTTCCAAAAGTGTTTCAACAGTATACTTTGAGATGTGAGTTTCAACGAGCGGTTCTAGTCAGTCTTTTGCTGATAAAGATTGACTTGGAGGACGTGGCACAACAGCCCTAGAAAGGTAGAAATGAACGCGCCCCAATCCTATCATCTTCTGCATGAAGGCAAGGAACTTGACAAAATCACTAGTCCCTTAATAAATGGTGCAGCTTTAGTCAAATCCTCTGGTGAGGAGAATCTTTCTTAAGACTGAGATCACCCAAGTGAACATTACACCCAAAGGAGGACATATGTGCCATGGAGTTGTCTGAAGAAAAGAAAAAGGAAAAGATCCCGCTTTCCTTTTCTATCTATCACCATTCTGGATCCTGCTGTTTTTTTTTTTTTTTTTCTTTCTTCCCCAGAGAAACTGTCAACTCTATTTTCTCCCTATTTGCCGAAGGATCTCTGCCCAGTTCTCCTTAGTTTTGTTTGTGGGCTGTTACATCCAAGTCCAATGAAGATAAACTCTCCCAATTTCCTCTTGAGGGTGAGAACATTGCCTTCCCCCACCCTAAAGTCCCCTCCACCTTTTTCCCAACCAGTCCATGGAAGCGTCTCCATAGAAGCACTGATCTCCCTTCTGCTCCCTTCTCTTCTCTACATTTCCTTCCCCCCCCTTCCCCCCATCTCCACCACACTGCCAGGCTCTGACCACACCCCTCTCCCGTTGTCCACTGTCCCCGGGACCGGTCCGCTGCCAGTCTGTTGGTGCTGGGGTTTAGCGGCCAGAGGCCGGCAGCTGTCAGACCGCCCATGCGCGGAGGCAGCAGCAGTGGAGGCTGCGGAAGCGCGCAGTGGAAAAGGCAGAAGGGCAGCTCCTCCAATGTAACTCTCCTCCTCCTATCTCGGAACTGGTGGCAGCAGTAGCTGCAGCAGCGGCAGCATCTCGCAGTCCCAGAAGCTACACCATGCTTCTAACTGCCCAGCCACTGACCGGAGTCGGGGGGTCTCTTGTCTCCTACCCTCCTGGCCAGTATCTCTAGGGCAGAGAGCTTACTCGCCCTGTTCTCAGCAATTCTGGGAAGACTTTTCTTTTTTTCTTCTTTTTGGCTTTGAGATTTAGGAGTATCGGGCAGCGAAGTGGGAAGTGGGCTACAGAAGAAGGGCTGAGGAAGCAGCTGTACAAGTCGGCTCTGGACTCGGCCTGAGACTTACACCAATGTGGCAAGAAGCGATGAGAAGGCGCCGCTATCTGCTGGACAGGGCAGAGGCTGCCGCGGGCGGAGGCGGCAGCGGCTCCGGGTCCGGGGCTGGGGGCTGTGGCGTCCGGCTGCACAAGTCCCGGGACTGGCTCTACGAGTCCTATTACTGTATGAGCCAACAGCACCCACTCATCGTCTTCCTGTTGCTAATTATCATGGGCGCCTGCCTAGCCCTCCTCTCCGTCTTCTTTGCTTTGGGGCTGGTAAGTCCCTTTCCTGTATCCCCACACGCGCTGAAGCACCCAGACCCTTGTGGTCCTCTCCCTTTAGTGCTAATGCTTTCCCGTCTACTCCCTAACTCTTTCCCCTTCTGGAGACCTCACCTATTTAGTTCAGACTGCACCAGATAAACCTTTTGCAACTCAGCCTTGCAGTAGCTGAGTGAATATCTTTCCTTCTCTACCTAAATTTTCTCCGCCCTCCCCATCCTCTCTGTCTCTTTCTCGTTGCTCTACTTGAAGCTTGGTTTCTTTTCCTGGCTCAGCTAAGAGCATGTAGAAAGGAAAAGAAGAAAAAAAAAGTTATTTTGGAAGATATCAGACAAATAAAGTTGCACAATTTTCAGGTCTATGGTCAAGATGTCAGGAATTGCTTGTTCTGGTGTATCTTCTTTCATTCTTAGGCAAACACTATTTTCCTGTTTAAACTAGTCACTTCAAATTGGAATGGGCTCAAACTCAGCAAATTATTTGGGTTCATTGATTTCTAGTCGTTTCCATTTGAACAATCTCCATTGTGACATTTTATAATGTAAAACTCATGACATGAAAATTACTTTTAAAAATCTCAAGGAACAAGGGATAATAATATTTTAGCATGAAAAGAAAAGGAAAGTTTATGAATTTTTCATGCTCAAACAACTAGAAATGAACTGATAATCAAAATAAACCATTACACAAGTTTATGACAGGCAGATTCCGTCTGTTTACTGTATATTTAGTGCACTTTATAAATGTAGCTTTTAGTGCTATGGAAGATATAATGCCTCAACAAATGATACCTATGTCAATTGCCAGTTTACATTTTCAAGCAAAAATCTACAGCTTTATACATTTGGTTTGAATAGAAAGGGTGAGTCTGTAGAGGGCAGTAAATTCCTGTCAGTGGTTCTTTTTGTTATTTACAGTTCAAAGTTTTACTCTATACAAGGATAAATATAAGATTTGTTCTAAGGCATTTATTGTTCTAAGATACATATTTGGTTATTCTGCTATTATTTCTCCTATCTCTCTCTCTCTCTCTCTCTCTCTCTCTCTCTCTCTCTCTCTCTCTCTCTCTCTCTCTCTCTCTCTCTCTCCTTTCTTTTCTCCCTGTCTCTTCTTTCTTGCTCTGGCTTTCATTGTTCTTCTATCTTTCTGTCTCTCTCTGTCTGTCTCTGTCTCTCTTTCTCTCTTTTTGCCTCTCTACTTTTTTCTGTCTTTTTCTTCTCTCTCCATTCTAGGTGATATTTTCTGACACTGGTTACTTTATCAAAGAAAAGGATGCTTTTTATTTAGAGAGAAATGGAGTAACAAAATGGTTGTTCATTTTTTTTTTCATCAGGTGCAATTGAGAGGCTTTCTTGGTTTTTGAACCAACTAGTACTCAGTTTTTATTCATTGGTGATGCTGAATATCTATTCTCAGAGGGTTACTTGGTATTCCTTTTTTGTTTATTTGAAGAGGATATGAAATTTATTTTGTTGACAAGATATGATATTTTTGATTTCTTGGATAAGAGAAAGGCAATATGACCATTAAAGCATACGGGAAGGGATATTTTGGTATCAGTTCACACATGTGAAAATGTGATAAGTATTTAAAAAATCAAAAAGACCTAATAGATTCTCACTATCTACATAGGTCAGTTCTTTCTGGTATTCATTTTCTATGCTATTTTTGCCAAGTTTTAAATATCCCTATTCATAGTGCATTTATTTCTTTCACTGAGATAGTATTCTCTAATCACAGAACTGGTAAAGGAGTTCAAATATTAGTTCATTGTCTTTTTGAGGAACTGTCTTGAAAATCAAATGATATCCTGTGTGTGTGTGTGTGTGTGTGTGTGTGTGTGTGTGTGTGTGTGTGTATACTATATGTTTTACTGCCTCCAAGTAAGGAAAATCCATAACTTCCCCTCGATGCATTAAACAACTCTCATTTTCAGGAAGTTCCTGCTTAGATCCAGTCCTAAATTCATAATATTCATTTGTTTTCTTGTAAATGAGAATGGAAATCAGATGACCATCTATTTATAGCATCCATTTATCTGTTTAAAGACAAGTAAGAAATTGGGGCCTCTTTTAACTTTGTTCTTTGCCTGAGTATATTTTCTAATTCTTTTAGTTTTTCATCATAGTAAGTGCTAAAATATCAATCAAATTTTTTGAGTGGAGAAGCTAGTCTGAGTTATTTCTTTAATTTCATTTCACTTGTTTTGGGGACTGAATCACAGATTTAGATCTGAGAGAGACCACAAAGACGACCTACTTGAAAGTGTCTGTTTTATAGAGGTGGAAGAAAGAGGCCCAGGTGACTTCCTAAAAGTCATATAAGCCAGAGGTAGAATTTAAATACTTGTCCCCTCATTCCAGAATCAAATGTGTTTTCAGTTGTATCACAAAGTAAAATAATTTCTATATATTATGTTTTATTTAGCTATTATGTGTTTTTTTGAAATGTTAGAATAATAATTTGACAAATATTCTTTATCTAAAAGCATTCATTCCTGAAGCATCATATTTTCAAAAATTTGCTGCTACCTCTCCCTTTAGAAGATTTGTTAAGAAATCCTAGGACCAATGATGAGTAAAATCAAACACAGCAGTATCAGCCTATTTCTTTGTGACCTGGTTCCACTCTCACTCATCATATAGATCCACTTTAGTGAACTCTTTTTTTACAGGAACCTAGGATTAAATCTGCTTTCACAAGTAATGGTTGCTGTCTTTGGCTACTGAAAGCAGAATCTTGTTTGAATTTACTAACCTAGATAATCCGACCAGAGAGAAACAATTTTTAAGTGAAGAACTTGAATTATTTTCTTACACTAGACCCATTGAAGGTGCTGAGACATGTGGGAATTCTGTTACCTTGTGATTTGTTGTTGTTGTTGTGAAGACATCATATTAAACCTTATTATAACTCCAAGTCAGATGAAATCTAGTGGGGAGAGCTTCACAAGAAGAGGAAGTTTCATTTGAAGTTGTGGTGCTTTCAATGGGCCTAAGATGATTTCTTTGTAAGACTGAAGAAAAGTTTGTCTTCAGAGACTTCCACCTCAGGATATTAAAATATTTCCTTTGGGATATTGCCCAGATTTCCACCTTAAAACATTTTACTAGAATAGCTTGGCTCTGATGTAATTCAGGAGCTAAGCAGATCTATTTTTTGCTGCCTGAAATCTTGGATTGATTCCTTATTTTCCCCTGAATGTGTCTGATTTAAATTAAGAGACTTTCATCAGGTTTTAGTAGTAGAAAAAGTCTAGCCAATTCTTAATAAATCACTGTACTTTCTTTGAATATTTGATTTGAATCAATAATTCCAGAATATTTCTAGCATATACCTTGTGTTTCTGTTGCATATCTTTGCTTGTGATACGAAATTAAATCAATAATGAAATTTATCTTAATTTAACATTGCTTTAATTTTGCAGAATTTCAAAAGGATTTAAGTTCACTTCAGTAAGAAGCCCAATTTTTGATTTATAAATAAGGTGGTTATGACACTTTGCAAATACTTTTAAGAGAGAATTTGTAATTAAATCCTAAAGTGGATACCACAAGGGCTTAAGTATAAATTTTCTTGTTCCTTAAAATTAACTTGACTATTTAGAGAATTTTTATTTGTTGAAAACTATCTAAATGTATAGAACAATGTAAATAGAACTTAGAGTTTGTCCTGAATATTCAAATTGATAGAAACTTTACTCCTTACAAAGGGTAGAAAAATATTTAATACACATATTCAATGATATTGAATTTTAGTTTAAAACCTTTTAAACCTTTTTTTTTTTTTTTTTTTTTTACTTATAGGAATGCAAATGTTTTTCCACAAAACTAACATCCTAGTTTCCATACGTACATATTCAGATCTTTTCTACATAAATTTAAGTTTGAAATAAATACTTGGACAAAAGTACAAAATCCTAACTATTTAGACTTATTTTCAGAATAGTCAGCAGTTATAAATTATAGTAAGGCAGTTCATGTTCCACATTAAGATTGAAAATATAATTCTCATAATTCTCAAGTTAACAAATCACATTACAAACTATACTTTTTTCACATATTGGGTTTTTTATGATTGCATTTCTTTTCTAAAAACCTATAGAAAAATTTATGCTTTCAATATGTAAACACTGATGGAGTTTTTACAAAATGTTTGGGTTTTAGGCACAGTAGGATGATGATAATACTATATTAAAAATGCCAAGCAATTTAGTAATCTGTCCTATCCCCACTTTAAGATATCATTCCATCTTTCAAATTTATTTCTTTCCCTCCTTATTCCCTAACATTTAGAATGTTTGGGTACAAGTTAAGGTCTTTATTCTTCCTTGACAACTCTTAGATAAGATAATAATTAGATCTAATATTCATATTTACTTTTATTATTTAATTGCTAAAATGTCTCACTTAAGATTTTTTTTCTAATAACAGAATTACTTGTGTTTTAGATGTTTCTTTTTATATGGATAATGAACATTTATTAAAAGTATCAGTAACCCTAAATAATCAAACCCATGAAAGAATTGATATGTTCTTTCCGTAATAATCAAATAGATTCTCTTCCACATGGGCTAATGTGGGAAAAGGGAGATGGATTCCTCCTCTACAAACACAAGATGGGGGAGGAAAAGGAAAGACAGAGGTTGAAATTGAGGTACTATGCATACAGATCCCTTATTCAAAAGAGTTGTGTGTACAGTTACTCTGCCTTCATATTTGTTGAAGTATGGGTATATAAGTCCCTGTTCCAAGAAGTTCAGTGGAAAGGAGTAGGGGGAGGAAGATTATGGTTGTTAAGGATACTTATGACACTTATGACACATTTTATATAATTTTTTGGGGAAAAAAAAAAAAACAGCTGTGCTGCTGCTTCCAATTGTGGATCACCCATTTTCCTGCCTGAATAATTCAACTATTCCTTTTCATCTAACTATATACTCCTTTCTTTAATACAATTTATAACTCTATTGTGTCTCAACATATGATCTTAATAAGTAACTGTGGCTGAAAAAGACATTTTGTTTTCCTTCTAGTTAACAGTCTGGTAATTCTTTGACCAGGTCAGTCCTTGCATAACAGTTATTTACAGGTTCCCATAAATTAGATGAACGTGCTTGGACTCTTGAGACAGCTATTGATAGAATTTTTATATAGTCTACAGAATGAGGAATAAAGCTGAAATTTCTATAGATGCTTTGTTGAAATTGTAGAAGAATTGAATAAAACATTTTGTGGTTTAAAATATCTTCTTTTATTTAATTAGCTTTAGAAATATTTTTATTTATATGCCATTTGGACATAGATTCAAAATTGCTTATTCCATCCCTTCCCCATTTACTTTTTGAAATTTCTTGATTGAACTATTGTTTATATTAAAAATATACCTTACAATTGATTGGTTGTACTGATATAACTTATTCTTTCATTTTTGTGAATGTGTGATGGGGGTATTTGTGTGCATATGTGCATGTGATTGTATGTTTTAAAAATATTTTAAATATGTTTTCTTTAGTCTGAAAGTTATAACAGTTATCTGCCTAGCTTTGGGTTGCACAAGGATTATCTTCAACACTGTATATTCCAGTAAGATCTACAAATAGACACTAAGTGAAAACCAGTAATTGTTTATAATTTAATGCAATATTCATCTTATCACAATATTAAGTTAACATTGCTTCAGGGGAAAATGTGCCCCAGTTTACTTTTAACATGATTGTGTTCATGACATTGACGTGCTTTCATCAATAATTATCAGTGACAGGAAATCCTATGCTGGAAGTTAATGTTTTTTTTTTTTTATCTTTCTATCATGAAACTTTTCATTATAAAGAAAAATTCATTGGAAAGTAAGTCTGTGTTGCACCACAAAATAGAAAAATCAGTTACTGAAGTGCCAAAATAACAACATCACACAACTACCCTAAGCATTTTAAGAGCAATGACCAATTACAACTTATGTTAGTAACTTCTAAAACCTAGACTAGTATTTATTGTATATAATAGTGTACTTAATGAATATTTGTCAAATGAGGTCATCTAATCTAAGTCATGATTATTATGTCAGGAAACTGACATCTGGAGAATTTAACTGCCCCAAGGTCATACTAATAGAAAAAAAGGTCAGAGCTTAGATTTCAACTCAGAATTCAAAGCAGAAAATTTAAATAATTTCCCCAGCATCACAGATAAAAAAAGGGTAGAGATTAGATTTGAAAATAAATTCAGTAATTCTAAAGATCATATTATTTTCCATGCATCTTTTTATATGGCATATTTTAATTTCAACTAGATTGGAATGACTGAGAATTTGTCCAGGGGTGATGAAATTTATGAGATATACATTTGTGTGTGCATGTATGTGTATATACACACATATACATACATATACACATGCATATGTGCACACATGTTCAGTGCTGAGTTAGCAAGAATAATTTATTTGAAATATACTATTAAATAGTCTACCTTAGAGCTGTACTATAATTGAATTCTTCAATAAACTTGATCTAGTCATAACTGAGGTGAACTTTTCCTATAAGTGATAATTGCAGGATCTTTTGGGATATCTCTTTCCTCTCTGACTCACCATATCACAATGGTATTCCATTCTGTCATGGAGCCTTGTGTTCTGAAAGGTGATGTTGCTCTGAAATATCCCTGTTAACTCATCTTTAATCCCTATGAATCTCTCTTTGCCCTAAAGACCAGATGTCCTAGATATTGCAGTGCCCATAATTATATTGTCTGAAATTACTCAAATTACTTTATGTGTGTTGTTCTTGCTTCTTACCTAGATTATAAGCATCCTTGAAATTAAATGTTCTGTCCAATACTCTCTCATTTCTTCAGTAACAAATAGCTCAATTTCAGAAACACAGTTGATAATCATCCAATAGTTATTCATTTATCGATTGTGAGAATTTTTTTATTAAATTCCTAGCACAAATCAATTTTCCTGGAGAGAAAGCAATTCATAAAGCTCCATGCTACTGTTATTTGGACTATAAAATGATAATTATTTGACTAATTTTAGGGTGTAGATAAGGGAAAGTAGAATTGTTTTGCTGTCTATAAGATAAACATTTATGATTTATTGGATAATCAACTAACTACTGGTGAAGAACCTCCTTCCACCAATGCAGTTTGGAAATTTTCTTGCAATTTTATAGTCTTAGATTGCTGCCTAGGGTCCAGGAAGTTAAATTATTTTCCTGTCCACACTGCCAATATGAGTTAGAGTTAGGACTCAAACCCAGCTTTTCTGGACTTCAAGATGTCATTGTGTATTACACATTCATTGACAGTGTTCAAAATCCCAGAATATCAAATCAGAACACTAAAATGAAGCATAGGGTTTTAATAGAGTTATATACTGTGCAAATTATTTTACACATATTATTTTATTTAATCCTCACAACAATTCTAGGAGGTAGGTGCTATTTTATCTAATTTGGACAATTGAGAAACCTGAGGCAGGTGGATATTAAATGACTTTCCTAGGATCACACAGTTAAATGCTTGAGATTAGTCAGGACACACTAAGGATTTTAAAGATCCTTGAAATTGAAAAGACATTCATTGTTTTTAAATTTCTCCCCATACAAACTTTCTACCTCAATTTTAACTCACCTTTCTGTCAAAGAGTTTAGGAATGAAGAACAGATGAATGAAGAATGAGAGACTGTATACTGACAGACACATTTTTTTCCTATCATTTCCTAAGCTCTGGACTGCTTTCATGATCTAAAGATGGAGCAGATTATCCAAAATGTGTACTGACCAATAAATGATAGGAAATGATGTAGAAGCAGTCCTATAGACAGTTTGCCTTAGCCTTTTGCAGTTAGGATGTTCAAAGGGAAACAAGCTGAATTTGTTCCATGTTTTTACAGTTTCATCATATTTAAATTCTGCATGTTACATTACTGGTGGTTTCTTTATTGACTTTCTTTAATGTCCTAATTTGTTTTGTTAACAAAAAATTCTTTCCTTTAAAAAAAAAACACAGAAAGACTATAACAAGAAATGTTCAGTCACAGATGCAGAAGTTTTTTTTAAAGAGTAGGATATATAATATATATGCACATATATGTATATGTATATCTATATATACACATATAGATATACATATAGATATGCGTGTGTATAGACATTTCCTTTAAAGACATGCATATTCAAGATTGCTAATGTAATGAAAATTTTAAAAGTTCTTGTATTCTTTAATACATTTAATGAACATAGTGAAAAGCCATTTTTATAAATTGAAGCATTGCTCTAATCCATAGGAGAATTCCCTGTTTACATTGCTCTTTCAACATCTTAACCATTTATAGACCAGATTGACTGATCTTGATAATACTCTACTTTACCTCCTTGAGAGAGGTGACAAATCAGTACTCATTGTGATATGGGTACCTGATTAGAAGAAACTGGAGGGGAAAATTACAATTCTTTTTTCATTAGCCAGTTAGCTTGTTTGCATATTACTGATAAAGTTTAACTTAAGGGAAAATTAGAGTTCAAAGATCTTATATTTCATTCCCATGCTCTTGCCCAGAAGAATATGTTCATTTTTGTTTGTTTCAATTTCCTGTGCCATTAAAAAAAAACTATAGATATTAATAAAAGTTAAAATTAAAATATTCCAAACTGTCAATGGGCTTAAAATATTACAGATGAAATAGAAAATGACAAACTAAATACATTATCACAACAAATAAACAAATTGGATGGTGCAGAAATGTCAAAAGCCATCTAGCCTGATAATCGAAGACAAATAAATTATGTAAAGAGGTGCAGTGTGGCTGAAAGGTTAATTAGTAGATAATACAAGGTTGAATTTTAAGCCTCTCTACCTTACTACCAACCTCATTGTGACCTTTCTCTATGTCTTTTGCCATAAAATATGATGAACAAAACTAGTGTCCTATCTTTTAGAATGAAGTATCATATTATCGTTAAGAGGCTGAGTCAGAATTTAGCAATGAAGATTTATCAAGTCCTCACTGTGTGCAAAATTCTACAAGCATAATGCTAAGAAGGGCATCAGAAACTAGAGAAATGTGGCCAGGCTTTGTCATGAAACTTTTTACAATAACTCCAGAAAGAGAAAGAAACTTCAAGATAAGGTCTCAACTCCTAAAGCTTACAGAATAGTAGAAGACTGTAATATATGTATAAAAACTATGTTAAACATAACATATGATAAATACAGTAGATTGGTAAAAAAACTAAGTCTTTTTGAAGACCTAGAAATGAAAGTTAAAGCACTTTGAAAAATGCATAGAACTGTACGACTAGCAAATTGTGGCAAATCTTTTACTATGTATTTCAAGTGTCTGGAGACAAGTTGCTTCTTCAAAAACAGGCAATGTTTTCATTTCCATCATTTTTCATATTATCAACAGATGAGTGTCACAACTAATCATAATTTGAGTATAGAAAAATCATATCAGAAACAAAATATAAGTCCCAGATAAAGATTGATTGCTACAATTCCAGGAAGACCTTCAAAATTATTAGAGGTGAGCAATAAAGGAGAAAAGGAATTCTTGAAAAATACAAAAATGGTTATCATTCTGACAGTCAGAAAAGTCCTTGGGAGATAGCTTTGAGGAAGTAGACCAAAGGGAAAGAGCTGAGAGATGGATAAGAGGATTACAAAGAAACTGAGAAGGCAGAAAAATAGTCATGGAGGAAGGAGAATGAAGAGCAGAAAAGAAAAAGAGGGGGGTTGTGATGAATGGAATTGAAAGAAAGGAGGGAGAAAGAAAAGTGAAGCTTTAGTTTTCCCAGATATTCCGCATGATCACATATGATTGCACAAATATATTTTGTGCTATTTATACATTTTAATCCATCTCCTGAGGCATTGAAGACATGAATTTTTATTTGTGTATTGTAATACATTTAAAAAATCTTTCTAAATGCTTATTATAGTTCTCAGGCTGATAATAGGCATAGAATAAAATATTTGTTGAACTGAATCTTGGAAAGCTGGTTGATAATTCAAAAAAAATGAAATGAAATGTAAATAAATAAAATAAAAATAAGACTACATTAATTAAAGTTATGTTAGTTGAAATATTTATTAATTATAAATGCTTGAAATATGATGAGATATAGTATAGTACTATCCCAGTTTTCAGGAATAAAACTGCTTTCTTTTTATTCCTCTGTATTATTACAAGGATTGTTTGTGAAGAAGTGAACAGAAGATAAATAAGACAATTAGACAAAGGATTAAAATTGCAACAAATACCTTCCCCTTCCCTCCAATCCTTATTTACCTAGCTGAAACTTTGAGTCTTCACTAGACCTAGCCTTTATTAAAAGTAAAATAAGACTTACTTCTGAATAAACATAAAAATGAATTTATTGATATTAAAATATGTGTATCTATAAAAAAGTAATTTTGAAAAATGCTCTTTTTTGTATACCTCACTTATTACATCCTAGATGTCTGTTTACTCCTAATCTTAGAGTGGAAGGAAAATACCAAGACAACAACAACAAAAATAAATAAATAAAATAAATAAATAAATAACAATAATGAAAAACAAATCCAAAATTATAGGCAACACTATAGTTTAATTCAAAGTGGCAGCCAACTTTTCTTCCTGAGCTCAAATCTGGTCTCAAACATTTACTATCTGTGTGACATTATAATCCTGTATAACTCAGTTTCCTCAAATATAAAATGAAATGGAAAAGGAAATGTCAAAGCACTCTAGTATCTCTGCCAAAAAATAAATAAAATGAGGTCATGAAAAATTAGAGATGATTGAAATAACTGGATAACAACAGGAATATTGGCATAGCAAGGAAAGGATAGGTGTAGCAAAAAGTTTCTATCCTTACCAGAACCATGATGAGTTTTTCACTGTATGGGATAATTGGGTTTGAAATTTGATTGCAGATTCCTTGAAATCCACTCAAATGCTTTTTGTAATTATAGACATAGACCAAGAATAAAATGACTTTGAGACATAATTTATTTTAAATAAATATGGTGTATATGCACCCAAATATATATGTATGTATTATTATTCAGATAGTCCATTAATAAATAAACAAAATAATTATGTTGTAATTTAGATTTTAAATAGCATTTGGGAAGTAAAGAAAATAGTAGGAAATAAAAATTTATAAAGCACTATATGCCAGGTTTTATGGTAATTTTTTTACAAATATTATTTTATTTGATCCTTGCAACAACCCTTTAAGATTAGTGCTATTATTATCTCCATTTTATAGTTGAGACAGTTAAGTCAAATAGAGGTTTAGGGTCTTTCCCATGATCGTACAAATAGCAAGTATCTGAGACTGAATTTGACTTCAGATCTTTCTGATTTCAGACCCAACATTTTTTTTTCATTGCACCACTTAGTTTCATTAGATTTTATATTTTTAGACAGACATACTGATGGATATATAAATAGAAAGATAGATAAATAGATGGATGATGCATAGCTATAAAGCAGAATAAATGGATCAATAAGAATAAGATTCTGAATGTATAAAGATTGTATAGAACAAAAATCAATCAATCTATAATAGTTATTAAAAATCTTCTATGTACCAGCATTCTGCTAGTTTTGGGAATGTGAAAATCAATAAAGAAACAATCTGTGCCATTAAGAAGCTTATAATGTATTAGGAAGAAATAAACCCCATTTAGTACATATAAATATTTGCACATGTAGCTCATCATCTGAAACTAATCTCCCTACTCCTACTTATACAGGCAGGCTGAGCATGTCTGCTGCATCTCCATCCCAGAGTCCTAGGGGATAAACCTAAAATGTTTAGGACTTATTTGTCTAAAGTTTTATAATTTAGGACCTTCTATTAGTGTTCTTCCCTCCATGATTAATGATTGATATCAGTCACGCAAATTTATGAGTTTTTAATAAGAAGTATTACTTAAGATATTATAGTTAGAACAGTTAATACTACTTCTACTTACAAGTTCATGACACAATCTCCCATATAATATATTAGATATAAATATATAGACATATCTATATATCTTTATATAATAATCTTTTAGGAAACTGAGGCAGGGAGAGGCTATAATCCTCAGAGTTATAGAAATTATAGATCTCAGAGTTACAGATTAAAAATAATAGGACTAAAGAAATAATGAATTATTTTTGTATGTGTGTATACTTGTCCAGATATTACATTAAGATGTATATATTATCATAATGTATGCATTACATAATCCAGTAAGAGAGAGAGAGAGAGAGAGAGAGAGAGAGAGAGAGAGAGAGAGAAGGAGAGAGATAGAGAAGAAGGAGAGAGAGGCAGAAATAGAGAGTCTTGTGAACTGGTTTTAACATTTAAGAAATAAATATGTGGAAATGTGGTGATACAACCCTGGTTTCCAGAATTTTTTCTGGTTTTCATGGGATACTTACAAAGTTCCCTTCAGGTATCATATAGCTTTCTCCTAAACTACTTGTAGAGCCTTTAATGTGTTTTTCTCATAATATTCAGTCTTCTCTTCCAATGATCACCACTAACTGCTACTATTTTTAAGATGCAACTTTTAGGATGCAAATGAAAAATTCAAAGTCTTTTGGTCTTCCAAAGTTCACACAAGATCTCTCCTTTTCAAGAGGGAGATTATACTAAAGCTGAGATACTTCCCCTGCTCTCTTCCAACACACAACACACACACACACACACACACACACACACACACACACATTTCTGTACAGGTCTGATATTTTATAGAAGAAGTATATGGTATGATCAAATATCGTAAAAAAAAAAAAATAAGGATTTAATCCCAAAAGATTTTCTACTCTAATTAATTGTAGTACTTACAGAGTGAGAAACTAATTTATTCTTTTGAGATATTTTTCTATCTGGTAAAATATCACGGGAAAATAGGATAGAGTGATTGATTCAAATAACCCCAGCCTTTAATAAGATTAATTTAAAAAAAATAAAAGATATCACAGGACAGCATGGAGAAAAGAGGAAATACTATGACAAGTGCATGAGAAAAGGCTCATGGGATTGTACTAAAACTAATCTTTGGACTTAGTTAGGGATTCAAAGAAATAAAGCTCTGAAATGAGACAAAATTCCAAGTATAAAGAACAGGCTGTCTAATGTTATAAAGAACAGAAAAGAAGTCAGTTTTGGTGGGAAAAGAGAGTGTATAAAGGATAGTAATGTATAAGTTTCTCTAAGTACAAATTTCAGGACTTAAAAAGTTGAAAATGAGACTGTATTTGAATCTAGATGCTTTACTATTTGTATCTTTGTAACCTAGCACCTAGCGCATAATAAGCACTTAACTGCATGCTGATTGATTGCCTATTAAAAATGATTAAATTGTGTAATCTTATATATTTAATTAGTCTTCTATGGTTTAAATACGTATATGTGCTTTAAAAAAGAGATTTGGCAGATTCTAATTGTGGTCTGCAAAGCCTATCACTATACTATAGAAAGGTGTGAGAGGAAATTTGTATCTTAATATTTGCTTGAAAATCATTGAAACAACCTACATTTAAATTTTTGAATTAGACAACTTTAAAAAGAGGTTTTCCCCTTTCTTTTAAAATTTTGAATTAGAAAACTTTAAAGAGAATTCAACTGAAGTCACAGACTATTGGGGTTTTATTTTGATAGAACAAGCTGTTAAATGTTTGTGGCCCACTTTTGAATTGTCACAAAGAGACTAAAGGCAAATTACCATTCCAGCACACATACACACAAAGAACGTGAAGAACTGGGGACCAAAGAAATACATGAAAGCACACTGGCCCCTTACAATTTTGGAGAGCAACCTTTACTTCATATCAAGCCATTCATTAAAATATCTTAACCTGAAAAAATAATTTTGTATAGCACTGCTGTTCTCTCTGTTCAATACCATCTAAATGAAGGCTCATATTATTTTCAAGGAAATGCAAGAATGAATATGGTTAAGGATGGAGAGGCAGGTAAAAAGGATAGCTTTATAGAAAAAAAAATCACAAAGAATGACTTACCATCTAAAATAAAAGTGCTATCATACAATAAGTTAAAATGGTGAGCTTTTAATTAGCCTAACAATTAGGTGGGATACCATTAGCAGAAAAGCATTTGGAAAGGAAACAAATTCTGAATTGAAAAGAACTCTTCAGATAGACTGATGCATTAGAGGTACCATGCTAGCAATTTCATTGTTTTTGGTACTTTTTAGTACATTTATTTAAGAGTTCGATGTTTTCAAAGACTAGCTCTTCTATCCTTCTATGGAATATGAGGAGGTAATGTGATTTATCCTGAATTGAAAAGATTTTAAAAATTGTTTTTAGTGTCTGTCAACTTTAAGATTATCTACTTTTTTTGCCAAATATTTTAATGTTGAACATCGTAATTAAAGATTATTTGGGAGAAAACCATTTTTTAAAAGTATGCTTCTGTGTCACCATGGATTTGTGCCTTATCCTGTACATTTTGAACTGTAAGGTGGAAGACATTTGGAATCTTGCCTTCCCATGTTTAAGGAAATGTCCTCAGTTAATCCATCTTAACTTTAAGAAGACATTTAATTGAAGTGCTTGAGTCTAGGAAGGAAAAACAGGGAGAGACAGAGACAAAGACAGAGTCAGAGACAGAGACATAGACAGAGACAGAGAAAGAGACAGAGTCCAGATAGAATATTTTGAACTCCTTAATGAATATCCAACCTTTTCTTTGTGATATTTTTTAAACTTCTGTTTCATTGAAGAGCCCACATTAGAACTCTTGCACAATTATAGTTCAAAAGAAAAAATGTCTAGGTTAAAGATTGCTCCTCTTTCTTGGGGAATTCTTGACCCTTCAGTGCACCATCCCTTCAGAATAATAAGGCTGACAAAGAGATGATCATACAAAATCATGGAGTCTTAGGACTAAAAGAGATTTTAAGAGTTATATAGTTGAAAACAAATCTGATAAAGAATTGGGATAGAGTTTATCCTCTATATTATATCTGACAAATGGGTAACCGGTCTTTGTTTTAAGACATTCAGTGAATAGGCAGCAACAAAATGATACAGTTGAAAAAGTTCATGTTCTAGAAGTAGAGGCCCTGGGTTCAAGTCCCAACTCTACCACTCTTTATATGTTTGACCTTAGGCAAGTCATTTTACCTCTATGGACTTCAATTTCCTCCATTTGTAAAATGAAAGAGTTGGCCTTGTTGGCTTCTAAGATCACTTCCACCTTTAGATCTAGGATTCAATGAACCTCCCAAGACATCTTATAAGTTTCAAGTAGCTTCAGTTTTTTAAGTTTTGTTTTTTTTTTCCTTCAGCTGAATATACTTTTTCAGCAACTTTCATTTTATATTATCTCAAAACTAGAAGGAATCTTAGCAGTTATCATGTTCTTTTACAAATGATGTTACTGAAGCCAGAGATGTGGACTTTTTTGCAAGATCCAATAAGTATGTGTGTGTATACATGTACATACATATATTTAAATTAGGAATTTAATAATGCTATGGATAGGGAGATTAATGATACCATATATTATAATGTGATATAATAAACATGTATTAAATACCTTGAGAGTTACCAAATTTTTGCTAAAAATAGTCTCTGCCATCAGGAGTTATGGTCCATTATCAGAATAAAATATGAAGCTATAAGATAGAATATTAATTAATTACAACAGCTGACATTGTATATATATGTATATATGCATACACACACACATATATATATATATATATACATATATATATATAATTTTAAGATTTGCAAAGTGCTTTATATACATTATCTCATTTGATTATCATAACTGCTCTTTGATTATTATTGCCCTCATTTCACAGATGAGAAATTACAGAATAGAGTGATTAGGTGAATTGCCCAGCATCATACAACTTGTCTGAGATTAGATAAGATTTGAACACAGGTCTTCATCACTCCAAATGCAACATTCTGTCTACCAAATCATCTATCTGCTTACACAATAAGTATATTATGTGGTTTAAAAATATCAACAAAAACATCTGCAAATCAAGTTTCTTACTTATTCAGGAACAGAAAGTGATTCTAGAAAGCAACTTTTGGTAAAGACCTTTTACACGTTTTAGAGGATAGTAGGATTTTAACATAAGAAGAAAAGGATATTTTGGGAATAAAGTGGACAGATTTATTTTTTGGAGCACTCAGTGTGCAGAAGAGATTAATCTGGGGTTTATTATAGGCTTTAATGGTCAAGTAGAGGTATTTGAATGGCAATTGGAAGTCAATAAGAAACATCTGAAAAAAATTTTAGCAAAGCATATAACATTACCAGATCTATGTAGGAAAAGGAATGCCCAGAAGTGATAAAGGTTATGAATTGGACAATGGTGAGAGCAAGGACAGAACCTTGGGAAACTTCTACATTAAGTAATTATAAAAGATTAAGAAATCAATGAAGATAATAATGAACTGGTGAGGTGGGGGGCTAGGGAAAGGAATAGAACCCAGTGAGTACTATAAAATGAGGTTTGGATATGAAATCAAAGAATCTGGGTCAAAACCAGCATTATTTTTACTATGTTCTGGGGGCACAACTTTTCTTTTCTAGAACTTAGTTTTCTATAAATGATGATATTAAAATAGATGACCATTGAGGTGATTCATACATGTTAGTTCTATTATCTTAAAATATAGAAAAATATCTACATTCATTTAACAAATATTAAGTCCAATGCATTGTGCTATATAAGTAGCACAATAGACTTCAAAAATATGAAATGAAGATGATACTGATGAATGATCATACAGAGTGAGAAGTATTCTAAATTTAAGCCTTAAAGATTTTCTTCCTAAAACAAATTTTCTGATATTATTGAAATTAATGGTACAATATTTATAAAAACAATAAAATATGTTGCCTAATCCATCTATAATGTCATAATTCTAATTCAACAATATGATATTCTCAATATTTTAAGTCTTATTGATTAAATGAAAGGGAAGTAAAAAGACATTTTACTTTCTCAATTAAGTATAAAAGTGAAACTATGCTACTTTCTATAGAACGAGAATAGAAAAATGGCAGGTGGGAATAGAGCCATAAAATAAAAACAGAAGAATAGACTACTGGAATTCATCTTGCTTTGCTGCATTCCCCTTCAACTTTTGGTACCCAGAATAGGTCATTAATTATTTTGCAAAAATATGCCCATTATGTACCAGGCTATGTACTAAATGCTTTACAAATATAATTTCAATGCTTGTAGATTCTATTATGATCTTCATTTTTCTGTTGAGAAAAGCAGAGAGATATTAAGTGACTTTTTTCAAGATTATACCGCTGGTAAGTGTCTGAGGCTAAAATTGAAACTGCATTTTCCAGACATCTGGCCCAGTGGCCTATCTATTGGGGTACCCAGTAGCCTACACAAGGTTCTAAGTATAGATGAACCAAAAATTTGTTTAAAAAAAATTAGCTATCTACAAAATTGGGGGGGGGGCGGAATGCAATTGTATTTAAGATTTTTATTGTTGTTGGTTGTTATTGTTGTTGTTATTTTCTGAGTATGAAAGCTTGATTGCATCATCCCACTATGCAAATCCTTCTTTGGCTTCCTATCACTGACCAATTGAAATCCACTCTATATATTGCCAATTCAGAGACCTTTACCATTTTGCTATAGTCCAATTTTTTTTCTAGCAAAATTATGCTTCTTATTTTGTATTTCTCCCAAACAATTATTTCATGCTATAGGCAAAACTTCTTTTCAAACTCTAAATTTTGCTTATAGTTTTATATTTTTACTACATTTAGTTGGCAAGAAAAGAAATCAGAAAGTAAGTGTAACTGGAAAAAAAATACAGTAAAATTTTGCAAATAATTATTTACCTATCCTGGGTTCTGAAAGTTGAAGGGGAAAGTAGCAAAGCAAGATGAATTCCAGTAGTCTATTCTTCTGTTTTTATGTTTTTTTTTTTTTTTATGGCTCTATTCCAACTATCATATTCCTATTCCCTTTTTCAACTTGATCACTTTTATAAAGAGTAACAGAGTTTACTTTTAGACTTAGTTGAGAAAGTATATATATTTTTAAAGTAGTGATTATCTATATGTATGAATATTTTTCTTTACTGTAAATCCAATTCTGTTCTCCTAGATTGGATTAGGTAGATTTTATTTTTCAGAATTTTATGCTTCTTTGTATTACAAAATTACTTTCTTGATTTATTATGCATTGTATACATAAGGATATATTTGTTGTTACACTTGTAAAATAATTCATATTATACTATTTATGTATAAGGTCATGTTTCTATTTCATATTAAACTTAGTTCTCAAATGTTTAAACCAGCTAACTCTTGAAATAATGGTTTTATTCTGATATTCTTTGACATTGGTTATTGATCATTGGATTTTAACAACATAAATCATTTTTTAATCCAAGTGATTAAACACTTTTTTCCCTTTCTCTTCTCAGGAAGCTAAAGAACATGTGGCATTTTTTAATAACAGTTCCAACTGCCCTTGCTATTTTCTTCGCAATATTTATTCTCGTCTGCATTGAATCTGTATTTAAGAAGCTGCTCCGCGTTTTCTCCTTGGTAATATGGGTATGCCTCGTTGCCATGGGATATTTATTCATGTGTTTTGAGGGCTCCATTTTTCCTTGGGACCAGGTAAGATTTCAAAAAAAGTTTTTTTTTTTTTTTATTTCTTTTTCCCATGATTTGATTATAATGTCTGCAATCTATTCTAAAATAAATAATTTTGTAAGTGAATTAGTTACTGTAAGTAGATATCTTAAAATTAAGGAAGTTGATGGATAACATATTTTAACAAGATACTCTCCTGTCAATATATTCAAAACAGAAATAAAAGCAACAACAATGACAATTTAGTCACCACTACTTAAATCTAAGCCTTAGAAACTGAAAACATTTAACAGAGATTTATGACATCAACTTTCCTTTATATAGAAAAGATTTTTGAGGAACTCTTATCAGGGAGAGAAAGATGTTGGAAGAATTTCGTAAACAAAAGGCTATTTTTGAGCAAAAAGCAGTTAGTGGATTTTAGCTGGAAGTTGTGATGCATAAGTATGGTTCCTGCAACTGTGAAGGCTGAAGATGGTGGATCATTTAAATATGGTAGTTCTGAGCTTCAGAACTAAAGTCAATCAAATCTAGTACCAGTATGATGAGCCCCTGGAAGTCAGAGAGAAGTAAACCAGGCTGCTGAAGTGAAAGCAAATTGTTTTATGTTGATAATAGAGTACATAAAAGCCTTCTTTTTGATCAGCAGCAGAGTCAGATTATGAATGGCTGATGTGCTTTCAGACAGGAGGAGATAAGGAGATGCAAATAAATAAAACAGAATGGAACACACAATATGAAATATAACCACATATTGACAGTTTTTTCCAAGACGACTATAGATATAATGAAAATGTTTTAGTTCATTAATTGACACACTGTATAGATAGAAAGAATGAAAAGATTGACAGTCACTCAGTTACTTATATGAAGATTTTAGAAAATATTAATCATCAAGACTCAGTCATTAACCAGGAAGAAAGCAAAAGAGCAGAAGCAAAAATGCGTCTTTTATGAATATAAATGATTTACTTAAGGTGTTCTTTGGGGAATTCCAACTTTTAGGCACTCTATAGATTAGTATGCTCCTAAAATCATAGGATAGAAGCCCCTATCAATATGCTTACTTACTGGTAAATCAGAAGACATACATTTTAAAATGCATTTATCAAATAGAAAAGACAGGAAAATGACAAGAAAGCATCTTCCCATATACATATCTACACAGAGATTACCACACTACTGATAGGAGAAAATACAAATGACCAGAAAACATTGATACCTCATACTATTTAGAGTTCATATGATCAGGGAATATGCTTAAAAGACCACATGAAACTAGTTCACACCTCTGATATTGCAGAGCTACCATTGTTCTCTAGTGATACCATTGTCCTGCTTTCTGCTACTTTGTTTCAGTGCCATAGAACATAATTGTTTTCTGCTGGATGTTGTATCTAATTCCATTATTTCTACTGGGTAACTGTTAATCTATAATTGCTAAACTTTTATTTGTTGTCTTATGCTGGACTTTAGCTCTTTAATCTCTTCAGGGTCCTCTCTTGAGTTTTGCTGCCATCTACTGAGGCACAAGACCTTACACACTTCTTTGGCAAAGGCCAGCTAATTCTCTTTTAACATGTAGTACTCAAACACAATACAACCTCGTCAAAAATTCAGTCAAAGGTAGTAGAAGATGCCAAACTAATATTGATTTTTAAATATTAGCTCAAGAAATGAAGTTTCCCTCCCTCACAACATTCTGTCTGATTGATACGAAGACAAAGCCAGAGGAAAGAACAGAAGTCTAGATAGAATAGGCAGTCTGTATATTTGTTGTATATCTCATTCTGTTGGGGTACCAAAATGTTAGGGTATTGGGGGATATGTAATGTCATCTCTGAAATAATTCATGCCCAAACCAACTTCAAAACAAGCAAAGGGCATTTGCTGGCATCCTGTACTCTGAGGGACTCTTCCTTAAGGAAAAAGGGCCACCCAGCAGAATAAAGTGAAAAATAAAGGTAAAACAGAGCAGGAGAAATGGGTAAAGCAGGAAAATTACTCTGATATGTTTGTACAATCTCAGATAAAATGGGCATGGTAATAATTCTTGTGATTAGATATATCTCACATAGGATATGCTTGGGAAAAGTAAAAGTAATATTTTTTTTTTCCTAGTGAGCAGGATATTGGTACTGAAAAATGGTGAAAAAAAATTTAAGTCAGGTTAATGGGGTTGGAGCAGCAGCTAAAATTCTATCAATTCAAATATTTTCCAATAATAAAATTGCTGTATTTTTCTGCTACATTCTGGTTAGCACAAACCTTACTATTCCTACAACTGAAAATCTGAGAATTATGGGAAGAATTGATTCAAATGTTGTTGAGTAAGGTGATAAAAGCCATGGGAATAATATGCACAGTGAATCACAATAGCTTGAAGAAACATTTAAAGGCAGCAAAACTGAGATCAACTACAATGAACAATGAACATTCAGCTGGTGTTAAAGCACAGATTGATAATGAAGCATTTGTCCTTTCTTGGTAGAGAAGTGAAGGGTTATAAATGTAGAATGCAACACCTGTTTTCCGAAGCAATTATTTTGTCAGGTAGTTTTACTTACACATCTTCATTTAATCCCAGAGGGCATTTACTGGGAATTGAGGGTGCATATCAGAGATTAATTGATGTAAAAATAAAAAAAAAATTATAGAGGTCCAAAATTTTTAAAAGAAGGTATTTCTCATTAAGTCTATATTAATTATTATTATTTATTAATTAAAAGGAAGAAAAGAGTACCTCCCCTCTAACTAATACATTTTCAGCCTAAAAGATAGAGAATGCGGACAATCATGCTTCGTAGAAGACAGAGGAGAAAGCATTTATTAAATTCCTTCTACATGCCAAACACTGGGCTAAAAGATTTAAAAAATACATTTCATTCTTACAACTCTGATAAATAGGTGATAGTATTATCTTCATTTTACAGTTAACTAAGACAATCTGAGGTTAAGTACTAGGATATATCTAAGACTGAATAGCTTTCCCCAAATACTTTTTAAAAGATTACAATATGTAAAATCTTTTTTTCCCTTAAAATCTTCAATAAAAGGCCAAATATTCATTTTTAAGAGATTATGAACCAGATTTCTCTTCAGGTAGTGGGTGAATTAGATGCTTTGTAAGCTCCCTTCCAGCTTCAAGAATCAGTATTTCTGTTAATACTTCATTACCTGAAGGAGATGAACAAATGATGAGAACTTTCAAAAACAAAAGAGCAACTAATGACAGTCAAATTTCCTTCTATAATTTTTGATGATAGCCTGTTATACTATTTGGGGAAATTTTAAAAGTTATAAAATAAAATCCTATTTGTTGATAATAGTATT
Organism: Sminthopsis crassicaudata; assembly: GCF_048593235.1. Lineage (NCBI taxonomy): Eukaryota > Metazoa > Chordata > Mammalia > Dasyuromorphia > Dasyuridae > Sminthopsis > Sminthopsis crassicaudata. The sequence continues at coordinate 338,303,672 of NC_133617.1, read as the reverse complement.
AATATGATCATTATTAATCTACCACCAGTGCCTCATTTCCTAAAATATTGCTAAGATATCTGGCTGTATAGAATTTATACAGAATCAGAATGAATCATAATTAAACTTATTTTATGAAAAATATTTCACTAAAAAAGAAGTTGATAACCTATTGTTTTTCAAACAATCGTTTAGATAAACTTCATTCATGAAAAAGCAGTTTTAAAAGTTAGACCAACAACAAATTAACAATGAGTAGCAGAGTGGATGGGCTATTTGCTAAGTATTAAGACCTAAGTTCAGGTGCCACTTCTAAAGCTTGTTACCCACAGGAGTCTCAACAAATAATTTATTCTGTGTCCCTTGGGCCACCAACTAGGACTTTTGTATTGAAATAGGAGAGGGGTTATAATCTGCATCTATGGAAGATGTTCCCTATGTGGATAAAGATACAGATCTTTTACATTTTCAAGTGACAAATAAAAGCTGATAGATTTTATTGCCTTATTCCTTGACGTTTATTCAGGCATGAGATATTTTCAGAGAATTATTTTCTTTAGAAACAAGCTTCAAGTGAATTTAGGCATCTTCAAGTATCTAAATGCTTACTTCAACTTTTTAAAAATAGAAAATGCTCCTTAAATACTTTACTCCCCTTCCTGTCTTCAAAAATAGAAGATAGCAAATATAATTTCATGCTGTTTGATATCAGCATCATCATAACTACCTATTTTATATTGTATGTAAAATTATAGACCTCAGAAAGAGAATTCGAGAAAAAAATACAAGCCACTGTAACAGAGACTCTTGGGAAGCTGTTCCTGGTATAGAGATGTTTTTTTTTTTTTTTTTTTTTTTTGTTGTTGTTGTTGTTGTTCTTTTTATTTTGGCTCTATTCTGGAAAAGTTGAAGCTTCTGGATACATTGCCATTACTACTTTTACCTAATCCATTACTATTAAAGTTTTATTTTATTCTTTTCATTCCATAAGTTGCAATATTCTAAAGATGCAACCCAAACCTATAGCCTACCCATAGACAACATAATGAGAATGAAAGAATATTGATAAGTCAAGTCAAAAAGCATTTATTTAGGCCAGGCACTTTGCTAGGTATTAAATATAGCAAACAAACAAAAACCCTCTGGAATCAGAGAGTTGGGTTCAGAACTCATCTATTATATTAATCGTGTAACTGGGTAGTACACTTAAGTTATCTGGACTTACACTTTCCTCCTCTGTTAAAAAAAAAAAAAAAAAAAAAAAAAAAAAAAAGCAGGTCTGGATACTTGTTTATGGTTCTTCCTATCCCCAACTCCAATCTTGCATTGTTGTTTTATTTATTTTTTTTGGAAGTAAATAGCTTTTTTATTGATTATTGGTATCACATATATTACTTTGGCAATTAAGAATCTCCAGGCAGATTCTGACATACCTTTCAGGAATATTTAATATGCCCATTGAATATAAACTATATTAAAAGTATTAAAGTATCAGCTGTTACCCGATCTTGCCCTGAACTTTCCCATCTCATCTTTCTCTTCCTTCTAAGACCCCTTTCAGATGCTCTATCTTCTAAAGTTCTTTGTAAAAAAGATCTGTTTTTCATTAAATGATCCTAGAGCACAATTTTCTCTAGAGAAGATAGATACACCTTCATTTGTTCTATCTGTCTGAACTTCCATAGTACTACATGAATTTATTGAGGACAAGAACAGTGTCAATTTGCATTGTTCCAACCATCAAACATTTGATTGAATTAACTATGATAACAGCAGCAGCAAAAACAACAATAGATTTTATATGCACTTTATAGTTTTATACTCATCTCTCTTGAGCCTAATAATAATAAATACTACAATCATTATTCCCCTTATATAACAAATTAGAAAGATGAGGTTCGAGGAATTTACATTACTTTGCCCTGGTCATAAACATAGTTAGTGGGATTATGAATTTAGATCTTATAACTCCATGTTTTACCAACAGGCAATCACAACTTAACAAAACTTACATGAAAACTAGGTTTATTATAAGAGAAATGAGCATACATGTGGAACAAAAGTATTCATAATCCATGTAGAAGTTTGCATTTTTATAACAGCAGGATAAAGGAAGAAGAAGATGCCAGAAATTTCCATCTGAAGGAGCATGAGAGGAAGAAATTAGAAAAAGAACAAAACTTTTCCAAAAAGAGAAAGGCAATGGCAAAAGCTCCATTCTTTTCCCTTTGGAACTACTAAACTTTGAAGATAAGGTGGTTTGCTTATCTTTATGAGTCCCTGCACACAAAACTTTCACATTCGACAACAGATAGATAAATTTTTAATACATGTTGCTTTATTAATCATGTAGGAAAAAGGGAAAAACCAAGGGAGAGATAAAAAGTGAACATAGCATGTGTTGATTGATATTCAGTCTCCTTAGTTCTTTTTCTGGATGCATATGGCATTTCTGTCCAAAGTCTACTGAGAGTGCTTTGGATCACTGAATCACTGGGAAGAACCAAGTCTTTCATAGTTGATTATCACAAATTCTTTCTGTTAATGTGTATAACATATATCGTGGATTTGCTCGTTTCATTTAACTTCAATTTGTGTAAATCTTTCTAGGTCTTTCTAAAATCAGCTTGGTCATCATTTTCATAGGAAATGCACAAGCAGTTCCCAGTTCCTCAGATTAGCAAAGACTGACTGGCACCCATCTTGACTCCAAGGACACACAGAGAATCTAGTTTGGAATACTAACAACAAATTATGTCAGATGGGAGAGACTTCAACCAGGGACCCCTACATGCTCTGGGTCCAGTGTTGTAAAATAAGACAACTCAAAAAAATGAGTTCAGGGGAACTTTTAACATTATAGAATTCTTTGTAAATAGAATAAGGAACCTTCTGAAGATTCCCCATTGGGTGACTATGGCATGTCTTTCCACTTTTACACAGTGTTATTACTCTGTCTTAGCAGGACACCTGTTGGGGTTGGAAGGAGGAATAGGCATAAAACCTCTCTTGTTCTCTAAAGAATACCTTTCTTAACAGTCCTCATTTAATAAGAAGTCCCTAAGCCATAGCGGCAGACACTGTCAGCTATACTAAAGAATTGAAAAACTCTATTGAAAAGGTTTTTCTTTCCTTTTAATCTCCTTGAATTAATCTGTGAAAATATGAAAAGTAAAAAAAAAGGATCAAGCAGAACAAAAATTTTGAAGGAAAAACATTCACTTATTTGAGTAACACTGTTCCTTTCACTAATTAGTTGTTTCTTTGAGAGATTCAAATGACTGTCATGAGCAAAACATACTCCCCAAAAGGATATATTTCTACTTAAGAACAAGTATTTGTCTATTAAAAGTCATTAGTATTTTTTCTAAGTTGTTTTCAATTGATCATTGCATGTAAAGTTATTTAAACTCTGAAACATAAAATTATGAATATAAAAAACCCACAAGTATGACATTTAAACATTTTAAAATAGCAAACTTTTTTTTTTTTGCATCACTTAGTAATAAATCAATAGTCATGAGTATAAAGAGAGTATCAATCCACAAATCTGGTCAAGCAGATTTACCTGAGAGTTGAGAGAATTTTAAGAATTAGTATAAAGGTTTAAGTAAATGATGGTTTGTCACTGGACAGTCAAATTCTATTTCAGGGTCTCCTTTTTGTTACTGTTCTAGGAATATTTACAGGAGAATAATGTGTGTAACCTAATATTGTCTTTTGTACATATTATAATACAAAAATATGTGTGTGTGTGTGTGTGTGTGTATCCATCCATATTCTGATCAAATATTTATCTTGAAGATTGACATTGTTAGGATTCTTATAAGGTGCTAAGTCACTGGGATAGAGACATTAATCGTCTAATTAAGCATGGTTCTTAACAGTTCTCTAGTTCAGTAATGTATTAGAATTCCACAAGATTCACACATTTAAGAGAGCATACTTTTAAGGAGCTCCCACAAGCCCAGGGAGAACCCAGAAGCCCACTCTCAATGGAGACATTGGGAGGACTAGAGGCTGAAACTGGCTGGAAAGATTCAGAGGGAGCTCTTGGAACCAAGGAGAGAGATGGGCCTCTAGTAAAGCTAACCGGGCCCAGGAAAAGATTCAGGACTTTGAAGGACACAATAAAGGATCTGGACTTTAACTCCTGAATACATTTGGGATTATTGAACTGAACTAAAAATAAGGCTGCCTCCAGAAGCTCCCCAATAAATCTGCTCCAAGAGAACAATTATATTTTAGAGAAAAAGAACATTACATGACACAATACAAAGCAGTTACTTTTTGGGTTGTGTAACCTCTCTTTGCTCTAGATTTTGGTACAATGCAAAGAGTTCTAGTTTTGGGGTCAGAAGAAGTAAGGTAAAATCATAGTTTAAATGTTTAGTACCTGTATAATATTGAACAAATCATTTCAAATAACTAAGTCACAGTTTCCTCATTGTAAAATCAGAGCATTGACATGGTGGTATCTGACATCCTTTCCAGCTTTATATCTATGGTCCTGTGATTTGTTTTTATGTGTATATAATGCAATTTGAGCACTAGTTCTGGAGTCAAAAGACTAGGGTACAACACTTCCCTCTGATATTCAATGTGTTACCTTGGAAAAATCATTTAACTTAGCTGGGGTTCAGTCTCCTCTTCTAAGTAATTAAGCTATTGGATTAGTTGGAATATAAGATCCCTTCCATCACACTTAATGTCCTTTCTCTCTCTCTTCCTTCCTTTCTCTCCCCCCCCTTTTCTCATATATATAATATGAAGATTCATTCCAAATTTTGAAAGAAAAAGGAGGTAGCCTATATAGGTAAAGCCATTGGCCAGTGCAAATATGATCTATAAAGGTATAAAGGAGCATGTAGAAAACTTTTACATTCGACCACAGACAGATAAATTTTTAGTATATGTTGCTTTATTAATCATGTAGGCAAAAGTGAAAAACCAGGGGAGAGCTAAAAAACTGAACATAGCATGTTGATTGACATTCAGTCTCCTTAGTTCTTTTTCTGGATGTATATGGCATTTCTGTCCAAAGTCTACTGAGATTGCTTTGGATCACTGAGTCACTGGGAAGAACCAATTCTTTCATAGCTGATTATCACAGATTCTTTCTGTTAATGTGTATAACATATCCTGGGTTTGCTTGTTTCATTTAACATCAATTTGTGTAAATCTTTCTAGGCCTTTCTAAAATCAGCTTGTTCATCATTTTTATAGGACAATAATATTTCATTGCCTTCATATACCACAACTTGTTCAGCTATTCCCCAATTGATGGGCATCTACTCATTTTTCAATTCTTTGCTGGCACAAAAAGAGCTGCTATAAACATTTTTACACAAGGGGTCCTTTTCCCTCCTTTATGATTTCCTTGGGACACAGACCCAGTAATGGCACTGCTAAGTCAATAGATAAAAATATTTAACAGAGTTTATCTTTGTCATTATTGGATTCAATTACTTGATTAAAATTTTCAGTCTGTCCAAATTTATTTCAGTATTCAATACTTAATAAAGAAAAATACTAAAGATGATTGTAAAAATACATTAATGGTCATTAATCATCATAACATTTATATTTATTATAATATTAATAATTTACTATATAAGGAAAGGAATTCTTCATATTTTCAACTAGGAAGATATAAAATAACTCAACATATGCTTATTTGTATTTTCTTTCCTGTTTTTTTTTTGTTTGTTTGTTTGTTTTTTTTGTTGTTGTTGTTTTTGGTAAGGCACTTGGGGTTAAGTGACTTGCCCTGGGGTCGCACAGCTAGGGAAGTGTTAAGTCTCTGAGATTAGATTTGAACTCAGGTTCTTCTAATTCAAGGGCTGGTGCTCTATCCATTGCCCCACATAGTTTCCCCTGTGTATTTTCTTCCAAAAAAATAGAACATTTGTATGTATTTTTTTTTCTTTTGGGAAGGGAAAAAAGGAAGCCTTCTTCTAGCCTTTGGAAGTACATGGTTTGCTTTTGCTTAGGGAAATTATTCAGAATATCATACAATTATCTATTTACTATATGAAGAGCCAAATGTGCTATCATTAACCAAGAATCCAATCATTTATAACTGAGTAATCACTTTTGTGGTACACGTTTTAAAACAAGAAAACAAAGCAAATGGATGAGGGTTTTTTTTTAATATATTTTGTACACCAAAAATGTTCATTTTGTGTAATATAATATGCAAATGAAACATGTCAAAAATAGGGATGTTTGACTAAAGGTGAATAGGTTAAATGGTCTATATTATATGAGAATTTTAATTGTTAAGTAATTATGTAGTAATTGTTAAGTAAGTAATAAATTTAATTTTCTTTCAAGTGATATTTTTCAATAAGCATAAATTAAGCGCCTACTCTATAATAGACACTGTGCTAGGTGCTGAAAATAAGAGAAAAATTAAACTCCCCCTCTTCCCTCTCTCTCCCGTTCTCTTTCTACCCACCAAGAAGTTTACATTTTTGTCAATTTCCATGACAAACTCAACCTTTATCACAATTTTCTGAATGCCTAAATTGGTCTAGTCTTCTTTATACTTCTTGTAACCTTCCTCTCCATGATGAGCTATAATTTCATTAATAATGTTCATGATCATTAATCATGATCATCATTAATGACTATAAATTGATCTAATATTTTAGCACTTTTTCTTCATTAAACAATGAATGCTGAGATATGTTATTCATATGATATTCAACTAATCCAATAACCAATAACTACAAGGGAAATAAAATAAAAATATGGCACATAGATTTCTCTCTTATCTATCTTAGGTTTTCCCCATATTTTCACAGTGATAAACATCTTCTCCATATTCCAATTAAATGCTTAATGGATGACAAACAAACAAACAAACAAACAAAAAAAAAAAAACACTTCCTTAGTTTGGAGTGAAAGAAAGAGTTGAAAGGCATTGACTTGTGATTATCTTTTTTTTTTTTTTCATTTTTTATTAACTTAAAAAAATCTATATTTATTTTCTCTTTATCAATTCCTCCCTCTTAAGGTCTGGAGGGTTGTGCAAACATTCATAATCAAATAGATATAAGCACAGATGAAAGGAACAGATTTAGAGAAGCCTGAGGAGTGTCTACCATGAATTCTGTAGAATAAAGTAAGAAAAACTGGGAGATAATTAGGTCAGTTTTCTGGTCCAAAAAGATAATCAGTTAACTTAGAAAAGACAACAAATCAATTGATTTATAAAGGATTTGAATGAAAAGCCATGTCCTTAGGCTATCTTTGATAAAACACTTCACTGAAAGTTGTGTGGGGAAAAAATGATATATTTGCAAGCACTTACCACACTGCCTAACATGGTAGGAACTTAATAAATTCTTGTTTCCTTCCTTCCCTTTAAGGCTCTCTAAACTATAACTAGGTCCTTGCATTCTAGTCCTTATTTCATAGTTTCCCTACTTATCTTCCAGAGTAGGACACTCAGCTTTCATCCAGCTGATCCTGACCTTTCTTGTCTAATGGTATTTGCACCCTCCCTCATACCTAGAACATAATCCTTCCTCAGTAGTTTCCTGAACTCTCTAGGATTTTGCAAGAGATGGGTGGGAATATGCTTTCTAGATTTATACATCTGCTATTAACTCATTTTAAAGAACAAAAACCTGACTGTCATCTCAATACTTTAGTATTTGTTGTGAATTATTCCTTATTGTTTAGCAAGTGACTTTTTTGAAACACACATATTTTTAAGATATTCTCCTGTCTGAATGGGATTCAGACTTATTCTAGTAGATTAAGCAATTTGGTAACCAAAGAAAGTTTTAACCACCAGCCAGATTGAAGAAGGAGGGGAAGAAATTTGGAAATTTTGGATACAACACCAAATTCCTAGGAAGGAATAATCCAGAGTTTAAACTATTTCCCATTAAGAGTTGCTAGATAACATATCACCTGTATTTAGTATTTCAAATTTCCTTATCTCAGCAGGTGCTAATATCAACTCCACCTACCTCATAAAATAAGGAGCAAAGTACAGATCTTCAAACCAAATAAAACCATTTTCATGGAAGAATTTTAAATCTTGATTTCTGTATTTAGGGTAACCAAATAATGAAATATTACTTGTTTTTTTCATGACAACTGGTAGAGTAAAGAAAATTATTTTTTCTTAATAATATCTTGCAACTATTATCTTTCCTTTCAGTATCCCTCACCCTCATTATGAACTACTTATATTCCTAAATTGGTTTAATTTTTCATATCTCTTTTGCACCTTCATCTCTCTCTCTCTTGAAAGAGTATAAGTTCCTTGAGAGCAATGACAATTTTTCATTTTTGCTTTGTTATCTATGATGTTATCCATTAGCTCAGTACCTTGTAATCAGAAAGCCTTTTAATAAATGATTGTAGAATTTAATTATGCATTCGTTTCTTTGTATTCCCAAAGCTCCTTAACATACTTGGCATATTATAAGCACTCAATAAATAGTATTTTAATTGTCTGACTGATTGATCATTACTTAAAATACTTGTGGATAACAATTATATGTCTTATTCTTCAGTGTAGCTCCTCCCATGCTGTAGAAGCCTAATAAATGTTGTACTCTTCATCCTTTCTTCATTTGCTGTTGCTTAATATACATTTTACAAGTTCCCACAGGAGTTTCTTTTAAATTTTCTTTTAGCTATTCTTAACATACTTGCTAAGCTTCAAAACATATGAGTAAAAAGAAATGGTGATGTAACCTCCACCACACACTTTCTTTACTTCTGTCATGCATACTTTTCTTTGAATCACTTAGCACTCAGTGTCATCAGGAAAGCCATTTCACATATGTGATATCTATTACAAAGCTAATTGAGCTTCAAATTGGGTTTCTATCATTTGTTCACAATAATACTGCTTATGTTTGTGTGTGATTACTAACATTTCTGTCTAGGAGAAGGAAACTTACCTCCCAGATATAAAAAGAAACAGTCTAAGGCAAATGTCTCATTCAGTATAGTCCAGAAGAAACTTGGTTTACACATATAACTCACTTTCCTAGTAATCATTTTTCCCTACAGAAGAGGGGGTTTTCAGATGGATGGATAAGTAGAAATCATGTAAAAACACTCAATGTCACTCATAGGACCAGAAGGAAGGTCTTTTCTGGTAATGAGAGAGAATACCCTAGTAGTTTTTTTCACTGTGACATCCCCTAGGGCAGATATTTTTCCTTAACCTTCAAATTCTATAGAAAATGCTTGAGGCTTCCCTTAGTCTATAGAGGAAAGGGAAGGTTCTTTACTAAACACTTTTTAAGAATTTTTAGCTGAAATTGGACTAGATAAGCATTCCATTCTGGCTCTTCATTTTACCACCGAATGGGACTTTATTATTATAAGACCCATAACTAATCCATGAAGAATGTTCATTTTCCCAGCTGCATATAGCAACAGTTAAAACAGAACTACTGGGAAATATATAATTATCTATGCTCAATAATGTAGGCTGGAGTCAATTTTATTAAAATCTTAGATCTATGGAACTGTAGTCAATTTCAGTTTGAATTCAAGTTCTCTCACTTGAACTCAGAGTATCACACACTGATAATTCTTGATCAAATAATTCATTCTTTTCTATATATACATGCACACCCATCACATACTTCCCAGGTTCAATGATGTGTATCTCTAAAGGAAAATACCTATGATGAATGAAAAAGGAATTCCTCTTTTGATTTATAGAGATTTTTTGAAGGCAGTTTGCATTTCTCTATTTCATTCTTTTGTTGATAGATTTCCTCCGGATTTTCATTTGGTTGGATTGTATGCAGAGGATGGGAGTTAGAAAATTCAATAGGAATAATTAATAATACAGGGAAAAATTAATTTAGCCTCTTAAAAAAGGGCAATATATCTTTTTTCAATAAAGAGGTATTACCACGACCTCTCTATGTATTGTTTATTGTAATAAATTACAAGTTTAGGCACAAGTTAAATAACTTACTCTTTACCTTCATAGTCTTATATAATCCTCATTGCTGTTTTTTATTCTATAGTTTATGAACTTGATAGTAACATTTATATTATAAAGAACAAATCCTTCCTAAGAAATGTAATCTAATTTTAATATCCATGGAGTTTTTGTTGCATCATATTGACATCATTCTTTGGTGGACAAGAAGATGAAAAATCAGAAAAATTTACAAGAAAAAAAATTCTTGGATCTTATAAATTCTGTTATGTTGGATTTCAGGTTAGTCCTATGTTTTTTTGAATTTTCCATCTAGTCTCAGATATTGCTACAATCACATTCTGTTCCTCCCACTACTCTTCTCTTATAAAACTATCACAAAAGATTTTTTTAAGTGTCGTGGATAAACAACTCTTAAAAAGTGCCAATTATATAATTTGTATATTATCATAGAACTTTTAGCCTTGGTTAACCATCAAGCCTACGACAAAGTTTATTCATTCCTTTACTGACTTCCATTAGAAAGTAAAGAAGATGAGTAGAAAATATTGAAATTCAATTAGAGGATTTTGTGACATCAGTAATTTCTAAAATATAAACTAAAAGAATAGATATATCTTGTTTCTTTATAGTAATTTCTATCTCTATTGAGGTTAAAGTGAATTCATTGAACCTGATGATATAAAAATTGTTATAAAAATCCTTGAGGATCTTTTGTGTTTTCCTTGTGTTTATTGTACTGTTTCTATTTATATCTATAAATGTCCTGGATTATTATAAACTAAATTGGATTTTTCCCTTAAAATGATGGTTTTGCCTCTATTTCTGGCTAGTTTATACAGAAATTTCCTTCTACTTAATGAAAAGACAGGATTATACTTACCTTTGTTGGATAAGTTATTGTGGTTATAACACCAGCTCTTTTGCTCTATGAAATACATCATTCCAATATCTACAGTCCTTTCATGTAGAAGCTGCTAAGTCTTATTCAATCTTTATTATAACTCATAATATTTAAATTATATTTTTTCTTATTTTATATAGCGGGCATAACAGAAAAAAAACCCACTATAGAACAGTACAGTAGTCTTTGTAAATAAGGCCTAGAAACATATGTGAACTAGTTTTTGATAAACTTAAGAACACACATTTAAAGGAGAAAGAATTTTGGACTTAATTTGTTACTTTTTAATCTAATTTTGATAATTAGAGTACAAACATTTTAAAAAGTGATTTATTCTATACAATATCTCCCACCTACCATTTAATGAAAATGAAGAATCCTTCAGTTTTCAATACCTAGTAATAGCCTGGAGCATGAATTTTGGCAGAAAATCTGTGGAGATTGAAATGAATAAAGTGCATGATGATTGCTAGAATAAATATAATCAAAATAGCCCACAACTGTCTTGGAATATCCTGAATCAGAACAAAATATGTTTAGGGATATCAAGCAAAATATTTTGAAGTTGTCAAATGAAGCCTGAAGGGTTTTTGTGGGAGGGGGAAAGGTGTACGTGTGTCATTCAGAGTTAAGGGACTTACCCAGGGTTATATAACTTGTTAATGTCACATATCTGAGACCTGGATTTGAACTCAGGCCCTCAGTGGTGCTGAATCTACTGCACCACTTACCTTCCCATTAGGGATGTTTATGGATGTCTTAGTGACTCCCATTTCTATTTGAGTTTGAAACTACTGTTGTGTGGTCAGAAGAAAAGAAGGCAATAGTCTGGGAGGTTATTTTTTTTCTTATTATCCTTACTTTTGGTCTTCTTTCTAATTCCTCTTTGTGCCCTCCAATGACTAGCCAATCATGAAATAAGTCTGTCCTACTATTGCACTATTATCTTTCCTCTAACTTGACACTCTTATCCTTATTCCATCCTATGTAGAGTGAAGTTGCAAGACTGTATGTATAAGAGTATGAGTGAACATAGCTATTTCCACCAGTTCCAAGTCTCAGTCTTAACTAAACATCCAAAGTTCTTTCGACTTTAATATTTCATGGTAGAGTGTGGAAGACCATTGATAGTCTGGTTATGATGAGTAAGAGGTGTAGTGGGTGTGTGTGGAGTCAATGCCTAACAGAAGAAGGAATGTACTAATAATTATAGATATTAAAAAATTAAATGAGCTTCTGTCATGCTTGATGAGGTTTTCATAACTATGTCTTTGAGGAAACAATGGATAGTCACTTTTCATTGTTAAGTTTTTTCTTTGTTGCTTAGTTATTATAGAAATAAGTAATATCAATAGGTTGTTGAATGACAAGATGAGCTGGAAACAAATCTATCTCATTTTAGCCTGATTCTTTAACTAGGCAAATATAACATTCAATCAATCAAAAGACTTTAAACAAAATTGGAAAAATCTTTGAAAGCCATTCAATGAAGTGAAAGGATACCAGACTAAATAAGTCTGCTCTAATTGGCCTTGGGATTTTATTACTCCCTAAGGCTCTTGTATAACAGTATACAGTTAATTAGAATAGAATGCTTTTTTATCAGTCAGTCAAGAAGAATTTATTAAGAGCCTACAATGAACCAAACACTGTGCTGTGTTTTTCCAGAAATTAGAGCAAGTAAGCCTTTCAAGCACCTCACTGAAGAAGCACTATCTTGGAGCAGGACTGAAGGAGAGATCTTTACTTTGCCCAAATCTTCTTCTTCTACTCTCAGCTTTTGAATGGAGGAGGACTTTCCCTTTTGAAGGGCCCAGGTAATTTTGTACCTCCTATTGGTGCCCTAAATGGTATTACTGGATTACCTGGAGCAATGATCACATTATTTTTGATAAAAGGACAAAGTTGACCTGTGGGTTTACAAGCTTTACAAGGAACTCAAAAATATTTTACTATGCTTAAGGAATTTCCCATAATTGGGAAAAATGATACTAGAAACCAAGAAGTGTAAGTTATTTGCCACACAGGCTCTTTAAATTTGAATCCACTTAACTTTACACACTATATTAACTTGTGGAAGAGTATGTTACAGACCTGTGGAGAGATGTTTTGTACTAAGTGGTCTTATCTATTTGATTTACTTTTTGACTAAAGTGTAACTGCAATTTCAATGTCTTATCCTTTCAACTAAAATAATTCACCATGAAGTAGGAAAATTTTATTTTTATTAAAAGTAATATTTAGGTAAAAACAAACCACTTTTATATTCCTTGCTAAATATAAAAATGGTGATTTCCTATTTTGAATTTCAAAAATAAATTTTCATCTAGACATAATTTCCAGTTTAGGATGGAATAATGAGGGAAGTATTTATAAAGGAAATTAAATGCAAACATGGCCTTCATGAGCTACAGTTAGATGAGATATGGGGAAGAATATTTTAGATGGAGGTATCAAGGAACAAAAGAAGGCAATAAATTCTGAGAATGGTGAATAGAACACCTTTACTGATTAACATACAAAGGAAGGAGTATAGTATGAGATGAATTTTGTAAAGCAGTTCAGAGGCAGATTGTTATAGGCTAGGAAATTTTTAATTTTTTCAATAGCCAATAGTGAGTCATTGAATTATTTATCAAAGCAAGGAGGCATAGGAGTTGGGGAATAGGAAGCATAAGGGACTACTAAAATTATTAAGGTAAGAAGCAATGAAATCAATTAGGATGGTGGCAGGAGAATAAAAAGGAGATAATGGAGAAGAAAGATATTGGAGGAAATAAAACAAATAAGCCTGTGTGATAAATTGGAGTAGAGTAAAAATGATTGAAAATTTTAGTCATGTGACTAAATTGCACTATATTACACAGAGTGAATGTCAGAGTTTCCATGAAAGAAATCAATTAAAATGGCATAATGATTAATAAAGAAAACCTCCCACTAATTATAATAAAAAGGTATGGCAGTATGATGTAGAAGAAATAACATCTGTCTGTAAGATATCTAGATTCTAGTGTCATCTCTTTTTTTTTTTTTTTTCCCTGAGGCTGGGGTTAAGTGACTTGCCCAGGGTCACACAGCTAGGAAGTGCTGAGTGTCTAGTGTCTGAGACCAGATTTGAACTTGGGTCCTCCTGAATTCAAGGCTGGTGCTCTATCCACTGTGCCACCTAGCTGCCCCTAGTGTCATCTCTATTATGGATTAATTTCAAGAACTTCAGCATATTCTTTAGTTTATTTGGACATGAATGTCTTCATCTATTAAGTACAAAGATTAATCATTATAGACTGATTTATAGATTATAATGTCTCTTTTTAGTTCTATTGTTATACCAAATATGTGTATTATCCTGGATTACACTTAAATAGCTTAAGAAAGATGGCTGATCCTATCCATTTCAGTTATATAGTGATATTCAAATCATTGTGAATAAGAGCATCTTAAAACAGCTACTAAAGGTTCTTGTACTCACCCGAAAATAACCAGAATATTCACAGATTCTCATTTATACTGACCCTTTAATCAGAAAGTTGACTTTTTAATGCTTATAGGCTTTGCCAAGAAGTAAAAAAAAAAAAACTTTAAATAATCCATACCATGCATTCCACACAAATTAAGCTTAACCAGTGCTTCACATGCTAATAATACCAATCAAGAAAAATATCTCTCTATAATTAATAAATATTTTATTTTCACAATGGAAATATAAACAAAAAATAACATGATTTAATGGGTGTTCTCTAATATGGATATCTATTGAGTTAAAGTATAATAATTAAACTAATGTTCTTGGGTAGGAGGGTAAATTGTGATTTAGCCATTAATTCTACAATGTCATATACTGAAAAGCAAATCATTGAAGCTAGAATCTTAATTTTGGATCTCAATTCTGGTATGTTAGTTATCATTTATATGATGATCGACATGTAATAAACTCTGTAGCCTTGGATTTCCTAATATTCAAAGCAAAGTACCTGCCCTACATGACCTCTAAGGTCCCTGTCAAATCTAAATCAATGTTTCTTTGAAATATGTATGTAGTAGATACATACTGTAATAAATTATTATGTGGCATGGAGAGGGATAGGGAAGAAGAGGATCATAATACATAAGTATAAGGCACATCTTCAGAGAGCATATCATCTTGTTTCAAAGACAACACGGAAAGTGTTAAATAATAGTACAAAAAGAAGTATGTGAAGATTTAACTACATGAGGGATAGAAACATGTTAGAGGAATTCATTGAAAGGAAAGACTACTTTAGACTAGTATGATCAGGAAAATTTCCTTGATGAGGTGAAACTTGAAAAGAGCATATCCTTTTGAAATCAGGAGTATTAATTTTTTTTCCCTTTAATCTATTGGACTTTTTTGTGTGTCCCTGGTATCTAATATAGTTCCTGATGCTACATAGATACTTAATAAGAGTTTATTTAAATTACTGAATTGAATTGAAAAGTGGACCTTGGTTAGCTAGGCCCATTCAGAAAGAGCAGGGCTATAAAAACAATCTATAATTGAGGTCCCTAAAGCTTGATTCAATTATTAATATCTATTACCAAATGGTAATTATTTTAACAAGGTACTCCTCTGGATAAAGATACTGAGATGAAAGTCATCAATCAATGAACAAACATTTATTAAGTGCTGACAGCAATACAAAGGTTACTTTGGGAAACAAAAAACTTAAATAAGACATAGTCCTCACTTTCAAGGAACTTAGAGGGGAGAAGTAATTAAAAATCATTTGCATTTGTTTCTCTGAATTTTAATATCAAAACCATATGCTAAGTAGAGATATTTTTCTGAGAATTACTCTTCTGATTAAGAAACTAAGTATAAAAGTTTAAAACAACACAATAGCTTTCAGATGAAAAGTGAACAGAAGAGAACCATTAAGAAAGTGGATAGTGTCCCTTTCTATTTTGATTATTAGCTTGGTTCTTGATTTATGGAAGCAGGTTGAAAAACTAGCATAAAAATATTTGGTATCAGCAATAACATTTGAAAGGCATTAGATTTATTCAAGATTTATAATTTGCTACCTTTTAGTCAATATTTAAATAGACATATTTACTAATTTGAGGGTACTTTTTAGACCCTGTGCAGAATATTAAAAGTGAGAGGTATGACAAATGAGAAAGGTTACTGAAACTGACTCTTTTAGAACAGACTTTGGATAGTAATACCTGAACCATACATATTGAAATCCAAAATAAACTTCCAGGTCATAACTGTGATATTTTTTGTAATTCCATATTTAGCATTATGCTATGCTATCAGGAAATATTCTAACTGAACATATATTGTATTCTAACTAGAAAAGGCTGTTGCCTTAATTTATTTAGACAATAATAAAAATTGCTGATGGGATTAAGTAATGTATGGTTGCACAAATTTATTGTTAATCAAATTTTACTTGGCAGAAAGCAGAGAATGCTTTCAATTGGTTTTTAATACTACTATTTAACTTTTTGTCATAAGCAATTAATCCACTTAAATATTGGTAGGTTTTTTGTTTTGTTTTTCTTTGTTTTTGTTTTTGTTTGTTTTTGTATTTTTTTAAGAAAGAGATCAAACTATTCTACTCATCATTCCTAGAGTTTACTGTCTTCTTTTTTTCCATGATGCATATGTATAAAATGTCCTTACCCACACTGCATTTAGCTAGAGCCTATGAAGGTTATAATTACATATCATTTCCTTCACAAACACTTCTCTCATATGCATCCTAATCTCAGGCTTAGCTAGAAGTGATTTCTGTCTTTTTAAGAGCACTCATAAGGGAATTTATCCTGATGGATTTTGTTAATTTTTGTCTGTATATTATTTCATTAGATTATTTTAGATGTAAAAATAGAAGGCCCTTAAAGATCTTGTATTACAACCCTTCATCTTAAATATAGGGAAATTAAAAGAAATGGCATTTCCACAATAGACTGCTACTTTATTAACTTCTTGAAAGAAAATACCAACTATTTGTATACTTAAATGGAATTGTTTATATCCCTTAAATAGCATATAATAGGTTCTCAATAACTAAGTGTTGAATAAGATTATCCTATTCAAATTAGGAAGATAAAAATGGGGATAATGGATGAAAGTTACAGATATAAATCTTCAATTGCTAAAAAGCAAAAATTTTGAAAAAATAAAGTTGTCCATTGTTAGGATTACTAGGTGCTAACTCGGTTGTGTAATTTAGCCTGGTACTTAACAATTCTCTAGCTCAGAGTTCACACCTTTAGTTCAAACCTTTAAAGGAGTTTACACCTTTAAAGAAGCAAGTTCATTGGTTGTAGGAGTTCCCACAAGCCCCTGGGAGTACCCACAAGCCCATTCTCTTGGAAGATAAAAAGAGGAACATTGAGTCTGGAAGAGGGCAGTCTGGAAGGAAGTTAGTCTGGATTGGAGATTCAGAGTGAGGATTCAGGAAGAAGAGGATTTGAGATTCTACCTTCGCTCTGGCTGGAGGCTCCAGAAGCCTCCCAAGAAACCTGCTCACAGAGGAAAAGATTATACAGAAAAGAAACCTCCTCCCAGAGAAGGATTATAATTGAGAGACAACAGAACATTGAAAGTCCACCTGATTCCCTTTTAAAAGCTTGAATTGTCCAGCATTTAAGGTAGATAATCATATCTAAAGTATGTTCTGGACAGAATTGAGAAACCAGGAGTCAGGTAACATCTAAGTTTCCTTCCTGCTCTAAAATCCTGATTCTTTTTAACTTGGAAATTCCAGTCATCTTTTCTGTCAATTAGATTCTTGATACTTAAGATGACTATAATGACATCTTTTCTTAAGTATCATTAGAGATAGCAACAGCAGCAACTTCATTGTTATCATTATAAATATATCAAGGAGGACTTAATAGATATAATGTGAGCAAAACAACAAAATTTAAGTCAAAGTTAGGAATGAGAGTAAGATTTTATAACAAGAGCAATATTTGGGGATGAGCATCATCCAAGCAAAGTAGTCTAAAATGTACTCAACTTAGAGTAATTAGTATAAAGGAAAATACTTTTTTAACTTTTAAAAATCATAATTATTTCTGGATTTTATTTATAGCATTAATATAGAAATATAAAAAGTTTCTATGATTTGATGGGAAAAAAATCTTGATTTTTAATTTACTTTGATTTTTTGGATAGCTAGAAAAAAACAAGATTATAAAAAGACCAAAAAAAATTCTTTGGATGATAGCCTTCCTTTAAATCTGAAACAGCCATTTCTTTGGCATACGTATTAATAGAATAGTTTTGTTATTATTAGATAATATTTCATAACTATTTTGTCTAAATGCTCTATTGTATAACTAATCTAGACCCCCGTGACAGGCATAATTATAATAATAGTATATTAACTTAATGCCAACTAATTGTTCCTGTGCTTTTCTTATGCATCTGAATCTTCTCTTTAGCTTGAACAAATTATTTAAATGTAATATATTTTTTATATGGAGTTCTTAGTATATACTAAATCCTCATCAAGCAATGAGTTGTGTAAAACATAAAAAAAAAAAAAAAATTCTTTACCTAGAAAGTATTTTCCTTAAGGAGTTTTAATTCTTTAGTTTAAATATATTACTGAATGCTTCCTTTTATACTTATTAAAATGCAATGAATTCCAGCAATATAGAGGAAGTAAAGAATCACTTTTGAAAGTCTAAAAATTGAAGAAGCAACATAATACGTTTGTATAATACAAATGCTGCCAAAGAATAACTTTCTGCATGGGGATGCACTAGACTTTTACAATATTAAACCAAAAAGAATGAAGTCTTATATTGTTTATTCAGAAATCAAAACAAAAAGGAAAAAAAATGTTCTGTTGTCTGAGAAAGCTGAGAAAGCTTTATATCACATGTGAGAAGTCTCACAATGAATATTGTAAGCTGGTTGGAGAGCTGTAGAAACTCTTTGGAATAATTAGGGTTTAATTATTTCACAAGATTGTGGTTCTGATGATTAGAGAAAGATTAGCCCTGCAGCTCTTTGGGGTAAAGCTTCTTGAACTGTTTCTACCTGATGGGTTCGTGTCAGATCTGAAGTGTGGGAACATTCAACTGTTTTACCTGGAAACTTGTGTTATATCTATTCATGTGGGGGGTGATTTTGAAAAGTTGGATCATATCTATTCATTTGGTGGTCATTAGGATTTTTTCCCCAAAAACAAAACTTCAAATAAGTTCATTTTTTAAATCTGAATGACAATTGATTAGTTCACCAGAAAGAATTGACCTTTCTTTCATTAACTGAAGGCACATGTTAGTTAACCAAAGTTTTTACTTCCTACTATCAATGTACTGTGGAAGCTTAATTTTGAAACAGAAGTTTCCAGGTAAAACTAAAATTGAATGAATGGATTTTACTTATCCTCAGGAATATTTTGTCAAGGCCATATTGCAGCTTTAGAATTATTTGTTCTGATTATAAATTTATTCTTGTATTTATTCAGTCAGTTAACAAGTATTTGTCAAAGTTTATTTTGTGCCATGAGTTGTTCATATGTATATGTATTAGCTCATTCAGCAAAAGTTTATTAACAGCTTATTGTGTACATAATGCAATGTTATAAGTCACAGAGTATGTTTTGAAGCTTAGATAATATGGAACCCTTGCCCTCACCAATTTTAAAATTAAATGGCAGTTAGAACCTATATGGCAGAAGAGGAGGAAGAAATATTTCAAAGTTCTCATCAAGAACTTTTTAACAGAAATCTAGAAAATACATTAGAATGAGAAAACCAAGGGTAAAAAAAATCACAGCAAGTCATTATTTTCTAGTCCAGAACACATTGGGATACTGAAAAAAAGGGCTGAGGAAACTGAAGAAAGATTTTTAGATAGAACCACGGGGAGATGGTAGTGATGAAGGTAAAAAGCACAGAGACATAGTTTTAAAGTCTGTAGAAAGTCAGGAACAGGAATGTTGGGAGAATAAAGGCAGGTCATTCTCAATCTCTTAAAAAAAAATTCCTGGAGAACTCATTAATGGAAAGTAGGGCAAGACAACAGGAGATAAAATTAACTCAATCAAGTAATTAGGTAACTAATTAAAGTTATAATCCCGTATCTTAAATTTCACCTTAACAAAATTAATTTTAGGCCATTGACTTTGTCCTAAGATTTCAGGATATGTACAAGTAACATGTTAACTCATCTCCTATAAGAATATTTTCATACTTTTTCCTGTACCTTTGTCTCACAGAACTTCCCCACCAGTGATAGAGAAGCTGTTTTCCCAAATTTCAAAGAAGGAAAGAGATAGTTATTGCTACCCCACAGAAACTTTGTCCTTCATGTCTTAATTAAGGAATGATAAAAGGGGAAGAGATGACCTTTAGGGGTGAGGAAAGTATATCTTAAGTAATAGGGAGGCAAGGGCATCTAAAAGAGAAAAAGATTGCTTGTCTACTCAGAAGAAGAGAGGAAGCCTTAGTTGAACTTTGTTTTTAAGGAGGTGCTATCTGAGAAAACTTCCATACTATTTCACAACTCTATATGTTCAATTTAACTGATCATTTGTATTGGATGCCTCTTGTGTACCACACTAGAAACTTGAGAATTTCAATGTATCTTAGTAGACATAACCTTCAGAAATTATTCTTAAGGAAATCCATGTTGGCAGCTGTGTGGAAGATGATTGGGAATGGAAAGTCACAGAGAGTTTCAAGGAATATGAAGTGAACAATGTTGAAGAAGCCAAATCAAAGAAACTAAGCATGAAAATGGCTGTTTTCATTCTTGAAGGTTCAACTTAGACTGCAGGAGATTTTATATTTGCACTGCTTTTCTTTTTATTGTTTTTAAGTTATGCTTTTCAGACTCCTTGTGTCAATGTTACTGAAAGCTTTTATTGAACAAAGATTGCTTTTGAAATTTCTGTTGAAGACAGAGAAATAGATTGATTAAAGTTGTGTATTATGTTTTTAGACTTCATAATAGCATAACAGACACAAATATTTATAGAAGCTGTTTGAGTCTCCTTTCCTCCAGCCATCTTTTAATTCAAAAATTCTTAACATTGTGTGTGTGCATGTGTGTGTGTGTGTGTGTGTGTGTGTGTGTGTGTGTGTGTGTGTCTGTGATAAATTCCTCTGGCAGTCAAGTGATTGATCCCTTCTCAAAATAGTGCTATGAAATGAATAAAATTAAATACATAAGATTATAAAGAATCCATTTATTGCATTGTTAAAATGTTATAAAAAATACCAACAAGTTTATGTACCCTAGGTTAAGAACTCCTGTAAATAAATCTGTTTAAAAGTCAATGAGTATTCAGGAGTACTTCAACCTAAACATTAAGAATTTAATCCCTGGGCTTAATTAGTCTATTCCTTATGTTATATAGTGATTCTTATTTGCATTATTGCTATACTTCAGGCAGAGTTTCTTTTGGGGCCCAAAACATGTAATGCACAAATATTTCTGATAATTAAATGCTTCCTGGTAAGGAAGATGATATATTCAGATGGCTCATATTTCACTAGGAAACATAACAGAAGGTAGGAAGAACATAGAAAAGTAAGAATGTAGTTTTAAGATAAGGGATGAATGACATTACAGTCACAAAAAACATTAAATCATAATTCAAAATGATACATATACAAAAATGAAACAGGTTTTTCTAAAAACAAGGAGGACAGAAGAAAAAAGGGGACAGAAGTAGGGCACAGGATTTTAGGATTTCAAAAGTTGAAGAAAGAGAACCCAAAAGGAATGAAGACATATGATAAATAGGGAAAGTGCCTTTTTCTTTTTAGCAGATTTACAGTAGATAAGGGAATTTTCAGGTTTTAGAAGAATTGCAGAAATAAAGAAGCTCTATGGATTCCCAAGATTAACTCAATCAGCCACCTTACCAGAAAAGTATGGGGCCACTGGACAAAAGTAGTTATGACTATGTCTGTCAGTTCCTTAACCCAATCCTGTTTCTATTTTTGATCAATTAAAACTAACTTTTAAAAAAGGAAATTACAGAGATCATCTGGGTTAACCCTCTCAACATACATAGAAATGTTAGTATATAAAAACTGAAGTCTCAAATTCTCAGAGGTAGGAAATGATTTTTTCACAATCAGGATCATAGAGCTAGAAGAAATCTCAGAGTGCACATAATCCAAGCCCTTCTGCCAGGTGAGAAAACTGAGCCTACCAAGTTTAATCAACATTCCCAAATTCATGCATGTAGTATTAAAGGCTGAATTTAAACCTAGATTACCGACTTGATCCAGTGAATGCTTTATTTCTTAATCACACTGTTCTATAGATGAATTCTACTAGACTACCAGACAAAAACTCTTCCAATTGCAGACAGCTTTCCCTTTCAGATAAACTTCTGGGAAATTCAGGGCCTCTTCTGCCCTCCAAAATCTCAATACCTATTTCCTGTTACCTTAAATTCTTTCAAGAAAGAGAGAATTTTTAAAAATATTTAAAGGAAGTTGGCTTGGAATGAAAATTCCAGATTGAAGTAATGCTTTGGCTTGTATCCCTCAAAAGTCAATTAGCAGGATTAAAATACCTATTATTACAGTCCTATTAATCCTTGTCTGACTTCAAGTAAGGGTGAAGAGAGCAGGACTCCTGAAGTGAGGGAAGAGTTGCTTTTTGGAAGTAGAATAATGCAAAAGGAGAAAACCAGGCAAAGATAAAAACACATTTCTCTGACTTTTAAGACTTTGCTTCTGGTAAATACCTTTAACAATCAATAAGACTAGGCCATACAGAAGCTAAACACTTTATGGTATTTTTATTGTGAAACGGAAAACCCAGGCGTCTCTTTTCATAAGGTTTATAAAAGGTGTGTTTTATTTGTTTTTCTTAACAAAGTATATCTACTTCCTGTAGTGGATTTTTATATCCAGGGAAAAGATGAATTCCCTAGTGTTTCTTGCCTACTGAATTTAATTCATTGGGTAGGATGTCTTGTAGATTTTGGAATGTAGAGAAGTCTATAGATTTTATTGAAAACCTCTGACATTTTGAAACTTGTATTTTTATTGAAAACTCTTTTATTTTTTCATATTTGTAGACTTTCTCCTAAATTCCTTTCTTTATCCCTTAGAGCTGTCCTTTATGGCCTGTGTGTATATCTTACTTTATGTGTACATCTTATTATATATGTATGTTAGGATTCTTACAAGGTGCTAAGTCACCTTGGATAGAGACAATAATTATTCAGTTTAGCATGGTTCAGTATGATTGATTTAATCCTACTAGGAGATGTATGGACCAGAACTTGAAACAAGGGACTCAGTGGAATTGAGAAGACACTGGTTTAATCTAGTTTAGCACTGATTTAATCCTACAAAAAATAATGGTTTCCTTGTGATATAATGATTGGTGTATACTCAGTGTGGAGCATATAATTGAAAAGCTCTCAGGGCCAAGGGGAACTTCAGGTGATTCAGAGTCAAGATTCATTCCCACTTCAACCTTTGTGCTGGCTGGAGACATTGAGAAGACAAGAGGATGAAGCTGGCAGAGACAAAGGACTAGCAGCAAGAGCTCTCCAGGAAATAAGGAGAGAGGAAGGCCTCCAGAAAACTAGCCTAGCCCCAAGTGAAGGAGATACGATTTTGCAAGAGACAATAAAGGATTTGGACTTTAACTCCTGGCTACATTTGGGATTATTGAACTGAACTGAAATAAAGGTTGCCTTCAGAAGCCCTCCAAGAAACCTGTTCTCAGAGAAGAAGAAAGGAAGGAAGGAAGGAAGGAAGGAAGGAAGGAAGGAAGGAAGGAAGGAAGGAAGGAAGGAAGGAAGGAAGGAAGGAAGGAAGGAAGGAAGGAAACTGACAAGGAAAGGAAAAAAAATTAATTTTTAATTCTTCAAAAGTTATCAGACTGTGGATACCCTTTGATCCAGCAGTGCTACTACTGGGCTTATATCCCAAGGAAATACTAAAGAAGGGAAAGGAACCTGTATGTGTCAAAATATTTGTGGCAGCCCTTTTTGTAGTGGCTAGAAACTGGAAAATGAATGGATGTCCCATCAATTGGAGAATGCTTGGGTAAATTATGGTATATGAATGTTATGGAATATTACTGTTCTGTAAGAAATGACCAACAGGAGGAATACAGAGAGGCTTGGAGAGACTTACATCAACTGATGCTAAGTGAAACGAGCTAGGAAATCATTATACACTTCAACAATGATACTGTATGAAGATGTATTGTGATGGAAGTGGATATCTTCAACATAGAGAAGAGCTAATACAATTCCAATTGATCAATGATGGACAGAATCAGCTACACCCAGAGAAGGAACATGGGAAATGAGTGTAATCTGTTAGCATTTTTTGTTTTTCTCCCCAGGTTACTTTTACCTTCCTAATCCAATTCTTCTTTTGCAACAACAACAACAACAAAATTCAGTTCTGCACATATATATTGTACCTAGGATAAACTATAACATATTTAATATGTATGAGAATGCCTGCCATCTAGGGGAGGGGGTGGAGGGAAGGAGTGGAAAAATTTGGAACAGAAGAGAGTACAAGGGATAATGTAAACAATTACCTATGCATATGTACTGTCAAAAATGTTATAATTATAAAAATAATAAAAAAATTAAGTCTTCTTAATTTCGTGAAAGTAACATCATATTTCCAGAAAATAGATGAGTAGACAAATATAAACAATAATCCTTATTCCTTAATAATTATGGATTATTACTGCCTTCTAAAGATAGGGAAAATATATTGTCACTTTTAAAAATGGGTACATTTTACTTGGATTTTAATTTAGTTCAAATTTGTTTCCATTTTGTGACTATATATAATTTTCTATATTTTTGTATTTTCATATTCATAATCATGGGTTCCCATCTTTCCTTCATATGTCCTTCTTATAACTATCCAGACATGTGTCTTCTATATGTTCTTCATCTCTACCACTCACCACAATACTATTACAATTTCCTTCTGAGTTCCTTACTGAGTTCCTATTGAGTTACTACTGAGTTACAGACTTCTGAGTCTGAATCACAAAGCAGATAAACAGAAGAGGTATGATGAGAAATTAGAAAAGAGTTAGGGGGAGGGCCATCATTATATTATCATTATCTTCATAAACACACTGGAGTAAAAGAGTAAATGTTTTAGGGAATATGACAACACTGCAACAGAATAGTGGAGATGTCAGCTCTGAATGTTTTCCTTTTCAGTATGTTTGCTTTGGAAGAATTTGTAGCTACATCTGATGTACAGAAAATACTTTGAGACTTGGAGTGATGAATCTGTAGCAAATGATGAGTAATGTACAACTTCCTTGTAAGGACCAAGTGTGTAAATTGATGCAAGATTTTTTTAAAGTGTTATGGTACAATTTTAACTATCTTATTATGATTTCTCCCACATGTAACAATGTACTTAAATAGAAATAATTAAAAGTAGATATCATAATTTTGCTTTGAAATAAAAATTATACCACTCCCTTTTCTTTAACCTATCTCACTGTCAGTGCATAAAAGAATAAGAAAATATTAACTTAAACTATAGAGAGGTAATTTAAGATGTAGATGGTAGCATGGCTGTACTAGTAGTTAGAGCACCAGACCAGGAGTCATGAAAACCTGAAATGAATGTATCTTCAGATACTTAATAGCTGGGTGAGCCTGGGAAAGTTATTTAACCTTATTTGCCTCAGTTTCCTCATATGTAAAATGAGCTAGAGAAGGAAATGGTAAACTCTTCCAGTACCTTTGCCAAGAAAACCCAAATGTGGTCATAAAGAGTTCAATACAACTGAAAAGACAGAACATGTATACACACACACACACACACACACACACACACACACACACACACACAAAGAAAGAGAGGTAATTAATTTTATTATATTGCATTTCTAAGACTAGAAATTTATAATTCTTTGAGTGTGGGGAATAACTGCTTTCACAATATGTGTATTTCTAAGTGTTGTGTGGGACAAAATTAACTCAATTATTAAAACATTGAATTATCATGGCTATTTTATTGTTTTTTGAGCATGGGATAGAGAAAACAATTATCTTTATGTCAGAGGGAAAGCAAGACAAATATTTTCCCTTGTGATGAAGAAAGTACTTTAACATTATGGAAATGTCTTTCTTCATTGGATTCTTGATTCTTTTTCTGAATATATCATGAAGGGAGGAGTTCTACTGACACAGTAATCTATGTTGTTACTGACTTTGCTGAGCCAAGGAGTTTTAATAAGAAAAATAAAGCTAACCCCTAAATCAAAGATTGTCAGTATTTATCAGTTAATAATGCCTTTCATGTTCCAATTGTAATAATTGCATTTATTAAGTAGTTAAATCCCCAAAACTAACATTTATTTATGCTCTAAAAACTTAGTAGTGGTTTGAAAAAAAAAACTCATATAAATTGAAAGGAATTTTTAAAAATGTTATTCTTACATAACCACAATTATAAATAAAAAGAACATGTGTGTCTATTGAACAATGCAAAACCTTTCAGGTCCTGAATATACTTATACATTGTTTAGGTTTGAATTTTGCACAGTCCTTGCTCTTTTATCACAACAACTAGCCAAAAAGGCAAAAAACCAAACAAACAAATAAACAAAAAAACAAACAAACAAACAAAAAAACCAACAACAACAAAGAAACAAAAGCATTAAAAAGATATCACAAATGATAAAGTGAGAGAAATTATTAGCAGAGCCAAAAGTATAAGTAAACAAAATATCTCAAACATTGAAGAACATCATTAAATAAATAAAGCACAACCTGACGTTGAAATTGTGAATTACCTCAGTCTAATAGCTGCCAGTATGACAGAATTATATGTCAAGTATCTCTTTATTCCCCTAAAAATATAAAATATTCTACTATGCCCTTCTTGATTTGCAGTTTACAAATTTGGAATTGAGGCCTTACATCATAAATGTATATCATTATTTCCAGTTAGGCCAATAGATTAGAGTGAAAAACAAGTTTTGGAAATAAGAGAAGTGAATTTAAGTCCTGTGTACAATAGTTATTAGCTGTGTGAACCTGGAAAAGTGTTTTACTTTCTCTGGGCCTTATTTCTCTTAAAATAATATAATAATATCCTACAAGGTTGTGAAGAAAGAGCTTCATAACTTCAAATGATTTTATAAATATGAGCAGTCATTTCATTTACTTATGTCCATAACCTTGAAAAGTTGTTTTTAGACAGGTCGAAAAACATTTGCATCTATTTAATTAAAGAAGATGCAAAATAAATAAATAAAATATTTGTTCTGCATTTTCTAAGACAAAAGTTTTCTTTCTGGTTTACGTCTAGGCAAAATGGTAATTTTAACAATAGTCCACTTTATAAAATCTACCATTGCAGAATGGCTTGATAATTCAATGAGTATTAATTTGAAGTGAACAAGAGAATATGACATTTTTAAATGAAAGGTAATTGAATGATATTTAGATTAATGCTCTTGTATGAAGTGAATAAACCACTTATTTTGTGAAATTCATGATTCATAGAAGTTAAATTATTTGTATATAAAGGTGAACTAGCTCTTCAAAATATAGCTTCAGGAAATTTTCACACCTCCAAATACAATGAAGTTTACATCTAGCAACAGCCCTAAAATTAAATTCTTCATAATTTAGCTTTTGCTAACACAAAGATGATGAAACTTTATTTACATTTCCTGAAGCAAGACAATTAGAATAAAAATTGCATTTCTATTTTGAATCATGACATTTGATTTTATATTTGCAAAATTGTTGACCAAGTCAAGGAGCTACATTTTCTACTCATTTTAGAAATTATTCTTTTAAGACTACTAGAGTTAGAGGGAAAAAAAAATCTTTCTGTCTTCATTAAATTATATGTGTTCATGAATTAAGCAGGTTTTCAAGGTATAGAGATATACTCATGTGATATAATTAGAGGCTTTCTCAATAAGTGTACACCCTTGTTGTGTCATACCCGTTTTGGTTGTGATATTGATTTTGATTTGGAGAGATTGAGGCATTGTAGCAGGTAGATAATTCAGTGGATACAACACTGGGGCAGGAGTCAAGAAGATCCTAATTTAAATTCAGCATCAGGCACTTTCTAATTGTATGATCCTTGGTAAATCATTTCTCTCTGCCTCTTTTTCCTCAACTGTAATAGCATCTATCTCACAAAGTTGTTGGAGGATCTATTAAGATTTTGTAAAGTACTTACTATAGTGCCTGGCTTAATAAATAGGATGTAATTAACAAATGCTTATTACTTTCCTTGCTTTCCCATATAGAATAAAGAGCTAACCTCAGAAGCAAAACCACCAAGCTTCAACTTTTGCCTGAAAATATGAAAAATCCAATTGCTTTGTGACCCTTATTGAAGCTACCCAATTCCTCAATGTTCTAGGTACATATCTAAGACTAGTAGTTGTGAATAACATACTGATTTTATTTAATAGAATAAACTCTTTTCCCTGTACAAGTCAATCCCAGAATCAGTCCCTGTTCTCTCTCAGAGAGATGAAACAATAGAAAAGATAAATTCCAGCAAGCATTTCTTATACAGACATTGCTGGCTGATTCTGAGTGACCTGGAGTAGTTAGGTTTTGTGAGAACAAAACAAATTGGAGCCTTCTACAAATATACTGTATAAGAATGACTAGAATCTACCTTTGAAAACACTAATCATGACAGGAAAAGATAGGAAAACTAGGACACTAGCATATTGTTGGTGGAGTTTTTAACTGATCCAACCACTTTGGAAAGCAATTTGGAAGTGTGCCCAAAGGGCTATCAAACTGAATATCCTCTGGTGGAGCAGTATTGCCGGAGAGGTTGTATCCCAAAGAGATCATAAAAAAATAAAAGAACCTACATATGCAAAAATATTTGTAGTATATGGGCAAGGAACTGAAAACTGATTGGAAGCTTATCAATTGGGGAATGTCTGAATAAATTATGGTATATAAATGTTACAGAATATTGTTGTTTCATATGAATGATTGGCAGAATGATTTCAGAGAGTCCTGAAGAGACTTACATGAGCTGATGCTAAGTGAAGTGACTAGAATCAAGAGAACATTGCACACAACAACAAGATTATGTGATGATCTGCTGGGATGGCTCTTTTTAACAATGAAGTGATTCAGGCTAATTCTAATAGATTTATGATGGAGAGAGCCATTTGCATCCAGAGAAAGGATTATGGGGACTGAATGTAGATCACAACATAGTATTTTCACCTTAAAAACCCCACTAATCACGGGTAGGTTAATAGGAATAAACACTTAATGAGAAGATTTTTCTTGAACTGAAATAAATATAACATTTTGGGGAGAAGGGAAAAGTCATTTCTGGTTAAAGAAACCATATTATTGAAGTCAAAGAGGCAGGAATATTCTCAATGATTATTATTGAATATAATGACAGTGGCCTGACTGAGGAGTTAGTTATATTAGGAAGCTGAATATGTGTTAGGGACAAAATTGGGTAGAAATAGGGAAGGAAGGGAAATGTCAATTCTTGAATATGAATATGAGAATATTTTTATAGTTTTTACATTTATCTATATGTCAGATGTTATAATTGCTTTCATAGCTTTCCTCATGCTTTGTTAGAATTTTGAGGAAGAAGATATGATTTTCCCCACCTCCCTGCACCCCTTTTCAGAATTTTCTCTTACTTCACTGCTATAATCTGTAGAAGTAGCTCTGACACTGAGAAATTCAAATAAGAATAGTAACTGAAATTCCATATAAAATTTCCAAAATATATTCTGGCAATATTTGCTCATTAAGATACAATTTTTAAAAATGTAACATTAAATGTAGCCTTCCCCATTGTTCTTTGGGGATAAAATTATTTTTTATAAGTAAAATTGTAATGGAAATATTTTCTTCTTATAATAATCCTAATATTATTGAATCTAAGATACTTGTATAATTTGAATCCATTCCCCTCTCCCTAAATAGTCTTGAGAAGACATTAAGATAAGGGAGCCAATGGGGTATCCTTTTTGTGTTCTTGATACTATCTAGAAAGTTTTGGGGTTGAATATAAAAACCTGAAATGAAACTCACTTAGTTTTTATACATCCATAAAAATATTACATAGGTATTTAAATCATTGTCTCTCCTTTGGTAAAAAGAGGAGCATAATCCTACTACATTTACATGTTTAGCTAAGGTGTAAGCAATTTTGATAAGCAAAGTAAACTCAAAATAATGGGGAAGATTTATTTTGTTATTTCCAAGAAAGATCAAAATTTGGATTTTATTGTAGATAAGATTGATTTATTTGTTTGGGGTTTTGAGTATTTTTGAGTCATAGTGAAATTATATATATATATATATATATATATATATATATATATATATATATATATATATATATATATATATATATAATTACAGAAACTAAGAAAGGGAGTTGAGCAGGGAACAAAATAAAGCCAAATATAATCATTTTCTACAACTTTTCAAATGCTCTTATCAGGTTTTTTAGAGGTCCACTCTGAAACAGACATGTAGGGCTGATAGTCACAGCCATCTGCTGGGGGATATTATCTGCATGGATGCAGTGACTTTGTGGGTTCTACAATCCAACAGGAGATTGCTAGACTACCTCTATTTGTATAATATCCCCAAATCATTTCCAGTCACTGAGCCGTTCCTATCATCCCTGCTACCTCTGTTTTAGCAGTAAACATCTTCAAGAGAAAATGAGAAAATCATACAGATAATTAACAAACTGTATAGTATATTAGCAACCAATTTTGCTCTTTAATCTATTGTTACTCTTAAAAGTATCTCCATTTTTCTCTTCATTCTTCCTTTGCATTCAATCCTATCATCAATCGACATCATCTATAGTACGAATACATATCCAATGAAAGGGGTTCATATAGACCCAGAGCAATCAATGGTCAGGAGGAACTTTCCTTTTCAAAATCACAGTTTATTAAAAAATAAAGGGTAAAAAAAAGACTACAAAGGACTTTTTCATTATTAAAAGTGAAGTAGTAATATGAGAAACATTGTACATTTCTAGCATTAGAGATAATCTACTCATAAGGCATTATAATAATTATAAATATTCAGTATTCTGTTTTGACATTTATTATTCAATTATCATGATTGGATTATTTTATAGGAGCTTTGCAAAATAAGTGTCAGTAACGACAAGCATATAAGTGTGTTCAGCACTTTCATTTTACCTTCATAAATCCTTTCCTTTGCATGTTAATTATTTCCTTTTCTAGACTGGAGTTTTATTCTTCTTGTGCATGTCAGAATGAATATATACATTTCTTCATGTGGATTATGCATTAGTAGTCATGAGATGATTGAAAGTTTTTTTTTTTTTTTTTTTAATGTAGAGAGATTTTCTATAATTTAATTGTAGTGAGAGAATAGTATTCATTGGGGGAAGATTTTAGATGCTACCTAAATTTTGGCCAATGAAAAAATGCCTTTACTTTTAGACTATAGTTGGTGCTAATATTTGTGTAGAATCTTAAAACTTACAAAATACTTTTCTCACAACAATCCTGAAAGCAGATTAATGCAAGCACTATTATTCCCATTATACAGATGATTAAACTAAAACTAAATTAAGTAATTTACCTACAGTTAAATAGATTTTTAAGTGGTAGAATCAACACTTGAACTCAAAATTTTACTTCAGGTTAAGTATTCTTTTTATTAGACTTTGTTGCCTCTTATATACTGGGAGAAAACAATAAATTGTGCAATATATTATTAAAATGTCTGATATCTTTGTAGATCAAAGGATTACTTTCCACAAATTGGATCCTCAGAGGAACAATTGCTACCTTGAGTCAGAGGAATAATGTGTATGGCTAATGTAGTTGCTGAACATCCATCAATGTTCTTCACATAATCAAACAGTAGAGTTAATTAGCATTTAACAAATGCATTTACTCTAATGCCATAGCAATTACTATTGTTATAAAATATTTGCTCTCAAAATTCTTGGATTCATGATGCTCTAAATATTGTTTTCAAGGGAAAGAGTTGACTATGTCAGAGTATAATGGTAATGAGAAATATTAAGTCTTATGACTTCAAGTTCAAAGAGTTTCTCATTACACAACAT
Source organism: Sminthopsis crassicaudata (assembly GCF_048593235.1). Lineage (NCBI taxonomy): Eukaryota > Metazoa > Chordata > Mammalia > Dasyuromorphia > Dasyuridae > Sminthopsis > Sminthopsis crassicaudata. Next base: position 338,271,783 of record NC_133617.1, on the reverse strand, counting down.
TACACAATAACTCAGACTATCCTGTCATGTCTGTGTGTACATTGGTCCCCTATGACTAGGACACACATTTCTTCCTCTAAAAACTGGCAAAACTGTCAACTTCTTGAAATTTTCCTTGGTCTGCTCAATTAAGAATGAGCAACAAATAACTTTTCAATAGTATGGGAATCTCTGGATTTCTTAAATATTCCCATTAATTTATTAATTCAATTTATAATTGCTTTAGGTTTTTTTTTTTAAATTTGTTAGTAAGGTGTCATGCATCATTTACGAAGTTGTCTATTTAACTTAGAAATGCAGCAATTCTAACTTGAACTGACTATATATAGTTTTAAAGAAATCTTTTGAAGATAATTCAATGAATGTGATAAAAACAATGAATTTAGATTTTTTTTACTTTAATAAGTTCCATTTTAAATTTGTCAAGATTGAGAATGGGAAGATATAAAATTTTATAAAATAAAACATTTTTGCTTTCTAAAAATTATGTAATTTAACATTTAAATAAAATAAGATAAAATTCAAGGATGATCCTCCTCTTTTATCACTCTCTTTCCTTATAAGTTTTGGTAATGTAATATTCCTATATCTTAACTTTCTTTTGACACAATAGCTCAGTTATCAAGTAACCAAGTGTATGAGAACTCCTTTACCTGCCATTAGTCTAATGGTTTGCATTCAATTAAAGCCAAAAGCCTAAAGTTTGAATTTTGGTACATGTAACTTCATTTTGAAGCAATCATTGAAAAAACACTTATGTCATACTAATTAATGGAAGTTTTAAAAATACTGGCGCATGAAGCTAACAATATGTCAGCTCTTCAAACTGTGATATTTAGTTCACAAATTGATAATAGGCCAGATGCCAAGTTGTGATTTCTTTATTACATGGCATGAACAATATTGTATTCATAGTTAATGGAGTTAATGTGTAGTATCTTAATACTTCAGATCTCTTGGTTTCTTCTTCTCTCTGGAGAGGTTTTTCCTAATACGGAATAAATAGTAGATGGAATTACATCATTTAAGATTCAGTTAATGAATCAGTTCCATTAACTGACAATTTTCCACATTTAGACTAGTCATGGCATATTCTTGGCACTGACCAGAATAATGTAAAATCTTAAAATACATCCAGGATGACAAAAGAGAGAGTAGATTATGATAAATAAAATTTTGAAAGTTCCATGTGTTTTGTTATTTGTTATTCTTTTTTTTTCTTAATCTAGCATCTATGTAAGTTGTGTATATTGATTGCTTACCAACCATTAATCCTATTTTATGGCTGAGTCAATAGAATTTTTACTGTTTCATTAGTTATATAATTTCAAAATCAATATCATAATTCATAGGTAAAAGAATGATTCACATATTTTCAAATGCTGCATTTGTAGCAAAAATAAAGATTTTTTTTTAAATTTTGCTTGTGATAATCAAGTAAGGGAGGTGATAAGAAATCTAAATTTATTTATATTATCTTAGAGCTTATCATAAATAACAGGCTTTTCATCTTTCAAGATATATTTCATCACCCCCAAAATGTCATCTTGTCAAATAGTCTAAACTCATTGTAAAATTCTTAAGAATAGTGTATGCTACATAATATTTTCATTCCATTTGTGCTTAAATTGGCTTATTTCTCTATATTTTAGGAAGGGTTATCATGTTTCAGATGACCTTTGTGGAAATATGGGTTGCCAAGTGCTTTTTGTAGTGTCAAAGAATATTTAAATAGTCATTTAGTGGGCAGAAAGATACTCACAAAAATATTTCATTTGTAATCATTGTTAGATTTTTAAAAGGGCAGGGACATGAGTGTTACATTAAAGTCTCTAATTATATGAAATAGTATGGGGATGGGAATTGAACCTTTAATTTCAATAGAATAATCTCATACTAATTAATGGAAGCTTTAGAATAAAGAACCTCTCTCTGGTTGGGTAAGATCCCTTACTATTTAAGTCTATGTCTTCTTGAGAACTTATAGTCTTATGAGTTGGCTAGAATAGGGGTGTCAAACTCCACTTGAAACAGGTATCACTAAAGGATCCCTATGAAATGTATATTGATCTATATAACCATTCATTAATATTATCTATGTCACATTGAATTTGTATTTATTTTGCTAAACATTTTCCAATTACTTTTAATCTTGTCAGGTAGTACTCAAGAGAAGCCTACCGTTTTATATCTTTATCCTAGCACACTGACAAGCCAAGCTCCTTACCCAAAATCACATAGCAGTGAGACTCAAGGTCAGAATTTTAATTCAAATATTGGGCTGGAAGTCCATTCTGTGATTACTATTCCATGTTGCCTATAAGAAAAAAAAAAGTCTTTTTTTTTTTTATTCATTTTTCCAAATTATCCCCTCCCTCCCTCTACTCCCTCCCCCCAATGACAGGTAATCCCATACATTTTACATGTGTTACAATATAACCTAGAGACAATATATGTGTGTAAATACCATTTTCTTGTTGCACATTAATTATTAGCTTCCGAAGGTATAAGTAACCTGGGTAGATAGACAGTAGTGCTAACAATTTATATTCACTTCCCAGTGTTCCTTCTCTGGGTGTAGTTATTTCTGTCCATCATTGATCAACTGGAAGTGAGTTGGATCTTCTTTATGTTGAAGATTTCCACTTCCATCAGAATACATCCTCATACAGTATTGTTGTTGAAGTGTATACTGATCTTCTGGTTCTGCTCATTTCACTCAGCAACAGTTGATTTAAGTCTCTCCAAGCCTCTCTGTATTCCTCCTGCTGGTGATTTCTTACAGAGCAATAATATTCCATAACCTTCATATACCACAATTTAACCAACCATTCTCAATTGATGGACATCCATTCAACTTCCAGTTTCTAGCTACAACAAAAAGAACTGCCACAAACATTTTGGCACATACAGGTCCCTTTCCGCTCTTTAGTATTTCTTTGGGATATAATCCCAATAACAGCAATGCTGGGTCAAAGGGTATGCACAGTTTGATAACTTTTTGGGCATAGTTCCAAATTGCTCTCCAGAATGGCTGAATTCTTTCACAATTCCACCAACAATGTATCAGTGTCCCAGTTTTCCCACATCCCCTCCAACATTCATCGTTATTTGTTCCTGTCATCTTAGCCAATCTGACAGGTGTGTAGTGGTATCTCAGAGTTGTCTTAATTTGCATTTCTCTGATCAGTAGTGATTTGGAACACTCTTTCAAATGAGTGGAAATAGTTTCAATTTCATCATCTGAGAATTGTCTGTTCATATCCCTTGACCATTTATCAATTGGAGAATGGTTTGGTTTCCTATAAATCAGGGTGAGTTCTCTATATATTTTGGAAATGAGACCTTTGTCAGAACGTTTACTTTTAAAAATATTTTCCCAATTTGTTACTTCCCTTCTAATCTTGTTTGCATTAGTATTGTTTGTACAGAAACTTTTTAGTTTGATGTAATCAAAATCTTCTATTTTTTGATCAATAATGATCTCTAGTTCTCCTCTGGTCATAAATTCCTTCCTCCTCCACAGGTCTGAGAGGTAAACTATTCTCGGTTCCTCTAATCTATTTATTATCTCATTCTTTATGCCTAAATCATGGACCCATTTGGATCTTATCTTGGTATATGGTGTTAAGTGTGAATCCATATCTAATTTCTGCCATACTAATTTCCAGAAACCAATGTTGTACTTTTAATATGAATATTCCAGCCATGTAGTTATATGGATTTAAGTTATATAACATAATTGACAAAGAAGATTAAAAATAAGCACCAATATATGAATAGCCAGAAAGGGGTGAGCAGGGGACATATTACACAAATAAGGTATAATAGTAAGGCTATCATTGGGAAAATGATATGATTGGTAAAGAATATGAAGTGCTTGTGAGAGAGAGGGATAACAGGTTACCACTTTTAATATTCTTTTGGTATCTTGTCAATATGAAGAGAAAGAAATAAAGAAAGCATTGTTCTTATCCCCCTGACCACTTCCCTTCTATTCAGTAGAGTAAATAAATTTATAAGTAGCCAAGATAAAAGGTCAATAGTAGGAAATAATATTGCATAGAGGGATTTAGAATTCACAGACAAACCATCCCAAAGGCCAATGGAACATGATTTACAAATTATAACATATTAATCAAAATTCATATCTTGGTAATATCTGTGGAATCATCAGAAGCTATTTAGGTGCTTCCATCAGTGTTCTTGGTTCCATGACATATCAATTCCAAATTCCAAACTTTCATATTTCCAGATCAGCTGTACCTTGTACTGGTAGCTTTGAGATGATGTGGAGATTTTAAATATAAAGTTTTACTTTCAGATTTTGAGATAACTTGTCTGTATTAACAATCCCCAATGTAGCAGAATAGAAGTTGGTCTACTCTTTTAAAAACCCTACGAAAATGAAATCTTAAATATTTTTCCCCAGCCCTTTTTGATTTCCATTGGGTTCATGCTATCTAATGCTCCCAATTCTAATCCAAGGTTACACGAGTGACACTCTCTATTTCTCACCTTTTTGATACTTTCTCCCACACTACCAGGTTTTTCTTCATCTTCCTTACACCATCTGTGTATGTACCTACTTTGCCACTCTAAATTTTCTGTGCTTTATTAAAATGTAGTATCTTCATTTTCCACTGCTATCATGGGCTTTCCCAATAACTACACAAGTAGCATATGTACCTGTCCCCATTTCATAGTTTCATAATTTCATAAATTTGTTATAAAGTCAAAGCTTCTTAGGTTGACTATTTTTAACAAATTTATGGAAGGGTCTAGAAACAAGCTGAAAAAGATGGAAAGGCATAAATAGGTTCTAATATTTATTGTTGGAAGAAATATAAAAATCAGTAAGATCAAGATGAGTTTAATATTGACTTGGTATATTTTAGATTACAATATCATTTTTAGGTAATGAAATGATATACAGTTTTGATAGAAGTTTAGCTATTGATCATAGATATTGTTGTATAATAAGGGGGGAAGCATTTGGTTGAGATTAAACAATCTAAATTCTAGTTTCCACCACTTAAACCTATGATACTATGACTCAATCAATTATAGTATTTCACATTTTAGAGTGCTTTGAGATTTTCAAAGTTGTTTATTAGCAACCTAACTTCTATGAACACAAATTTCAGTATCTTTAAAATGAAGAGTTTGCACTATATAATTTCTAGGATTTGTGGAAGCTCGAATCCAGTGAAATTTATGGATTTGTGATCATTGCTGTATAAATACTCCCTTTGTTTTTGCATTTAGAGATTTTCCTCCCTTGACTCCATTCCCTTCCATTCAAATACCTTCTTATCTTGTGTGATTTTTGTCAATATTTTTCATTGTGGTAGAGTAAAAAAACATGAGACTTAGTGACAGAAGAGGCCTGAGTTCAAACCCTGCCTTTTTAATTTAGTAGATGACTCTGCAGGATACTTAAATTTCCTGAACCCAGAACACAGAACTTCCTTTTATGAAGAATTCCTAGATTAATAATATCATGGGGTTCTTGTGATAAGAAAATGAGTGTATAAATTACCTTGCAAACCTTAAAATCTGTAAAAATATCAGATATAACTATCCCTGACTGTTTTGTTTGTTGTTTTTAATACCTCATGGATCCTATGCAACACATAGGCTGCCTATCTGTTAATCCTCACTCTAACTCTTTTTCTTCATAACAATTTAGCAAATAAAAACTATTTTGTATCAGGCATGGTGCTAAACACTAGTAATGCATAGACAAAATCAAAAGTGTCCTTGAATGTATGAGTGAAAAATGATCATTAAATACATACAATGTGCTAAATAGAAGGCTAAGACAGAAATTGATCTTAAAGATTTAATGTTATAATTGGAGAAGGTATACATGGGAAAGTTCTGCTTTAGAAAGGTTGGAAATATGTACATCAACAGGTCAGATGACAAAGACCATATGTGTTTTGGAGGTTTACTGTTAAGTCAGATGTTTAGTCCTGGTAGTCCTCCAGACTAGAGGATTATAATTAGAGGTTCTTTACTTGGCCAAAAAAATGTAAGAGGCCATATGGAGATGGGATGGAGGCAATGAGGGTAAAGGGCAGTTATAATGTTTTTTTGAAGATAGGAATAGCTCAAAGAGTGTGAATGATTGGAGCTTTAGGATTTCTCTTTTAGAAGGTTGGAAGTATCAGCTTTCAGTCAGGAAGGATGAAGGAAAAGGAGGGATTACAAGAAAAATTTAAGGGAATAGCTTCCCACAGTACCTACTCAACTGAACCAATAGAACCTCAAGAAAATCCAGATCTAATGGTTTAGTAATTCCTCAAAATCTCAACTCTTAATACATTTTCCATTTATTTAATGATCTTACATTTTAATTTCAGAAGGCAATTTGTACTAAGTAAATTCAATGCACAGAGAGTATTTTTGGAGGGAGGAATTAAACCTAGGAGAATAATACCTCTCAGAAGGTGGATTTTGACCTAAATACTCAAAGCAATTAGGACTCTCAGGAGGCCAAGATTGGAAGCCATGGCATTACAGAAATGTTGGACAACCTGTGAGAAGATATAGCGGGGAAACTAGTTTTGATATGTGTGGGGGGTATTGTCATTTTGTTTGGATCATAGAGTTACACATTCTGTAAAGATAAATGAGCCTTTTTGCACAAACAAAACCAACAGAAACAAGATTAAAAGAAAAGTACAAAGCTGAGAAAAAATCTTTACAGTCAGTATTTCTGATAAAGGCCTCATTTATAAAATACATAAAGAACTGTCTTAAATTTATAAGAATACAAGTCATTTCCAACTGATAAATTGTCAAAGAATATGAAGAAAATTTTCACATTATGAAATTAAAGACATCTATAGTCATATGAAAAAATGCTGCAAATCACTATTGATTAGAGAAATGCAAGTTAAAACAATTCTGCGGTATCACCTCACACCTGTCAGATTGGCTAAGATGATGGGAAAAGATAATGATGAATTTTGGAGGAGATGTGGGAAAATTGGCACACTAATGCATTGTTGATAGAGTTGTGAAATAATCCAACCATCTGGAGAGCAATTTGGAACTATACCCAAAGGGCTATAAAATTATGCACACCTTTTGACCCAGCAATCCCATTACTGGGTCTGTATCCAAAGGAAGTCATAAAGGAGGGAAAAGGATCCACATGTACAAAAATGTTTCTAGCAGCTCTTTTTTGTGATAGCAAAGAATTGGAAAAGAGCAGATGTCCTTCATTTAGGGAATGGCTGAACATGCTGTGATATATGAAGGTAATGGAATATTACTGTTTTATAAAAAATGAGCAATCTGATTAGAGAAAGACCTGAAAAAATTAATATGAATTGATTATGAGTAAAACAAACAGAACCAGCAATACATTGTACATGATAACAAGAAGAACATGCAATGATCAACTATGAAAGACTTGGTTCTCAATAGTTCAGTGCTTCAAAGAAATCCCAAAAAGATTTTGGACAGAAAATGCCATCTGGATCCAGAAAAATAACTAAGGAGACTGAATGTAAATCAACACAAGCTATGTTCGCTTCTTTTTTCTGTGTTTTTTTTTTAATCTATCCCCTGTTTTTTTCCCTTTTACTGTTTTTTTTGGTCTCCCAGCATAATACATAAAGCTATATGTGCTTAATTTTTTAAAAATATATACTGGAGTTTGATTTTGAAGGATTTTAAATGCCTAAAAGTTTTTATTTTATCCTGGAGCTAATAGGAAGTCATTCAAACTATTCAATAAATAAAGGACTAGAAACTTGGAAAACAATTAGGAATTTTTTTGAAATAGTCTTATTAAATACAATTCACCATTGGTAATATGCTATAAATCAGTGTATATATTTAATTGCTTTAAATTTAAATTTTAATTCTATTAAAATTATATTGTTCCATGTATCACAGTCTTCTAGAGTTCTCCAAATAGTAACTTGAAGCAAGAAATCATTCATTGAAAGTTTTATGGAACTCCCTAATTTTGTTATTGGTTGCCACATATCTATGACCAATAATACCTTGAAAGATAAAATAATAGAGGTAAATTTGCTCCATGAAAATGTAATTGTCAATATCAGCTGGGGTATAAGATTGATGATCTCCAAAGGCATTTATTTGCCACTTGTAGAACAGACCCAATGTAGAATCTAAGTCAGAAAGGGGTTCCAAATAGATGACAAACTATTCCACATGCTCATTTGCATGACATTGTGTGATATTCATGATTGCATGAAGTAGTCAACCAGAAATATGGAAAAATCTACTAATACGCTCTATGATTATTTAAATAAGCAGAACTATTGAGAAAAGGAAAAAAAAGTATAATAATAATGTCTATGCCCAGAGATATGGTAGTAAATGTTTAAAAACTAGCTTTCTGGGAGAAAAATATTAAGAATGACACAATTTTAAATTATTAACATTTTCCTATAACTTATTTAACTATAGACTATAAAAAATAACAAATAATACCCCAATTTGAAGTCTTGATTTCTAGTATACAGTTGCTTACTGTGAAAGTTAAATAATTAGCTTCACAAGACTTTATAAGTTTGCAAATATGAATATGACATGCAATTGGATGAATAACCAGTAGAGAGAGGACACCCCATTAATGCAAATTATATGTAAATTTATAGATTAGGATATAATTTTATTTATGCAATACACAAATGTACATATATGTGTGTATGTACATATAATGTATGCATATATTATATCTACAGTTATCTACATATATGTGTATATGTGTTTATATACACATATATGTTTATATGTATGTGTTAATAAATATTGAGTTGGTATAAGAATACTGAGCTGTTTGGGGAAGTTATGAAATTTTAAAAAAATCTAAAGTTTCTTGAAATAGACTCATCTTGGGGCAGTAGGTGGCATAGTGGATAGAGCACCAGCCCTGAATTCAGGAGGACCTGAGTTCAAATCTGGTCTCAGACACTTAACACTTCCTATATGTGTGACCCTGGGCAAGTCATTTAACCCCAGCCTCAGGAACAAAAAATAGACTCATCTTTTTTGCACTGAAATATTTCTTGGAAATATTATATAGGTGGCTATCATAGAAAATTAGTCTTCAAAGGCGTGAAGGTGAAATTCATCTAACATGTGATAGGAAGATGCATAGTACACATAGTAAACATAGTAAACATGCCATGGTATGTTCATTACATCGCATTATAATAACAATTAATTAAAAAAAATAATTCATTTAAAAATGCCATTCAAAAACTTTTGTTAGAAAAATAAGAAAGTCAGACTGTGAAAGCTTATTGTGTTGTTGTCCTCCCAACTAACAGCAAAGGTCCCTAATGTTAGATGAACCTCATATAGTGAATACTATGGACAACATGGACAAGAACTAGGATACATAGGCAAAGATGTTCTATGTTGGAGAAAATACTCATATCCAAGTTGCAAGTTGGATCCAATACATTTTTCATTTACACATTTGAGTCTAGAAACACACAAGACTACTTAATGTTACATATTGCTAGATCTTGATATGACAAGATCATGTTTCCCATACTATTCTGTGATTTGCTTAATATCTAGCTGGTCTTTTGACAGTGGTTTTCAAGGGCATATGTCTTAACTGGCTAGAGAAGATATAGTTAAAAGTTTTTAAGGCTAAACAGAAAATCACCTTAGTTTATTTAAGAACAGAAAGTTCCACTGATAATGAATTGCACAAGGAAGCATATTATAAACAAAAAAGTAAGCATAAGCTTACCCTTGTACAAATGCAATGGTGCATAGATTCCTAAGGTACTCCCTGTTCAGTTCAATTGATGTGATTTGGAAAGAGTTCAGATAACTAAAATCAAGGAGATGAGAGGACTCTGGACTAACTTTTTGAAAAGAAATATTTCTCAAGTCTGAAAAAAACCAAATGTGGGAAAGTAATTTATCAAAAGTTATAAAAACACAAAATATGAACAGGGTCAATGTTATTCAGTAAATCCTAGAGAACCAGAATTAGTAGCACTATATTTGAAGCTTAAAGGAAATAAACTTGGAATAATTGAAAGTAAGTTAGTCCGACAATTAACATTTATTAAGCTGTTATTATCTTTTAAGTACCTAGCTAAGTACTAGAAATGCAAATATAATTTTTTTTTTAAAAATGTAAACCCAGCCCTCAAGGAGCTTTCTTTAAAAAAAAAAATCTAACCTTAAGAAATAAAAAAGCATTTCTATAACATGGTAGGAAAAAAGAGATTATTGCATATGAAACTGTAAGTCTATTTTATACAACTTGGGTATATATTATAAAACTATCATTTAGCTTTCTTTGCTCTCTCTTCCCCCATCTAAAGACAGCTACCATTATGCACAAATGTGTATATGTATGTGTATACGTATACATACATATGTTATATGTATATGTAAAAGCATTCTATACATTCTCCTTTTTATTATTTTTTTTCTTTGTAAGAAAATAACATAAAGAAGGAAGTTGAAAAGGATGGAAGGAAGACCACTTCCTTGGGACCATGAAGTCTCAGAATATAACCTAGAAAGGATTGATTTATAGTTTTGAAGGAGATTCAGAGAGAGGGGGGAGGGGCAAGAAGCAGGTAGGGTACTTCAAATTATGAGAATTTTAGGCCTGTAGTAAAGCTCCATGGTGAACAACTGGATCATGTTATGACTTTAATTTGAAGAGCTAGGAGAATGATATAGGAAGTTAGAGTGCAAGAGTACAGCTTGTTCCTGACAGGGGGTTAATTCTGTATTAATCATGATTCTATAATTTCCTGAGTTTTGAGGACTCCCAATGTAGGAACTCCCTAGACCAATACATTTATAACTTAGCAGATAGTTCTAGGATGCTGTTTGAGGCACATGAAAATTAAGACATTTTCTGATTCTTATAGCTGGTATCAGAGCTGGGATTGAAACACATTTTTGCCGTCAGGGTACAATTTGGAAAACATATGATTATGGTGAATAAGTCCAAGTGGAAAGACATATAATCATGGTCAATAATGATTTAAATAAAGGCTAATCTTTTAAAGTTACATAATAGAATATAAAGTTGACAGAATGATAACAAAGCAATGATTTTTAATGTCATCAAAGATATGATTTAGGTTTCTTGATATAATGTTTAAAATAGTATAGATTTCTTGTGAGCTTGTATTCTTATCTGCAAGTAATGACCTCTCCTAAGAGAAGTCTATAGCCATCATGTATATATCAATATCAAAAATTTCCAAATATCTGCTATATGTATGACCTTTTGTATGAAAAAGTTATAAAGATATACATCAGATGGTCCCTGTCCTCAAGGTGTTTATGGATTTGGGGATATAATTATTCATTTAATAAATACTTGTTGTATGTTTATTATGTTCTCAGGACTAGGAACACAGAATATGAATATGGAAAACCTTTAGAATTACTTAAAATTTTAATGTTAAATTTTAAAATTCTAAAAATTAATAATTAAAACAATAAATGAAATAATTTAAATTATTTTAGAAACTTAAAATTATTTAAAAATTAAATTAAATTATTAATAGTACATCAAAATATTGAGATATCACAAAACACATATGGTTAATAGTAAAATAAATGAGATTTTTATACTATGATAATAATATTCTGAACTTGGTATCATTGAAGTCATGATTCAGTAAATTGTTGCCTGTCTGTGTAGTGCTTTGTAGTACTTCTAGGGTATAAGCATAGGTAACAAAGTCTTTTTTAAAATATAAATCTTTGGAGTTTTGTTATTTCTTATGCATTTATGTTCTCCAATTTTATTTAGTTGTATTGTTATATCTAGAAATAAAAAAATACTCTCTACTACCCTACTTCTAGCTCTTTGAAAGCAAATTTGAAATATGTTTTGTAGAAAATAATAATGCATATTCCTAAAATATGTTTTTCCCTTAAATTACATACTTAATTGGATAAATTATAGTCTTAGGCTTTGCTGAACTAAGATTCCATATAATACTTTAGTAATGATACACTACAATCATCGTGGGGGAGTAAGGGAAGAGGAAGCAATACATGTTGTCAGTGAGAATTATAAGATTTTGAAAGTCCACTGAACACTGAATAATACTTTAGTAATCAATAGCAAAGTAACATCTGTCTCAAGTCCTTGGAGTTCATCTCTAAATAAATTTGGCACTCAAATAATACAATGCTGAAATTTATATAGTGTTTTCGTGTTTACAAAGTATTTTATGGAATTGATGTCTTTTGGGACTTTCGATAACTCTATGAAGTAGGAATACTAAATGTCATTATCCTCATCTTATGAAGAAACTTAGGTACAGACAAGTTCAGTAATTAGACAATACGCCCACAGTTAAAGTGTCAAAGACAGTGTCTACAATTCTATCCACTAGACTCTGATGTCTTTCTGAATCCACCAGATTTAGGATACTATGTGAATTTTCAAGGTAGAATAAGGGGAGGTGTTAAAGTGTTCTGTTAATCAAATAAAAACCTTGGAGCAAGTTCATGAATTTACAAGTACTAAGAGGAGGAATTTATGTTCTATCCACACACAGAGTAGATGAACTCTAGGATTTCTTTTTGGATTCTTCCATCTCTAAATTTTCTGTTCACTTATCCCCATTTGAAATTGGGGATTGACTCAACTTCATCTGAATAGCCATTGTTAGAAGGCAGTAGAGAAAAAGTAATGTTAAACAATAATGTTTTCTTAAGTAAAAGATTGAGTTATTTCACACCTGTTATTTCACAGATAAAAACATGAAATGAATGTAAGGCTTTGAATACATGATACTGAAGGCAATTTAGATATTCCCATGATGATTAAAGTACTTGTACTTTTTAAAGATTATTTTCTAAATTATTTCAATTTAAAAGTTTTCTTAGTGATTATTTTGAGATATCATATATTGGTGACATATTTAAAACTACAACTAAATGAAACATTCAAAGCCATCAATGTTATATGGGGAAGCCTCTTTACATAAAACCAAAATCCTTATTTGGAGGGAGCCTAGCCTCTGGACTAACTGTAATAATAATTTAAGGTCACTTTAGGAAGGTAATATGTTAAATATTGATAGATTTGGATCTGAAAAATATTTGAAGTCAATTCGCTTCTTTCACAGTTGAGGAACTGAAGTTCTAAAAGTTTAAATGATGACACATGCTGTGCCCAAGATGTGACTCTTAACGCATGTTCTTTCCACTTCACCACAAAGCCAATTCTTTCTTTTTTCAAATTTTGGATAAAATTATTCCTCTTATTCTGGCTTATAACTGTTGAGTAGAATATATCCTCTAAAAATAACCTCTACAATGTAAGCAGAATAAATAAATTAATAGATAGATAGAGAGTTAAATAAATACACAAATGAAATTGTTTTTGACTCCACAAAAATAAGGATACTGGGTAATTTTTCACTTTCAAAGTTGCTTTAAATTATCACTTAATCTAATTTAAATTTCTATATAAGGCATGTACTTTATGCTTTTACTATTATTTTCAGAAATGGTCTCAAAAAAAGTCTTATAGAGTTGACTATTTGGTCTAGGTTTCAAACTGTGAGGAAGCCCCCTCTCTCCTCTATCTCCATCTAGCATCCTGCAATGAATCTATGATTTCATGGATATTAATATTCCCTCCATATTACTAGATAACAACTCATTCTTGCCCTTCTGTGCCATTCTTGTTAATGCTCTCCCTACTGATAATGGATGTCTTCAAAAAAATCTTATATATGTTTATACATATATAAATAACTATTTCGTATGCCTTTATCTTTAGTACCTTTAAATTTATGTTGAATACATATTTTATCTGTTCCTATTGCCTCTTCCATTAGAATGTAAGGTCTTTGTGAAGAGGGCTTGTTTCATTCTTTGTATTCGTATCTCTAGGATCTGGAACAAAATTATGTACCAAGCTACATATTTGCTGGATTGAGTAAATGAATGAGAAGCAAATATCCCATGAAATAAGAAATACAAAATAATTTTATGATCTTGGGAATTTAAGAAAAATAAACTCAAAGATGTTCATGAAACTAGTATTAAGTACATTCCTAAAGGCTTCTTACTAATGAAACTGAACTATCATAACATAAAGCAAAATATGAATTAAGAAAGGCATCACAAACATGAGAAAGACTATTCAATAGACAAATATATATAGTATCGGGGCATTTTTGCTTACCTCTCTCCCAATTTTAGACAGCAATGCCATGCCAACATTTATTTTGAGTACTAAAACTTAACTATATGTATTAAAAAAAAAAACATTTCAATTGGAGAAATAAAACATTCAATTGGCTAAGGGAAAGTAGGATGTACCTTAAAGGCTCAACAGAATTATGAGTATTTGTAAATGATAATGGCAGTGTAAGTGATAAATTAAAAATAACCCCATTGTCAAATTAAGCTCTTTTGTAGTCAAAAACAAGAATGATACAGGGAACACTTACTCACTCATAATGTTACTTCTCTTATCTGTACTTTAAAAACAATCTTTAATGAAAGAATATTGGGTTGTTACAAAATGAGAAAATAACATCCAACTGAAAAGAAAAGCAAAAGGACTAGTTAATGGGAAAGTAATATAATTTTTGTACTGTAATGTCTGTCTGCTCTATTTTGATCTCTTCTTTAGAATTTCAGGCTTCAAAGTCTTGAAATTTGATGTTTGAATTATCTATGATAGAGATGACTTTTACTGTGTAACCTTTGGCCAGTTATTTAAACTATTTATGTTGCTAAATAGAATCCCATTTGGAACCAGATATTGTCACTAAGAAATATAATTATAAATATCAGTCTTAAAACTTTTTGTTCATTACATGCCTGGGCACTAATCCAACTAAGAAAAGACATATCATTTTACACAACCTTGCAAATACATACCTATACTATATCAGCTTCCATAAATTGTTTTATTAGTCTGTACTTCTGCCAGAAGTTAAAAGGAAAATTGTAACGTGCTGTTGTCTCCAGAGACTGACAATCGCTCTCTGGTCTAGAGGAGAGACTTCTTCCTCCAGTGAGCCACCTCAACTCTGGCCTAGAGCAGAGACTCTCTATCTTTCAAGTGCCACCCTCTTTTATCCTCCCAGAGAATGGGTGTGGGATAACGCAAGGGCTTCTGGGAAAAATCACTTCAACCAATGAACTTGTTTCTCCTAAGCATGCAAGCTCCTCAAGAATTCACAAGTAAAACTCCCAGTAAAGGCCGGAACTAGAGAATTGTTAAGTACCGACTTAGCACTTAGTAAAAACCTAATATCTCATTACCTCATTAGCACTTAGTAAGAACCTAACAGAAAATGAACAAGATCAGGATTCTTTACTACTTGCTTATGATAAAGTACTGGTTGTTACAGGTAAGCATTTATTCACATGGCTTATTTAGAAGATTTAACTGTGTGCTTGCCAGTTTCAGAATTAGGTAACTTTCATGGAGTTAATTAAAAACTCATGTCTGCATCTCTTTCAGGAAACTTTGAAAAAATGAATAAAACAACCAAAAAACCTCTTTAACTCAATCTGTCCATAAAACAAATATAAATGAAAAGTTTCCAAAAATTGCTGGTCACAAAATTTTCATTACAACATTTACCAATACTTTTTGTATATCTTTACCTTTTTTTTTTTCTCTGATCTCTATCAACATTGATAAAGTAATAGAACTTTATATTCCAACTATAGTAAAAGCCAGTTTTTCCTAATATGGATATTCACATTAAAACCAAATCATGTAACTAAGGGCATAGTTTTGTGAGATGGTTTGCCAGGGTGCAGTTTCTGCCAATGAAACATTTTTCTTCTAGAACTCATTAAATTGTGCTTGCCACAATACTTCACATGATTTGTGATTCCATGATTGTGGTTGACCAACCTTCTACTGTCAGATAATAGTCTAGACATCTTTTAACAAAATGATATTTAAACTGAAAAGATAGTTTCTTTTGAAGTGCCATAACCAAAGTATTTAATCATATGATATATATCATTCTGGTGAATCTCTCTGACCTTCTATATACTAACTGGTTGTTGAATGGCAAGAACACATTAGGATCATTAGAAATATTTTATTTAATGAGGAATACAACACAATCTTTTATTTTTGCTTACTTAAAATAATTTGTATTAATATATTTTATTTTATATTACCTAATTTTTCCATTGACTCTTCTCCCCAATATTGAAAGCCAGTTCAGAAAATATGACTGCTTTAAAAAAAGAAAAATCAAAGGAGATAGAAAAAGGAACATCATAAAAACCAATCAATAAGTAAAAAAAAAATCTGAAAATATATCCGATGTTCCACATCTGTTGATCCCTCTTTTCTAGAAAGGAATAGGGTGTGATATCTTCTCATTTCTTGTTTGAAAGTACGCTTACCCTTTTAAACTTATTTTTGTGCCTAAAATATTATTTTTAAGACTTAGTAGAAACATGGCAATTGGTCCAGACTTGAAGCCAGTTAAGTTTGATAAGACTTATCAAGAATTTTACTTGCCTTGTAAAGATGTGAGAAATTAATGTTATATTTTGGGGACAATGAAACATTTGAAAAGAATGTTTGTAGAACAACTCATCTTTCTGAAGATTAAACCCATAATACATAATTTTTGATTACTTTTTAATTTTTTACAGCAAAAGCACATTTAAAATATTTATTTATATTAATTAATGTACCTAGAAGGAAAAAATTCTGTGGCCATATATATCTAAGTAGAGTATGAAAAAATTTTCATTCAAATAATATTCAAAACTCCCTTGCTCAGCACCTGCTAATCAGTACAGAAGTATATGTTCTTAATTAGTATTGAATAATAAATATCGAATGTATCTTATTAAAACTAACCATTTGATCTCATATTACTTAAATCTTTTTACTTCTTAAATTCGAAAGAAAAGTATCAAGTACAATGCATTTAAAAAAAGAATAGGTAGCACAAAATTTTAATTTATTTCTCCATTTTAGTTTAGTTTCTCTAGCTACATTATAAACTACTTGAAGTCAAGGATATTTCTTTTCTTTCTCTTCTATTTCTTAGGAAATTGATGGGCACACTGTGGGATATCAGAACTTTCTTGTTCATTGCTTGAATATAGTATCTACACAATAAAGATAAAAACTTATAATTATACTTACTTCCATAATTATGTGTGGAAAATACATCTATATTATGTATTATTATATGAACATCTGGCCTCACAAAGTATACTTT
This sequence comes from Sminthopsis crassicaudata, assembly GCF_048593235.1. Lineage (NCBI taxonomy): Eukaryota > Metazoa > Chordata > Mammalia > Dasyuromorphia > Dasyuridae > Sminthopsis > Sminthopsis crassicaudata. Next base: position 338,254,555 of record NC_133617.1, on the reverse strand, counting down.
GTGAAGCTGTACAATTGAAATGCTAACTTTTGATAATATCTCACCTTCCTTCATATGTTTTCTGACTTTAAAGAAGGAAGAAAGTGATACAGGTGATATTTCATTTAGGTGGATTTGGAACTGGTTGTTTAAATCAAAAGAAAAATTTGGTTTTATGACCAAAAATGGGGGAGACTCTAGTTGAGCGTCCCAGGTATCTGTGTTGACACTGCACTGTTTAACACTTTTCTGTGACTTGGATGAAGAGATAAGCGGCATGCTTATAACATTTGCAAATGACATAAAAGGGAAGGAGAGCTGTCACACTAGATGAGGTATTATTAGAAAAGATTTTGACAGAGTAGATTGAACATTAGGAGAAATAAAATGAGATAAAATTTATTAGAGATATCAAAATAGTGATATTCAACAGCTATATGGAAATATATTTTGGGCAAAATATTAGAACCAAATATATTTATTTTTGTATTATTCATGCAAGTAATTGTCAGTACTTCAATGTAAAAAATACGCACAATATGGGGAAGGGATGCAATATATCTGAAAACAAGCTTTTGAGAATTTAGCAGAACATAAGTTCAATATGAGTAAATGATGTGCTATGGCAGCTAATAATAAGAGTGTAATTTCAGGCTGCATTGAGAGGCGTAGCTTGAGGCATAATGATATAACAGTTCCTCTGTACTCAGTCAGAGTCACTCTACCAAGAATGTTATGTTTAGTTCGGGATGTCATATTTCGATGTCTCTACCTCAAAATCATTGATTCTTCATTCTTTCTCACCACTCCACCACCCATAACACAATTACCATCTTTTAAAAATGTACTTACTTTAACACTTTTAAAAATATTTTTAGTTTCAAATCCCCTCCATCCATTACTAGTCCTCCATCATCCTTTGAGAAAGCAAGCAATATATCAATTATACATGTGACATCATGGAAATATATTTCCATATTAATAATGTTATAAAAAAGAGAAGAAAACAAAGAAAAAATATAGTTTAATTTGTAAAGTTTATCATTTCTCTTTCTAGAGTCAGAATTTTCATCATGAATCCTTTGGAATTTTCTTAAATTATGGTAATGATCTGAATAGCAAATCTTTCATAGTTGATAATCATTTTAATATGGTTGTTACTGAGTACAATGTTCTGGTTTTACTTACTTTGCATCCTTTGATGTTTTCTCATGTTTTTTTTTTCCTGAAATTTTCTTTCTTTCAAGTTTTTCTTATGGATAATAATATTCCCTCACAATCATGCCATAGCTTGTCCAGCCATTTCTCAATTGAAGTTCATCTCTCAATTTCCTATTCTTGGACATCAAAAACAGAGCTGATAAAAAATATTTTGTGTACATATAGGCCCTTTTTCTTTGATCTCTTTTGATTGCGAACTTAGTAGTATACATTTGATTCTCTTTCCTATATATTTGATAAAAAACACTTTATCAAGGAAACTTGCTCTAATTTTTTTGATATTACTTGTCCATGATGTTTTTGATCAAAATTGCCTCTTTTAATTTGGTTTATTTTTGTTTTTTCCTTTGTTTGAGATCATAATTGCTACCTTTGCCTTTTTTTCTTTAAATAAGGAATAATAATTCTGCTCAATTTCCATATTATAATTCTGTATATATGTGTTTCTTTGTCAAGATTCTCTTGTAAACAATATAATATTAGGTTCTAGTTTTTAATCCATTATGCTATCTGTTTTCATTTTATAGGTGAACTCATTCCATTCACAAATATGATCATATATTTTCCTGCATTCTATTTTCTCCTGTTTATACTTCTCTCTTTCTTTTTGTCCTATCTTTTTTTGAAAGTCTGGTGTGAAGTGAAGCCAAAATGGTGGAGTAAAGGTAAAATTCTCCCAACATCTCCTCTTAACCACTGCAAATTCCTTTAAATAATGACTCTAAATAAATTTAGTTTCAGAATACTGAACAAGACAAAGAAGACAGAGTTGAGCATTTTCCAACCAAAGGCAACCTAGAAAGTCAGCAACAAAGGTCTGTGAGACCAGGATGGGAGTCCAACATGCAGTCCCAGAGCAAGCCATGCCAGCACAAACCTGACCTCAGCCTCAGCCCCTGCCCCATCCCAATAAAACAGGAACAGGTCTAGGGATCGCTGAATCAGAATGAGACCAGAGATATTAAAGATGAGTTTGAAGGTCAACAGAAAAGATCGATGGTAACAGGGTGAAAGTCCAGCATGTAATCTCAGTCCCAGCCCTGGCCTCAGCAAAGCAGGACCCTATTGCTTGAGCACACTAGATCTTACAGTTACAGAGCAGTGGGGACATTCCTAAGAATTCCAGGGTAGCAAAGAGTGCTTATGATTAGGTCCCTAGAAGGATCCATTTTCACAATCACTCTGTACAAATAGGAGAGTCTGGGATTTAGTCATGCCTGATAACATCAGGTTGGGATTTTTCCTAATAAGGGAAGACAGTAAGCTCAAAGTCCACACTAGAGTATAAATCAGATGTTTTAAAGAAGAAATCATAATGATGAAAAAGCCAAGTAACTAGGAATATGACTAGGAAAAACAAAACACATACTCAGAAGAAAAATATTTCAAAGCTCCTACATCCAGAGCCTCCAAGAAAAATAAGAATTGGGCTCAGCCCATGGAAAAACTAAAAGAGATTTTGAGAATCAAATAAGAGAGATAGAGGAAAAAATTAGGGAAAAGTGAGAGTGGTGCAAAAGGAAATACAAAAAGCTAATGAGAAAAAATTCTTAAAAACTAAACAGGTTAATTGGGAAAGGAGATACAAAAGCTCACTGAGGAAAATAATTTCTTAAAAATTAGAATTGAATAAATGTAAGCAAATGATTTTATGAGAAATCAAATTACAAGGTACAAAGCAAAACCAAAAAAATGAAAAAAATGAAATGAAATATCTAATTGAAAAACAAATAACCTGGAAAACATACAGAAGAGATAATCTAAAAATCATAGGTGTACATGAAAATCAGGATCAAAAAAAAAGAGCCTGGACATCATCTTCCAAGAATTTGTCAAGGAAAAATGACTGCTATTCTAGAACCAGAGGATAAAATAGAAATTGCAAGAATCCACTGATCACCTCATGAAAGACATCCCCAAATGAAAACTCCCAGGATTATTATAGACAAATTCCAGAACTCCCTGCTCAAGGAAAAATTGTTGCAAAAATGAAGAAAGAAACAAGTCAAGTATAGTGGAATCTCAGTCAAAATTATATAATATTTAGCAGCTTCTACATTAAAGAACTAAAGAGCGTGGAATATATTTCAGAGAGCAATGGAGCTAGGATTACAGTCAAAAATCACTTACCCAGCAAAACTAAGTACAATTCTTCAAGGAAAAAGGTGGATTTTCAATGAAATAGAAGATTTCAAACATTCATGATGAAAATACCAAAGCTGTATGGAATATTTGATTTTAAAATATAGGACTCAGGAGAAGCATAAGGAGGTAATCAGAAATGTGTTCTCATAAATGATTTAATAACATTTATCTGTTAACACTCTTACATGGCATGTTAATACTTGTAACCCATTAGAACTTTGTCATTATACTGGAATGAAGGAATGAAACAGAAGTTAGAAGGAATGAAACAGAAAACATAGGTGTGAGTTGACTATAAAGGAATAATACCTTTAAAATGATGAAATTAAGGTGTGAAAGAAGGGAGAAGTAAAATATTTTCTGCAATAAAAAAGAAGCATGAAAAATACTTTACAAAGAAGGCGGAAAAGGTAGGACAGTAAACTTTATTCTCATCAGAATTGACTCAACAAGGAAATAGCATGCATACTCAAAATGGGTATAAAAATATATCTTTCCCTGAAGAAAAATAGGAAGGAAATAGAACATCGGAAGAGGAAGGGTAATACAGGAGAGGGTGTCATAGGGACAGAGAAGGATCAGTAGAAAAACACTTTTGAGGATGGACAGGGTGAAAGTAGGGAGAGAATAAATTAAATGGGAGGAAAGAGTAATTGTAATAGTAATAGTTAATAGTAGTAAAAAAAATTGAAGCATGTTTCTTTAAAGACATTTCTTAAACATAGGAATAACTGAGTCAGATTTATATATTGAATCTCTTATGATTTATCTTTCATATTTACCTTTTTTTACTCTCTTGTGCCTTATGTTGAATTTCAAATTTTCTATTCAGTTCTAATCTTTTTCGATCCTTTATTTCATCAAATATCATTTTTGTTAGGTAGACTATTCTTGTATGTAATTCTGGTCCCCTTGCCTTCTCTGATCTTTTAATGTGGAAGTCGCTAAATTTTGTGTAATCAAGCCTGACTGTAACACAACAGTATTTTAAGAGTTTCTTGCTGCTTCCTTGCCATATTTTCTCCTTGACAAGTAAACATTGACACAGAAACCAAATTCTAGAACTTCCATATCAAGAAATTTTCATTTTGAGATCTTTGACAGGAGACAGATGAGTTCTTTTAATTTCTGTTATAACTTTTGAAGTTAATATATTTGACCACTTTCCTTTATAGTTTCTTAAAACATGATATATAAGCACTTTTTAAATCATGACTTTCAGGTAGTCTATAATTCTCGAATTTTCTCTCTTCAATCTATTTTCCAGGTAGTTATTTCCAATGAGATATTTCACATCCCCTCCATTTTTATTTTTTGGTTTTGGATTGTTTGTTTGTTTTTTGAAGCCTCATGGAATTATTAGCTCCTAGATGCCCAATTCTAATTTTTAAGGAATTGCTTTGTTCAGCGAGCTTTTGTACCTCTTTTCCCATTTGACCTATTTTGCTGTTTTGGAAAGACTATTTGTGCTTCTTTTACCATTAGGCCAGTTCTATTTTTTAAATGTTATTTTCTTTAAGTATTTTTTGTACATCTTTTACCAAGCTATTCTGTTTTCATAATTCCCTTGCATCGCTTGTATTTCTTTTTCCAACTTTATTTTTGCAGGCTTTTGTTGTAGTTGTTTTCACATTATTTCTCCTTTTGAATTTGTCTTGGTCTTCCCTGCTATCATAATAGCTTTTTATGATTAACTTTTTTCTTTGTTCATTTTTCTAGCCTATTTAATGACAATGACCTTTAAGTTAAAGTTGAGTTCTGCTCAACAGGAGCTAGGAGGGACTTTCTCTAGCTTCAGACATTTTTTGGTACAATTTTCAGAAGTAGTTCTGGGTATCAGAAAGTTTTTAATGCTATTAAACCTGTGTGATCCAGAGAGAGGAATGGTCATTGCTTTCCTGGTTTGTACTCTGACCTTTACTCAGCAAGACTTGCTTCTTTATTTTTGAAAGTACTAGCACTTTCCTTGACACTGTGGAATTGTGATCAGATTCATTGTTCTCCTACAACTACGCACTAGTGCTACTATCCATCCTGGAACTTGGTTCCAGAACTGCTCCCTGGATCAAACCCATCCTGGTCTATCCTGCTTACTCCTGAGTATCCTTAAGCTAGAAAATTGTCTCACTTTGACCATTTGTTCACTCTGCCACTCCAACATTTTATTTGAAGAGTTATTTTTAAATTATTTGGAGGGGAATATTGGGAGAGTTCTGTTGGGTCACTACTACTAATTCAACATTTTGGTTCCATGCAATAATGACCTTTAATTGAGCTCTCTTTCTTTGTCTAGTCTTTCCCCTTTCCAAAATATCATCTATGCAGTTTCCAAGTTTATGTAACTAAAATATAGATACAAAAATGGAACAACTTTACTCAATAATTTTAGTAACACCCAGCAGAATTCAGGACAAAATACTGTGCCATTTTCTGTATAATTTCTTGAAATATGATATGTTAAGTACTTTTTTATCATAGATTTTAGGTAGTCGCAAATTTTCTCTCATCAGTCTGCTTTCCAGAGAGTTGTTTCCAATGAGAATCCCCTTTTACGTCATTTAAAGACCTTTACAAATTGGTTCCAATTTATCTTTCTAGTCTTAATTCTCAGTATTTTCCTTTTACACAGGCTACATTCCAGCCAATTTGTCTTAATTGTTCTTCCTCATACTTTTCTTCATACCTGCCCCTGATCTCTACCACTGAATTCCCCAGGTTTGTATTATAATTCCTTTTCACTCTCAGACCATTCAAAACCCATGTTGATTATATTCTGACCATCCCCAACCACTTCATTCTGCTCCTATCAAAGCCTTGGAATGCTGGGCTGTGACTATATCTTGCCTGAAGTCTGTCCTCCACATTACTTCCAGGCCATTTTCAAGGCACATGGTCTCTGGTGTTTCAACAATCCCCTTCTAGTTCTCCTTTGTGATGTTTGCTTCTTTTCAGATGCAAGCTCTTTGAAAGCAGGTACTATTTGTTTACTTATCTTTTTTTTTTCTTGCCATAGCATGATGCCAGACACATGGTAATTGTTTAATGTTTTTGTTATTTATTCATTTATTGCAATTGCTTACCTTGGCCTCTTAGTCTCCCAGCTTTCTTCATGTGCCAGCTCCCACAAGATGCTCTCTCCTCCTGGTAACTAGTAATATACAATACAGAGCTATGTAAATAGTAGCAATTGTTTCTGTTATTTCAAGTACTTCTACAGACTCAGGTAAAATCAATGTTATATTTTCTTTAACTTCAAAAATATTAACTTAGGATTTAATTTATTTATAATTGTTTTCCATTTTTCCACTTGATTTATGTCTTAGTCTGAATTCACTAAATAGGTATGTAGATATTTTGGATTAAAAATTAGAAGAGATGGAGGAGTAAAACCTAGGAAAAGTTAACAACCAGCAAGATACAATCCTGCCTTCATGGAACTAAGAGCCTAATAGATTAAATGAACCAGACATAACAAATGTAGTTCAGTGTAAAAGGTTTCATTTTATACAAAAACTATAAAGCAAGGAATATGAGAATTCTAAGAAGGTATTGCATTTGAGCTATATGTTAGAAATAAAATTACATTAGGGAGAGACAGAAATTGAGTACTCCAGGTATAGGGAACAGAGATGGAAGAATTCATTTAGAGTGTGGTGAATAAGAAAAGTGGAAAAGTATTACAGAAGTGTGAGAACAAGAGTGAAAAAATTAAAGCCAAGCTATGGAAAGCCTTAAATACTAAGCTAAAAAGTTTAGACTTCATTTCATCCACAAGAGGAAACCACTGGATGTTTCAGAATGGTGTGTTAATGTCATATGGTAACGAGGAATAATAATTTAGAGTGAGGCATGATTTAAAGACAGTGTGAGATTGGGAAAAAAGGTTTCATCCATGTTTAAATCCCCCATAGAGATAGGCAAAAAAAAATAGAAAAAATGGCTATAGGGAAACTCTGAATTTGACAGATTTAATCTAGATTAAAATCCAGATAAAAGCAACTACACAAACAAATAGCCTCCATCAGATGTCTTTACACAAATGCAAAAGAGAGAGAGAGAGAGAGAGAGAGAGAGAGAGAGAGAGAGAGAGAGAGAGAGAGAGAGAGAGAGAGAAAGAAGCTGAACTAGAGGTTCTACTGTGAGAGGATAAATCTGAAATCATAATTGCTTCTGAGATTACCTGATGTTTGAATATGAATATAGCTGCAGAAAAAAATTATTAGGCTCAGTTAAAAAAAATTATATGAGGATAGGAAGTGACATGTTATGCAAGAAAGTAGCCTTAATCTCAAAAGAGGAACTCCCACCCCAGCGTGCTGATTTAGGAGCCAAGCTCTCTCCAGTACAGAATAGTGAAACATAATGCGGTGCTAGAATCAGCAGATCTTGGCAATCAATTAAATGTGGGAGAAAATCTTAATAATAGCAGGATTTACATAAGAAACTCCTGAAAGAGGAATACCATGATTTAAAAGGGAAACTGAAACTAATTTGATAAACTAATATTGTATTTTAATCTGACTTTACAGTGAAACTAATATTTAAAAGCAAACAAAGCTGAGCAAATTTGAACAGGACTAATAGATAAAGCATATATTGGTAATGGGGGCTTTAAAAAGGGAAATGGCTTGGCCTGACATGAATTTCAGTTTGGAAATGTTTTTTCTCTGTTCAGATGAAATGTTTATATATATATATATATATATGTATATATATGTATATATTTACCCAGAAAAAAATTCTTGGAGCAAGGATTGTTGGAATACATGGGAGAGCAACAAAGACTACCTTGCAACTCCTTCAGATGTTATGATCCACAGCTGTGGAGGCTCTCAGAGAATTGACCTGTCCCTTAACAAAGGGTAATTATAATTAATAGATATAACATTTTTTCATATGAATCTGAACACAGAGTAAAAAGCTCCTATTACAGCTTCTCACTGTTACCAATTCATTCATTCCAATTGGCATCTTAGTACAGTGTTTATATATACATATATATATATACATATATATAATATTTTCAGTACATTTAAATTCGAATCCTTCCCAATCAAATGAAATATGTAACTTTGTGTTAATATACAAAAGAGTAGGCAAAAAAAATCTAAATCATAATTTGGGTAACAATAGACTTAGAACAACTAGACATGAATTCACTTTAACTTAAAACAAAATATTTAAGCATTTACTATAGGAAAGTCACAGTGCTAGGCAAATGAATATCATATATGGAAAAGGCAGAGACCCTGTTCAAGAAAATCTTACAACATCATAGGGGAAAAACACAAATAACTTATGTAAAGGAAAAGATGATGAGTATATGAAGGTAGACTGCTAGGGGAGTAATCACATTTCAAGACCTTCATGGAATAATTGCTACCTGAATTGAGACTTGAAATAAGAAGGATTAGAATAGATATGACTGATAAGATTTATTACAAATCATACTTGGAAATGGGAAAAGGCAGGATGAGAATAGGTTTACACTACTTCAGGTTACATAGAATACATCAAGATGGATAATAGGAAGTCAGGCTGCAGAGATAAGACAGGGTCAAATTGCAGAAAGCCTTGAAAATCAGGCTCAGGATTTCACATTTTATTCTAAAAGCATTGAAAAGGCATTGAAGATTTTATAATATGAGAATACTGTGATCAGAGTAATGCACTGGGAAAATTCCTAATGGGCAGTGAAGACAAAGATAGCTTGGAGGAAACTCCAGAAAAGAGCAGAGAGAAGACCAGAGCTGATAGGAGAAGAAAGATCTTGGGAAAAGTACCAAGGATAAGAAAATTTTGTTTCTTTTCTTTTTCTTTCTTTTCTTTTTCTTTATTCGGAGCACAGGGTTATAATAGGCTGAAAGGAAATAGTATGGGAAAGATAAAAGATTTCATATACCTCAGAGTAGGAGGAAGTTAATGATTGACAGGACATTTGTTCAGTCAGTTTTTAGTCACTTCTTACTGTTTGTGATCCCATTTGGGATTTTCTTGGCAGAGATGCTGGAGTGATTTCTCAGTTCCTGGTCCAGCTCATTTTATAAATGAGAAAACTGAGGCAAACAGGGTTAAAGGTCTTGCCCAGGATCACATAGCTAGAAAGTGTCTAAGGTCAGATTTTAACTCAGGAAGATGAGTCTTCCTGATTCCAGGCCAGGTGTTCTATCCACTGTGACACATAGCTGTGTCCAGGACAACATTACATGTGTGAAGAATTGGAATTGAGGGTAGAAAGAAGTGGCATGTTAGCTTTAACAAATTAAAAAACCTTGTTCTGTAAAATATTAAATGCCATAGATGTTTTTATTTCCTGAAGCAGACTAATTTGTGTCAACAGAAAATATCAGACGATGTTCATATGTGATATCTCAAAATAGTAAAGTACAGAGGCTGGAGAATCAAGTACAAGATATTTGTGTGTGTGTGTATGTGTGTGTGTGTGTGTGTGTGTGTGTGTGTGTGCGTATGAATTATAAACATATATCTAGATTTATAAGCAAGCCATTGTATCCACACTGCCTAAACCAGAGTAACTCATTATGTCTTTGGTATTTGAATCATACAGCTATTTTCTAATAACTGACCAAAACATCCACTACTATTCCAGGAAATATCTAATTTTAGCTGCCTCACAGTTTATTAAATCTGTCTGTAACATAAGATTACTTCACTTATAATATGAAATTAATCAGGGAAGCAGACTGAATCATATTACCTTTAGGATGATTATTTTTGATTTCTCCTGCTCTTTATAGGAGTATTTCTTTTTCTAATATATGAACAGCATTAGATTATATTCATGTGAGTAATGGATATATTGAAAGGTTTCAATTTATAAATACACAAGTAATGTAAAGTCTGAGGAATATATTCGATATATTCATCAAGTATGAATGATTTAAGCTGACCACAGTTTCATATTTTCAAAGTAAAAATATTTTCACACAGGATGCCAATGAAGTTGTAATGAAGTCTGTTCCTTTACATAAAAACGCAAATCAAAACATCCAACTACTTGAAAGTTTATTCTGCCTGAATATAGTGCTTACAAAATTCTAAGTATACCTGTCAAAAATTAAATTGAATACCCAAAGTTTATGTTTTAAAGTTAAAAAGACCCGTAAAGTCTCCAAGTTTAACACTATTATCTTCCAAATGAATTGAGGTACAGAAATATTAATTGATTTGACCAATTCCCTGGCAGAACCAGGGTTTAATTTTCAGTGCTGCCACTAAAACTTGTATGGTTTGAAAAAATTATATATTACTTTGGAAACCACTTAACTATTGTGGACTTCAGTTTACTCATGTGTAAGATAAACAGTTTAGTGCAGGTCATCTGTATGGTTCAGTATAATTATGAAAGTCTATATTTCAATGTTGTGCAGCTATTAGAGGCAGGTGCTACATATACACTACAAACCATTTGTTGGAAGTCAAAAAATCAGTCAACCATCTATCTTAAAATATCCAGATGGTTTCATTTTCTTGATCTTCTAAATATCTGAACCCTTTAAGAAGATGAACCCTCAATGAAACTAAATAAGCAATTTCATAGAGAATGAATTAGTAGGACTGATAAGTAGAGATGTCATGATAATCTACTAAAGGAACCATGTATATTTTTGTCATCCATGATGATGTTATGCAGCAGATGATAGATTGGTGAATCAGAATTAGAGCATTGCAAGAAGTGGATAGAAGAGCTATTTTATTATTCTTCTGAATACTGTATCCCTTGTGCCACTAGTATTAGCAAATTAATTTTAGTATAAAGAATACTTAAATCTTGAAATTGGATTATTTCTTATTCTTTAAAGATTACTGTTTAGTATTTTACTTGTTTCATTATTATTTATTTTGATACATAGAAAATTTATTTTTTCCTCTTCATCTTCAGAGTCCACTACATAGCACAGTATATAGTTTAGCATTTAGTAAGATGAGTCCAAATCCAGTCTTCTATACAGAAAAGCAGATACAAAAATTCTACTAGATTATACACAAAGCTACTTGAACTAAAAAAAAAACTTCATTAATCACATTGTGATTTAAAATATATGTGTGATATATCCACAAACTTTTTTTCTGCATAGTTTAAGAATAAATTTATTTACATTAGGCAATCCATGTGCACTCAGATATACACAATCCTCTTGTATATTTCAAATGTGCTTTAAGACAAACTTTGATTTGAGAATCCTTGCTTATTATGCAAATAGCAACTAATCTGTCCAAGCAAGATCACAAGCAAGAATTTGTAATGTGATTCTCATCACAACCTCCAGTAAATTCATCACAAGTTTATTCATTCATCCACTATTCTAGACATCTTTGCATTTCCTTAATAATATAGAAATAGTACTGACACTAATGGACTAGCCATTTTTTAATGTTTCAATATTATACTAATTTTAATATATCATTTTTACCACTTTTCCTTGTAGTTCTTTATTTATGCTTTAGAGCCAATTTATGCTGACTTTGTCGCTCTGTGAATGAAATTGAATTTTAGTTTTTTAAACACCATAATACTCCATAATTTGACAATAACAATGCCAGAAATAATTTTGGTATTGAAGATATGTGATTGTTTTTTCAGGTAGTTTCTTGGGATTGTTTATAGCACTTTACAATCTTCCAAAGGCAATCCAATCTGCTACCTCCTTCTATCCAATACAAATTTATTGTTCATTTTTAGTGTTTGACCAGGATATAGATCATAATGAAAAAAGCTTTCCTTAACTTTTCCCCTTGTGATAGAAGTGCAAAACGTATGTACTTTATAATAATAATGAAAAGTATATTATATTTATTATTATTGATAAATAAAATTATTAAGCTTGTAAGAGTAATGCAACAATGGAAATTGTTATTTACTTTGAAGTGAGTATCTTTTTTTAAAAAGATACTAAATTATTAGCAGGGAATTAGTAGCTGTATCCCCCAACCCTAACACATATTAAAATTCTATCTGAAATTAGATTTGGATGTAGAAGGAAGGAAAAGGACAACAAATTCAGATTTAAGTTCCCTGATCTTTTTAACATTTATTGTACTTAATGGAACATCTGGATTTATTCTTTTGCTTTTTAAAAACATATTTTGTTTTTTAAATTGCTTGTAAAAACAATTTGAACGTTTGTTGTAAACTTTTGCCTTCCTTATCTCTCTGTTACCCTCACTGAAAAGGCAAGCAATGGCTATATTATAAATGTGCAGTCATGTAAGACATATTTCTACATTAGTCTTTTTGTGAGAGAAAATAAAAGATCAAAAATTTTAATAAAAACAAACTTAAAAAATATACTTCAATCTATATTCAGGCTCAAACATTCTCTTTCTGGAGGTGCATAGCATTTTTCATCTCAAGTCCTTCAGAATTGTCTTGGATCATTGTATTACTGGGAATAGCTAAGTCATTTACAATTGATCATAATACAATATTGTTATTGTGCACACCATTTTTCTGGTTATGCTAACTTCACTTTGGATCATTTCATATAAATCTGTTTAGGTTTTCAAAAAATCATTCTGCATTTCATTTCTTACAGCACATTAGTGTTCTATACATACCACGACTTGGTCAGCCATTTCCTTATTGATGGGCGTTCCCCACAAAATGGTCTGCTGTAAATATTTTTGTACATTATTTTCCTTTCTTTATTAAAAAAAATATCTTTGATATATAGACCTATAGTCTGTCAAAGGGTTGTATGATTTTATATCATGGTTCCAATTTGGGCATAGTTCCAAATTGCTCTCCAGAAAAGTTAGATCAATTCACAATTCTACCAAATTTGCTTTTGTGTCCCACTTTTCCCACATTTTCACCAACATTTGACACTCTCTTTTTCTCATATATTAGTTGGTTTGATAGTGGTGCCTCAGAGTTATTTTAATCTTCATTTCTCTAACCAAGAGTTATTTAGAACATTTTTATATGATTATTGATATCTTTTATTTCTTCAACTGAAAACTGCTTCATATTCTTTGACCATTTATCAATTAAAGAATTCTTGATATTCTTTTAAATTTAGCTCTTTTCTCCATATATCTGAGAAATAAGACCTCTATCAGAGAAACTTGTATACATTTTTTTCACAATTATGATTACTAACTATATATTTGCCTCCAAAGTATTCTACCATGGTTATCTTTCTCTCTTTCTCCTTTTACCCTCTCTGTCTTCAAAATTGTTTTGCTTCTTACCACCATGTCACCCAATCTATCCTCCATATGATCAGTATTGCTTTTTTTCCTCTTTTTCATCATTTAATTTTGTTTTTCAGATAACTTCTCATCATCTCACACTCTTCTCTGTGTCTATGTATACTCCTTCTAATTGCCTTAAAAATCATAAAGTTCTTAGGAATTACAAGTTTCATTCTCTATAAAGCAATATAAAAAAATTCAACCTTATTTAATCCCTTGTGTTTTATATTTCCTGTTTAGTTTTTTTTGTTTTTTTTTTTTTTGTTTTTTTTTTGTTTTGTTTTTTTTTATGTTTCTCCTAAGTCTTGCTTTTGAAAGTCAAAATTTCTATTTAGTTCTGGTCTTTTCATCAAAAACACTTAAAATCTTCTATTTCATTAAACATCCATTTTTCATTTGAATATTATACTAAGTTTTTCTGAATATTCTTGGTTGTAATCTTGGCTCCTTTGCACTCCAGAATATCATATTTCAAGAATATCATATTATACTTTAATATAGAAGATATTAAATCTTGTATTATCCAAGCTGTGCTTCCTTAATATTTGAATGGTTTCTTTTTGGCTGCTTACAATATTTTCTCACTGATCTGGGAGCTTGGCAATTTGGATATAATACTATCGGGAGATTTCATTTTTGGATCTTATAAAGAGTTGATGAATTATATCCATTTCTCTTTTACCCTCCATGCAATTTTCCTTGATAAATTCTTGAATGTGATGTATATATGCTTTTGTTTTATCACTAACTTTCAGGTGATCCAATCATTCTTAAATTTTCTCTCTTCATTATCATGAGATCAATTCACATTTTCCTGTAATGCTTTGATAGATGCTTTAACTTTGTTATCTTCTGAGTTTATGTTTTTATCTTTCTTATCACCATAATAATTTTCTATGGTCAAGTTCTTTTTTACTTGCTTCTTTTCTCATTTTCCAGGCTATTTCTTGACCTTTAATTTTCAGTTAAAGTTTCTGCTCCCAAGTTGAAGGGAAAAGCATCTCATGTTTCAGGTTTTTCTTGCTGTTATTTTCAGCTAGTTCTAGAAACTTCAAGTTTCTAGTGCTTGTGAAGTGGTAGGACTTAAGGACAGGTATGGTTAATACTTTCCTAGCCTGTGGGTGATTATAAACACCCTTTTCGACTGCGGAACTCAGGGTGACCCCTTCTGTTTGGCTCTTCCTCAGTTCAGCTACATTTGGATTTAGCAAAAGAATAATTACTTGTATAATACTGTCAGGTATTACCTTTGTTATATGGTTGATACAAGAAAAAAACATTTGCTGAGGGAGGTTGACATACTATATTGTTATCCAGTGATCCAGGGGAAAGCCAACTGGATTAAGAGAGGATGGATGGTTTCTTGAGATGGGATAACACTGTAAAATATCTCTTCAAATTGCATATCATAGTCTAAAAATATACATTCTCCATCCATTTTGTGCAGTTAATGTAATATCATATGTGATATTCTGTTCTCTAAATTGTAATCGTTCTCTGGAAGCAGATCTCTTGGGGAGCTTCTGGAGGCAGCCTTTGTTTCAGTTTAGTTCAATATTCCCAAATGTAGCCAGGAGGTAAAGTCCAGATCATTATTGTGTCTTTCAAAGTCCTGAATCTTTTCTTGGGCCTGTTTAACTTTAATAGAGTCCTATCTCTCTCCTCAGTTCCAAGAGCTCCCTCTGAATCACTCCAGTCAGAACAAAGGTAGAAGTTGGAATGAACTCTGCCTCCAAGAGAGTGGGCTTCTGGGTTCTCTTTGGGCTTATGGGAGCTCCTTAAAAATATGCTCTCTTAAAGGTATGAATCTTGTGGAATTCTATTATATACTAAGTACATGTAAATTAGAGAATCATTATCTTATCAATTCCACTGAGTACCTTGTTTCAAGTTCTGACCCATAACATCTTCTTGTAAGATCAGATCAATCATACTGAACCATGCTAAATTAGATAATTATTGTCTCTATCAATTTCAGTGACTTAGCACCTTGTAAGAATCTTAACAATCACACACAAACAGAAATGTAGGAGAACTCCACCATCTATAGGGAATTTCTTTTCAATATAGACACTGGACTGAATATTTCCATTCTAATGCCACAATCTTTGTAAGCATATTTCCTTCTTGTAATCTTCACTTGATATTAATGATCAGTAGGCCACTAAATAAAGTCTTTCTGATTTATTTCTTTCAAAGAATTTTTGCATATATATATATATATATATATATATATATATATATATATATATATATATATATATATATATATATATATATATATATATATATATTGATCTGATAGTTTGTCAGATCATAGCCTTCATTCTGATTCTTTTTTTTTTTAATGATCAAAAAACAACAATTGCAGAGGGATCTTATATGCTTTAAATCTTCCAGGAATTGGGGTATCTAGGTGGTGCAGTGGATAGAGGATCAGCCCTGAAGTCAGGAGGACCTTAGTTCAAATCTTTTTTGTTTGTGTGTATACCAGCTGTTGTTCTGATATATGCCTTTTATTTTTTTAAATCTTCATCTTTCTTCATTGTTAGGTAAAATTGATATTATATAGATACATTGGTTGGTTGATTGGTTAGTTATTATCCTTTGTACTTGAAAAAAAACAAAATTATATTACTATTTTAGAGTCGAGTTACTGTGTGTCTGACTGTGACTGATCAGAGCAATACAGGCTCAAAATGTTCTGCCACAGAATGGACACAAATAATCCCTATGCATATTTGAGGTGGCTTCTCTTAATTTTGCATCTCTTGTGATTCTTCTGAACTAATTTAATTCTGCTTCACTTCGTACAGCACAGCACCTTTTTCTGATGAGGACACACCCTTGCTGGGCAGGTCTTGTGCCAGTGTTTCCCATGCCATATTAATTGATTCTAAAGATTTTTAAGAGAGATCTTCGAGGGTGTCTTTGTTCTGCATTTTTGATCACCATAAAACACATAACATGTGTGAGTATATATCTTTTTTTGAGTGTAATAAAGACTACAAAGAAAGAGAGATCTGTATTACTGTTTCTTTTTAGCTGTTTAACCAGCACTTTCTTCACCTTTGTTTGCATTTATCTTCTTAAGCATCCTGAGAGGGCTCTCTCTTCTCCAAAGTTCTCATATCTTTTAGATAATGACTATTGGATCAGAAAAATAATGCTTTATTTTTCTGGACATGTAGAGGAAAGATGGATTTCTGCAGTGTTCACTTATTTGATAGAGAAACCAGTCAGTTTCAGCTTCCCTTGTCTTAGTTAATTAAACCTAAAGTAGAGACCTTGAAGAGTGACTACCAATGACATCAGTGTTTGTGTTCACAGAAAAGCCCTGAGAGTATATAAGCAGATAATCTGAGCCAAAGTTTTCTTTGTGTTATCTCCATAAACTTTCACATAGCCCTTGGTACTTTATGTCAGTAATTAGGGCAAGACTAAAGAATTCTACAAACAGACAAAATTTTTATCCTCATTAGAAAGCAATTAAATGAGTTTTCCAGGAGGTAAAGTCATAATCTTTGCTAATTGACTCATATCTGTATCCTTCAATAAACCCTGCTTACTTTGAGTGGAATAGGCTTTATACTCAAATGGCAGAGGTCATTTGAATACCCAACTATTCATTTAGAAAGTACTTGCTACTATACATTCCAGTAATGCGCAGAATCTGTCAACCAATCAAAAATAATTTTAACTTCATAATATGGTGTAGACACTGGACTTAGCACTAGGGACTGAAAGATAAAATTGAAACAGTTTCTGTCTTCAAAAAGCTTATATTTTTATCATGCAGAAGAGATTGATCACCTTTCTAATAACTTAAAACATGAATTCCTTTAACCTGAGATGGTTCTTATAAGATAAGGTGCTTCTTATTTAAGGGTATATGCATTTCTTACTGTTGCTATTGTTTTATTATTTTTATAACTGTGCATCAGTATAAGTGTTTCTTTTATAGTTCCATATATTTTAATTTTGGAATTTTTTTTTTGAGAAAACATCCATAGATTTTAATCAAACTGTCAGAAAGATCTATGATGTTTAAAAAAAAGAAAAAGTTTAAGAATGCTTTTAATAATTGTATAATAGTAGAATGATCTACTTGGTTCATGGGACCTCCATCTTATATTTGATGAAAAACATTTTGAATGTGTAAAATAATATAAAAATTGTTATTCTTTATATTCTCTGTCATCACTGTAATAGTGGAATTAATCCACACTAGAACTAAAGGTCAATTTGTTATTGTTTTGTGTCATAAATTGTTATAGTCAAACAGTCTATTATTATAGCTGGCTAGCACACTGAAAATCAGCCTTTCTGGACATAGTGGGCACAGTTTTTGGAAAGCAAGGGATGTCATTATTGGCATTCCAACATTGAAGAGTCTTCTGAATTAAAGGCTCTGCTGCTATAACCTCTGAGAAATCAAAATTAAATTTATAACTTGAAGAGAAATCATAATAGAACTTTTGGGGAAGATTACAATATGATTCTTGTAAAATTATTTCAGTTACCCTGAATTAAAAGGTAAAATACTTGGTACTATAGGATCTATTTCTAGAACTTCTTTTACATACCCAGAATTTTTTTTTTTTGCTGAATTGAATTTATAAAAATTGAGGCTAAATCAAATAAATTTCAAGACCATTTGGTTTAATCCACTTAGTTTACATGTGAAAAAAACTCTTTCTGCAAAGTTAGGTAACCTGCCCATGTTCACACAGCTTGCTAATTCCAGAAATGAAACAAGAATTCAGTTTTCCTGATTTTTAACATATTTCATTTTTGGTTAATTAATTCTTTTTTAATTTATGAAAAAAAAAACAAACATTTTCCACTAGTAGGTTTTTAACAAATTATACTAGTTATAGAATGAAAATTCAGTAAGTATAAAAAGCAAGAGATGATTAACTGAGAACATGCAGGTATACAAAGACATGTATGCATACATGAATATTTATTTGTATATGATCACACACACAAGCATATATATACATATATATACATACATACATATATATATATATATATATATGTATAAGTATACATATATATGAAAGAAATCAAGCTGATGTAGAGAAGATAAAAGGCCAAAGTAAATGGATTATACAAATCTGATTTTGAGTAAATGTAGGAAATTGATCTTTAGGGAACAATTGATATGTTAATTGTGAGAAATGTTTTTCTTAAGTAAAGTTTATGCTTACAGGTCTTACATTTTGCATGACATGTATGAACCTTAAACTGCTGAATTTTATCAATCATAGTATATTTTATTATTATAAATATATTATTATTATATTTTGTATTTTTAATAGTTTTTTAAAAAAAGGTTTTCCTTTTCTTGAAAACTTTGATAGAAGTTAAGATAGCTGCACAAAAGACAGTGGAGCAGAAGAATACAGGACTAAATCCAAGGAAGAGTCAGCAGATAGAGAACATACTGCTTCAATTCTAGGACTAAAATTCTTAGTCTTCTATGACCAGATTGAGGATTGATTTGCCCATTGTCCCATAACATAAGATATATGTGTGTGTGAGTGTGTATATATACATATATATATATATATATGTGTGTGTGTATATATGTATATACATACACACATAGTTTATATAAATTCTAAGGGAATATATTAAAATTTAGAGTTGTAAAATTGTAAACCTCATATTTCATATTATTATTTGTCTCAGGTTGATTGGATATTCAATGGATAAAAAATAATTAAATTTTAGAATCACATTTAATGTCAAAGACTTTTGAACAGTTTGTATCTCCTGATCTTTAATATTTCAATACATGAGAAAGAAAACAAAAACAAAACAAAACAAAAAAGCTGGTTTTTCTTTAAAAAAGACAAAAGCTTGTCTTCTTTTTTTACCAAAATTAAAGCAGGATGTTCTATCTACTAACCCTCCCTTACATTCAGTCCTGTATTCTTTCTGCTCAGTCTCCTCTCTTTCAACTGTTTGAAATTATGTCTGTTCCATATGAATGGATGAAAGATGGCATCCTTCCTTTGCTAGGCTCTCAGAGGGAAGGACAAGAGCAGTTATTAACCCCCCAAAACACATAAAATGAAAGGAGAAAATGGAAAAGATAAGGTTAAATAAGGTATCCCAAATTTTATATATACATATACATACATATGTGTGTATGTGTGTGAGTGCATGTATTTGTGTGTATACACACGTTTATGTATGTTGGTTGTAGTCATTACTTCTGGAAGAGGACCAAATTGACATCACTATTTTAGAGCCAAGTTACAGTGTATCTGACTGGCTAACCAAAACAATACAAGCTCAGGAATATTCTGCCACAGGTAAGATACAAATAGATGCTATGAACATTGAGGATAAATCATCTAACTTGGCACTTCTCACATTTCTTCTGATCTAATTCAATTCTGTTTTGCTCAAAGAGCATAGCATCTTCTCTGATAAAGGCATGCTCTGCTGGGCAGTCCTATGGAAGTATCGCCAATCATTTCTAAAGTTCTAAAGAGATGTTGAGGGCAGCTAAATGGGCAACAATGGATAGAACACCAGTCTTGACTTTAGGACCTGAGTTCAAATTTTATCTCGGACACTTAACCCTTCCTAGCTATGTGACCCTGGGCAAATCACTTAAGCCCAATTAATTGCCTCAGCAAAAAAAAAAAAAATGTTGAGAATGTTTTTGTATCTCTTTTTCTGACCACCTTGTGTGTGTTTTCTATAAAATAATATTTTTTGGCAAGGACACATTTGAATAATGTGACTAGTCCAATGGAAAGTACTCTTCAAGAAAGATCAGTGTCTGTTACCTTATCCTGCCAAATGATATTCAGAATCTTCCTAAGGCAATTCAAATGGAGCGATTCTGTTTCCTGGCATGGCACTTGGTTCACTACACACACACACACACGCACACGCACACACACATGTGTGGATGCATATGTGTGTTTGTGTGTGGATATGTATTTGTGTGTATATTTTACTAAGCTTGAAAAGATAAAGCTCAATGATGAATTCTCCCTATATTTATGGTAGCTATGATAAAGTAAATAGAATGCTAGACCTAGGGTCAGAAAGACTTCTTCATTGTGAGTCTGGTCTCAGAAACCTACAGAACAAAGATGGACACAGAGAAAATACTTAACACATACTTGTTGGCTTACTGATTAGTTGGTATTTACTGTCAAGCACCTGTAATTTACTCAGCATTATACAAAAATCTATACAAATCTGATATATGAAGTTAATGCTTTCGATACCCATGTTATCCATAAATCATTTTAGTTGTTTTTTCTTAGTTATTTCACTTAAAATTTAATCACAAATCTAGTAAAGAAGATCCAGGCTAGTATCTGTATTTGTTCATTTCTTTTTAAATAAATTTTATAGATTTAAAAAAGAATTACATCTAGATTTCTCCCTGTATAACTTTCTGACTCCCCACATCCAATAAAGCCATTGTTTATATTATAATAAAGACTTTTCAAATAAATGAAAAATAATTTCAGCACAACCAATCAATATTATTAAAAGTCATAAACAATGTTCCACATCTATAGATACACTTCTCTATTTCTTTAGATTTCTTTAGATTATATTCTCATATCTCTTCTTTGAAGTCATACTTGATGTTTATAATATCATATTTATTTTTCACTTTTTTGTAGCTCTTATTTTTTTTTCTTTTACATTGGTCACTACTGTGTATATTGTTTCTTGGTTCTTGTTATTTGGTTTCATCAGTTCATATAGATTTTTTTCATGGCTTTCTATTTTTATCATATTGGCCATTTCTTATAGCACAATAATAAAATAATAATGAAAAAGTTAAATCAGTGATCATCAATGACATGCCAATGTAAATTGTAGGTTCAGTTTAGTAATCTTATTTCTAAACTCTCAATGATTTTTACCTTTTGTCTTTGGTGTTTGTTAATCCATGGGATGATTATTATTTAAAAACTAATTTTACCATTCAGTTATCATCCATTCATTCCAGATAGTTAAAGTTCAGTACCAACAGTAGGGAATTTTATAGTTAGTTACCAAGATGTTTCCCTAGTAAAACTCAGACAAGTAAAGCAAAGTAGCAAATCCTGGGCTAAAGAATTCACATTCTTACCTCTTTCTACTAAGGGAAAAACACAACTATTTAATAGTAAATGTCAATTTAGTCAATTGTTAGGATCTAGCATCCTTAGTTAAGGGAGGAAAAAACCTGAAAAGACAATTCTAGTCATGGTGGAATGGGATTCATCATAAGTGGCAGTGGCAGGAACCATAATTGGATATGGCATGCCTTGACAAGATCAATGGCAGCACTTTTAGGGTGCTACTATGATAAAAAGAAATCTAGAAATTTTCAAAATAATAACCATAGACTGATTAGTAATCTGTAATCTGTGAAATTCTGGGATTTATTACAATGACTTGGCATACTTGGTGTATATATGTATGATGTTATTTGAGTATACAACATGATAATTAAATCTTCAGTAGATCTAACAACTGAAAAACCTATATCTACAAATCATTTCTATCATCTAGTTTTTAGTGTTTGATTTCAGGAGTCTTTTAATCATATAAGAGCTATCAAATTTCTTTAGTAATCTTCTTTTATAAATTAACTATGACAGAAAAAAAGACAAATGTAATGATTTCTCTGTGGTTATAGGAAATTCCTATTTAGGAAAAATAGACTCTTATAGGCTCTTTATTTAGTATTTTATGATAACAAAACATTTTTACATTTAAAAAATCTTACCTTATCTTTACAACAGCTATGTAAGATTGATAGTACATTATTATCTTTTTTTTAAATACATGGGACACCAAAGATTTATAATGGTAATGGGTCTTTCATAAGTTCACACAAATAATAATTGGCAAAACAAAAAAGTAAAACTTGTTTTTACTCCAAGTTCAATATTCTTGACACTACAGCATTCACTTTTCTTTATGTGGGTCATCCCAGTGTTCAATGCTGCTCCCCTAGATGTTAAAATTTTTCATATTTTTCAGGATATATTAGATAATTATTAGAACATTTTAAAATTAAATATATGTATATATATATGTGTGTGTGTGTGTGTGTGTTTTGCTTGTGAGTTGAAAGTGTTAACTCAATAAACAGTTTACTCTTTATAATCACTCTTTTATTGTAATATCAAAGAAACCAAGGCAAGAAAGAGATTGGTTTTTAATCTTTTAATGTGGAGATTTTAAGCTAGCTAACTGGGATGGGACTCATGTTTAAATCATTCTAGCCCCTAGGAACTGAGGCAGGGAACTTATATAGGGTTTTAGCTAACAGAATATATAACCTGAATATAAAATCTTACAGGGGAAACAAAAGCAGATGGGGGGAGAGGAGGGCAGACAATCAATAATTCCATGAAAGGATCATAACCTGACTGGTTAGGGGTTAAGATTAGAAGTTTGAGAGCAGGACACAGGGAGATGAGAGGCAATACTCAAATGGAGGGGGAAGTATTCCAGATAACATACCTGGAGTTTATAACACAATGATATGTAAAGGTGATCAGGGCTCCAGGATTTGTCCTGATTCAATTCTCCCAGTCTTAATGTAAAGGAAATGGAAGTGGCCATAATAATTTTATTCAGAATATAACATTATAAGTTGCAAAGTTGTGGTTTTCCACCATAACCTTTCATCATTACTCTTTTTGTTTTTATTTTGAAAAGAAAATATTGCATATGTTGAAAAGTTCTTTAAAACTCAAAATAAATTTGGAGTATCAATTTTCAATGTTTGTTTCCAAATTGAGAGAATGATTTTAAAGAGGTTGAAATATGGCTCTTAGCTTTTTTATATCTCTACCAATTCAACTTCTAGTTAGCTGGCTTCTTGGTTTTCATGAAAATAGGAACTCCTGTTTGATCCAATGGTCCTTTTATAACTTAAGTCCTGTTTTATATTATACTTAAAAACATATCTAATTCCTGATGCAGATAGTAAAGTTATTTACATTTGGAATTTTATTTGAACTTCATACCAAGCCAATGAAGTAAATGCTATTAACCCCTCTTTTAAAGGTCATTAAGTTGAAGCTTAGAAAAGATAAGTGAACTTATGAGGTCACACAATGGGTGAATGTCTGAGGCAGTATTCTGAGGCTTTACATTCACCAAGTCATCACTCTCTCCACAATGGCTTATTGCACATAGATCCTTTTAATGATGCTCACTTCTTCAATTTTTCAAGAAGTTTCTGTTTTGATAATTGAAGAAACTAAAGTTCAGAAATGAAGTTATTTTTTAGTCACATAATTGATAAAGGTATCATAGAGTTAGTATTCATGACTTACACCCAGATCTTCTGACACTGAAGCCCTTCCATTATTTTTCATTGTTTTCTAAAAGTAATTTTGTCTTAAGATTTTCAGTGACTTTTCCCCCCTGACCTATACTGTCAATGTGCAATATAAACAAAGCATTTGATAAGTAAAAATTAATTTAATTCCAGCCCAGAATTATCACAAGTTCCAAATTTATTTTCTGAATTAATGTAGATTCAGAGCAAATACAGAATATGTTATCATGATTAATATAACTACCATAAATTCTGTGAAGTCAGATCCCTTTAAAGTCACGCTTTTTATTTCTGCATATTTTAATTGAAACCTTCAAAGTCTAAATGAGTTCCTATCTTTTTTTTCCCTCAATCTAGGTCATATTACTCATGCTGCATTGTTTATTCTGTTTTCAAAAATCCCTCTCCCCCTTTGTTTTTTGATCTGCATCCCAAGGTGAGAGCTTATTATGATGATTCCTCTCCTGCAGATAATTTAAATTACTTAGGCTCAATGAGAAGAGATGTGGTTCTCATAGCAAAGACAATAATTTTGAGGTTTTTAATCATTTTCAAGGTAGTTTAGGGTTTCTTTGGCTCAGTTTTATGAACTCAATATTCTATCCATGTGTAATATTTTCCTGAAAGTAGGGTTTATGTAATTCTGAAATTAGCATGCTATATAGTTTCATGGATTTTTCCAGGATTACTTTACTCAAATTCTTTCTCCAGAAAATATTTACTACTGAAGCTGAAATTTGAGAGAAATTGAAGAGCTGCTAAGTACTGAATAGAGATTGACAGATGACTGATTGGGAGCAGAGAGGAGGCGTAGACACAGGAGTTTCAGGCTGCTGGTCTATTATTCTTGATTTCATTGTTTCTTGGTACAGTTTTAAAGGTGGTAAAGTTTAACATTTCATTTGGTGCAAGTGTAAAGTACTTGCATGATGTAAATTACCACTCTCAATGAAGAGGCATCATATTCAAGCATTTCAAGGGTTCAAGCATGATTGGAGGTTTAATTATTTTTGCCAGAATAAGTGATTTTCACAGAAAAAAATTATAAAAATGATTGAGTTTAGATTTTTTTTCAATATGTGAGGTATATGTAACAGGAATAGCTATCATTGCATATATCCTTTATATCTTTTGCTTTACTCATTTCAAAAAGGCACTGCTTGAATGTTTCACTTTTTTTCTTTACATTTAAGAGAAAAGAATATTTTGAGTAGAAATACTTTCTCTGTTCTGCACACAAGGGATATTTTAAGATTATTAGAAGACTTTCAGGGTTAAATACAGCTCAAGTTCTTTGAAGGCTGCTGGCTAGGCAAATCAAAAAATCATTTTGGAGAAAGGAGTATTATAATATCTTAAATATAAAATTTCTTCTAATAGCCTAAGAAAAAAATAAAGGCCTCATGAGAACTTAAGGAGTTAGAATCCTCATCTTTTATAACTGAAAGAGATCTAAGAAAAATTGTAATGCAGCACCCTTATTTTATGCTTGAAGAAACTGAAACCCAGTAAGCAGTTCATCAATTTTGTTTTGTTTTATTCTCTGCTCTTTTTGTTTGTCTATGGTCATCCTAAATTATAATATCTCATTTTTAGAATAGGCTAAATTTTTAATCAACTCTTAAGTAGTACTGAGTCCTGCTATACTAATAGGCATGAGGGTGGCCTTGACTTTGAACTGGCTTCTTCTCCTAAAAAGTGATCTGCTAGAATTATTCTGAATGAGTTGCAAGGCTACTTCCATATCATGTATCATTTTGTCTTCTAACTTATCTGGTATTCAAACTAGCCTTCTACTTTTTCAATCTGTTTATCTATTACTCTGTAGCCAGCCACAATCCAGATACTCTGCTCAGGAGTCACTCTGTTCTAGGAACAAGACACCTTATTTCTTTGCTTCAAACATATTCTCTGACTGTCCCCCATGTCTATAGTGTTCCCATTTTGTCTCCACCTACTGGCTTTCCTGGCTTCCTTTAAGCTCATCTAAAACACCTTCTTCAATAGGAAGCTTTTCCCAATCCATCTTTGTTAGGATTACAAGATGAGAACTCAGATTGTCTGGACAGTGACAAGATGAGAACTCAGGTTGTCTGGACAATTACAAGGTGAGAATTCAGGTTGACTTGACAGTTCTCTGGCTCAGACCTTTGGTTCGGGCCTTTAAAGAGAGTTTACACCTTAGGAATTCTAAGAGGAACAAGTTCCCCATTGAGTTCTCACATGCCTATTCTCTGGGAGGATAAAAGAAGGTCAGCGTTGGGTCTGAGAGAATCGACTCTGGGATAGAGTTGTGACGCCTGGCAGGCTGAAAGGAGACCAGTCTGATTTGGAGAAGGATAAGAGCTGGAGGAGATTCAGAGCTCCCAAGAAACCTGCACACA
Source organism: Sminthopsis crassicaudata (assembly GCF_048593235.1). NCBI lineage: Eukaryota > Metazoa > Chordata > Mammalia > Dasyuromorphia > Dasyuridae > Sminthopsis > Sminthopsis crassicaudata. Next base: position 338,228,272 of record NC_133617.1, on the reverse strand, counting down.
GAGGAAAAGATTTTACAGATCTCCTCCTAAAGAAGGATTATACTTGAGCAGACGACCAGACCCTCACAATTCAAGAACTTTACATTTTGGCGCCCAATGTGGGGCAAGGACTTTTACTTATCCTGAAAAGGACTTAATCAATGCATGCTTATGACCGGCACTTACTGGGAATTCCTCGTTCATGGGGAATAATTGCAATCCCCAATCCTCATCACTAATGGGGTTCAACGGTAAACATCACCTGGCCCAGACATGGAAAGGATTGACAGATTGATAGCTCTTTCTCAATTCTGTGGGTGGTGGTACATGGCCGTTCTTAGTTGGTAGAGCAATTTGTCTGGTTAATTCTGATAACGAACGAGACTCTGGCATGCTAACTAGTTATGCAACCCCTGAGTGGTAGGTGTTCCAACTTCTTAGAGGGACAAATGGCGTTTAGCCATCCAAGATTGAGCAATAACAGGTCTGTAATGCCCTTAGATGTCCGGGGCTGGGGGCAGCTAGGTGGTGCAGTGGATAGAGCACCAGCCCTGAATTCAGGAGGAGCCAAGTTCTAATCTGGTCTCAGACACTTAACACCTCCTAGCTGTGTGACCCTGAGCAAGTCACTTAACCCCAGCCTCAGAAAAAAAAAAAAAAATGCCCAGAGCTGCACTCGAGTTACACTGACTGGCCCAGTGTGTGACTACCCTACACCAGCAGGCCTGGGTAACCTGTTGAGTTGAACCCCATTCGTGATGGGGATCGGGGTCTTGTCCTTCCCCAAATTAGACTGGTCTCCTTTCAGCCTGCCAGGTGTCACAAGTCTATCCCAGAGTCGATTCTCTCAGACCCAACGCTGACCTTCTTTTATCCTCCCAGAGAATAGGCATGTGAGAACTCAATGGGGCGTGGGGAAATACTTCCACCAATGAACTTGCTCCTCTTAGAATTCCTAAGGTGTAAACTCCCTTTAAAGGCCTGAACCAAAGGTCTGACCAAAGAACTGTTAAGTCAACCTGAATTCTCACCTTGTAATTGTCCAGACAACCTGAGTTCTCATTATGTCACTGTCCAGACAACCTGAATTCTCATCTTTTAATCCTAACACATCTTAATTCTAGTTTTTTGTTTGTTTGTTTGTTTGTTTTATTCTAATTCTTATTTCCATTTCATGGTATATATATATATATATATATATATATATATATATATATATATATATATATATATATATATATATATATATATCTTTTTTGTAATTTTTCTTTTGCTTATGGTCTCACCCATTAGACTATGAGCTCCTTGAGGGTAGCAGACGGCCTTTTTGGCCTTTTTGTATTATCAGAATTTAGTGCAGTTTCCTAATAAATGTTATTGACTAACTGGTCCAACTTCCTTATCTAAATTTCAATTTTCCAATCCTTTGTGGATTGCAAATCTGGTTTCTTAATAACCCTACCCTCTCTTTCCCATGTTTTTTTTTTTTTTTTGATTGCTTACTCTCTTATTTGATTGTTGACTTATTTACCTCTTGTTACCCATAAAGTTTAGAACTCCTGACTTTAACTTCTGGTTTGAATTTCCTTACTTTAGATCCTGTCTTTGGTATTCCTTCTGACTCTTGAATATCTGGTTTCAACACCTTACCTTGTTTTGAGCCATACTGCTAAGAGACCATCTCTTACCTGCTCATGCTTATCTTTGACTTGACAGTCAGATTCTAAATACTTATTTGGTTCTAGCTTGTTTCTTTGGTCTCAGCCTCAGTACACCTCTCCCAGACAAATCTGCTCCATTCTCTATCTCCTGAAACCACCCATATTCTTAACATACTACCTTGATCACTAATATACCAAAGGAGAAGTTGCTTTTATTGTCATGTCCAGAATAACTTTATTGATAACTGGGAAGCATTTTTAAAAGCAATAAATAAAAAAACTGCATGTTTCAATTACAAGCTATTACAAGGAAGATACTTTGTTAACTGCTTAAATGTCTCTCTCTCTTTTAAAGATAGGCTCTTACTCTTACTAAGCAATCATATCTAAAATGTTACAAATCTTGCACAAAAAGCCAAATTAGTAAGCAGGGATCTCATTTAAATTATTTTTGGTGCACTGACTATGACACATGAGGAGTATGTAATTTTCTTATAGTCTATTTAAATATGTTATTAATTATATCTTTCTTTCCCTTTTCTTCAAGTAAACTGATGGGGCTATTATTTAGCAACATGATTTATTAAAGCGTCACTATGAAAGGAGGGAATATGAAGAAAAGTGTTGAAACTAGGATAGCAGTCTCATCTGTGTCTGATTTTTAAAAAAAAAACATTTATTTTAGTCTTGAGAATAATACTTTGTGAATCTGCCATCTGGAAATGACTGTCACCCAGAGTGATTTTGTTGTAGGCCTTCTTCAGATTCAAATAATAGGCAGTCCTAATTTTTCTAAAGTTTCAAGCATTACTGGTTTCCTCATTCCATGCCTCTTTACAAAATCCTATATCCCTTCCTTCTTTTTCTTGACTTTATCCTTTAATAGTTTCTTCCAATGTCTGAATACAAGAAAGTAACATGGCTCAGAATGGAAGAGAGAGAGAGAGGAAAGAGAGAGAGAAAGAAAGAGAGAGACAGAGAGACAGAGAGAGAGAGAGAGAGACAGAGAGAGAGAAAGAGAGAGAGAAAGAGAGAGACAGAGAGAGAGAGAGCTAATCTTAGGTAAACATTTAGACTATTTAGAGATGGAATGTTCTAAGAAAAATTTAATAAAGCCCTCTCACTGTGCTTTTCTATCTTCTGTATGTGCAAATGCTCATGTATGTATGTATGTATACATACATACACACACATATATTTTTAAAAATTTACTTTAATGCTCCTGTAAATTTATTTCGATATGATGCCTTACATTTGTCAACAAAATGTCAAGAAAATGACTTAGCCTCATATATTATTTACTAGTGTCACTGGCTGGGTCTATTGACTTCTAATTTTAGATAAACTATGAAGTAGTAGACAGAAATTCTGGAGCAGCTCTAATTTCAGAAATGCTTTCTAGTAATGCAAATATCATCCTCAAAAACAAGTACAGGAATTGAGAATCTATGGTGATACTTTAAAGTTATAAGGACATCTAAAGGATTCTTATTACCTTGTGTCACTTCAGGAAAAGTTACAAAAACAAATAAATAAATAAACAAATAATAAATAACAGATGGATGGACATTTAGATAGATGGACAGATGGATCCTCAGACAAGATAGTCAGAAGAACATTTGCTCAGACTCCTTATAAAGCTCTATTAGAATGGAGGGAGTAATTATACAAATAAAATTATATATCTTCAAAATATTAAAATATTGCATTTGTGTCAAATTTGCAACCTAATGGACTTGAAGGTTTTTAAAAATAAATTGCATTTACATTTCATAATTTGTCATAATCCCAAAGTCTTATGAGTTTGTGATCATTTTATAGAAATTGGTTATATATCAATTTTTAAAATATTTTAAATTATATCTTTATAAACAGATCAGTGATTTCATGAAGAACTTCCTCTACCAGTGCATGCAGCTCAGCTCTTTCTCTGCTACTCTTAGCCTGAAGAGAAATGTTTGAAAGTATATTGCCCTGGGTCCCAGAGCTGGAGGCAAAACCCAAAGCTTCATGACTCCAAAGCAAGCTCTTTACCAATTTGCATGCTAAATATCATTAGATAATTATTGAGGTTTATAACTGCACCTTTCAGAACAGATTTTGAAGTGCAACTTCAAGTTCTTATTCAACTGTACATTTGCCAACTATGTCAGTGTTCATAGATTATAGGTTTCAAGATAGAAGAAGCCAGCTCATATTAAAGATAAGGAAATTGCCCTTTGAACTGAAGCATGTCAACTGCAGGGAAATAAATTCTATTTTACAATGCTCTACTTTGTTGTTTCTAGGAAAAACTGGAAACATCTCAGCGATTGCATTCATCTTCCTCCTATTGTTTCATTTTTCAAAATCTCTCATATTGCCATATGGGGAATAAGAGGTCCAATAAGCCTTGCATTCAACAAAAGCTGAATAAAAATACAGCTGGATTCAACTTCTCTATTTACTTTAGCTTCTTATATTTCTTGACCCTACTTTTTTAAATTCAGAAAATCCACATTTTAATTTTCTCATAGTAATAAAAACAGTAACAATCCACTATGATAGCTGTGTTCAACTGCACATCTCTGATTATTCCCATCATGTCCCAGAAACCTTTCTTTGTATCCTCAGTACTTAGCACAGAGACTGGTATATAGTAAGTACTTAATAAATGTTTATTGACTGAATGGATAATAATAGCATATCTTTGTAAAATTCTCTTATCTTAATTTCTTGAAATATGATATCTAAGTTTTTTTTTGATCATGGCTTTCAAGTAGTCCAATAATTTTTAAATTATTTCAGATCAGTTGTTTTTCTAATGAGTTATTTTACCTTGTCTTTTTCATTCTTGTGATTTTGTTTCTTGTTTCTTGATTTCTCATAATGTCATTAGCTTCCATTTGCTCAATTTTGATTTTGAATGAATTATTTTCTTCAATGAACTTTTGTACTTTCTTTTCCATTTGGCCAATTTTGCTTTTTAAAGCATTCTCCTCACTGGCTTTTTGTACTTTCTTTACCATTTCACTTAAATTTTTAAAGTATTTTTCTTTAATTGTTTGTGTCTACTTTATTAATTATTGACTTTTTCATTATTTTGTGCATCATTCTTATTTCTTACTCCAATTTTTCCTCTACCTCTTTTACTTCATTTTCAAAATCTTTTTGAGGTGTTCCATGGTCTTAGACCAATTCATATTTTTCTTGGATGCTTTTGATGTAGGAACTTTGACTTTGCTATCTTCTGACTGTGTGTTTTGATCTTCCTCATCTTCTTTGTAACTGTCTATGATTAGAATTATTTTACTATTGTTTCCTCATTTTCCCAGCCTATTATTTAACTTTTAATTATTTGTTAAAGTAGAACTGTAATTGAAGGGTACACTGTCCCAAGCTTTAGGGGTTTGTACAGCTCTTTTAAGAGAGATTTCTAGAGAGCTCTAATTTTTTAGTTTTTCCCTGGTATGATCTAAGGAGTGGTATCTTTACTACTCTCCTGGACTGTGCTGTAATCTGTGAGTTAACATAAGCCCTCTTTTCTACCCTGTAACTGTGAGGACAATACTCACTCCACTGTGTATGCAAACTTTTGTATATTTGTATTCCTGCTTGCCCTGAAATAGCCATCCAAGACTTCTACCCAGATCTGAGTATGAGCAAAGAACAATGCTAGTAAAGAGATTCCTGTATTTTCCTGATTGACCAATGATCATTGTGGCTGAGAGTTCCAGAAACAGCCACTAGAATTTCAAGTTGAGTGACTGTCAAGGTCTTCTCCTGATTTGCTAGGGCTAGAGCTGTGGCTTATTTTAATTAAAAAAGCTTCCCCAAATTTCATACAACTAACTTTCCAATTCTTTCTATCATTCATTCTTTTCCCCCAACAAATTCTGGCTCCAGACTCTAGGCTGAATTAGACATGATCTATAAATTTATTTATATATATATATATATCTTATTCTTTATGTCTTTCTTTTTCCTCATTCAGAAATAACAATAACAACAACAACCACAACAAGGCTAATCTACTCATTATGACCTCCAGTTTCAGTCCTAACATAAGTTTCTGACCTTGGAAATTCCATCATGAATACTATTTTCACTTTTTAATTATTTTTTTCTTTCTCAAAGTTTTTCCCTTTTGTTCTGATTCTTCTTTCATAATATTACTAATAAAGAAATATATTTAAAACGATTTTACATGTTTAGCCTCTATTGGATTGCTTGCTGTCCTGGGGAGACAGAGGAGGGAAGGGAGGGAGGAAAGAAGAAAAATTTGAAACCAAAAATATTATAAAAGTGTATGTTAAATATATTTTATATATAACCGAAAAAATAAAATACTTGTAGCACAAAAAAAACTCCTTCATGAATGAGTATACCTTTCATAGTTGTAAGCCTACTTTGAAAAAAATATAATTACATACTCATAGCCCCAAAACACATATGCATATTTTGAAGTTAGAAATAGCTACACTATTGTGATATCTCCATGTTCTCAATTCAGAATTCAGGATTACTGACATGAACTACTGAATTTCTTTATAAGTTTATTTGTTTGGGTTTTTTGGGGGGGAGGGGAATAGAAATGAATATCATACATGATTAATAAGAAATATAGAGAATTGTTTTAGAAAATTAAAAACAAATTTGATGTGAGGATTTTTAGTTGTTTACCCTAGGAAATATATATACACACACCTACATACATTTACATATATATGTGTATATATGCACTGAAAGAAAAAATATTAGAGGTATGAAGTAGCCAAGTTTGAAAATTTTAAATATAGCTTTAAATTTGTTCCTTTTGAACAAACAATTTTGATTCTTTTATTTTTTATGGGTACTAATGAGTAAAAATTCTACATTTTATTTTTCTGTGATATTAAATTAAATGTGTGTTTCATCTGCACATTTAAGCATCTGTTGCTATCTAAAAATAGCTCCTTAGAGTTTTCATTTCTCCAAATTAGCCACTGATTTGGAATCACTCTCTATAAATTATTTATCCAGTCAGTGGAAAGACCTCACATATTTCAAGAAGGCGAGTAGCTACAAAGAAGGATCTGTGAATCTGCAAAAATAATTTCCTTTCTGAGTTCTGGCATGTATCTTCCCATTTTTTTTACAAGCTAGTTGCAGCCTATTTCACATGCCCTACTGAAACTGCAAAAGGCCTCTTTTATTGCCAAGGGACTGGCCAAGTTTAAAACATATACAAGTACATGAAAGTTTTCTTTTATAGGACTAGAAATGTTAGGGGATTTCTCACCTTCTTATATTTTTGACATTTTCATTTTTGAATGTGATTTACAGTGCTTGGTTGCAAGTATGAGGAATGTGTTAACTCCACAGTAATATTCTTCCATATGTAACTGAGTGTCTATAAGAGAAAGAAAGGAGCCAAGTCTACACCTGGCTGAAGCTCACATTCCATCCTAACAGCTCTCCATTGCACTCACAGAAACTTATGTTTGCTAAAGTGTGCTTTGTATGTCACAGCCTGATTAAAACACTGGTACCACAGAACAGACCTGATTCTCTTATCTTAGAATCACAAAAGGTGAAGAGAGAAGGGAGAAATAAGCATTTATTAAGCATGTACCATGTGTGCCAGGCACTGCATTAATTGCTTTATAAACATTATCTCAGTCACTAGGGCCTTAGGACTTTAGAAATCACAATAATAGCCATAGTAACATATATATATATATGTGTGTGTGTGTGTGTGTGTGTGTGTGTGTGTATGTATGTATGTGTGTATGTATAAATATATGATGCACATATATGGAAATAAAAATTCTTAAATGATTTACCTCGTAGCATTAAGAAGGAAGTATTTGATGACCTGATTCATACATATATATGTTCACAGAGAGAGACATTGTTTGTTTTATAAAACTGTTGCCATAGTTTGGAAAATGTAACTTGAGTTTTGGTATAGCTAATGGTAGTCATTAATCTGAGTTAGAACAAGAAATACATTATACATAGAAACTCTATGCCTCACATGTATTTCCTGAGTTCAAGTTTCAAAAAGTCCAGGAATGATGGATGGGGAACAGAGAAAAAAAGTTCTTTTTTATTATTATTAGTTTCTACAATTTATTTTCTTCTTACCTTTCTTCTTACCTTGTAAGGTCACAGTCTCTGTTTTCTCTTTTTCTGTCTCTGGGTCTCTGTCTTTCTCTTTCTCTCTATCTATCTCTCTCTGTCTCTATGTGTGTGACAGAGAAAGAGAAAGAAAGAGAGAGACTCTCTCTTACTTCCTTTTATTCCAAGAGAAGCAGCTGGGAAACTACATATTTCTCAACCAAGAAACAAAATATATTGAGAGCTTATCCATAGCCATTGTTTTATTTTTGTTTTTTTATAGCTTTTTATTTGCAAGATATATGCATGGGTAATTTTTCAGTATTGACACTTGCAAAAGCTTTTGTTCGAATTTTTCCCCTCCTTCTCCCTATCCCCTCCCTCAGATGGCAGGTAGACCAATACATGTTAAATATGTTAAAGTATAAGTTAAATACAATATATGTATATATGCCCATATTGTTATTTTGCTGCACAAAAAGAATTGGACTTTGATGGCAGAAATTAGATATGGATCCACACTTAACACCAAGATAAGATCAAAATGGGTCCATGATTTAGGCATAAAGAACAAAATCATAAATAAATTGGAGGAACATGGAATAGTCTACCTCTCAGACTTGTGGAGGAGGAAGGAATTTATGACCAGAGGAGAACTAGAAATCATTATCGATCACAAAATAGAAGATTTTGATTACATCAAACTAAAAAGTTTCTGTACAAACAATACTAATGCAAACAAGATTAGAAGGGAAGTAACAAATTGGGAAAATATTTTTACAGTTAAAGGTTCTGATAAAGGTCTAATTTCCAAAATATATAGAGAACTGACCCTAATTTATAAGAAATCAAACCATTCTCCAGTTGATAAATGGTCAAAAGATATGAACAGACAATTCTCAGATGATGAAATTGAAATTGTATCCACTCATATGAAAGAGCATTTTAAATCACTACTGATCAGAGAAATGCAAATTAAGACAACTCTGAGATACCACTATACACCTGTCAGATTGGCTAAGATGACAGGAACTAATAATGATGAATGTTGGAAGGGATGTGGGAAAACTGGGACACTGATGCATTGTTGGTGGAGCTGTGAAAGAATCCAGCCATTCTGGAGAGCAATTTGGAACTATGCCCAAAAAGTTATCAAACTGTGCATACCCTTTGATCCAGCATTGCTGCTATTGGGCTTATATCCCAAAGAAATACTAAAGAGGGGAAAGGGACCTGTATGTGCCAAAATGTTTGTGGCAGCCCTTTTCATAGTGGCTAGAAACTGGAAGATGAATGGATGTCCATAAATTGGAGAATGGTTGGGTAAATTATAGTATATGAAGGTTATGGAATATTATTGTTCTGTAAGAAATGACCAGCAGGACGAATACAGAGAGGCTTGGAAAGACTTACATCAACTGATGCTAAGTGAAATGAACAGAACCAGAAGATCGCTGTACACTTCAGCAACAATGCTAATGAAGATGTGTTCTGAGGGAAGTGGAAATCTTCAACATAAAGAAGATCCAACTCACTTCCAGTTGATCAGTGATGGACAGAAACAACTATACCGAGAGAAGGAACACTGGGAAGTGAATGTAGATTGTTAGCACTACAGTCTATCTACCCAGGTTACTTATACCTTCAGAATCTAATACTTAATGTGCAACAAGAAAATTGGATTTACACACATATATTGTATTTAGGTTATACTGTAACACATGTAAAATGTATGGGATTGCCTGTCATCTAGGGGAAGGAGTAGAGGGAAGGAGGGGAAAATTTGGAAAAATGAATACAATGGATAATGTTAAAAAATACTCATGCATATATACTGTCAAAATTTATAATTATAAAATTTTTAAAAATAAAAAAAAAGAATTGGACTTTGAAATAATGTACAATTAACCTATGAAGGAAAAAAAAAATGCAGGTGGACAAATATAGAGGGATTGGGGATTCTATGTAGTAGTTCACATTCATTCCTCTGAATTCTTTCCCTGGGTGTAGCTGATACAATTCATTACTGTTCGATTGGAGCTGATTTGTTTCATCTCATTGTTGAAGAGGGCCACATCCATCAGAATTGATTATCATATAGTGTTGCTGAAAAATTAAATGATCTCCTGGTCCTGCTGATTTCACTCAACATCAGTTCATGTAAGTCTCTCTAGGCCTTTCTGAAATCATCCTGCTGGTCATTTCTTACAGAACAATAATATTCCATAACATTCATATATTCCATAACATTCATATATTCCATAACATTCATATACCACAATTTATTCAGCCATTTCCAATTGACTGGCATGCATTCAGTTTCCAGTTTCTGGCCACTACAAAGAGGGCTGCCACAAACATTTTGGCACTTACAGGTCCCTTTCCCTTTTTAAAAATCTCTTTAGGATATAAGCCCAGTAGTAACACTGCTGGATCAAAGGGTATGCAGAGTTTGATAACTTTTTGAGCATAGTTCCAAATTGCTCTCCAGAATGGCTGTATGTATTCACAGTTCCACCAACAATGTATCAGTTCCCACATCCCCTCCAACATTCAGCATTATCTTTTCCTGTCAACCTAGCCAATCTGACAGGTGTATAGTGGTATCTCAGAATTATCTTAATATGCATTTCTCTCTTTAATAATTACTTGGAGCATCTTTTCATATGGCTAGAAATAGTTTCAATTTCTTTGTCTGAGAATTGTCTGTTTGTATCTTTTGATCATTTATCATTTGGAGAATGGATTGATTTCTTATAAATTAGAGTCAATTCTCTATATATTTTGGAAATGAGGCCTTTATCAGAACCTTTGACTGTAAAAATGTTTTCCCAGTTTATTGTTTCCCTTCTAATCTTGTATGCATTAATTTTGTCCTTACAAAAACTTTTCAATTTTATATAATCAAAACTTTGTATTTTGTTGTTGGGATTACTAGGTGAGAACTCGGGTTGTCTGGATAGTGACAAGGTGAGAATTCAGGTTGGACAATTACAAGGTGAGAACTCAGGTTGACTTGATGGAAGGAGCAGGCTCATTGGCTGAGGTGGTTCTTCCCAGAAGCCCTTGCATTATCCCACACCCATTCTCTGGGAGAATAAAAGAGAGGACTCCCAGAGATAGAAAAAGACTCTGCATTGCATCAGGCTTGACGGGGCTCTCTGAAGGAAGGGAAGTCATTTCTCTGGACAAGAGTTAACAGCAACTACCTGGAGACAACGGTTCACTACAGGAAGAAGAATCTGTCTGAGAGATTTGAGTAGACACAGCAGATCTCTTCCCAGAGAGCGATCCAGCAGCTCTGGAGACGACAGCTCGCTACATTTTGTGATCAGTAATGATCTCTAGTTCTTTCTTGGTCATGAATTCCTTCCTCCTCCACACATCTGAGAGAGAAACTATGCTATGTTCTTCTAATTTATTTGTAATCTCATTCTTAATGCCTAGGTCATGAACTCATTTTGACCTTATCTTGGTGTACAGTGTTAAATGTGGGTCAATTACTAGTTTCTGCCATACTAATTTCCAATTTTCCCAGCAGTTTTTGTTCTGAGTTCTTATCCCAAAAGCTGAGGTTTTTGGGTTTGTCAAACACCAGATTATTAAAGTTATTGACTATTTTCTCCTTTGAACCTAATATTCCACTGATCTATTTCTAGTCTATTTCTTAGGCAATACCAAATGATTTTGGTAACTGCTGCTTTATAATATAATTTTAGATCTGGTACAGCTAGGCCACCTTCATTTGATTTTTTTTTTCATTAGTTCCCTTGAAATTCTTGACCTTTTGTTTTTCCATATGAACTTTTATGTTCTTTTTTTCTAGGTCATTAAAATAGTTTTTTGGGAGTCTGATTGGTATAGTGCTAAATAAATAGATAGATTTATTTAGGTAGTATTGTCATTTTTATTAGTTAGATCTGACTTTGTGTGGAAAGTGTTTTGTAGTTTTGCTCATATAGTTCCTGATTTTCCCTTGGCAGATAGATTCCTAAACATTTTATACTATCAGTAGTTACTTTAAATGGAATTTCTCTTTGTAACTCTAACTGTTGGATTTTGTTAGTGATATATAAGAATGCTGATGACTTATGTGGGTTTATTTTTTATCCTGCAACTTTACTAAAAGTGAGCCACTGGTCTTAAGCTAATATATTTTTGTGTGAGCAAGAGATAAGGGTGTGGGGTCTAGGAGTGTTAGGTTCTTACTAAGTGCTAAGTCGGTACCTAACAATTTTCTAGACCCTGTGAACTCCTGGGGAGGAGGAGCTTGCATGCTTAGGACGAGCAAGTTCATTGGTTGAAGTAATTTTCCCCAGAAGCCCTTGCGTTATCCCACGCCCATTCTCTGGGAGGATAAAAAAAGACACCATTGAGCAAGGAGAGAGTTTTGTCTGGGCCGGAGTTGTGCAGCTCTCTGGAGGAAGGAGTGTCTACTCTAGGTTAGAGTTGGGACGGCTCTCTACAGGAAGAAGAGTGTGGCCCAGAGATTGAGGTGAGACAGCAGATCTCCTCCTAGAGAGCGATCGGCAGTTTCTGGTGACAACAGAACTTTACATAGGAGAAAAATATAAAATGAAGTTTCCATGTAAAGACTGTCAATAATGGTCCAGGGAAATGACTAAAAGCATCTTTCCAAGGTAGAGAAAAAAGAATAATACTTTGAGTTAGTGAAAACAGAACTTGAAAGAGTTAGAGGCAACAAGACCATATGAGTGTCAAAAAGTATCATAAAGATATAAACTCATTGAGGTTAAGGAGGCATGGAAATCCAAAGCCAGAGTCAATTGAGGACAAAACAAATGGGTTCAATCTTCAAGCTTTACTCAAAAATTGATATTCTATCTGACTCATGCCTCTGCTCCAGGGTCTTCTCTCTTGTAAAAATGATCTTTGTTCATTTTGGCTTTTATCTAGGTGTCCTTACTTGTTTTGCAAGCTAGAAAGCCAGTGAAGTGTGAAAGAAAAGTTTGTTAAAAATAAGAAAGAATACAAAAAGATGATATACTTAAAGCCCTAGGCAGTAAGTACTATCTCCTTCTTGTGATCCTTAACTGAAAAGAAGAAAAGAAATTAGATTTGTTATTTTTGGTCTTGAGTGGAAGTATCAGAAAGGCAGATTTAAGGTGATTGTAAGAAAAGATCCCTTAACAACTGGTGCTTTTTGAAAGTGGAATGGACTAATTTTGTGTTATTCTTCATGAAAAGGCTGGACAGATATGTTTTGCAAATATGCAAAACCAAGTTCTTGTTTAGCAGTTGGTTGATCAAGATGGTTTTGGTATCATTCCAAACTCTGAAATTCTGTGATTCCCCACTTTGTTATACAATACCTTCAGACTTAATGTTACCACTCTCTAGTTGAGAATTCCAAAAGCAAGAAAAGATTAAGAGTTACTAAACAGTTAGACAACTACTATGGCAAATCCTGCCTTCTCAGGATCTAAGAAAAAGCATGTAATAGTTACACTTGACTGATACCATCATGGCACTGACCATCAAGTAAAATAAGAATACAATCTTACTCTGGAGTGTATCTTCTTCTATTCTGCCAAAACAACAAAAATCAAACAACCCCAAGAAGGTAATGTCAGTTTATAAGTTTTCATTTGTTTCGTAAACTATTTGTGACCTTATTCCTATGGTACTAACTGCTTCCTGAAATGTTATTTCACTTAATATGATATTTTCCTGAAAGCCATTGATTATGATGTTTCAGAAACTTTGCATGTTTATTTTAATTTTGTTTTTAATTTTTGTTGCTCCAACTTTTTAGTTTATCCTCCCTTTCAGAGACTCCAATAACAGATAAATGTAACTCTAACTAACTAACTAAATTTAAAAGGATAGATGGAAGGATACCAAAAGAATGTATGAATGTCTTGAAAAGATCACATGTGAATGTATGATGGAGTTTAGTAATAAAACTACAAGACTTGGTTATCCAATTAGCAAATTGAGCAAATCATGTGTCTCTTTACCCCAACCTTAAATACTTATATCCTATGGGAAAAAATTGCTTATGAATCTTTTTTTTTTTTTTTTACTTAAAAATAAATGAAAAAAAGTATTACTGTCATATCATGCTTCTCTTATTGGGCTTCCTATTTATCATATTAAAACAATACAATTTTCTAGTGATTGTCATTTTTTTCTTCTTCACTTTGATGAGAGAAAGGAAAGGGGGAACCCCGTTTGTCGGTGCAAAGATCCCATGAGGCGCAGTGTCCCCTGTAAATGAATTTACAGGCCCAAAAACCTATATTGATAAAAAAAGGTTTATTGTAGAAATTTGGAAGTAAAATTCAGTTAGAAAGACGCCAAGGCCAAAGGTGGCCACTGGGCACTGTTTGTGGAGGCTGAGAAAACCCAGGCCAGCTCAAATCCAGTGGGGGCTGGGCCCGGATATTCAGTCATGGGGGTTGGGAAATCAGAAAGGAATCTTAAAGGGACCTCAACCCCTATCAACTTCCCTATGAAATAGGACACATATATACCCTTGCCAAATTTTTATTTTATTATTTTTGTGATTCCTATAAGCAGCATGGAGAAATTAAAGCAAATACCCTAGCAATTTTCCCTTAAGGGTTAGTTAAAATATATTTTAACATCACTTTTATTTCCCAATACATCTTTTTCTTCTCACCCACCTAAAAAGCCAGCATCCTTTCCTCACAAATTTTTTTTAAAAAAGGAAGAACAAATAGAGAAAGTAGGGACATTTATTTTCAAATCTCATCTTTAGAATAAAGACACTCACCTATTCTATGACGTTTCTACATTAATGCATGAAAATAAAAACAATTATAATACAAAGAAATATGTGACTTTTTGAATGGAAGACTTCATTTGCCCCATGTCTAGTATATGCCATCCATGACCTTTTCATCATCATAAGTAAAAAGCATGTTGGAAAGACCACAGGATTCAAAGCCAAAGACAAGACTTTGAATCTTAGGGCTGCTATTTAATACTCAATGCCTTAATCAAGTCACATCTTCTCTCTGTTCTTTAGTTTCTTCATTTGAAAAGTGGAGATATTTGACTAAATATTTGCAAAAGTTCCTTCTATGTTCTATTCACTTGAAATCAAAGTTGGAGATTTATAGAAGAATGTCTGGTTTTTCTTCTTATTTAATCTTCAGTAGAATTGAACCTGATGAAAGAACTTAATAGAATTGATTGCAAATAAAGCTAATTCTTTGAAGAAAACTCAAGATACATTTGAGGCAACAAAAGAATCTGCTTTTAAAATTCTTGCATTCAAATTAATTACATACACACTTTTGAGCTCATTTCAATTTACTCCCTGGGTCTCATTGAGATGCTGATTAAAAGCCAAAAGCTGTTCAATTCTGAAATGGAAGTTTTCAACTATTAGTTGAAAGTGCTGACAAATTAACAAATTTTCTATCGCCATAGAAATGTTAAAGAAAAAAAAAAAAACAATGACACTAAGGAAACAGTCTGGTATAGTGGAAATAATCACTTGTTCTTCTTAGAGATAATGATTTCAAATCCTCTTCTCCTTCTATACTTAATAGCTATGTAACCTTGCTTAGCCTCAGTTTTCCTCATCTATACTCCAAAATAGTCTTTTCTTTCGGGTATTTTAAAATAATGGTATAACATGATTTCTTGACAATATGTGTGAGACCTGCTTCCAATAGTTGTTGAAACCTAACCATGAGTGATTTTGAGTATTCTCTGACCTGGAAAACCAAGTCAGGTCTCTTCCAGTCACTTCAACCCCATATCTGTCCCACTGCTCACTGTACATTTTAAAGGATGTCCCAGAGACATCTCTTAACATATCTTAAAGATAATTTATCTTTCTTCTCTATCTTACTCCTTTGGAAAATTCTTCTATTTCTTTTAAATGAGTCATAATTATTTTGATTTCTTAAGTTAGTCATTTCACTGTCATCCTTAACTCCCCACTTTTTCTTATTCCACAATGTCTAAATCATGTATTTCTACATCTACAATATCTTTTAAATGTGACTTCTTTAAAGTTTAAATCAGACTACAAGTATCTATTCTTTAAATTATTGCATTGGCATCCTAATTAGTCTCCTTATCTGAAAAAATCTTTATACTCTACACAGCTATTAAAGAAATCTTTATTAAACAAAGTTGTGTCACTCCTTTACCCAATAAACATCAGTATTGCCTCCCTATTGCCTTCAAGAAGAATGTGAATTATTCTTGTTAATGTTTATATGCCTACAATCTGGTTCTAAACAACAAGATGGTATCCTTGATAGAATGTTGAGTCTGAAAAAAGGGAGATCTAAGTTCAAATCCAGCATTAGACATTTAGTAGCTATGTTTGCCTCATGATCCTCATATGTAAAATTTGCAATAATACCTATCCCATGGGTGTTGTGAGGATCAGTTGAGATAATTAATAAAGTACTTAGTGCATTATCTAGAATATAGTAAACACTATACCAGTACCAGTCAGTATTTTCCCCAACCATGTTGTATATTATTCCCCCTCCCATGCTTTCTTATCCATCAAACAGAGAATAATAAAAATCAAAATAAAAATATGGCAAACCAATTCTGGGACCAAATGTATATGACATGCATAGACTTTTTGGTATTATTTAAAACAAAACACTATTGAAATATCATCTATATAAAAGCTTTCATCTGATATATCACCTGCAGCATAATATGACAAGTATAACAAATTCTAGTAAAAAAAATTCTGCATATATCTAAAAATGTTTTTAAACTTTTTTATAACACTATCTTGGAGAAACTTTTCATAAATCCACTTGAAAGATATTAATTTAACTACTTTGGTCATTTATGGAAATATTATTCAATAATGAAATTGAAAATGGTCTTGTGAAGAAACATATATGGAGGAAAATTATAGCAGCTGACAATGGTAGCTCTAAGTCAAAGGAACACATAAGCCTAAGAAAATTCTTTGCGATTACTGTGTCATACATTATTGAAGCTATTTACCTCATTCAGAGACAGTGTTTTGATTTACCCTGAAGGAAAGATCCATTATTATTCCAGCTGGAAAATTAATACTATTTATTGGAGTATTATAGAGCTTTGTATTTACAGTTAAAACAACCATCAACAATTGTTTACTAATAAAGTTATAATTCATTGCCTCAGATTATAAACATGCATCTATCTCTTAGTGCAACTGACACAACAAAATTGATACTTTACACTACATTGATGGGTCTAGAATCTCATCAATGTGAATATTCCAAATAACAATATAGAAAACATCCTCTCTGTGCTTCCTCATTCTCAAGCAACAGCTTGAATATGGTGGTTGGAGAGGGGGTCGTTAATAATGAAAAGTCAAGGATGACAACTTGAATGCCAACCTGAGGGATTGGAAATATAGTAGTGTCCTTTATAATAATAGGAAAGATGGCAGGGACAAATATTTAAAGGACAGGTTATGAGTTCTTTTTTGGACATACTGAGTTTAATTAAGATGTCTACTGCTGGACTTCTATTTTAACATGTCTAAAAGGCAGAGATGAAAAACTCCATAGTGTTGGCAAAGGTAGGGAAAAAGAGATAGATTTGAGAATCATAAACATTGGTTGTTTAATCATTTTTCAGTGATAGTTCCAAATTCATGTCTATTTGGGGTTTTCTTGGCAAAGATATAGGAGTGGTTTGTCATTTCCTGCTCCAGCTCATTTTAAAAATGAGGAAACTCAAGTAAACTTGATTAAGTGACCTGCTTTAAGTCACACATACTGTATCTGAGGTTAGATATGAACTCAGGAATATGCGTCTACTTGACTTCAGTACATATACTCTATTCACTGTATCACGAAGATGCCCACCATCAGCATATAGATGATAAAGTAAATCGATGATATCATCATGTAGGGGGAGAAGAGAAAAGTATTCAGAACAGAACTTAACTTCTCTGGAACTCAATTTCTCCATCTGAAAATTTAGGAATTTGAATTGGTTATTTGCTAAGAACCATTCCAACTCAATCTATGATGTTATGATTTCATTTCTTTTATATCTTAGCTACATCTAGAGCTATACTTATGGCTGTATAGGGAAGAGAGAAGGAAATATGATCTGTAGTATGACTTTACTGTAAATTACCATGGATGAAATTTCTTCCCCAAAAATAGATGAGCAAGTTATTCATAAATTATAATTCAAAATGTTGTCCATAGCACTGAATTCTTAAATAACTTCTATAATCTTACAGCTAATGTGTTAGTTATGTGACTTGAACTTGGGTCTTCCTGACAATAAGGCTGGTGGTGTATTTAATATATCACGTGGTCCCAGATATTGAATATTGCAGGTACCAGTATATACATAAGAAAGGAGTAAATATCATAGAGGTCCTATATGTGCTAGACATTGTATTTAACACTTTTTACAACTATTATCTTATTTCATAACAGCACCTATGAAATGTTTATATTATTATTATCCCCATTTTACAGCTGAGGAAACTAAGGGAAAAAGAAGTTAAATGATTTTTCTAGTCTAACATAGCTAGTAAGTGTCTGAAGTCTAATTTGAATTCAGCTTATGCAAACTCAAAACCCAATGCTTTATCCATTCTATAAGCAGGCTGCCTTGTATTACTTATATGTTGCCTACAAGTAACAAATTATAGTTACTATTCACAAAAAAATGGGTACAACTGTGACACATAGAAAATGTAAAAGGGGGTTATTAAATTGCAATAAAGATGTTACCATCTTTAGTATGGTATTTGGTAAAAAATATCATGTCTGGGTATTTTTTAAATAAATGACTAAGGTGAAGATTGAGAAAGTAAGCAGGAAAATAACCTATGTATTGATATTTCTTTCCACTAGTCATAATGCTAATTCAAATTAGTTTAACAGTTCCCTTTTAATACAAACATGAGAGAAATCATTTAAGTATTTTTTATTTTTTATTTTTGCTGAGGCTTGCCCAAGGTCACACAGTTAGGGAATGTTAAGTGTCTGAGATCAGATTTGAACTCAGATTCTCCAAATTTCAGAGCTGGTGCTCTATTCACTGTGCCACCTAGCTGCCCCCATTTATGTATTTCTTATATTGGATGGCTAATTTTTTTTTGTTTTTTATTTTGTTTTGTTTTGTTGTGAAATGGGGTAGGTAAAAATGAGAGGTAAGATATCTTATTAGTGAAGAATAATTTATGTTTAATGTGGTTAAGGTCAACAGATGCATTATAGGACAAATAGACTTTTGTGGGCATAAACTGTTATATATTCATTAAAAATTCTGGGAGGAAAAAATGTAGTGTTAAAGAATGTAAAATTTTGTCTAGATTATTCTAATGGTAACTGCAAAAGTTATTTATAAGAATTCTTCAAACTTAGAGAGCCTTACTGTGGAAAGGATTTCATTGTTTTGCTATAGAAAGAATAGATAAAACAGTTCTAGAGTTACAATCTTGGGCAAATAATTTGCCTTCTTGCAACATCATTTCCCTTCCCTACAAAATGAGGAGATTACACATGATTTCTTTCCTAACTCTAAAACTAAATTATTATCTAGAACAGATGTATTGTTATTTCCCAATCTAAGATCCTGACTTAAATAGGTGATGAAAATACAAGTGCAAAATTTGGCTCCAAAATAATATTTGTATTTAAGAGGATAATTTATTCATTTTCCCTGCCTGAGTTTTCTTTATCTGAAGCAGTGAACTTTCAAAATAAATAAATTAATGTTTAAAAAACACCAGACATGAATATTCATGAGTGAAGAAATGAATTTTTTTCTATAATATTCAGAGATATTTTTGAAGGCTTTTAAATTTTCTATTAAATGAAAATTCAAAGAATGTTTAAGTGTCCCAATCACCACAGAAAAATGACCTCAGCTCCTTATGCTTGATGACTTTTTTCCTTTCTCTTGTAAACTGTGCCATAGACACATTTCTTTATATGAAAGAAGTAAAATGGATTTCCATTCTATCAAGGCTTCTTAGAACTTTTCCATTGTGTTTTTCTTATTTCACAAGTTAGGCTTTAGCTATATCTGGACAGAATGCATCCAATCTTTTGTTTTGTCTTGAGCTTCTTTTCTTTACATGTACCTCCTATTTAGTCATGTAAATGTCTAAAGGAACAATGTACCTATAGAACAAAAAACACATTAGTATAAATTTTCTCATTTTGTCTTCCCAATAAAATGCCGTGGTTTTAGATCCAGGTTTTTGTTTTTTTCTTCTTGTGTGTGTGTGTGTGTGTGTGTGTGTGTGTGTGTGTGTATGTGTGTGTGTGTTTTGTTTTGTTTTTAGATGAAGAAGCTGAGGTTGAGAAAGGTTCAATGATTTTACCAGGTGACTTAGTTTTCAAATCCTACAGCTGAGGGAGAATCCAATTCTATTTTGTCCAAGGCCAATGTCCCTTTCTTGAAACTAACCTTTATGCACTGCCCAATAAGGTAAGTAGCACAGTAAATAAAAACACCCTGAGCTCAGAACTGACATCAGACACTTACTAGGTTTTTTGTTTTTTTTTTTTTTATGACCATCTATCAGTCACTTAGTGTCTCTCTTAATAAGATTCCTCAACTATAAATAATAATTCCTACCTTATTTTGTTGCAAAGTGCCACTAAGTATATATAGCAGTTGCTTAATAAATACTTATTCTCTTTCCACTCCCCAGTAAAGACCCATAATGCAAAATATTGGATTCTGAAAACATGAACTTCATGTGACTACTTTGGAAAGGCAAAAGTTATCTGTCTAATCTATGTTGTATATATAAGTATATAATAATTACTAGTTATTTACTGCATCTGTATCATTCAGAATTGGGGTCTCATATGCACAAAGACTAGGTTATTGAAATTAAGAATTCTCAATTTGTGAATTGCTGTCATTAATGTACCATCACAGATGCAGGCACAAAGAACTGAACTGAACTGAAACATTCTGATATTCATATTAGCATGTGTCATTTCAGTCTAAAAAAAGAATATAAGGTAAGAGTTTGATAATGATTTCATGTTCATGCAAATGTATGGGTATTAAGTAGAAAACTTATTATTTATTGCTTGCTGAAGAAAAAAAAAAGTACAATTCAGAAACTCTCCATGTAGAGGGCATGGTGTTCTTTATCTATGATAACTAGTGAAAATTATGCTTAGAAGGGGGGAAATAGACATGTGATATCTTTTGAATAAAAATATCTTTGCCCAATCCCTTCTAAATAAAAGAAAAATCAGATGATCTACGTTGATAAAGACTTGTCACTGTAAAGTGATTTGAGTAAAACATATAAATACTCAAAGTTCTTATGATTTTATATGTAGTAAAATGTCTTGGGTTCTGAAACTTTTCTTATATCTTTTCCTGAATAGTTTTAGAATCAGAAAAAAAATATCTTTATATGCTTTAGAGAAAATGTGCTCTTAGTTTAACTATTTATGATCTTGGATAAGTCAGTTAACTTCTTTATGCCTCATTTTCCAAAATGCAAGGAAGGAAAATAATTGCCAATAGGCTAAAACTATAAAATGTTTTGTGATATGTAAAAGGTCACTATGAGTTTATGTGAAGTCCCCCTTTTCATTGATTTCATTTCTCTTTGCCATCATTCTAAAATTCTTTTGATGTGATGTTTACTTTTACTGTAGAGATTGTTATTTCCACTCAAAGATATTCTTAAGTCTAATTCTAATTGCTTTATGACTAAAACGGTCATTTTTTGTATAAACTCTGAATTTTTTTTCAGATTCATGCTGCTGCTGATAAAATAATAATAGCCATATGATACTGGACATGTCTTTTAAACCCTCACAGTGTTGGCATTTTCATTAGTAAAATATGAATATTATTGTTTGTATCATTTTTCTCATATTTCTTGTAAGGAAAACACTTTGTAAATTATAAGATAATATACAAATTTTAGGTATTATTAAATATTTTAACTCAGCTGTGTACTCACTCTGTAAAGTACAGGCTAGCTCCCTGGAGGGCTTTAGGGTGAGCAAGAGTCAGGATAAATTAAAGTCCTTGGTCTTTAGGGGGAGAAGTGAAGGAGGCAGGCAAGCTGCCATGAGGCTTCCCAAAGTTGTATCCTTGATTCTGGAGTGCAGAGTCACCAACCTCTCTCCTCCTCATCCTGCCACCAAATCACTCTCCCTTCTCTTACCTTGTCCCCAATCTTTGCCTAAGATTATCTTACTACCAAATATTCAGCAATCACCAAAGGTGAGGAGAGCCATGATCCAAATATATTCTAATAAAGCCATTGTCTCACATCTAGCTAATAGATAATTAGCCTTATGTGCTCTGCGTTCTCAGATTCAAGTACACCTATTCAGAATTTCAATTCTCTACATTACTCCACTATTCTAGAAAGGGATTCTTAACCTAATATCCATACATAGATTTCTGTTGGTCAAAGATGGATGGTTATAATATATACATATATGTGTGTATGTATGTAAGTGTACACATACATATCCCTATTTATATATTGTTTAACTTTTTCAGTTCTAATTAATTTATGACTAAAGTTTCCATAATTTCTATAAACCTTGAAGTATTTTATATAATCTATGTCATATATACATTCACTACACTTTAACTAGACTAGCCTACTACTTTTATTGTTTTTTTTTTTTCTTTCTCATTTTTTTTCCCTTTGGTCTGATTTTTCTTTCACCATATGACACATATGAAAATGTTTAAAATGATTGTACACGTATAAACTTATATCAGATTGCTTGCTATTTTGGAGAAGAGAAAAGTAAGGGAGGGAAGGAAAAAAATTTGGAATTCAAAATCTTACAAAATGAATGTTGAAAACTATCTTTGCATGTAATTGTAAAAATAAAATGCTTTTTTGGGGGGGAAGTTTATGGACTTCATGATAAGAATTCTTTATACTTCAAGCTTAAGTGATTAGGATAATGGTGGAAACTTCAAGAGAAAAATATTTTTCTTAAGGAAAAGCAATTATTAAATGCAGATAAATAGTTTATGAAATGGTAAGTCTGAGTTCCTAATAGTATATAGAGGCGGAGATATGCAGCAGTCAGTCATTGGAATGCTAAGGAACATTCCTAAGCACGTTCTTGAATACTTATATTCTTTTCAGCATAACATACTGGGAGCAGTGTTGAAATTGGAGGTAACAGAAACTCCTATTTCACTATTATTGGCTATGTGCCCTTGAAGAAATCTATTAACTTCTGTGAATATTAGCTGCTTCATTTTGGGGGGGAAAAGGTTGTGGGGATCAGAGAGTTCATGAGTCTCTGATATATGGACTCTATTTTAAATATGCACCTCAAATACCATAAAAATTAATACTATTTATTGATTTTGAACAACTTTCTATGTAGATTTCCTGCCATATTATATTTGAGATCTTTAGTTATTTTCTCTGTTAAGCTATTTTTACTAAAACTATTTCCTCTCTGCTTTTAATTGGAAACAAACAAAGATGGTTTTTCTTTTATTTTTACCACCTATCTTTTTAAGTAATGTCCTCAAAGATAGATGTTATTGTTTGTTTGTGTGTGTGTGTGTGTGTGTGTGTGTGTGTGTGTGTGTGTGTGTGTGTGATGCTTTTTTTGGATCATTAGCAGATCTGGGCCCCTATATTTTCAATCAAACTATATTTTTCAAATATTCTTAATGCAGTCTAATAATGCAGTCCTGAAAGAAAATATTTTTACTTTTACCAAGATAAATTTGATAACTAAGATATTTTTAGCCTAAGATATTCTTATATAGAAATTATTTTCAGAAACACATGATCAAAATGATCTGAATTCTACTGGGCTTCTAGAAGAAGAATGTGACATTTAAGACAGAAGGAGGAATTCTAGGAATGAAGTTATTTTCCTTATTTAAACAAAAAAAACATATTTTATTGATGTTGTTGAAAGTACCACTATCAATTTCTAATGATCCCCACTCCCATAAACCTCTTCTTTCTAAAAGCAAAATACATTTAAGCCAAATAAACTAATATGTTAGCTATGGCTGACATGTTACTCCCTCTTTGTACTTATAAGCTACATTGAAAGGAAGGAGATCTATCTCTATTTCACCATCAGTACTCTAAAGTTAAAAACTGTCACTATATTGATGAGTCAAAGTGTTCTTTAATGACAATATATGCAAAGTTTCTTTTATATTTTCTTTATAATAGAGGTTTGCCCCTAGTTAGAACTTTCATAAATCTATTCTAAGATCTTGGTAGTATATAGTTTATTTCAGTATAATTTATTTAAAGAATTCCAATAACATTTATTAATTACTATTTAAGTATAACAACAACTTCCAGGACAAGAACAATGAAAAGAAAGATAGAAAGAAGGAAAAGAAGAAAGGAAGAAAGACAAAATGATAGAAGGAAAGAAAAAAATGAAAGAATGAAAGAAAAGAAAAAAGAAAGAGAGAAAGAAGGAAAGGAAAATGAAAAAAAGGCAGAAAAAAGGAAGGAAGGAAGGAAGGAAGGAAGGAAGGAAGGAAGGAAGGAAGGAAGGAAGGAAGGAAGGAAGGAAGGAAGGAAGGAAGGAAGGAAGGAAGGAAGGAAGGAAGGAAAGAAGGAGGGAAGGAAGGAAGGAAGGAAAGTTTCCCTGTTCCACCATAGCTATAAGATCTAGTGTGCTGGTCTGGGGGCTGGAGCTCTGCTGCCCTTCAATGTGCTGGGATTGCATACCAGACCTCTACCCTCTTGCCACAAACCCTCTCTACTGATCTTCTGAATCCTCCCTCTGATGAGTGGTTCAAAAGCCTCCAGAACTGCTGCTGATTCAGAGGATCCACCTGCTGATGCTAGGGTGCCTGTCAAAGCTAGTTCGGTGCTGGGATTTCATGCTGGGTTCACACATTGGATCCCAATCATGTTCTACAGACATTTTCTGCTGACCTTCTAGCTCCTCTTTGGTGGTTTTGGTCCGGCAGATCTGCAAGCCATCAGTACTGCTGCTAATTCAGAGGTCCGGCCTGATCAGGCCAAGCTGTGGTTGGGTTTGGGACTGCATTAGCATATCCTGTCCCAGTACTACCACCCTAAAGTCACAGATCTTTTCCACTGAGTTTCTAAATTGCCTTTGGCTGGAAAATGTTCTACCTCTTTTTGAGTGTGTTAATGCTCTAAAATTTGTTTAGAGTCTTTAAAGGAATTTGGAGCAATTTGGGAGAGAGTTTGGACAATTTCCTACTTTTATTCCAACATCTTTGATCTGCCTCGTTACTTACGTTTTCTTTCACCTTACCTTACTGTTTTGGTTGAAATTGATAAGGTCTAGATTTAGGGAACCAAAATGAGATTATGGTTTCTGGTGGTCAGGAAGTTAAATTATACAGTCTAGTGGAAGGTCTGAGGTTCAGGGAACCAAATGGAGAGGTTTGGCTCCCCTGCACCCATTGGGATTTGGCACAAAAGTAGGGAGTTTTGGGGGACTGTCTTCTGGCAGTGCAGAGATTCTTTGTAAAGAAAGTTACAGACCCGAAAATCTAGATTGATAAAAGAGGTTTATTACAGGGAAGGTTAGAAATCCTGTCATAGAGGCATAAAGTCTGGTTAGGGAAATAGCTGAAGGTAAAGAGAGTGTGGCACTGGAAAAGAATATTCCAGTGGACAAAGGCTCCTTGGCATAGCAAGCATGGCATAATTGGCATATTTGGAACCTCTGCAAAGAGAGGATTTTAGTTTGGCTCTTTTATATTTATAGCCAGCAGGTGAGCCCAAACCCAAGCAAATCAAACCTAATGGGGACTAGGACAGTCCAAGATGACTTAGACCCAGTGGAGTCTGGGACAGTCCAGATCAGCCAAGAGAGGCTGAGAATCTGAAAGGGATTACAGATCAATAGGAAATACAGTTTCTCAAAGGGACCACAACCAGCTTCAAAATGAAATTGAGAAGAAACTATATGACGATTTAACTCATGTTCTGTTTTATTTACCATTTTTAAAAAAGGCTTTGAATAGAATAAAAAAATATCCTCTTTAAAGACCAAAACATTTTAGTTAAGGGAAGAGGAAGAAAGAATCTTTTTTTTTTTTCCAAGAAAGCTTGCTGAAAAAAATGGGTTAGTTATGTCGCAGAGAAAACCATTTAACAAGTATTCCATTTTGTGGGCATTTCAGCTAACCACAAAGGAATGGAAAAAAATACTGGAAGAGTAAGAAAAGAAAAGAAAAAAGTTGAAAGTAGATAGAAATGGCAAATAGAGAAATATTATTAGAGCCCTATGCCTAGAAATATTAAAAAATGATATAAGATAAAGAATTTTTGTTGTAATTTTAGAACTTAACTGCTGGAAAATTTGGGTAGACTAATATTCTCAATCAATAATTGTTGTCGGCACCAGTCCTGAAGTCAAGAGGACCTGAGTTCAACTCTTGTCTCAGATACCTAACACTTTCTAGCTGTGTGACCCTGAGCAAGTCATTTAATCCCAATTGCCTCAGGGGAAAAATTGTTTTCTGGAAATAACATTTATCTGAAAGATAAAGAACATTCTTATGTAAATTATATCAAATTTATATAAATTATATAAATTCTCATATAAATTATATAATAACACAATTATGATGGGTTTCTGCAAAGTATTTAAAGTTTAATTTAATATTTTAGAAAATTAGTGTCATGGTGAATAGAATGGTAATCTGAAAATCATGAACACCAGGTTATGAATCCTATGTCAGATTTTACTTTTACCCTAGAGAAGTCTCTCTAAATCACAAAATGAGGTTTAACCTCTAAATACCTTTAAATAATGACTCTATGCAGATTTTAGAGCATCCAAATCCACAAATAAGACAGAGTAAAACAACTTTCCAACCAAAGACAACTAAGAATGAAATTAGGAAAAATCTGTTGCATCAGGGTGAGAGTGCAGAGCAGTGATACACAGGCTGTGACAGCCCAGACATGACCCCAACAAACTAGGGGTGCTTCTTGGGGCTTCTGAATCAGTGGCAACAGCAGTAGCAGTTGCCAGACCTCTCAGCCCACAGACACTAAGGACAGCTTAAAAGGTTATCAGGAAAGATTTGTCACACCAGAGAACCCCAACAAACCAGTAGCTTTGAGAGCCACTGAATCTGTATAGGTGGTAGTAGCAGGAGTGGCAGCAATAGCAGCTTCTAGAGATCTCAAGAGAGTAAATACACATCTACTTGGATCATAATACCTTCAAAGAACTAAAAACTTACAGGTCCCTAGAAGGATCTTTGAATACAGCTGAACAAAATCCCTGAAGCTTGGATCAATGAATTCTTCACCCTGAAAAGAAAACCTTACTTTAATAAAGAGTTAAATGACAAGTAATAAGCTAGAGAAATAAGGAAACAATGGAAAAGAGATTTTAACCATAGAAAATTACTATGGTGACAAGAAGATCAAAACAAATTATAGTCATGCAAAAAAAAAAAAAAAAAAGTACAAAAAGCAATGAGAAGGATAATACCTTAAAAAGCAAAATTAACCAAATGGTAAAGAAGGTACAAAGGCTCATGGAGGAAAATAATTACTTAAAAATTATAATTTAGCTGATGTAGACAATGACTTTATGAAAAATGAAAAAAATAAAACAAACTCCAAAAGAATGAAAAACTAGAAAACCTCTTATTAGAAATATCTCATTAGATTAAAAAAAAAGCTGACTTGAAAAATAGATCCAAGAGAGATAATTAAAAAAAAAATGTCTTCCTTAAAACCATGATCAAAAAAAGAACTTAGACATCATCTTTCAAGAAATTATTAAATCTATTTTACCCTGCAATGAAGGAGGAGGAGAAAAGGATATGAGAAGTGGGGAGAATGATAGAAGGGAGAGCATATTAGGGGAGGAATAACTAGAAGAAAAACATTTTTGAGAAGGAACAGAGTGAAAAGAGAGAGAATAGAATAGGGGGAAGGAAGGGAGATATGATTAATTATTTTGAAAATAATTGTAAATCAAATTTGTTCTGAAGACCTCATTTCTCAAATGTGTGGGAAACTGAGTCATATTTCTAAAAATAAGACCAGGGACAGCTAGGTGGTGCAGTGGATAGAGCACCAGCCCTGAATTCAGTTCAAATCTGGTCTCAGACACTTAACACTTCCTAGCTGTGTGACCCTGGGCAAGTCACTTAACCCCAGCCTCAGAAAAAGAAAAAAAAAAAAAAAAAAGACCCATTCCCTAATTGATAATTAAAAGATATGATTTTTCAGATAAATTAAGCTATTTCCATATTTTAAAAATTAACTCTATTGATTGGAGAAATGCAAAAATGCAAATTAAAATAAGTTTGAGGTACTATCTCATATATATCAGTTTGGTTAACAGGCCAGAAAAGGAAAATAACAAAAGATGGAGATAACGTGAGAGAATGAGATATTAGTGAATTGTTGCTGGAATTGTGAACTGATTCAACCATTCTATACAGCAATTTAAAATTCTGTCCAAAGGATTATAAAAGCATCTCCTTTGACCTACTGGGCATGTATCTCAAAGAGATTTTTAAAAAAGGAAAACGACCTATATGTACAAAAATATTTAAGACAGCTTCATCTAAGGGCAAAATACTGGAAATTAAGGGGATGCCCATGAATAGGGTAATAGCTGAATAAAATGTGGTATGTGAATGGAATACTATTGTTCTATAAGAAATAAGTAGTATGCTTTCAAAAACAACCTCTAAAGTCTTCCGTGAGCTTTTGCAAAGTGAAATGTACTGTGTAAAAAGTAGTAGTATCATTGTGGGATGATTAGCTATGAATGATTTTGCTATTCTCAGAAATAATATTATCCAAGACTACACTGAATGACTGACTTATGATGAGAAATGCTATCCACAACCAGAGAAATATCTGATGGTGTCTGAATACAGCCTGAACCATACTTTTTAACTATTTTTTTCTTTTTTTTTTTTCTTTTTTTTTTTGGGGGGGGGATCTATGTTTTCTTTTGCAACATGACTTTTATGGAAATGTTTTATATAACTTCATAGGTACCTTCTCAATGTGGGGGTGATGGAGGAAGAGAGAAAATCTGGAACTAAAAATTTTAAAAACAAATATAAAAATTTGTTTTACATGTAACTGGAAAAAATTTTAAATTTTTTAAAAATAAAATAAAATGATGTTTAATCATAGCATCTATAGTATGTTATTTGATCATGTGCCAAATATCATGCTAACTTTTGAATATATATGCAGAAAAGTACAGTTTCAGGTCAAATATCAAGGTCTAATAGCTATTAGAAAGTACTAGTGCATTTGCCCTGCATGGTAAGGAACCTGCAGATAACTGACATAAAACCACTTATATTGGGGGAGTGAAGCCTAAACAGCAGTAGAGTAGGGTTTGTAAATTCCTTGCAGAATTGGGATTGAGAATGAAGTCACAGTAGAGACACTTATTGTTGTTTGTCTTTCATCCACAGAAAGGACCGATGAAATCACAAAGGTAACATCTTAACTTGGACTGAATTGGATTTACCATTTCCTCCAGAGTCATCTGAGTCTAGTGGCAAGGCTAAGGTTAAGAGAATTGGCCATGGAATATTCCAAAATTCAGTGACCTTTCTAAATTATGGCCTTTCCCAGGTCTCAGTTTCTCTGACACTATACTTTTTAATTGAGCAATGGCTAGGGAAAAATTGAGATGCCCTATTTCATCAATAGAAAGATATCAGTCTAGGAGGGGAAGAACCTCTAGAGTTTCTGGCTAGAACAAAACAATCACTATTTACCCACATTCTAAAGCATTCAAGCATTCTTAAACAATAAACTATAGAGGCTTGAGTTGAGGTTATTATTAGTCATTCAGTGAAACCATGAGTGATTTGGCTTTAAAGGTGTAGTTTAGCTCCATCTAAAACACAATGGACTTTTTAAAAGCTTTTTTTTTTTCCAGAGCTATTTCAAGAAATCAAAGTTAAAAGGAAAAGAGACATTCACAAGAAGGTTGTTGTGAGGTCTGGAAATCCTGTATCAGGGAAGAGAAATGATAGTTTCACATTATTTCATTTTTAGCTAGGTCCCTTTTAATGTTCCATAAGATATATGACAAAAGAGTATGATATTAATTTCATGAAAAGTTGGCATCTACATCAGTGAAGAGAGTACATAAAAAGGGCACCATAAATTCTCTGTATTATTGGTGTTGTATTATAATAGTAATCAAGATATGTATATCCTATTTAAACAAACAAGTTGAATGTTCTACCACACCACACTGTCTCCTGATAAATTAAAAGTAATAGTCTTTTTATTGTGATACTTCTTGTAATAATAGTTGACTTATTTTCTCCAAATAGATATTTTAATCAATTAATTAGTATGTATTAAATAACTACATTGTGACAGCACTACACTAAGTGCTGGAAAACTTGACATTTAGGGGCAGAAGAACAGTTGCATTGACTAATGAAAAAGTTTTATTTAGTTACAAAGGACCAAACTTTGGAGCCCTGTTCTGAAATTTATTCTTTATATAATCTTAGGAAGATCACTTATTTGATTGGATCTCAGTTTCTTCATCTATAAAAGATGAATTTTCTTCTAGCTTTAGATTCTATAACATTGTCAACTCATTTCTTTTTCAAAAATTATTAAACAACATTTTGGTTTACTTTATATTTCAGACATTCCTTTTTATGCATAAGATTTAGAGTTATAACATCCTCAAATCCAATTTACAGATGAGGAAACTGGAAACAAAAGAGGTTAAATGACTTGTTCAAGCTCACATAGATAGCAAGTGACAAAAACCAGGATATGAAGTTGATGAGAGTTAGGAAAGGGGGAATCCCTTTTGGGTCTGCGCAAGGATAGTCCAGTGATGGTGCAGAGTCACCTGTAAAGGAATTTACAGGCCCGAAAACCTAGATTGATAAAAAAAAAAAAAAAAAAAAAAAAAAAAAAAAAGGTTTATTAAGGGAAAAGGTAGAAAGATGCCAGGGCCAGAGGTGGTTGTCGGGCCAACAGGAACCCTTACATGGCCGGAAGGATACCATGGTTGGGGGGCTCCTGCAAAGACTAGCCTTGAAGGGTTTCCCTTTTTATAATCTTGAAAGTGGGTGGAGTCCCAGGCTCCTGGCAGGTTTTCAGCCAGGGTCAGCATTGAATAGAATTCATTGGGTTTTCAGATAAGGAAGAAACTGTGAGGGTTGAGAAACCTGAGCAGATAGTGGGGGGCTGGGAAAACCCAAGCTAGCTAGATCCGGTGGGGGCTGGGAAAGCCCGGATATCATTGGAATTCAAAAGGGTGCTTTTTGACCAGGATTTGTGAATCAAAGGTCAGCCATGATAGTTGGTGAATCAGAAAGGATTCTTAAAGGGACCTCAACCCCCATCAAAGTTGAGAATTTTGCTATTCAGTTAACTCAGGGGGAACATAAAGATTCAAATTATAATATTAAATGTTTAGTTTAAATCATATTGTTAAGAATTGCCAGTTCTAAAATAAATAAAATTCTGTTATGGCCCTGCATATAAATATTTCTGAATTTTCTTTGGAAGAAAAGTTGAAGAATTAAAATCTTTTAATAATCAAAAATTGAAGACATTTCCCAAAGTCTTAGAACAGCACTATACTGTCTCCCACCTCTTTCATGACTGTGAAATGAAGCCTTAGAGATATTTATGAATTCCCCAAATATAGCCACCAAAACTTTCTTCTTGAATTTAATGTAATTTCCTTAATTGATCCATTTTTGAAATCATTTATTTGTTGTCTGAAAATTAAATTTAGAGTGTACACCTGATGAATTTACTATGTAGATGTAAAATGGATATGTACAGATATAAGTTGTTGTTTGTGTAGTCTAATATATTGTTCAACCAGCAAGATTTGGCATTACAGCAGATTCATTTCAATTCAGTTCAGTTCAAAGATATTTCTTTGTCAGATAGCCAGCAGAACATCAGGGAGGATTCAAAATATGTAATACTAAATTGCCAATTCAAGAAAACACATGCAATAGTAAAAGCAATTTATATTTGTGAGTGTCCATCTTTGCTTTCTTTTAGGTTATTCTTTTGTTCTCTACTGTATACTTCTTACTTTTTTTCCTTTTTATCTCCTCTCATCTCACCTAAGCAGACTACAGTTAAGTACTAACCCTAATCCTAAATTCACACACACACACACACACACACACACACACAAACACATACACATATGCATTTACCCATATGTAAAGATGTATCTAAAACAATATTAATATGGCTGACATATAATGTAAATGTCTCTCATGATTAAATATTAAGTTTGATTTTGTATAATGTCAGTGATTAGTAGCTCTACTTTTTTTTTCTAATAAAGTCTACTTCTGATTCTTGTAGTGTTTATACATATCTTATTTCCTATACCTGATAAGTTTTCTACTTTAATTCTTCTCCTTAACTTTACTTAACTTTTCTTCATCTAGAGATTCCTCCCTTATCTTCTCCTCCCATTCTTTCCTTCCCTCTTTATCCAGTTCCCATTAATCTACATATTTTATTCCATCTAAACTCTCTTCTGCACTCCACCCTATCAATGCCACTCTTTCCCCATCTCTTTATTTCTTTTCCATTAATCTATACACCTTGTCCCACTATCATAACTCTATATACCTTTCTATATACCTAAACACCTTCTGCTACTGCCTTAAATCTATACATTCTTTTATAATCACCTTATCCTATTCCCTCCCTCCTTAAGTCTTTGTAGATTTTGAAGGGTACTACATCTTTCATGAAATGTGTGTTCCCTATTTAACCCATTTTCAATGTGAATACATTTTCAAACTATGAGCCCTCCTCCCTCCTCTAATGCCTGTATGACAGTTTTCTCTGAACTTCATTTTATAACGATTACTATTTTTACCTTTTCCCAGACAGTTTTGCTTTTTAGAATCAAATCATGCTCAACTCTGCCCCAATCTTTCTTTTGAGCAGCACAATTACTGATACATATGGTATATATTTCCATGTTAAAAAACTTAAATGTTCTGTTCATGTTGAGTTCCTTAGAATTAATCTTTGATATTGACTGTTATGTGTCAAATTTTCTATTAAGTTCAAGTTTAGTTGAGACAAAGTCCTGAAAATCCACAAATTCATTGAATGTCCATTTTTTTCATTCAACATTATAGATAATTTTGCTGGAAATTATGTTTTTGGCCACAGGGCTAATTTTTTTATTGCTGTTATATATTATTCTAAGGCCTATGATCTTTTCATTGAGGCTGCTGAAAAATGCTGTACAATTTTAATTATGACTTCAGCACATTTGAATTTTTTTTTACTTTTATCTTGCAAAATTTTCTCTTCGATCCAGGGGTTTTGACATTTGGCAATAATAATCCTAAGAATTTTCTACAAAATATCCTTTTGAGGTGGTGATTTTTCTATTTTTATTTTCCCCTCATGCTTTATCACTTCAGAGCAATTTTCTTGGATTATTTCTTAAATTATTGTATAAAGATTCCTTTTCTTGGTCACAGCCTTCAGATAGTTGAATTATTCTTATATTTTATCTTCTTGATCTGTTCCCCAAATCTTTTGTTTTTCTTATGTTTCGGATTCTGTTCTTTATTTTTTCATTCTTTACATTTTGTTTTATTATTTCTTGGACTCTTATAGCTTCACTGGTTTCCCTATGCCCAATTCTAATTTTCAAAAAGTTATTTATTCTAGGGTTGTCCCAGAAGGAAACTTGTTCTACCCCAAGTCTTTATTTTTGACCAGTCTGTGTTCACCCTGGGGTGCAAATTTGATCTGTTTGTGGGGAAAATCTGGAGGGCTTGAAACCTTTTATCTCCTTTTCTAGTTGGCTAACTTTTCTTTTTCATAATCTTGTATTTTTTGGATGGGTCTTCTTATTATTTAGTTTTTTTCCTTTCTTTCAGTTGATTTTAAAGTCTTTTTAAAATTCTTCTATAAATTATTTTGGGATAGTCATATAATGTTACTCTTTGGGGTGAAGAGGCTTTTTTTTTTTTTTTTTTTTTTTTTTTTTTTACTTTACTGTCCTCTGATGATGAACCTTGGTCTCTCCTATTCCCATAGTAGGTTTCCATGATTGTGTTCTTTCTTCTTTGCCTGTTCATTTGTTCATTTTTAAAAATGAGAAATATTAGTGTAACCACCTCTAAACCTGGGGTGGAGAGGGGTAGCATGGTACCTCAAGTTTCCCTTCAGCTCTTCTTTCTGACCAGAAACCTTAAACCAGGAGCTCCCTGCCTCCTGCAAGTGCTCACAGCTAGCAGCATCCCTGCCCTACTGCTTCTGCACTCCCCAGTTGCTGGTTTCTTCACACTCAAAGCTCTTACTGTAATACAGCTGGGTCTGGAATTCCTAATCAGCAGAGTTTCCCTTAGTCTTTCTAGACTCAGACCCCTAACTCCCCATGTTGTAGAGGAGGTGAAAATATCTGTGATTCCTGCTGAGGTTCCAGCTGAACCCAGTTAGACTCAAAGGTCCCCACTATTTCCATGGAGCCATCCTAGAGGTGTTTGTATTTCACACTGCTTAAACCCCATTTTATGTTTTTTTTTTTCAGGTACTCTAGGGTTGTCCCAGGAAGAAACCTGTTCTGTCCAAAATCTATTTTTCACCAGTCTATGTTCACCCTGAGCTGCAAATTTGTTTTGTTTGTGGGGGAAATCTGGAGAGTTTGGAATTTTCTGACTTATTCTGCCATTTTTCCAGAATCCTCTCCCTAAGTATGATTTATTTTTGATATTCACATCTGTGCAACACTCAGAATGTTATTATGGTAGGATGTTTTAAAAATCGTATTGTAAACATTTAAATTTTCTTTTTTACATGCAAAAGTAAATACTGAGAAAAGTTCAGAGTAATGCCAAAGACTTTAAAAAGAAAAATTGTATTGAAGCAAATAGGTTTATTAATAATATATGGATTAGTTGCTTTTGTTACTATAAAGAATGCATTTAGTAATTTTTCTGAGTTATAATTATGTTTTGTAGAAATGGTCCCTATGTAAATACTCAGATAGATCTTTGGTCTCAGTACTGTGACTGTTCCCTTAGATCATACAAATTATCACCCATCCAAACTTGATGCTTCTGTGTAATTTTTGTTAATGCTTTTCTATGAGTTCACCATAAAGTGTCCACCTAAAAAACTGCCCTGCCCCCTCTTCCTAACATTGTTATTTACCACAGATACTGGCTGTTCACTACTTATCTTTTATTGTTTCCCAAAACATCTTTTTTATCATATATTTTGCAAAAAATATTCTTTATTCTTATATAATAAGGTAGATAACAACTTATAATTTAAAAATTGCCCTATTCTGTCTGATTATTATCTGTTTTATGGAAACCCAAAGTATAATTAACAAAAGAAATACAATTCTCATCTAATGAATCCTTTCTTTTTTTATTAAAGCTTTTTATTTTTCAAAATATATACATGGGTAATTCTTTGACATTAATTCTCACAAAATCTTGTGTTCCAATTCCTTCCCTTACTACATGCCCCTCCCTTAGATGACAAGTAGTCCAATATTTGGTAAACACGGTAGAAAGTATGTTAGATTCAATATATGCATGCATATTTATACACTTATCTTGCTACACAAGAAAAACAAATCAAACTGGAAGAAAAATGAGAAAGAAAATAAGATGCAAGCAAACAACAAAAAGAGTGAAAATGTTATATTGTGATCCACACTCAGTTCAAACAGTCCTCTATCTGGGTGTCAATGTTTCTACAAGATCATTTCAACTGGTCTGAATCATCTCATTATTGAAGAGAGTCACATCCATCAGAATTGATCATTGTGTAATCTTGTTGTTGTGTACAATGATCTCCTAGTAATGCTCATTTCACTTAGCATCAGTTCATGTAAATCTTTCAAACTCTCTCTGAAATCAGAGTTTTGTTTCTCATAGAACAATACTATTCCATCACATTCATATACAATAACTTATTCAACCATTCTCCAATTCATGGGCATCCATTCAATTTCCAGTTTCTTGCCACTACAAAAAGGGCCACAAACATTTTTGCATATATGGTCCCTTTCCCTCCTTTATGATCTCTTTTGGGCTATAATCCCAGTAGAAATATTGCTGTATCAAAGGATATGTACAGTTGATAACTCTTTGACCACAATTCCAAACTGATCTGCAGAATGATTAGATCAGTTCATAATTCTACCCATAATGTAGGTGTCCCAGTTTTCCCACACCCCCTCCAACATTCAGCATTATCATTTCCTATCTATCATCTTAGCCAATCTGAGACATGTGTAATGGTATCTCAGAGTTGTCTTAATTTGCATTTCTCTGATCAATAGTGATTTAGAGCATCTTTTCATATGATTAGAAATGGGTTCAATTTCTTAAACTGAAATGTGTCTGCTTATATTTTGGGATAATTTATCAATTGGAGAATGGCTTGAATTCCTATAAAGTTGAGTCAACTCTCTATATATTTTAGAAATGAAGCCTTTATCAGAAAGCTTCAATGTAAAAATGTTTTCTAGGTTTATTACTTCCCTTCAAATCTTGTCTGCATTAGTTTTGTTTGTACAATTTTTTTTTATTTAATATGATCAAAATTATCAATTTTGTGATTAATAATGATCTGCAGTTCTTCTTTGGTCACAGATTCCTTCTTCCTCCACAAATCTGAGAGGTAAACTGTACTATGTTCTTCTAATTTATTTATAATATTATTTATATCTAAATCATGAACCAATGAATACTTGCTTAAAACAAGTAAGAGTACTAAAAATGCTATATAGCAAATTATAATGGCAACTAGATGCCACAATACCTGTCTTGGAGTCAGAAAAATCTGGATATTAAATCCTGCTTTAGTTACTCACCAACTGTGGGACCCTGTATATATCACCTTTGGCTTCTTCAGTTTCCTTATCTGCAAAATAGGGCAAATAATAGCACCTAACTCCTAGATTATTGTGATGATAAAGTGAAATAATATTTTCAAAGTGCTTTGTAAACCATAAAGTACTAAATAAATGCTATCAACTATTATAATTAGTATCATTTCATTGACTGGTTCAAACTCTCCATTGTACTTATCTCTAGTAAGGAATTGGATTAATAGTACAAGTTAGGCAATTTGTTTTACCTATTATTGAAATATAAAAATCAAAAGAGAAGGAAAGTATCCTATTGGAGTTAATATATGGAGATTTTTTTTTGGTTCTATGTATTTCACTACAATCTTGTCCTTACAAGCCTTCTCACATTCTTTGAATTTTCCATAATCATTACACGATGATATAACATTGTTAATTTATCAGGTTTTTTAAGCTATTAACTAATTGATGATTATCTATTATTTTATCTATTTGTTACCACAAAAATGACACTAAAAATATTTGGGCACAAATTAGATGATTGTTTCTATCCTTGGTCTCTTCATCCAATAGTGGCATTGCTAAATCAAAGTGTCTGAAAAACTGATTCAATTTTCTTACTTATTGTCAAATTGTTATTCTGAATGTTTGGAGCCATTCACAATTCCAATAATAGTTTATTAACAGGTATGTTTTTTTGGTCTGTCTCTCTCTCTCCTCCTTGTCTTTGTTTATTAACACATTGAATGATGAAACTACAGGAATAATTTTAGTTTGCATTTCTCTTTATTAGTGGCTTTATTATATGGTCATTTATTTCTGCTTTTCTTTGTTCTTATATGTTCCCAATGTATAAGAATGTAACATATATAACATATAACATGTAAGACTATGTTCTTATATGTTCCCAACAATTTCCTAAATAGCTTTATATAAAAAAAAAATTTGACAGATTTGATGCATACTGTCTATCATTTATCATCTTTTCTAATTCCATCTTTGTATTTTTTTATAAAAAAGCTTTTACGTTGTTAATGTAATTGACAGTATTTGTGGGGGGTTTTTATTATACCTTTTTATTAACAGAACATATGCCAAGGTAATTTTTACAACATTATCCTGTACATTCACTTCTGTTCCAACTTTTCACTTCCCTCTCTCTACCTAGATGGCAAGCAGTCTTATACATGTTAAATATGTTATAGTATGTCATAGATAAAATATATGTGTGCAGAACTGAACAGTTCTCTTGTTGTACAGGGAGAATTGGATTCAGAAGGTAAAAATAACCTGGGAAGAAAAACAAAAATGCAAATAGTTTATACTCATTTCCCAGTGTTCCTTTTCTGGGTGTAGCTGATTCTGTCGATCACTGATCAATTGGAACTGAATTAGATCTTCTCTTTGTCAAAGATATCCACTTCCATCAGTATACATCCTCATACTTTCATAAACTGATGCTGAGTGAAATGAGCAGGACCAAGAGATCATTATACACTTCAACAACAGTACTATATGATGATCAATTCTGATGGATGAGGCCCTCCCCAACAATAAGATGGACCAAATCAGTTTCAATACAGCAGTAATGAACTGAACCAGCTACACCCAGCGAAAGAACTCTGGGAGTTGACTATGAACCACTACATAGAATTCCCAGTCCCTATATTTTTGTCTACCTATATTGCCTTCACAGGCTAATTGTACACTGTTTCAAAGTCTGATTCTTTTTGTACAGCAAAATAAATGTTTGGACATGTATATATATTGTATTGAACTTATACTTTAACATATTTAACATGTATTGGCCAACCTGCCATCTGGGGGAAAAGGTGGGGGGAAGGAGGGGAAAAGTTGAAACAAAAGGTTTTACAATTGTCAATGCTGGAAAATTACCTATGCAGGGGCAGCTAGGTGGCACAGTGGATAGAGCGCCAGTCTTGAATTCAGGAGGATCTGATTTCAAATCTGGTCTCAGACACTTAACACGTCTTAGCTGTGTGAACGTGGGAAAGTCACTTAACCCCATCCTCAGGGAAAAAAAAAAAAAAGAAAAAAGAAAATTACCTATGCATAATTTTTTTTTAAATTAAAATAAATTAAATTAAAAAAAAGAATACATCCTCATATAGTATCATTATTAATATGTATAATGATCTCCTAGTTCTGCTCATTTCACTTAGCATCAGTTCATGTAAGTCTCTCCAAGCCTCTCTGTATTCATCTTGCTGTCCATTTCTTACAAAACAATAATATTCCACAACGTTCACATAGCACACTTTACTCAACCATTCTCCAATTGATGGGCATTGATTCATTTTCCAGTTTCCAGTTACTACAAAAAGGGCTGCCACAAACATTTTGGCACATACAGGTCCCTTTCCCTTTAATATTTCTTTGGGATATAAGCACAGTAGTAGCACTGCTGGATTAAAGGGTATGCGCAGTTTAATAACTTTTTGGGCATAATTACAGATTGCTCTGCAGAATGGTTGGATTCATTCACAGCACCACCAGCAATGCATTAATGTCCCAGTTTTCCCGCATCTCCTCCAACATTCATTTATCTTTTCCTGTCATCTTAGCCAATCTGAGAGGTGTGTAGTAGCATCTCAGAGTTGTCTTAATTTGAATTTCTCTGATCAATAGTGATTTGGAACACTCTTTCATATGAGTGGAAATAGATTCAATTTCATCATCTGAAAATTGTCTGTTCATATCCTTTGACCATTTATCAATTGGATAATGGCTTGATTTCTTATAAATTAGAGTCAATAATCTATATATTTTGGAAATGAGGCCTTTATCAGAAACCTAAACTGTAAAAATGTTTTCCTACTTTGTTGCTTCCCATCTAATTTTGTTTGCATT
This sequence comes from Sminthopsis crassicaudata, assembly GCF_048593235.1. Taxonomy (NCBI): domain Eukaryota; kingdom Metazoa; phylum Chordata; class Mammalia; order Dasyuromorphia; family Dasyuridae; genus Sminthopsis; species Sminthopsis crassicaudata. Next base: position 338,188,872 of record NC_133617.1, on the reverse strand, counting down.
AGTTTTGTTTGTACAAAGACTTCTAAATTTGATGTAATCAAAAATTTCTGTTTTGTGATCAATAATGATCTCTAGTTCTTCTTTAGTCACAAATTCTTTCCTCTGCCACAAGTCTGAGAGGTAAACTATCCTATGTTCTTCTAATTTATTTAAAATCTTATTCTTTATGCCTAAATCATGGAACCATTTTGATCTTATCTTGGTATATGGTGTTAAGTATGGGTCTATGCCTAACTTCTACCATACTAATTTCCAGTTTTCCCAGGAGTTTTTGTCAAACAATGAGTTTTTATCCCAAAAGATAGGATCTTTGGGTTTGTCAAACACTAGATTGCTATAGTTATTGACTATTATGTCTTGTGAACCTAACCTATTCCACTGATCAACTAGTCTATTTCTTAGCCAATACCAAATGGTTTTGGTGACTGCTGCTTTATAATATAGTTTTAGTTCAAGTAAAGCTAGGCCACCTTCATTTGATTTTTTTTTTCATTAATTCCCTTGAAATTCTCAACCTTTTGTTCTTCCATATGAATTTTGTTGTTATATTTCTAGATCATTAAAATAATTTCTTGGGAGTCTAAATATTATGGCATTAAATAAATACATTAGTTTAGGGAGTATCGTCATCTTTATTATATTTGCTCAGCTTATCCAAGAGAACTTAATATTTTTCCAATTATTTAAATCTGACTTTATTTTTGTGGAAAGTGTTTTGTAATTTTGCTCATATAATTCCTGACTTTTCTTTGGTAGATAGATCCCCAACTATTTTATGCTATTGACAGTTATTTTGAATGGAATTTCTCTTTGTATTTCTTGCTGTTGGATTTTGTTGGTGATGTATAAAAATGCTGAGGATTTATATGGATTTATTTTGTATCCTGCAACTTTGCTAAAGTTATGAATTATTTCTAACAGTGTTTTAGTAGAATCTCTGGGTTTCTCTAAATATACTGTCATTTCATCTGCAAAGAGTGATAGTTTGGTTTCCTCATTACCCACTCTAATTCCTTCAATTTCTTTCTCGGCTCTTATTGCCAAGGCTAGCGTTTCTAATACAATATTGAATAATAATGGTGATAGTGGGCAGCCTTGTTTCACTCCTGATCTTACTGGGAAAGGTTCCATTTTTTCCCATTACATATGATGCTTACTGGCAGTTTTAAATATATGCTCCTGAGTATTTTAAGGAAAAGTCCATTTATTCCTATCCTTTCTAATATTTTTATTAGGAATGGATGTTGGATTTTATCAAATGCTTTTTCTGCATCTATTGAGATGATCATAGGGCTTTTGTTAACTTGGTTATAGATGTAGTCAATTAATAGTTTTCTTAATATTGATCAGCCCTGCATTCCTGGTATAAATCCTACTTGGTTATAGTGTATTATGGTAGGGATGATTTTCTGTAGTCTGTTTGCTAATATTTTATTTAAGATTTTTGCATCAATATTCATTAGGGAGATTAGTCTATAATTTTTTCTTTCTCTGTTTTCAGCCTACCTGGTTTAGGTTTCAGTACCATGTCTGTACTATAAAAGGAATTTGGTAGGACTCCTTCAGTTCCTATTTTTTCAAATAGTTTATACAGCATTGGAGTTCATTGTTCTTTAAATGTTTGGTAGAATTCACTTGTACATCTGGTCCTTGGGATTTTTTCTTAGGGAGTTGGTTAATAGCTTGTTCTATTTCTTTTTCTGAGATGGGGCTATTTAGACTACTTACTTCTTCCTCTGTTAATCTGGGCAAGCTATATTTTTGAAAGTATTCTTCCATTTTATTTAAGTTATAAAATTTATTGGCATAAAGTTTGGCCAACTAACTCCTAAATTGTTGCTCTAATTTCCTCTTCATTAGTGACAAGTTATCCCTTTTAATTTTTAAGAAAAACAATTTGATTTTCCTCTTTCCTTTTTTAATCAGATTTACTAAGGGTTTCTCTATTTTGTTTGTTTGTTTTTTTATAGAAGCAACTCTTAGTTTATTAATTAATTTAATATTTTTTTGTTTGTTTTTACTTTCAATTTTATTGATCTCTCTTTTTATTTTTAGAATTTCATGTTTATTGTTTGACTAGGGGTTTTTAATTGGTTCTTTTTCCAGAATTTTTAGTTGCAAGCCCTATTCATTAATCTTCTCTTTCTCTATTTTATTCAAGTAGAACTCTACATATATGAAATTTCCCCTTATTATCACTTTGGCTGCACTCTACACATTTGGTATGGCATCACATTATTGTCATTTTCTTGGGTGAAGTTATTAATTGTGTTTAAGATTTGCTGTTTCACCCAATCATTCTTTAATATTAGAGTATTTAGCTTCCAATTATTTTTTGGTCTATTCTCCCCTGACTTTTTATTGAAAGTAATTTTCATTGCATCATGATCTGAAAAGGATGCATTTACTATTTCTGCCTTTCTGCATTTCAATTTGAGGTTTTTATGTCCTAATATATGGTCAATTTTTGTATAGGTTCCATGAATGGCTGAGAAGAAAGTGTACTCCTTTCTGTCTCCATTTAGTTTTCTCCAAAGATATATCATATCTAACTTTTCAAGTATTCTATTTACCTCTTTGACTACTTTCTTATTTATTTTGTAGTTTGATTTATCTAATTCTGAGAGTGCAAGGTTGAGATCTCCCACTATTATACTTTTGCTGCCTATTTCTTCTTGCAGATCACTTAATTTCTCTTTTAAGAATTTAGATGCTACACCACTTGGTACATATATGTTTAATATTGCTATTACTTCATTATCTATGCTACCCTTCAGCAAGATATAGTTCCTTTCCTTATTTCTTTTAATTAGATCAATTTTTGCTTTTGCTTGATCTAAGACCAGGATGGCTACCCCTGCTTTTTTTTACTTCACCTGAGGCATAGTAGATTCTGATCCAATCTTTTATCTTTACTCTGTAAGTATCACCCTGCTTTAGCGTGTTTCCTGCAAACAACATATTGTAGAATTCTGGCTTTTAATCCAGTCTGCCAACCAATTCCTTTTTATGGGGGATTTATCCCATTCACATTTATGGTTAAAATGACCAATTCTGTATTCCTTACCATCTTGTTAATAATCCCTGCTTATGCTTTTCTTTCCTTTTCCCTTATCCCCTAAAAGTATTAAACTTGTGAGCACCACTTGCTTCTCACAGCCCTCCCTTTTTAGTATCCCTTCCTCCACCTTAGATTTCCTCCCCCAATCTTATCCCTTTTCCTCGTAATTTCTATATTTCCTTCTTTTTAGCTTTTCCCTTTTTACTTTTCCCCTCCCACTTTTCAATGAGGTGGGAGAAGTTTCACCATAATTTGAATATTTCTAATATTTTTCTCTTTAAGCCTGTTCTGATGGCAGTACGAGACACACTATGTTCATCCCCCTCCATTCTTTCTCTTTGAAATAATAAATTTCCTTTGCCCCTTCGTGAAATGTAGCACCCACACACACACTTTACCCTTTTCTAGGTACAATTTCCTTTCCACCTCAAGTTTCTAGAACAATGTATACATGTATCCTTTATATATCTTTATAGCAGAAATATAGTTCACAAGATTTCTTTTTACCTTTTTAGGTTTCCCTTGAGTTCTATATTTGTAGATCAAACTTCTTGTTTAGTTGCAGTTTTTTCATTAAAAAAAAAAAAAAAGATGAAATTCACCTATTCCGTTGAATGACCATCTTCTTCCCTGGAAAAAGATACTCATTTTTGCTGAGTAAGTTAGTCATATTCCAGGCCCTTTGATCCTTTAATGTGGAGGCTGCTAGATCCTGCATAATCCTTATTGTGGCTCCTCCATATTTGAATTCATTTTTTTTAGTAAATTAATTAGCAATATTTTTCCTTCATCTGATGATTCTGGAATTTGGCCACTATATTTCTTGGGTTTTGATTTTAGGATCCCTTTCAGTAGGTGATCAATGAATTCTTTCAATTTCTATTTTACTCTCTGTTTCTATAACAACTGGACAGTTGCATTTGATAATTTCCTGGAAAATAATGTCCAAGCTCTTTTTTTTTATCATATTTTTCAGAGAGTCCAATAATTCTCACATGTCTCTCTCCTGGATCTATTTTCCAGGTCTGTTGTTTTCCCAAGAAGGTATTTGACATTTTTTCCCTTTATTTCATTTGTTTTGTTTTGTTTTGCTGGACTGATTCTTGGTGTCTTCTTGAGTTATTCAATTCCATTTATTACATTCTGATTTTCTTTTTTTTTTTTTTTTAATTTTTTTTTATTATATATATATATATATTTTATAATATTATCCCTTGTATTCATTTTTCCAAATTACCCCCCCTCCCTTATTCCCTCCCCCCGACGACAGGCAATACCATACATTTTACATGTGTTACAATATAGTCTAAGTACAATACATGTGTGTGAATATCATTTGCTTGTTGCACAATAAACATTAGAATCCGAAGGTACATGCAACCTGGGCAGACAGATATTAGTGCTAACAATTTACATTCCCCTCCCAGTGTTTCTTCTCTGGGTGTATCTACCTCTGTCCATCATTGATCAACTGGAAGTGAGTTGGATCTTCTTTATGTTGAAGATTTCCACTTCCATCAGAATACATCCTCATACAGTATCGTTGTTGAAGTATACAGTGATCTTCTGGTTCTGCTCATTTCACTCAGCATCAGTTGATTTAAGTCTCTCCAACCCTCTCTGTATTCCTCCTGCTGGTCATTTCTTACTGAGCAATAATATTCCATAACTTTCATATACCACAATTTACCCAACCATTCTCCAACTGATGGACATCCATTCATCTTCCAGTTTCTAGCTACAACAAAAAGAGCTGCCACAAACATTTTGGCACATATATGTCTCTTTCCGCTCTTTAGTATTTCTTTGGGATATAATCCCAGTAGTAGCGCTGCTGGGTCAAAGGGTATGCACAGTTTGATAACTTTTTGGGCATAATTCCAGATTGCTCTCCAGAATGGCTGGATTCTTTCACAACTCCACCAGCAATGTATTAGTGTCCCAATTTCCCCACATCCCCTCAAACATTTGTCATTATTTGTTCCTGTCATCTTAGCCAATCTGACAGGTGTGTAGTGGTATCTCAGAGTGGTCTTAATTTGAATTTCTCTGATCAATAGTGATTTGGAACACTCTTTCATGTGAGTGGATATAGTTTCAATTTCTTCCTCTGAGAATTGTCTGTTCATATCCTTTGACCATTTATCAATTGGAGAATGGTTTGGTTTCTTATAAATTATGGTCAGTTCTCTATATATTTTGGAAATGAGACCTTTGTCAGAACCTTTGTTTTTAAAAATATTTTCCCAATTTGTTACTTCCCTTCTAATCTTGTTTGCATTAGTATTATTTGTACAGAAACTTTTTAGTTTGATGTAATCAAAATCTTCTATTTTGTGATCAATAATGATCTCTAGTTCTCCTCTGGTCATAAATTCCTTCCTCCTCCACAAGTCTGAGAGGTAGATTATCCTCTGTTCCTCTAATCTATTTATTATCTCCCTCTTTATGCCTAAATCATGGACCCATTTTGATCTTATCTTGGTATATGGTGTTAAGTGTGGATCCATATCTAATTTCTGCCATACTAATTTCCAGTTTTCCCAACAGTTTTTTCCGAATAATGAATTTTTATCCCTAATGTTGGAATCTTTGGGTTTGTCAAAGATTAGATTGCTATAGATGTACCCTTTTTTGTCCTTTGTATCTAATCTGTTCCACTGATCTACCGGTCTATTTCTTAGCCAATACCAAATGGTTTTGGTGACTGCTGCTATATAATATAGCTTTAGATCAGGTACACTTAGACCACCTTCCTCTGAGTTTTTTTTCATTAGTTCCCTTGCAATTCTTGACCTTTTATTCTTCCATATGAATTTTGTTGTTATTTTTTCTAGGTCATTAAAATAGTTTCTTGGGAGTCTGATTGGTATAGCACTAAATAAATAGATTAGTTTGGGGAGTATTGTCATCTTTATTATATTCGCTCGGCCTATCCAAGAGCACTGAATGTCTTTCCAATTATTTAAATCTGATTTTATTTTTGTGGCAAGTGTTTTGTAATTTTTCTCATATAATTCCTGACTTTTCTTTGGTAGATGGATTCCCAAATATTTTATACTCTCAACATTTGTTTGGAATGGAATTTCTCTTTGTATCTCTTGCTGTTGCATTTTGTTAGTGATATATAAAAATGCCGAGGATTTATGTGGATTTATTTTGTATCCTGCCACTTTGCTGAAATTTTGAATTATTTCTAGTAGCTTTTTAGCAGAGTCTTTGGGGTTCTCTAAGTATACCATCATGTCATCTGCAAAAAGTGATAGTTTAATTTCCTCATTTCCTACTCTAATTCCTTGAATCTCTTTCTCGGCTCTTATTGCCGAGGCTAGCGTTTCTAGTACTATATTGAATAGTAATGGTGATAGTGGGCAACCTTGTTTCACTCCTGATCTTACTGGGAAAGGTTGCAGTTTATTTCTATTGCATATTATGCTTACTGACGGTCTTAAATATATACTCCTGATTATTCTAAGGAATAATCCATTTATTCCTATACTCTCAAGAGTTTTTAGTAGGAATGGATGTTGGATTTTGTCAAATGCTTTTTCTGCATCTATTGAGATGATCATATGGTTCTTATTAATTTGATTATTAATATGGTCAATTATATTAATAGTTTTCCTAATATTAAACCAGCCCTGCATTCCTGGAATAAATCCTACTTGATCATAGTGTATTATCTTGGAGATGATTTTCTGAAGTCTTTTTGCTAATATCTTATTTAAGATTTTAGCATCAATATTCATTAAGGAGATTGGTCTATAATTTTCTTTCTCAGTTTTCGATCTACCAGGTTTAGGTATCAGTACCATGTCTGTGTCATAAAAGGAATTTGGTAGGACTCCTTCATCCCCTATTTTTTCAAATAATTTATATAACATTGGGGCTAATTGTTCTTTAAATGTTTGGTAGAATTCACATGTGAATCCATCTGGCCCTGGGGATTTTTTCCTGGGGAGTTGATTAATAGCTTGTTCTATTTCTTTTTCTGAAATGGGACTATTTAAGCAATTTATCTCCTCCTCTGTTAATCTAGGGAGCCTATATTTTTGGAGGAAGTCATCCATTTCACTTAAGTTATCAAATTTATTGGCATAAAGTTGGGCAAAGTAACTCCTTATTATTTCTCTAATTTCCTCTTCATTGGTGGAAAGATCCCCCTTTTCATTTGTAAGACTATCAATTTGATTTTCCTCTTTCTTTTTTTTGATCAAATTTACCAAAGGTTTATCTATTTTATTGGCTTTTTCATAAAACCAACTCTTGGTTTTATTTATTAATTCAATAGTTTTTTTACTTTCAATTTTATTGATTTCTCCTTTTAATTTTTGTATTTCGAGTTTAATTTTTGGTTGGGGGTTTATAATTTGGTCTTTTTCTAGCCTTTTAAGTTGTAAGCCCAATTCGTTAATCTTCTCTTTCTCAATTTTCTTCAAATAAGCCTCTAAAGATATAAAATTTCCCCTTATTACCGCTTTAGCTGCATCCCAAAGATTTTGATATGATGTCTCATCATTATCATTATCTTGGGTGAAATTGTTAATTGTTTCTATAATTTGCTCTTTCACCCAGTCATTCTTTAAGATGAGATTATTCAGTTTCCAATTACTTTTTGGTCTATTTACCCCTAACTTTTTACTGAATGTAGCTTTTATTGCATTGTGATCTGAGAAGAAGGCATTTATTATTTCTGCCTTCCTACATTTAATTTTGAGATCTTTATGTCCTAGTATATGGTCAATTTTTGTATAGGATCCATGAACTGCTGAGAAGAAAGTATATTCCTTCCTATTGCCATTCAGTTTTCTCCAAAGGTCTATCATACCTAGTTTTTCTAATGTTCTATTTACTTTTTTAATTTCTTTCTTGTTTGTTTTGTGGTTTGATTTGTCTAAATCTGAGAGTGCAAGGTTGAGATCTCCCACTATTATAGTTTTACTGTCTATTTCTTCTTGCAGTTCTCTTAACTTTTCCTTTAGAAAGTTAGATGCTATACCACTTGGTGCATATATGTTTAGTATTGATATGGCTTCATTATTTATGCTACCTTTCAGCAGGATATAGTTTCCTTCCTTATCTTTTTTAACGAGATCTACTTCTGCTTTTGCTTGATCTGAGATAAGGATAGCTACCCCTGCTTTTTTGGCTTTACCTGAAGCATAATAGGCTCTGTTCCAACCTTTTACCTTTACTCTGTATGTATCTCCCTGCTTTAAGTGTGTTTCCTGTAGGCAACATATTGTAGGGTTCTGCTTTTTGATCCAATCTACTATCCGTCTCCGTTTGATGGGATCGTTCATCCCATTTACATTTACAGTTAAAATTACTAATTCTGTATTTCCTGCCATCGTATTATCCCCAGATTATGCTTTTTTCCCTTGACCCCCCTGATCCCCCTCCCCGATATTTAATTTACAGACCCCCCTTGTGACGCGCAACCCTCCCTCTTTTTTTTTTTTTTTTTAATTTTTTTTAGGATCCCTCCCCCCTCCCTCCAAGTCCCTTCACTTATTCCCCTTTTCCTTTTCCCTTTTCCTCTCCCCCCTTTTAATGAGGTGAGAGAAAATTCTCTGAAAAACAAATATGTTAATTATTTACTCTTTGAGCCTCTTCTGATGAGAGTAAGATTCACACAATGATTCTCCCCCTCACTAAGTTCCCTCAGATATGGTGTATTTTCTATGTCTCTTCCTGGGATGTAGTTTCCCTCTTTTTATCACTCCTTCCCCTTTTTCTGAACCGACCTCCTTCCCTTTACTACACCCCCCTTTTTTTCTTTTATATCAGTAAAATCAAATTATCCTTGAGTATTTTTTATATACCCACAACAGAGTTACAGTTCTCAAGGGTTCTGTGTACCTTTTTCTGTTTCTCTTCAGTCTTGTGGATGTAGATCAAATTTTTTGTTTAAGTCTGGTTTTTTTCTTAGAAACATATAGAATTCCTCTGTTTCATTGAATGACCATCTTCTTCCGTGGAAAAAGATGCTAAACTTAGCTGGGTAGTTCATTCTTGGTTGCAGTCCTTGATCTTTTGCCTTACGGAATATCAGGTTCCAGGCCCTTCTATCTTTTAATGTGGAGGCAGCCAGATCTTGGGTGACCCTTATTGTGGCACCTTGGTATTTAAATTGTTTTTTTCTAGCTGCTTGCAGGATTTTCTCCTTTGTGTGGTAATTCTGCAGCTTAGCCACAATATTCCGTGGTGTTCTTTTTTTAGGGTCTATTTCAGAAGGAGTTCGATGAATTCTTTCCACATCTACTTTCCCTTCTGTTTCTATTATCTCTGGACAGTTCTCTTTGATAATTTCCTGTAAAATAGAATCTAGGCTCTTTTTTTGGTCATAGTTTTCTGGAAGTCCAATAATCCGCAGATTATCTCTCCTAGATCTATTTTCCAGGTCTATAGATTTTCCCAGTAAGTATTTGACGTTGTTCTCCAGCTTCTCATTTTTTTTGTTTTGTTTGACTGATTCTTGGGTTCTCTGTGAATCATTCATTTCTATTTGTTCCATCCTGACTTTTAAGGAGTTATTTTCTTCTTTCACAGTTTTTAGTTCTTTTTGTAAATGCCCAATTTCGTTTTTAAATGAATTATTTTGCTCTATTGAATTTTTTTCCATTTCCCTAATTTTTTTTTTTGAGAATTATTTTCTTTTTCCAATTCAGAAATTCTATTTTCTTGAGACTTTTTTATCTTTTCCAATTCAGAAATCCTACTTTCCTGTGTTTTTTTAACCTTTTCTAATTCACTAATTTTGTTTCCCTGCATCTCCTGTGAATTCTTTATTTTTTCCAACTCCAATTTCAGGACGTTGTTATTCTCTATCATAACTTCCCTTTCCTTGCCCCATTTTTCTTCGATCTCCCTCAATTTCTTAAGAGCTTCTTCTAGGAGAGAGTTATGTGATGGGGGGCAGGAATCGTTCCCCTTTAGGTTGTTATCTTCTGAATCTTTGCTGTTAACTTCCTCGGGGTTGGGTACCCGCTCTTTCTCTGTATAGAAGGAATCTATAGTTTTTCTAGCTTTTTTGCTCATACTTAAAAAATGTTTTGGGGTCTGTCCCTGGGGTAGGAAATTATTTACTTCTTTACCAGCTTCCTCCCAGACCGGATGGATGCAGCGGCCCCTGCGCCCGCGCTAAGAGAGAGCTCTGGGAGAGAGTTCCCCACCCCCTCCCTGGAAGTGCCTCAGAGGTGATTAGCACTGCTGTGCTTTGAGGGCGTAGAATAGTGAAGACAGCAAGAAGCTCAGCCTATGTGTCCGGGTGGGGAGTGGATGTCTGCAGCAGGTGACGTGAGAAGCCCCTGCGCTCAAACTGGAAGTGTCTGCCAGAAACCGCGGTCCCTAGTTCAAAGGTTCCGCTTCTCTGGGACTTCCTGGAGCTGAGTTCCACTCCCTCCAGCTAAGCTAGGCCGTGTGTGTTGCCTTGGGCCGTATCCACCCACTTGTCAGTCTCTTAACTATTCTCAGGAGGTAGCTGAGGCCACACCCCCTGGTGCCGAGTCTGCTGAGTCACCCCCAGGGTGGGTGGGTGGGGGGAAATCTAATCTGAGTTTTAAAATATTTTGGCTTTCTCTTCTGAACTGCTAAATAATTAGCAGAGAAGAGCTAACAGCCTGTGCCAGATTCCTTTACCTCAGTGGCTTCTCTGATCCCAGAGCCCCTCCCAGCGCAATGGGCGCAGTGTGCCCCTACCCCACCGTCTGTGCTGGTCTTTCTTATTCCTCCCCTGAGAACTGACCTTTCCTGTTGAAACTCCAGATTCTCTTCAGCTGGTAAGTCGTGCTTCCAGTCCTTGTGGTATCTATCAGTCCTGAGCTAATTTTGAGACTTAAATTTATCTAATTGGTTGTGAGGGAGTGAGGACGTTCACTGAGTCGTGTGTTTCTTCTCCGCCATCTTGGCTCCGCCCCACATTCTGATTTTCAATAAAGTATTTTCTTCACTCACTTTTTAATATCTTTTTCTAATTGTCCAATTGAGTTTTTTAAGTGAATTGTTTTAATTTATGAATTTTTTTCCATTTTGTCAATTTCATTTTTTAAAGAGCTATTTTCTTTTTCCAACTCACTAATTCTGTTTTTCAAGGATTTGATTTCTTTATCCATTCTATCTTTAAATTAGTGGGATGATTTATACAGACTCTGTTGCCAAGCTTCCCTTTCTTTTTCCCATTTTTCTTCTAACTCTCTTGTGAGAGCCTTTTTAAATTTCTTCTATGAGAGTCTTATGCACTGAGGACCAGATGATATCCCCCTTTGGGGATTCATCTAGAGACTGTCTGTTTTTTGTCTCCTCAGGGTTTAAATTCTGGTCTCTATCCATATAGAAGCTATCAATAGTTAGAGTGCACTTTAATTTTTTTCTCATTTTATCAAAGAAGTGTCAAAGAAAACAAACTAACAAGAAAAACAAATGGGCTGCTTTTTTTGGGGGGGTGAGGGGCTGGATGGTATTACCAAGCTTCCTCTACACACTGTAGGGGACAGCATCAAGGCACTAGCAGGACAGCAATGGCTGCATTGCATCTGTGCTCTGAGACTCTAAGAGCATTCTGAATCACTCTGGGTGGGTGTGGCCAAATCCTAAGAGACCCTAGCTTTTTGGGTTTATAGTTTTCACCCCCTGTGTTTTTAGCTTCTCTACTTGTTTACTGACTTGCTGCTAGGGCAAAGTAGCCAACACTGTTAAAGCTCTCTCCACAGAAACGAGATAAGAAATGAGATCATACCCCATCCCAAAAATTAATATATTTTCTTCCATTTTTTAATATTTCATTCTTATTCATAAAAAGCAATAATTTATTTCCTTTTCCTCATGGTTTATAATTTTAATTCTATTGTATTTTCTTATTAATAGCTTAAATTTTTAGAACTATGTCATATAAAGGACAGAGAAAGAGAATCCCCACTTTTTTCTTTCTAAATTACAAAACCTTTTAAAACTATTTTCCATCACAGAAATCATTATCTCTTGGTTTTAATTTTATAATTATTTTAATGTGTTATTTTATTGCTTATTATGTTTTGGTAATATCAACAAATGACAAAATCATATCCATGTTTATTTTTAATGAATAAGTAGTAGGTTTTTATTTTTTTAAGCTTCTCACTATTTCTATTGAATTAACTGTGGTTTTATTTCTTATTCCCTCATTTCCATATTGATTTTATGTCCCAAATGACCATAACAGTAGTTTAAATGCTTCCTATCTTCCCATTTAGAGTTTCATATGAATCATGAAACTTTCTTTTTACTTGTAATTCATTATGCAAGTATTTGTGTTTTTGCAGTCTTTTTTAATGGAAAATAGAGTCATTATATGGAGTTTTATAAATATTGAATATCCACTATTTATTGAACTATGTTCAAAGTAAATTACTGATGGCTAAGTTTTTACTGTAGTTCACAATGCTAATCACTGAGGATATAAAGAAAAAGGAACAACTACCATTGCTCTCAAGGATAAAAAAAATGTACATAATTCATATTCTCAGTAATTAATTGTCCTTTTCTATGACTATATATTCTTTTTTATCTTTCTTCATCTCATTTATTAAGAGCTAATGGTAGAGTTTTGGAATGGGTATGTGTTTGAAGGTTTTAACTACATAGCTAAAACAATTCATATAAGATTCCACTCTAATAATCTATCCTTACTTCTGGTTGCTCTGCCCAAAAGAATATAAATTTTGATCTCTGAAACTTCACAATATGTCTTAGGACCATTCCTTAAATCCAAATCATTTTGGTTCTCTTTGACTGACAAACATTAAGTACAGGCATAACCCTATTTGATCATTATTTGGTCCCTAATTGTCTCAGAAAGAGTGTAAATAGTAATTGTTTCTGGGTTTTATCCTTCCAGATTATTATTTTTTGACTAACTTAGAGAAGCTATTCTTGGCCTTATTTCTTACATAGTCTTAATCATTGATTAAGCACTGCCTTAGTCAAAAGGACTTGTTGAAGATTTCAGATTAAAAAAAGCTAAGTTTTTTTCACAGCATTCAGGGCAATCCCCAGTCTTCCTGAACTATATCTTTCCATTCAGATAATTCTAGAGGAAAAAGTGAGGTTGGTGAACTTCAGAACCCTCTCTCAATAATATCCAATTCATTTGCATTACCTTTCTGCTGATATGATTCTTTTTGAGAAGGAAGGGCAAACAACAGCAGTTGTCATTTGAAAAAAATAAAAACTTTAGTTTACCTGATATAATGACAACCTTTGTCATACAATTATTGTGAGGAAAGTAATTTATAAACTGTATGAAGTACCAAGAGAATCTATTATAGTCCCTCTTATAGAGAAAAGAAACAAATTTCAAAGATGTTAAGACCATACAATTACAATGAATTTTCTAGATTTGGTATATAAGAAGGTTTCCTAAAGTTTTATTATACTAAAATCTGTTTCTAATGACAGAACATTTATTCCTCTTTTTAAAAAAATGTTTGCCTTCCCTAAAACAGTTTTTACTTACATTCAACACTATTCTTTGGGTGACATTGTTTGTGAGTATTCCAAAAAACCATGAGATTTTTGTCCATGTTTATATATATAAATATAAATATAAATATATATATATATATATATATATATATATATATATATATATATATATATATATACATATATATATATATACATATATATATATATATATATATTTAAATATCTGAGCAGCAGAAGTTTTAGCTGGCTAATCAATGAATTCTGTGCTTTGAATTGTCTCTGTGACTATTCTCAAACACATGAAACTAAACTCTCTTTGACAGCTAAGTAGAAATATAAAATATGCCCTGTTAGGAGTAATACAATAAGGTAGAATGTTGATATAAGAACTGACACTTTACTCAGTGAAATATGTATCTTTCTCCTATATCTTGTGTTAGGACAGGCCAAAACACATGAGGTATGGTTTAGTCTAAGAAACAAGAAGAAAAAAAGTAAAGTGTTAGATTTCCTTAAAGAAGAATGTACTCTAAAGGAAAAGCACTATAAGAGTACCTAGCAAGTCATGAGAAGTATGAATTAATTGGAAAGTTTTCCAAACAATGTCTGCCTATTAAACAATTTTGTCCCTAATTGGTATGAGAATTTCTTATATTTGTATCATGCCCTTTATTTTGGAGATCCAAAGCAACAGAAAATAAAAAGTACTCAAGTGAAAGAAGTAATGCTGTTCTGTCTACTGCAAATTGCATGTTCATGCATGGGTATTTAAGGATTCTGTGTGGGGAAAAGTGTTGGTGTGTATAAGTATATTATGTTTTTGTGTATAGATGATTTTATTAGGAAATTTACTGACAAGTAAATTGATAGCACTCTATAGCAATTTGATGGATTAAAGCAGAAAATGCTAAAAAGTAGGACATGGACCTGAAAACAATATGAATAGGCAATATCTTCAATAGCTTGGTTTTGGGAATGAGAATTTTGGAATGCATTTTCAGGGTGAAATAATAAAGCATACCGTAGAGTGGTGATTGCAAACCAAAAAGAGAGACCAATACCCAATATACAAGGCTCACTGTGGATCTCATATTAATTTAGAACATGATATCATCTATACTATTTTATTTTGTTAATTATTTCCCAAGTATATAAATATATAAATATTATTTAGGTATCACTTTAGAATATTGTGGGCCTATAGGTCATCTTAACAGTCAGATAATATGAGCATTAACCATCTGATTTCAGAGTATATATTAGATTTATCTTCCTATGTGAATTGGTTTTCAATCGCATATTTTACTCAAAAGAGTTTCTCTATGAGTGGAAAGCACTTTTAACATTTTTTCCCTACAGTTTTAATAAATAAAAGGATGCTGGGAGAAATGGGTGGTGGGAATAAACTGTTTTTTAAAGGAATAATTAAATGAAATTATGACATGAGTATGGCAATGCCAGAGTTAAAACATATCAAAAGAAAGAGTTAATATATACTGTATGTCAAGAAATTTCACAACTTTAGAGAATTCTATGAACCTGCAATCAGAAGTAACATAGAAACATTTGGACAAAAATAAAAAGACAAAGAATTATGAAAATATACTGCAAAATGGAAGGAATGTATTCTATTTTCCTAATTCAGATTATGGAATTGGTACAAAGAATATTTAATAATAATGAGGCATTTCAATTATGTACATTTACTAGAATCTGATTCTAATAATAAAGTAGAGGTTAAATTCTTAATTTTGTCATAGTTCAACATATAACCTTCTGACACCATTCTCACATATTTGGACTAGAGTTTTGGATATAATTACCTTCATTTTATTTCTTTACATGTTCTTGATTAAAAATTTATTAACTCAGATGAAATGAAACTCCAACACTACAGATTTGCACTAATGGTTTTCTAATTAATAGTGAATTTGGGAGGCAATTTCTACTACAGTTTTCCCTAGAGACTTCAAAAAAATTTTTTTTGCAGTTTTAAAAATGACCTGGCATGCTTTTCTAATTCTAAATGACAAAAAAATTACAAGGTAAAGCTAATTAAGTATAAAGATTAAAAAAAAATCTTTGTTATAGAATGTTGGATCAATCTCATAAAGAAGATTTTTTAAGAGATAGATAAATATGAAATGTTGAATTTTGGAGGAGGGAAAACTCTTCACTTATGCAAGGTGAGTGAATAACATGGCTGAATAACAATTCTTCTAAATAATATTTGTAGGATTTTTTACATAATTAAACTTACCATGAGTCACTATTTGATGTTTGCAGCCAAAAGAGTTAATATTGCTCAGGTTACAGCAAGAAAAACTGTGAGTAGAAATAAGAAGGCAATAATCCTGCTTCATTCTTTCCTTATTGGAAAACACAGAGTGTAATTACTTTTTGTTCTGAGTGCCAGATTTTATGGCATATAGGACACCAATAAGCTGAAAAGCATCTACAAGTGGACAACTAGAATGAGGAAATGAATCAATAACATTCTATAGAAGTGAATGAAGAATCATTTTTATGAGCTTCCTATATGTCAATTAATATGCTGAGTAAGAGAGATAAAAACACAAAAGTGAAATCAATGTCTCTTATTAAGACATTTACATAATAATAGTAGAGATAACAGATATGGGGATATTATGACTGTGAGGATATTTTGGTAGTCATGTAATTGTAATCTTAGATTTGTCAATAGTAAATAAGAAGATATAGACAAAATTGGCTTTCTACATTACATTTTAGGAAAAAATACCTCAAAATTTAGAGAAAATGTGGTTATTGTGGTATAAATTAACTTCTAAAAGGTAATCAAGATCAATAATTATGGAAGTTTTAAAAATGAAATATGACTAATATTAACTAATATTAATGTTAATATTAATATTAACATATAAATATGACTAATCCAGATGAGGGAGCAAAATGTATTTTAATAAATAATATAGAAGCATACAAAAGCTATCTAATGATTTGACAAATTTTAAGAGACCATATTTAGGAGAGGTTACACACATCTATCTAAGCTCCTTTTTGCTCTCAGAATACTTTATTTCATGACAAGACTTCAAAATTAGGGCTTGACTGAAAAACACATGAATACATTACCAACAGAACATATCCTCGAAATTTGCCAGAAAAGGTCTGTTTTTTCTGGGGTCTGGGATCATTAGATCAAGTGCATACTGAAGGCAGGCAGACAGCAAGAGAACAACAGGCAGTAAAAGTATGGCAGGCAGTTCACACTGAGCAGAACTGAGAGGGGTAGGGTGTGACCTCAGCCATTTCTGCAGGGAGAAATTTACCACAATATGGCTATGTTTCCCAGGCAGCAAGTCAGTAGATTAGCTGAGAAGCTATAACCACAGGGAGTAAAGACTATAACCCCGAAAAGCTAGGGTCCCTGGGGACCTGGAGAGACTCAGCCCATTCTTAGAGCCTCAGAGCCCAGACACAGCACAGCCATTGCTGTCCTGCTAGTGCCTCACTGCTGCCCCCTGCAGTCTGCAGAGGAAGCTTGGTAATATCATCCATCCCCTCCCCCCCCAAAAAAGGCAGACTGAATTTGCTTTTTTTTTTTTAATAGTTGGTTTTCTTTAATTCTTCTTTGACAAAATGAGCAAAAAATTAAAGTGTGCTCTGACAATAGAGAACCCCTATAGGGATAGAGAGAAGACTTTAAACCCCGAGGAGACTAAAAACAGATTGTCTTCAGATGAATCCCCAAAGGAGGATATGATCTGGTCCTCAACACACAAGACTCTCATAGAAGAAATTAAAAAGGCTCTTAAAAGAAAGCTAGAAGAAAAATCGGGAAAGGAAAGGGAAGCTCGGCAAGAGGATCCAGATACATCATCCCACTCATTTAAAGATAGACTGGATAAAGAAATCAAATCCTTGAAAAACAGAATTAGTGAATTGGAAAAATAAAATAGCTCTCTAAAAAATAAAACTGGAGAAATGGAAAAAAAGTCCATAGAACAAAACAACTAACTTGAAAACTCAATTGGACAATTAGAAAAAAAAATTAAAAACAAAAAAAGTGAGTGAAGAAACTAATTCATTAAAAATCAGAACTGAACAAATGTAATTGAATGGCTCAAGAAGACACCAAGAATCAGTCAAGGAAAACCAAAATGAAACAATGGAAAAAATGTCAAAAAATGAAACCTTGGAAAATGTCAAACAAAGGGAAAAAAAAAAAAACCTTTCTTGGGAAAACAGACCTGGAAAATATATTTAGGAGAGATAATCTGAAAATTATTGGACTTACTGAAAAATATGATGAGAAAAAGAGCCATGACACTATTTTCCAGAAAATTATCAAAGAGAACTGCCCAGATGTTATAGAAACAGAAGGTAAAATAGACATTGAAAGAATTAATCAATCACCTACTGAAAGGGACCCTAAAATCAAAACTCCAAGAAATATTGTGGCTAAATTCCAGAACTATCAGACTAAGGAAAAATTACTATAAGCTGTTAGAAAAAAGCAAATCAAATATAGAGGAGCCACAATCAGGATTACTCAGGATTTAGCAACATCCACATTAATGGATCAAGGGCCTGGAATCTCATATTCTGAAAGTCTAAGGAGTTTGATATGCAGCCAAGAATAACTTACCCAACCAAACTGAGCATTTTTTCCCAGGGAAGAAGATGAACATTCAATGAAATAGAAGAATTTCATCTATTTCTTATGAAAAAAAAAAAAATAGAACTAAACAAAAAGTTTGATCTCCAAATACAGGACTCAAGAGAAACCTAAAAAGGTAAAAAGAAATCTTATGAACTATATTTCTGTTATAAAGATACATAACGAACACATGTACAATGTGTTCTAGAAACTAGAGGTGGAAAGGAAATTTTACCAGAAAAAGGGTAAAGTGGGGGTACTACATCTCATGAAGAGGCAAAGGAAATCTATTATATCTGGGAGAAAGAAGGGAGGGGGATGAACATAGTGTGTATCTTACTCTCATCAGAATTGGCTTGAGAAAAATATTAGACATATTTGATTTATGGAGAAACTTCTCCCACCTCATTGAAAAGTAGGAGGAGAAAAGTGAAAAGGGAAGGAGTAAGCTAAGCAGAAGGAAATATAGAAATTATGAGGAAAAGGAGTAAGAAAGGGGAAGGAACTCTAAGATAAGGGGAGGGATCCTAAAGGAGGACTGTGAGAAGCAAGTCCTGCTCATAAGTTTAAAACTTGGGAGGAGGGTAAGGGGGAAGGAAAGTAGAAAAGCATAAGCAAGGATTAACAAGATGGCAAAAAATACAGAATTAGTCATTTTAACCATAAATGTGAATGGGGCAAACTGCCCCATAAAGAGGAAGAGGTGAGCAGACTGGATTAAAAGCCAGAACCCTACAAAATGTTGTTTACAGGAAAAACACTTTAAACAGGGTATTACATAAAAGAGTAAAGTAAAAGGCTAGAGCAGAATCTATTATGCCTCAGGTGAAGTTAAAAAAGCAAGGATAGCCATCCTGATCTCAGATTAAGCAAAAACAAAAATTGATCTAATTAAAAGGGCACTACACCTTGCTAAAGGATAGCATAGATAATGAAGTAATATCAATATTAAACAAATATGCACCAAGTGATGTAGCATTTAAATTCTTAAAAGAGAAATTAAGAGATCTGCAAGAAGAAATAGACAGCAAAAGTATAATAGTGGGAGATCTCAATCTTGCACTCTCAGAATTAAATAAATCAAACCACAAAATAAATAAGAAAGAAATCAAATAGATAAATATAATACTAGAAAAGTTAGATATGATAGATCTTTGGAGAAAACTAAATGAAGACAGAAAGGAGTACACTTTCTTCTCAGCACTTCATGGAACCTATACAAAAATTGACCATATGTTAGAACATAAAATCCTCAAATTGAAATGCAGAAAGGCAGAAATAGTAAATGCATCCTTTTCAGATCATGATGAAATGAA
This sequence comes from Sminthopsis crassicaudata, assembly GCF_048593235.1. Classification (NCBI taxonomy): domain Eukaryota; kingdom Metazoa; phylum Chordata; class Mammalia; order Dasyuromorphia; family Dasyuridae; genus Sminthopsis; species Sminthopsis crassicaudata. Next base: position 338,169,389 of record NC_133617.1, on the reverse strand, counting down.
AATTACTTTCAATAAAAAGCCAGGGGAAAACAGAGTAAAAAATAATTAGAAACTAAACAATCTCATATTAAAGAATGATTGGATGAAACAGCAAATCACAGACATAATTACTAATTTCACCCAAAAACATTACAATAATGAAATGTCATATCAAAATGTGTGGGATGCAACCAAAGCGGCAATAAGGGGAATTTTATATCTGTAGAGTCCTACTTGCATAAAATAGAGAAGGTTAATGCATTGGGCTTGCAACTAAAAATGCTAGAAAAAGGAACAAATTAAAATCCCCCAGTCAAACACTAAACTTGAAATTCTAAAAACAAAAGTCAAGATTAATAAAATTGATAATAAAAAAACCTATTGAATTAATAAATAAAACTGAGAGTTGTTTTTTTGAAAAAACCAATAAAATAGATAAACCTTTGGTAAATCTGATCAGAAAAAGGAAAGAGGAAAATCAAACTGTTATTCTTTAAAATGAAAAGGGAGCACTTGCCACCAATAAAGAGGGAATTAGAGCAATAATTAGGAGCTACTTGGCCAAACTTTATGCCAATAAATTAGATAACTTAAATGAAATGGAAGAATACCTTCAAAAATATAGCTTGGCCAGATTAACAGTGGAAGAAGTAAATTGGTTAAACAGTCCCATCTTAGAAAAAGAAATAGAACAAGCTATTAATCAATTCCCTAAGAAAAAATCCCCAGGGCCAGTGAAGTCTACTAAACATTTAAAGAACAATTAAACCCAATGCTTCATAAACTATTTGAAAAAATAGGGATTGAAGGAGTCCTACCAAATTCTTTTTATGGTACAGACATAGTACTGATACCTAAACCAAGTAGGTTGAAAACCGAGAAAGAAAATTATAGACCAATCTCCCTAATAAATATTGATGCAAAAATCTTAAATAAAATATTAGCAAAAATATTACAGAAAATCACCCCCAAGATAATACACTATAACCAAGTAAGATTTATGCCAGGAATGCAAGGCTGGTCAATATTAGGAAAACTATTAATTGACTACATCTATAACCAAGTTAACAAAAGCCCTATGATCATCTCAATAGATGCAGAAAAAGCATTTGATAAAATCCAACATCCATTCCTAATAAAAACACTTAAGAGAATAGGAATAAATGGACTTTTCCTTAAAATCGTCAGGAGCATATATTTAAAACCATCAGTAACAATCATATTTATTGGGGGAAAAATGGAAACTTTCCCAGTAAGATCAGGAGTGAAACAAGGTTGCCTGCTATCACCATTATCATTCAATATTGTATTAGAAACACTAGCCTTGGCAATAAGAGTTGAGAAAGAAATTAAAGGAATTAGAGTAGGTAATGAGGAAAATAAATTATCACTCTTTGTCGATGATATGGTGGTATACTTATAGAACCTCAGAAATTCCACTAAAAAGTTATTAGAAATAATTCATAACTTTAGCAAAGTTGCAGGATACAAATAAATCCACATATATCCTCAGCATTTTTATATATCACCAACAAAATCCAACAGCAAGAGAAATTCCATTCAAAATAACTGTCTATAGTATAAAATATCTGAGAGTTTATCTGCCAAAGGAAAGTCAGGAATTATATGAGCAAAAATACAAAACACTTTCCACACAACTAAAGTCAGATTTAAATAATTAGACAAATGTTAAGTGCTTTTGGATAGGCCAAGCAAATATAGTAAAGATGACAATACTACCTAAACTAATCCATTTATTTAGTGCTATACCAATCAAGACTCCCAAGAAACTATTTTAACGACCTAGAAAAAATAACAACAAAATTCAAGAGGTCAAAATTTTCCAGGGAATTAACGAAAAAAAGAAAAAAATCAAATGAAGGTGACCTAGCTATACCTGATCTAAACCTATATTATAAAGCAGCAGTCACCAAAACCATTTGGTATTGGCTAACAAATAGATTAGTTGATCAGTGGAATAGATTAGGTTCACAGGACACATTAGTCAATAACTATAGCAATCTAGTGCTTGACAAACCCAAAAACCCCAACTTTTTGGATAAAAATTCACTATTTTGACATAACTTCTGGGCAAAAATTAGTATCACAGAAACTAGGCATGAACCCACACTTAACACCTTACACCAAAATAAGATCAAAATGGGTCCATGATTTAGGCATAAAGAACAAGATTATAAAAAAGTTAGAGAAATATAGGATAGATTAACTCTGACTTGTGGCAGAGGAAGGAATTTGTGACCAAGGAAGAACTAGAGATCATTATTGATCACAAAATAGAAAATTTTGATTATAACAAATTAAAAAGCATTTGTACAGACAAAAATAATGCAAGCAAGATTTGAAGGGAAGCAACAAACTGGGAAAACATTTTTACAATTAAAGTTTCTGATAAAGTCCTCGTTTCCAAAATATATAGAAAATTGCATCTAATTTATAAGAAATCAAGTTATTCTCCAATTGATAAATGGTCAAAGGATATGAACAGACAATTTTCAGATCATGAAATTGAAACTATGTCTTCTCATATGAAAGAGTGTTCCAAATCACTATTGATGAGAGAAATAAAAATTAAGACAACTCTGAGATACCAGTACACACCTGTCAGATTGGCTAAGATGACAGGAAAAAATAGTGATTAATGTTAGAGGGGATGCTGGAAAACTGGGACATTGATACATTGTTAGTAGAGTTGTGAATGAATCCAACCATTCTGCAGAGCAATTTGGAATTATGACCAAAAAGTTATCAAACTCTGCATACCCTTTGATCCAGCAATGTTTTCCTATGAGACATATTTCAAATAGATACTAAAGAAGGGAAAGGTACATGTATGTGCCAAAATGTTTGTGGCAGCCCTTTTTTTAATAGTTTTTATTTACCAGATCCATAAATGAGTAATTTTACAACAATGACAATTGCCAAACCCTTTATTCCAATTTTTCCCCTCCCCCCCCCCCGAAGATGGCAGGTTGAGCAATATATGTTAAATGTGCTAAAATATAAATTAAATACAATATATGTATACATGTCCAAACAGTTGTTTTGCTGTATAAAAAGAATGTGACTTTGAAATAATGTACAATCAGTCTGTGAAAGAAATCCAAAATGCAGGCTGACAAAAATAGAGGGATTGAGAATTCTATGTAGTGATTCATAATCATCTCCCAGAGTTCCTTCACTGGGTGTAGCTGGTTCAGTTCATTACTGCCCTATTGGAACTGATTTGGTTAATCTCATTGTTGAAAATGTGCACATCCATCAGAATTGATCATCATATAGTATTGTTGTTAAAGTATACAACAATCTCCTGGTCCTGCTCATTTCACTCAGCATCAGTTCATGTAAGTCTCTCCAGGCTTCTCTGAAATCATCCTGTTGGTTATTTCTTATAGAACAATAATATTCCATAATATTCCTATACCACAATTTATTCAGCCATTCTCCAATTGATGGGCATCCACTTAGTTTCCAGTTTCTGGCCACTACTGCCACACTGTGGCAACCCTTTTTGTAGTGGCTAGAAACTGGAAAATGATTGAATGTCTGTCTATTGCAGAATGATTAGTTAAATTATGATATATGAATGTTATGGAATATTATTATTCTGTAAGAAATGACCAGCAGGATGAATACAGAGAGGCTTGGGGAGACTTGCATTAACTGATGATGAGTGAAATGAGCAGAACCTGAAGATCATTATACACTTCAACAACAGTACTGTTTGAAGGTGTATTCTGATGGAAGTGGATATCTTCAATAAAGAGAAGATCTAATTCAGTTCCAATTGATCAATGATGAACAGAATCAGCTACACCCAGAGAAGGAACACTGGGAAATAAATGTAGACTACTTGCATTTTTATTTTTCTTCAGTTATTTTTTTTAACTTCTGAATCCAATTCTTCTTGTGCAACAAGAGAACTGTATGGTTCTGCACACATGTATTGCATCTAGGATATATTATAACATATTTAATATGTATAAGATTGCCTGCCAACTAGGAGAGGGGGTAGAGGGATGGAAGGGAAAAGTCAGAAGAACAGAAGTGAGTGCAAGGGATAATGTAAATAATTACCCATGCATATATCCTGTCAATAAAACGTTATAATAATAAAAAAGACTATATTTAAATAATGAGTAGCAATTCATGCAACCAAACCCAAATACAAAACAGTGTTATAACCACCAAAATGGTATCAGAATTTTGAATGCCAAATTGAGCTGAGACTAGATAAATATATTTATGATCTGAAAAGTAGAGAGTGAGGTTATAGATTCAGACCAAAAAAATGAACAAGTAAAGGATAATGTAAAGGATTACACAATTTTAACAGATGGCAATGAAAAAATAGAACTACTCAACTTATTTTCCTTATGCCTTCTCAACTGATGATAACAAATTTTAAACTGTATGGAATGGAACTGGTATTATTTATCTTTTGTAAAAGAAGATTTTTGTTCTTTACTTAAGAAGGCTTTATTTTACCTTCCTCACACTTCATCCCCCTTTTGGGAAAAGAAATAAAAGAAAACCAAATATACAAAACAAATATTGATAAGAAGAAATTGAAAACCAAGACTGGAAAGAAGATATAACATTTATCACCTTTGAATGATATTAAATATCTATAATTTGATGAGTTGCCTATCTAGAAACTAAAAGAATTTGCAGGCATGATTGTAGAACCATGATTTAGAATACTGAAAAAGATAAATGAAATGGAAAAGTTTCAGAATACTTGAGATAGGAAGCTGTCACATGGGTGATAATGATAACCTCAAGAGAGAGAAAAGTTTTAAAGAGACATGGTTTGGGGTAAAAGTCAGTTATGATCTGGGCTTGTTTAGTATAATATTCTTATGGGACATTGAATTGGAAATAAGGAACAGACCATTCTTGCTGTAGGTTTGGACCTTAGGAGCTAATGAAGTTAGAGAGGTAGTTTAAAAAAAGAAATAAGATCCATGACAAACCCATAGGAAACAAACAATTAGGAGATATAATATAGCTGGTGTATCAACAAAGGCTGTTAAGAAAGTGAGAGGAGAACTTAGAACAGTGTCATGGATGTTCTAGAAATTATTCCTAAATTCCCTAATTCTTGATGATTTATGGCCTTTAAAGGCCTACTAACACAGTGCCAGAACTAGAGTATATGAAGTAAGCAGTAACATAAGACACAAGAGGTTTAGTTTAGTTATCTTATTTTTAACATATACATAAATGGTTTTATATTCATAATTATACATAAATATTATATGTATATAAATACCTATATATAGTGTGTATACATATATACACATAATATACTTATATAAATACACATGGGTGATTTTTACAACACTGACAATTGCCAAGCCTTTTGTTCCAATTTTTCCCCTCTTTCCCCCCATCCTCCTTCCCCAGATGGCAGGTTGACCAATACATGTTACATATGTTAAAGTATAAATTAAATACATGTCCAAACAGTTATTTTGCTGTACAAAAAAAAAATCAGACTTTGAAATAGTGTACAATTATCCTGTGAAGGAAATAAAAATTGTGGGCGGACAAAAATAGGGGTATTGAAGATTCTATGTAGTGGTTCATAGTCATCTCCCAGAGTTCTTTCACTGGGCATAACTGGATTCAGTTTACTACTGCTCTATTGGAATTGATTTGATTCATCTCGTTGTTGAAGATGGCCATGTCCTAGATATCTTTTTTACAATGAAGGTAATACACTAGTAAATATTCCAACCTTATCTAGGACATATGTGTACCTTGTTTTATGATTCCCTGACTTTATAAAGAGATGAAGAATTTCATGAAAAGAACTTATGAATAGGAGAAACTCAAATCTAATATTATTATCCTCCCTTTAGAGAAAGTGGACATATTTTATCTTACTAGATAAGACATAGTCAAGATCTAACAAAGATAAATATAAAGAACCACATTAAGCTATGTCTAGAACTGCAAGTCCTAAGAGAAGGAAAAGTGTTTCTGTAATAAGATAATTCTAGAGCTAGACAGAATTTCTAGACATCATCTTCTATAAAATAAATGCATAATCTAAATGTCCTCAATAGGAGGGAATTTCTTAAATATTTCTTCTTAAATATTTCTAGGTAATGAGATTTTATAGTCTCTTGAAAAGGATTAACATGTTTATATGAAAATTCTTTATATTCATTGCATCTGCTTCCTTTCCTAGAACATGAATTTCTCTAAATGACATACCACCTTAGTTAGAAAATCAGTATCTAAAACTGTGCCTCCCACTGAGATACTTAGATGGATGTGTGACCTCAGAGGTACAATAAAGTCCCTAAAATAAATTCAAAATAATCAAAAAGTCAACCAACAATCATTTATTAAATAGGTATTATTTGTCATGAATAACATGAGGTACTTTAGACACAAATCTGGAAATTGAACAATCTCTCCCCTCAGAGTACTCACTCACTTTCTATTAGAGAAAACACTATTTACATCCATTAATATATACTATATATGTAGAAAGTAAATGTAAGGCAATCCAGAAGGTAGGCCTAATATCGGAAAAGACACCAAAGAAATAGGAAGTAGTATTCAAATAAAGCTTTGAAAGAAGCAAGGGATCCTAAAAGGAGGGTGTGAGGAAGATGTATATTTCACTCTGAGAAATGCATGGAGATGAGACTAAGAAGGTTATATATGAAGATGAATAACAAGCCTAGTATGACTGAACTATAGAACATATGAATGCAAATAATATAGTAAGTTGAAACCAGATGATGAAAAAATTAAAAATGACAAATAGAAGAGTTTGTATTTGATGCTAGAGGTAATAGGAAGCTACTGAAATTAAATCAACAAGGAAATGATGTGGCTGGTCTTGTGCTTTAAGAATAATCCTTCCACGGTCAAATAGAGAATAAATTGGAGGAAAAAAAAAACTTGAGGGTAATCAGGGGTTTATTTCCATGGTCCAGGCAAGAGAAAATGAAGGTCTGAACTAAAATGGTAAGTATATGAGTGGAGAGAAGGGGACAGATTGGAGAGTTGCTAGGGAATTAAAATTTATAAGATTTAGCAGCTTTTTGATTATAAATGAAGAAAGAGAATGAATTCTAAGGCTGCAAATCTGGGCAGTCAGAAAGAGTAGTACATTAGATTGAGAAAATAATGAGCTATGTATTAGACATGTTAATATTTCAAAGATAGAGTGTATCCAGTTTGAAATGCCTACTTCTCAGTTAGTGTTATGGGAATGGAGACTATGAAAGAGAATTCAGGGTTTATAGACATCAAAATCATTGTCACAGAGATGAAATTATTAAATGAGAGAGGATAAAGAAATAAGAGATGAAGGCTTGGATATGGGCTTGGTTATACCACAATTAGACGTATGAATTATGTAAAAGAAAAATGCTGAAAATTTAATTATTAGATAAATAAAAGTTTAACTAACAGAGAATAATATCATGGAATTTCAATGAGTAAATATGCAAAAGTAAGGGGGAAGTAGACAAGGCAAATAGTTAGAAAGGAAGGGGAGGAAGGAAGAAAAGTATAGAAGAAAAAGGAAGGAATGATGAAAGAAGAAGGAAGAAAAGAAATATATACTTAATAAGTACCTACCATTCTGAGTACTTATTATAAATATTAATTTTTGAACCTTACCCAAGAAATTAGATGCTATTATATCCATTTTACAGTTGAAAAAACTGAGGCAGAGAGGGTTAAGTGACTTGCCCAGAGTCACATAGCTAGTAAGTATCTGAAGCCAGGTTTGTATTCAGGTTTTCTTAACTTTAGCTTCAGAACTGTAACCTGCTGTATCAAGAAGGATTAAGAAAAGACACCTTTGGTTTGACAATTAAGAAAGCTGCATTACTTTTAAGACAGCAGTTCCAATTAAATGATAAAGTTGGAAGTCATTTAACAAGCATTTTCAAGTTAATAAAAACTAATAAGAACTGATAGTAACTGAGATTTTAGTATCAAAACTTAAATATTTCCCACCTTAAAGCACCTTGTATTTCACAGGTTCTTCTTTTTTGGTGAATATCATAACTCCCTAAACCTCATCATCATTGAAATTCTCATCTGTAGCATTACACAAATGCTCTACATTGGATATATTCAGTATGCTGAAGGCTGTTTTTAATTCATCTACTACATGAATTTCATGTTAAATAATATTCGTGCACAGTGTGAATATTTGTTCCCTCCTGTTTTATGATAAGTTTATTTCTATGAAATCAAAATAATAAAATTGTTCAAATTATTTGGCCTCAAGCTATTTTTTAAAAAGCAATTGAACTGGAGAAAAAGGACTAAAACAGATGCTCCACATAGTATATTTGAATCCTGGCCAGAATTCCTAGCCATTTTCAAATTCTTCTAGCTTATTTTTCCTTGGCAATTTCAATCAGATGAAATCTTTCTAGTATCTTGAAGAAGTTTATACTCAGAGAGCTGCTGAAGGGCCAGTGTGAAGTTATCTATGATGAAGGTTATCAAAAGAGTAGCTCTGTGGTGTGTTTGTGTGTGGGGGAGTGGTGTGTGAGAGAGACAGAGAGAGAGAGAGAGAGAAAGTGTAGTTATGTGTATTCATGTAAAAGAGATAGACAAACCATTTTTCCTGTGACTCAGTACATTATAAGAACTTTAAATTATAAAAAATGAAAATAAAGAGAAAGAAAAATATCTATGATATTTCATTATAAATTCCCAGAGGTTAAAGATTGTACATTGTCTTCAGTTCTTTCAAAGTATTTTTTTCATATAGCAAAATGGCTATAAAGATAAGAGATATAGGTCTTCCTATAAGTGAGATATTTTCTTTTTTATTATAAAGTGAGATATTTTCTATAAAAAGGGGAAGAAGGCACAGGTACAAAAAAGTGATAAATGAATATATTTATCCAATGCAAATTTCTTATGTTCTTATAAGTTTTTTGACTACACTAGTTCTGATCAGCTGCCTGGGAGTGAGGATAGCAGAGTAGATAGTGTATTGTTGACATTCTTCTAATGATGAAACATATTTTAGAGGAAAGGCACCAATGTAAATATGTGATTTCCTAGGAGGACATATCAGGTAGTATCTAGGGAGCTGGATTTAACTCTTTGAAGATATGGGTTCAAATCCTGTTTCTGGCATATACTGGCTATGAGACTCTTGATGAGGTACTTACAGACAGAAGAATAGTCAGTATTAAACCCAAGGGGAATTTCATCAAGTCTCTAGTAGCAAAGTAGGGATAGGAACATGATGGAATTTGCTGGCTTATCTACAGATTGACCTTCATAGAATATTTCTTTCTCCTAAGGGATTTTCTGTTATTTTTCCCTAGAAGGTGGAACTATGAGTTTTCTTTTTATAAGCTGGAAAAAAAGGAGATCAGGATCTCTTATAAAACTCACTAACTTGACCTTCATAAAGATGCAGGGCACTGAATATTCAGTTTTCATGATTGTGCACAGTCTTATGTAAATTAACCTTTGAGCTAAGAATTACACAGAGCAGATGCCATCCTGCCTTGGTAAAAACCTGGGAGTTTCCTATTCCAAAGAAACCAGGATTTTGGTCATTGTCCCAGACCAACACACACACACACACACACACACACACACACACACACACACACACATACACACACGGGGAAGGGAAAGAAAATATAATTTTTCTCCACCTGTAATGTTTTTTATAATGATGAATTTACTCAGTATGAATTTTACCTGGACCAAAATGATTGAGCTATAGCAACAACTCAGCTGAATTCTCATTACATTCTCCCTTCAAATGACTTTAAAATAATCTCACTAATCAAATTTTATCTTCAGAACCTTCAAAATGCCAAAGTAAGATATTTCCCCAATATAAGACAACTTAGGAGGTTGGGCAGAGAGATCTGTGACAATGGGATGGCAGCCAGCCTAGAATGAGCACAACAGCAACACCAATAAAGGAACTTGGAGGCAGGAATGAGAACAGCAAAATGTGCTTCTGGACCTCTCAGACCAGAGATGAGAAGTTGGTCAGATAATAAGGAAAGGATTACATGGGACTCTTTTCTGGTTCTTGGTGTAGCTCATAAAGGTTTGTACCTCTATTGTTTATATGCAGTTCTGCCTTGCAGTTCCAAGGCAAAGAAGAGAATTAATACTTATAGATTCAGGAGAAAATGGTTTCTGGTCACACTTCAAGTTAGTTGCATTGGTATTTGAAGAGGAACATGAACCCTTCCTGGGCAAACACCAGAATTCAGACCAGGAGAGCCATGACTACAACTCTCACCAGACCAAACCACTTAGATAGCATCAAAAAACTTGTAGACCCCCAGAACTATCTTTGAAATAGCAGCAAGAAAAATCTAAAGTTTGGAACAATGTTCTACAATCCAAGGTTGAATAGAGCACAACTGTACATGAAGTTCAAAATCAAGGGAAAAAAACTGGGAAAATTAGCAAACAAACAAAAACTTAACCACAAAATATTATTATGGTCATAGAGAAAACCAAGACATTAATTCAAGGAGAGTAGTGGGAAAATACACATAAGCAAAACCACAAAATAATAATAAATGGACAAAAACCAAAAAGAATTCCTAGAAGAGTTAAAGAAAGGTGGGGGGGAGGGGAGGAGGCAGAGCCAAGATGGCGGAGATGCAAATTTCTAAGCTCCTCTCATGCCCTCTGGATCAATTATTAAATTCAGCCTCAAAAATAGCACTTGACTGGTAAAATTCACGAAGACTAAAAGTACAGTTTACTAGCTGAAGACAATCTGGAAGTCTTTCAGAAAAGGAGGTTTGTCCTGAGGGGCCGGAGCAGATCAGTGCAAGCTGGGAGATGGAAGAGGCTACCAAACAGAGCAGATTGGGGGAGGGTGTGGCTCTGTGGTTAGAAAAATTACAGACGATTTTGGCATAAGCTGATTGCTCTGGCTTGGTTGCAAAACAGCAGACCAGCAGAGAAATTAAAGCCAAAGGAAGAGGGTACTCTAAAAAAAGCACCAGAAACTAACAGGATATGTCTATACCCACCCAAAAGCAGCAATGACTCAGCACAGCCCGCAACACACCTGTGCAGCCACATTCTGCAGTAAAGGGCTTTTCCTAGAGCAGTTACAAATCTGCATGGCAGGGGGGCACAGCCCAGGCAGCCTCTAATCTGCACAGTGAGGGGCTCAACCTGGGGCAATAGAACTTTCATAGCAAGACTTTGCTGCAAGTTTTGGCTTGGGGCAGTGACATTTACACTGCTCAGTCTCTAGCCCAGGGCAGTCACTAATTCCCACAGCAGAGTTCTTCACTGGGCATTTCCATTGCTCAGCACTTGCTAATCAAGTCTGAATCACTTCTTGTAGGGAACCTTTTCCCAGAGCACTCCCATACATCACCACTCTTTGCAGCCTATTGGCACCTATCCTTGCTTTGTAGAGGAAGCTGGCAATCTCATTGCCCTGAAGACAGACCCTACAGTTAAATGAGTAAAAAAATCAAAAGGATTATCGATAGCTTCTATACAAAAAGAGAGCAGAGACTAATAGCAAACAGCATCCAGATAATACCCCAAATAATGCTCTGCTAGAAAAGACTATTAAAAATCTCAAAAGACAGTTGGAAGAAAAATGGGGAAAGAGAAGCTATACAAGAGAGTAACAACTTCCTGAAATGTGAATTGGAAAAGATAAAGAATTCCCAGGAATTGCAGAGAAACAGAATTTGTGAATTAGAAAAGGCAAAGAAATCAGAGGAAAGTAGGATTTGTGAATTAGAAAAAGAAAATAACACTAAAAAAAAAATTAGTGAAATGGAAAAAATTCCATAGAGCAAAACAACTCATTTAAAAAGTCAATTGGACATATACAAAAAGAAGTAAAAAAAAAAAAAAAAAAAAAAAAAAAGGCTAATGAAGAAAATAACTCATTAAAAATCAGAACTGAAAAAATAGAAATGAATGATTCATGGAGACAACAAGAATCAGTCAAGCAAAAAAAAATAAAAATTAGAAAAAAAAAAGTTAAATATCTACTTGGAAAAATGACAGACATGGACAATAGATCTAGGAGAGATAATTTGAGGATTATTGGACTTCCCAAAAATAATGATGAAAAAAGGAGCTTAGATACTATTTTACATGAAATCATCAAAGAAAACTGCCCAGATGTAATAGAATCACAAGGAAAAACAGACATTCAAAGAATTCATTGAACACCTTATGAAAAAGACCCTAAAATAAAAACCCCAAGGAACATTGTGGCCAAATTTAAGAACTATCAGACTAAGGAAAAATATTACAAGCAGCCAGGAAAAAACAATTCAAATACTGAGGTGCCACAACAAGGATCATTCAAGATCTGGCTGCCTCCACATTAATGGAACGAAGGGCCTGGAATCTGATATTCTGAAAGGTAAAAGAACTTGTAATGCAGCCAATAATAAACTACCCAGCTAAGCTGAGAATTTCTTCTATGGAAGAAGATGGAAATTTAATGAAACAGATGAATTCTATAAGGAATTTCTAAGGGAAAAAAAAAAGATCTAAACAAAAAGTTTTATCTCCAATCATAGGACTCAAGAGAAGCAGAAAAAAGTAAAAGGAACTCTTGAGAATTGTATTTCTGTTGTGGATATACATAAAAACTACATGTATATTTGATTTTACTGATATAACATAAAAAAGGGCAGTAGAAATGGAAAGGGAATAGTGTCAGAAAAAGGGGAATGGGGGGACAAAAAGAGGGAAACTACTTCCCATGAAGAGGCAAAAGAAACCTATCATATCTGAGGGAATTTAGAGAGGGGGAGGAACAGTATGTGAATCTTACTCTCATCAGAGTTGGCTCAAAGACAAAATAATTGACATATTTGTTTTACAAAGAATTTTATCTCACCTCATTAAAAAGGGGTAGAGGAAAAGGGAAAAAGAAAAGAGTAATAAGGGTACAAGAAAGGAGAAGAGATTCAAAGGGGGGAGAGAGGGATCCTAAAGAAGGTGAGAGGTGTAACACAAGTGGGGCCCATTACTTTAATACTGGGAAAGAGGGCTAGTGGGAGCAAGAAAAAGAAAAGCATAATCTGGGGATAATAAGATGGCAGGAAATACAGAATCAGTAATTTTAACCGTAAATGAGAATGGGATGAAATTTCCCATTTAGCAGAGGTGAATAGCAGATTAATCAAAAGTCAGAATCCTACAATATGTTGTCTACAGGAAACACATTTAAAGCAGGGAGATACATACAGAGTAAAGGTGAAAGGCTGAAGCAGAATCTATTATACTTCAGGTGAAGTCAAAAAAGCAGGGGTAGCCATCCTTATCTCAGATCAAGCAAAATCAAAATTTGATCTAAATAAAAGAGATAAGAAAGGAAACTATATGTTGCTAAAGGGTACCATAGACAATGAAGTAATATCATTACTAAACATATATGTACCAAATGGTATAGCATCTACTTCCTAAAGGAGAAGTTAAGAGAGTTGCAAGAAGAAAAAGACAGCAAAAGTATTAAAGTGGAAGGGGTATAGGCAAGATGGTGGAGAAGGCACATGCAATATTCTAAGCTCCTCTCATACCTCAGGACCAGTCTTTGAATTCAGCCTCAAAAATAGCACTTGACTGGAGAAATTCATGAAGATTAAAGGCACAACAAATTACTAGCCAAAAATAATCTGGAGGACCACCACAGCAGGTTGGTCTTGAGGGGCAGGAACAGACCTGCACAGCAAGAGAGATAGGAAATACTGGGGTACTGAGCATACCAGGGACAGGGGTAGGCTCTGCGGCTAGAAGAGTAGTGGAAGCAACTGTGCCATAGGCTGACTGCTTTGCCTTGATTGTAAAGCAGTGGACCAACAGGGAGATTAGAGCCAAAGGAACAGAGTACTCTAAAAATGCCAAAACCTTACAGAATCTGGCTGTACCCACCCCAAATTGTAAGTGACTCAGCAAAGACCAGCACAACTGTGTAGCTGCACACTAAAGCACTCAGGGCAGCTGCAAATCTACACTGCAGGAGGGTGCAGCTAGGGGCAGCCTCTAATCTGTACAGTGGAGGGCTCAGTCTAGGGCAATAGAACTTACTCAGTGGGACTGTGCTTCCCTGGGCTATTCACTGGGCAACTACTAATACCCACAGCCCTACAGCAGGCTTTGGATTGGGGTACTGACACTTTCACTGCTCAGCCTAGTTATTAATCTGCACAGCAGGATTCTTTGCAGGGCATCTCCTCCTCCCCCCCAACAGCAGCCTGAGTCCTTTCTGTTCTATTTCCCAGAGCACTCACACATCTGGCCACTCTTTGTAGCTGGTTGTCAGACCTTCCATACACTTATCCCTGTTCTGCAGAGGAAGCTGGTTACCTCCTGGCCCTGAAGGCAGATACTACAGGCTTTAAAAGAATGAGTAAATAATTAAACAGATGATTGATAGCTTCTATACAGAAAGAAAGCAGGTTTTCAACACCAAAGAGACTAATAGAAGACAGTCTCCAGACAATTGTTGGTCCACAACACAAAAGGCTCTCCTAGAAGAGACTATTGAAAACCTTAAAAAAATTTAAAAGAAAAATGGGGAAAGGAAAGAGAAGTTATGCAAGAGAGTTAACAACTTCCTGAAATATGAATTGGAAAAGGTAAAAAATAAAACTCCCAGGAAGTGCAGGGAAACAGAATTTGTGAATCAGAAAAAGTAAAGAACTCCCAGGAAAGTAGGATTTGTGAATTAGAAAGAGAAAATAACTCACTGAAAAAAAAATAGTGAAATGGAAAAAAATTCCATACCGCAAAACAACTCATTTAAAAACTCAATTGGACATATAAAAAAAGAAGTAAAAAAAGCTAATGAAGGAAATAACTCATTAAAAATCATAACTGAACAAATAGAAAGGAATGATTCCTTGAAACATCAAGAATCAATTGAGCAAAAAAAAAAAATGAAAAAATAGAAATATTACAGAAATATTACATATCTAATGGGAAAAACAACAGACCTGGAAAATAGATCTAGGAGAAATAATCTGAGGATTATTGGACTTCCAGAAAATTATGATGAAAAAAATAGCCTAGATACTATTTTATAAGAAATCATCAAAGAAAACTGCCCAGAGCTAACAGAACCAGAAAGGAAAATAGGCATTGAAATAATTCACAGAACACTTTCTGAAAAATACCCTAAAAAAACTCTCCACAGAATATTGTGGCTAAATTTCAGAACTATCAGACTAAGGAAAAAATATTACAAGCAGCCAGGAAAGATCACTTCAAATACCGAGGTGCCACAAGAAGGGTCACTCAAGATCTGGCTGCATCCACATTAAAGGATCGAAGGGCCTAGAATCTGATATTCCGAAAGGCAAAAGAACTTGGAATGCAGCCAAGAATAAACTACCCAGCTAAGCTGAGCATTTTCTTCCATGGAAGAAGATGGACATTTAATGAATCAGATGAATTTAATTTTTTTCTAAGGAAAAAAAAACAGAACAAAATAAAAACTTGTATTTCCAGCAATAAGATTTAAGAGAAGCAGAAAAAGGTAAAAGGAACTCTTTAGAACTGTATTTCTGTTGTGGATATAAATGAAGTCCACATGTATAATTTGATTTTACTGATATAACATAAAAAGGGAAATAAAAATGGAAAGGGGATAGTATCAGAAAAAAGGGAAAAGGGGAGATAAAAAGAGGGAAACTACATCCTGTGAAGAGACAAAGAACACGTATCATATCTGAGGGAATTTAGAGAGGGGGAGGAACATTGTGTAAATCAGAGTTGGTTCAAAGAGAAAATAATTGACATATTTGTTTTATAGAGAATTCTCTCTCACCTCATTAAAAAATAGGAGAGAAGAGAGTATAGGAATAAATGGACTATTCCTTAAAATAATAAGGAGCATATATTTAAAACCATCAATAAACATCATATGTAATGGCTATAAATTGGAACCTTTCCCAGTAAGATCAGGAGTGAAACACGTTTGCCCACTATCACCATTACTATTCAATATTGTACTAGAAACACTAGCCACAACAATAAGAGCCGAGAAAGAGATTCAAGGAATTAAAGTAGGTAATGAGGAAATCAAACTATCACACTTTGCAAGATGATATGATGGTATACTTAGAGAACCTCAAAGACTCTGCTAAAAATCTATTAGAAATAATTGTGAACGTTAACAAAGTTGCAGGATACAAAATAAAACCATATAAATCCTTAGCATTTTTGTACATTACCAACACAATTCAACAGCAAGAGATACAAAGAGAAATTCCATTCAAAATAATGATTGATAGTATAAAATATTTAGGAATATATCTACCAAAGGAAAGTCAAGAATTATATGAGCAAAATTACAAAACACTTGCCACAAAAATAAAGTCAGATTTAAATAATTGGAAAGACACTAAGTGCTCTTGGATAGGGTGAGCAAATATAATCAAGATGACAATACTCCCTAAACTAATCTATTTAGTGCTATACCAATCAGACTCTCAAGAAACTATTTTAATGATGTAGAAAAAATAACAAAATTCATATGGAAGAACAAAAGGTCGAGAATTTCATGGGAAGTAATGAAAAAAAAATCAAATGAAGGTGGCCTAGCTGTACCTGATCTAGAACTATATTATAAAGCAGCAGTCACCAAAACCATTTGGTATTGGCTAAGAAATAGACTAGTTGATCAGTGGAATAGGTCAGGTTCACACAGCAAGATAGTGAATAAAATATCAATCTACTATTTGACAAACTCAAAGATCCCAACTTTTGGGATAAGAATTCATTATTTGAAAAAAAAACTGCTGGGAAAACTGGAAATTAGTATTCCAGAAACTAGGCATGGACCCACACTTAACATCACATACTAAGATAAGCTCAAAATGGGTCCATGATTTAGGCATAAAGAATGAGATCATAAATAAATTAGAGGAACAGAGAATAGTCTAACCCTCAGACTTGTGGAGGAGGAAGGAATTTGTGACTAAAGGAGAACTAGAGATGATTATTGATCACAAATAGAAAATTTTGATTACATCAAATTAAAAAGTTTTTGTATAAACAAAACTAATGCAAACAAGATTAGAAGGGAAGTAACACAATGGGGAAACATTTTTTACAGTTAAAGGTTCTGATAAAGGCTTCATCTTCAAAATATACAGAGAAGTGACTCTAATTTATAAGAAATTAAGCCATTCTCCAAATGATAGTCAAAGGATATGAACAAACAATTTTCAGATGATGAAATTGTAACTATTTCCACTCATATGAAAAAGTATTCCAAATCACTATTGATCAGAGAAATGAAAATTAATACAACTCTGAGATACCACTACCCACCTGTGAGATTGGCCAAGATGACAGGAACAAATAATGATGAATGTTGGAGGGGATGTGGGAAAACTGGGACACTGATGCATTGTTGGTGGAGTTGTGAAAGAATCCACCAATTCTGGAGAGCAATCGGATCTGGAATTATGCCCCAAAAGTTATCAAACTGTGCATACCCTTTGATCCAACAGTGCTACTACTGGGCTTATATTCCAAGTAAATACTAAAGAAGGGAAAAGGACCTTTATGTGCCAAAATGTTTGTGGCAGCCCTTCTTGTAGTGGCTAGAAAGTGGAAAATGAATGGATGCCCATTAATTGGAGAATGGTTGGGTAAATTATGGTATATGAATGTTATGGAATATTATTGTTCTGTAAGAAATGACTAACAGGATAAATACAGAGAGGATTGGAGAGACTTATATCAACTGATGTTGAGTGAAATGAGCAGAACTCTTCAACAACAATACTATATGAGAATGTATTCTGATGGAAGTGGATATCTTCAACATAGAGAAGAGCTAATCCAATTCCAACTGATTAATGATGGACAGAATCAGCTACACCCAGAGCAGGAACACTGGGAAATGAGTCTAAACTATTAGCATTTTTTGATTTTCTCCCCAGGTTATTTTTACCTCCCAAATCCAATTATTCCTTTGCAACAACAACAACAACAAAATTCGGTTCTACACTTATATATTGTACCTAGGATGTACTATAACATATTTAATATGTATTCAAATGCCTGCCATCTAGGGGAAGGGGTGGAGGGAAGGAGGGGAAAAATTCGGAACAGAAGGGAGTACAAGGGACAATGTTGTAAAAAATCACCTATGCATATGTACTGTCAAAAATGTTATAATCATAAAATTAATTTTTTTAAAAATGGGAGAGAAAAAGGGAAAAGGAAAAGAAAAATAAGGGAAGGGTAAAAGAAAGGGGAAGGGATTTCAAGAGAGGAGAGAGGGATACTGAAGAGGGAGGGCTGTGTGATGCAAGTCGGGCCCATAAATTTGATACTGTGGAAGGAGTTCAAGGGAAGCAAGGGAAAAAAAAGCATAATCTGGGGATAATTTGATGTCAGGAAATATAGAATTAGTAATTTTAACTGTAAATGTGGGTGGGATGAACTCTCCTATTAAGAAGAGTCGGATAACAGACTGGATCAAAAGTCAGAACCCTACAATATATATTTTTACAGGAAATAAATTTAAAGCAGGGAGATACATACACACTAAAGGTAAAAGGCTGGAGCAGAATCTATTATGCTTCAAGTGAAGTTAAAAAAAAAAAACAGAGGTGGCCATCCTAATTTCAGATCAAGCAAAAGCAAAAATTGATTTAATTAAAAGAGATTAGTAAGGAAACTATATCCTGCTAAAGGGTAGCATAGACAATGAAGCAATATCAATACTAAACATGTATGCACCAAGTGGTATAGCATCTAACTTCTTAAAGGAGAAATAAACAGCAAAACTATAATAGTGGGAGATCTCAACTTTGCACTCAATTGGATAAATCAAACCACAAAACAAATAAGAAAGAAATTAAACAGATAAATAGAATATTAGAAAAATCAGGTATGATAGATCTTTGGAGAAAAGTGAATGGTGATAGAAATGAGTATACTTTCTTCTCCCCAGTTCATGGAACCTTTACAAAGATTGACCATATATTAGTACATAAAGATCTCAAAATTAAATGCAAGAAGGCAGAAATAGTAAATGCTTTCTTTTCAGATCATGATGCAAAAAAAGTTAGGGGTAAATAGACCAAAAAGTAATTAGAAACTAAATAATCTCATCTTAAAGAATGATTAGGTGAAACAGCAAATTATAGACACAATAATTTCACTCAAGATAACGACAATGATGAGACATCATACCAAAATTTGTGGGATGAAGCTAAAGTGGTAATAAGGAGATATTTTATATCTTTAGAGGCTTACTTGAAGAAAATAGAGAAAGAGAAGATCAATGAATTGGGCTTGCAATTTAAAAAGCTAGAAAAAGACCAAATTAAAAACCCCCAATCAAATACTAAACTTGAAATTCTAAAATTAAAAAGAGAAATTACTAATATTGAAAGTAAAAAATATTGAATTAATAAGTAAAACTAAGAGTTAGTTTTATGAAAAAACCAATAAAATAGATAAATCTTTGGTAAATTTGATCAGAAAAAGGAAAGAGGAAAATCAAATTGTTACTCTTAAAAATGAAAAGGGGGAACTTTCCACCAATGAAGAGAAAATTAGAATAATAATAAGGAGTTACTTTGCCCAACTTTATGCCAATAGATTTGACAACTTAAGTGAAATGGATGACTACCTCAAAAAATATAGGCTTCCCAGATTAACAGAGGAGGAAATAAATTGCTTAAATAGTACCATTTCAGAAAACAAAATTGAACAAGCTATTAATCAACTCCCTAAGAAAAAATCCCCAGGACTGGATAGATTTACATGTGAATTCTACCATACATTTAAAGAACAATTAGCTCCAATGTTATATAAATTATTTTTAAAAACAGGGAATGAAAGAGTCCTACGAAAATCCTTTTATGACACAGATGAAGTACTGATACCTAAACCAGGTAGATTCAAAACTGATAAAGAAAAATATAGACCAATCTCCTTAATGAATATTGATGCTAAAACCTTAAATAAGATATTAGCAAAAAGACTTCAGAAAATCATCCCCAGGATAAAAATCCCTGATCAAGTAGGATTTATACCAGGAATGCAGGGCTGGTTTAATATTAGGAAAACTATTAGTATAATTGACCATATTAATAATCAAATTAACAAAAAACATATGATCATCTCAATAGATGCAGAAAAAGCATTTGATAAAATCCAACATTCATTCCTACTAAAAATACTTGACAGTATAGGAATAAATGGACTATTCATTAAAATAGTCAGGATCAGCAGGAGGAATACAGAAAGGTTTGGAGAGACTTAAATCAACTGTTGCTGAGTGAAATGAGCAGAACCAGAAGATCACTATACACTTCAACAATACTGTATAAGGATGTATTCTGATGGAAGTGGAAATCTTCAACATAAAGAAGATCCAACTCACTTCCAGTTGATCAATGATGGACAGAAATAACTACACCCAGAGAAGGAACACTGGGAAGTGAATGTAAATTGTTAGCACTACTGTCTATCTACCCAGGTTACTTATACCTTCGGAAGCTAATAATTAATGTGCAACAAGAAAATGTTATTTACACACATATATTGTATCTAGGTTATATTGTAACACATGTAAAATGTATGAGATTACCTGTCATTGGGGGGAGGGAGTGGAGGGAGGGAGGGGATAATTTGGAAAAATGAATAAAAAAAAAAAAAGAGAAAAAAAATGGTGGGGGGAGGGGGGAGGGCAAGGGTACTTAGATGTTGAGAGGAAATATAAGCAGCACAATAGACTAGAAATATTTTGGAGTTAAATAAAAATGTGAGCGGTAACATGGATAATTAATTAAAGAGCTGACCTCTGAAAAAAAATAGTCAGGATCATATATTTAAAACCATCAGTAAGTATCATATGTAATGGTGATAAACTGGAATCTTTTCCAGTAAGATCAGGAGTGAAACAAGGTTGCCCACTATCACCATTACTATTCAATATTGTACTAGAAATGCTAGCCTAGGCAATAAGAGTCAAGAAAGGGATTAAAGGAATTAGAGTAGCTAATGAGGAAATCAAACTGTCACTGTTTGCAGATGATATGGTACTATACTTAGAGAACCCCAAAGATTCTACTAAATAGCTATTAGAAATAATTCACAATTTTAGCAAAGTTGTAGGATACAAAATAAAACCAATAAATCCTCAGCATTTTTGTACATCACCAACAAAATCTAACAACAAGAGAGACAAAGAGAAATTCCATTCAAAATAATGATTGATGATAGGATAAAATATTTGGGAATATATCTACCCAAGGAAAGTCAGGAATTATATGAGCAAAATTACAAAATACTTGCCACAACATAAAGTCAGATTTAAATAATTGGAAAGACTTTAAGTCCTCTTGAATAGACTGAGAGAATATAATGAAGATGACAATACTTCCTAAACTAATCTATTTATTTAGTGCTACACAAACCAGACTCTCAAGAAACTAATTTAATGACCTAGAAACAATAATAACAAAATTCATATGGAAGAACAAATGGTCGAGAAGTTCAATGGAATTAATGGGAAAAAAAATCAAATTAAGATGGCCTAGCTGTATTTGATCTAAAACTATATTATAAAGCAGCAGTCACCAAAACCATTTGGTATTGGCTAAGAAATAGACTAGTTGATCAGTGGAATAGGTTAGCTTCCCAGGACAAAATAGTGAACACTGGTGGGAAGTGAAATTGGGATAATATTTTTAAAAAATGATGTAGCAAAGCAAAAAAAATGAAAAAAAAAAAGAATAATATGTGAACTCTCTCTTCAGAAGAAACAACACAACCAAAAAATACTTTGAGGAGCAATAATATAAGAAGTATTGGCCTACCTGAAAGTCATGATTAAATAAAAAGAACCTAGACATCATATTTCAAGAAATTATCAAGAACTATCACAATGTTTGAGATGCTGAGGAAAAATAAAAATTTAAAGAATCCATCAATCATATCCTGAAAGACATCACAAAATTTATACTTCTGGGAATATTATAGACAAATTCAAGAAGCTTCTGGGTGAAAAAGAAAACATGACAAATAGCCTCAATAAAATTAATTTGAGTCTCAGACAGTGTCACATAAAATTTATCAGTTTCCATATCAAATAAATGGAAGAGTTGGAATATTTTATTCCAGAAAACAAAGGGACTAGGCTTACTACCCACCAGTACAGAATGTAAGCCTTCAGGAAGGAAAAATGATATTTAGTAAAAGAGAGGCCATGCAACCATGTCTGAGGAAAAAGCCAGAACTATGGAAAAAATGTGATATTCAAACACATGATTCAAGAGAAGTTTAAGAACTTAATCCAGAAAGAATAATCATCAGGGACTTAATAAAATTAAACTATTCATATTCCTAAATGAGAAAATGATTCACACAACTACAAAAAAAAAAAAAAAAAAAAAAAAAACACCTTGTAATTACCAGGATAGTTAAAAGTAGTCTGCACAGAAAAAAAAGCATTAATATAAGTTGATTGTGTTTGGATGATCTCAAAAAAATGAAGGGATAAGAAAGAGGTCTGCACTAGGAGGGCTACATTTAAAAGAGACAAACAAGGAAGAGTTTTTATAGTGGAGGAGAAAATGGGATCTGGGGAGAAATGTTTTAATTTCACTCTCATTGGGATTGGTTTAGAGAGGGAAGAAGATAAATAAAGATTTGGATAAAAATATATATTTACCCAATAGGGAAATAGAGGAAAGAAATAAAAGATATGGGTAGAGAGCACAATGATAAAATTAAGTTTGCATTAAGGGAAGTAGTGATCAGAAGTACAATAGACTTTTAAGGAGGAATAGGATAAAAAGAGCAAAGAATAAATAGAATGAAGGAAAATACACAATTACTAATCATAACTGTGAATGTTAATAAAATGAACTCATGCATAAAACAGAAGAAAATAGAAAAAATGAATTAGAAATCAGAATCCAAAAATATGTCTTTTATTAGAGAAACACTCAAAACAAAAATATTCATGTAAAATTAAATTAAAGGACTGGAGAAGAATCTATTATGCCATAACTAAAGTTAAAAAAAAAAACACAAAACCAAACAGACATAGGAATGATGATCTCAGACAAAGGAAAAGCTAAAATAGACCTAATTAAAAGATATAAACAGGAAACTACATTTTACTAAAAGA
Source organism: Sminthopsis crassicaudata (assembly GCF_048593235.1). Taxonomy (NCBI): domain Eukaryota; kingdom Metazoa; phylum Chordata; class Mammalia; order Dasyuromorphia; family Dasyuridae; genus Sminthopsis; species Sminthopsis crassicaudata. Next base: position 338,146,249 of record NC_133617.1, on the reverse strand, counting down.
TAACTTAGATAATGAAGTAATTTCAAATATGTTTATATGTAGTTTCTCTTATTGAAAGCCTCATTTCTCAAATTTATAAGGAACTAAGTCATAATTTATAACAGCCATATCTCAATTGAAATATGATCAAAGCATATGATTAAAAAATTCTCAACAGAAGAAATTAAAATTAGCTATATTGTCATATTAAAATGTTCAAAATCACTATTGTTTAAAGAAATACAAATTAAAACAACTCTGAAATATCACCTCACAAGTATAAGAAATGAGAAATATTGGAGGGAACAAGGGAAAATAGGTACACTAACAAATTGTTGGTGGAGTTGTGAAAAGTTGTAATCATTTTAGAGAACCATTTCAAACTATGCTCAAGAAGCCTTTAAACTGTGCATTTCCTTTGACCCACTAATACTACTACTAGGTCTAAGAATTGTGTTGATAAAGGATTAGAAATTAAGAGGATGCTCATAAATTGAGGAATGATTGAACAAGTTAGGTCATATGATTTTGATGTGATACTAAGTAAGATAGCAAGACCTATGAAAATTAATACAAAATTAAGAGAGAAGTACTGGGAGATATTTATGCACAGTAACAATAATAATATAATGCTGATCAGCTTTGAAAGACTTTATTACTCTTATTAATTCAATGATTCAAGATAAATTTTAAACAACTTATATTGAGAAAGTCCTTTTGAGATAGAAAACTAATAAACTCAATGCAAACTGAAATATAATTTTCTTGCTTTCTTTTTTCTGCCTCCTTGTAATATGGGTAATATGGAAATATGTTTTGCAAGAATTCACAAGTATATCAATTCAATTTGCATTCTAAGTGAGGAGTAGTAAAAGGAAGAGAGAGAATTTGAAATTCAAAATTTTAAAAGAAAGGAATGTTAAAATAAATATAGTTATTTAAAATATATATATTTATTGACAAAAAATAAATTGGCTCCATTTTGTAAAAGATACAATGTTAATGTATGTTCAGTGGTTGGCTTAAAATATTTTCTTTTAACATTCAATAATAGGTGAAATCTCTACAAATGTCATATGCAATTTCCATTTGATAGCCTTATAACTGACAAGAAAACTTTTCTTTATCATTTATGCTATAATCATGTAAGAAGATGGAATTCTTTATATCCTTTCACCATTTATCAATTGGAAAATGTCCTGAATTCTCATAAATTTGAGTCAATTAACTATATATTTTAGAAAGGCTTTTAGAATAACTTGTAATGTAAAAATGGTTTCTCAGTTTATTGATGACCTAATATTGTCTGCATTAGTTTTGTTTGCACAAGAACTTTTTAACTTAATACAATCAAAATTATCTATTTTGTGTTCAATAATGAATTCCAGTTCTTCTTTGGTCACAAATGCCTTCCTTCTGCATAGATCTGAGAAGTAAACTATCCTATGTTCTTCTAATTTCCTTATGTCACTCTTATGTCTAAATCCTGAACCCATTCCAACCTTATCTTGCTATACAGTGTTAGATGTCGTTCAATACCTAGTTTTTGCCATACTAGTTTCCAATTTTCCCAGCATTTTTTTTTTTTTTTTTTTTTTTGGTGAAATAATGAGTTCTTATGCTCCAACACTGAAGTCTTTGGGTTTCTCAAGCATTAGATTGCTATAGTCATTGATTATTTTGTCTTATGAATTTAACCTGTCCTAATGGTCGACCACTCTATTTCTTAGCCAGGATGAAATGATTTTGAGGGTTGCTGTTTTATAATATAGTTTTAAGTCTGCCACAGCTAGGCTACTTTCATTGACTTTTTTTTTCATTAATTCCCTTGAAATTCTTGATCTTTTGTCCTTCCAGATGAACTTTGTTATTATTTTTTCTAGTGCTATAAAATAATTTCTTGGAGTGTGAGTGGTATGGCATTAAATAAGTAGACTGATTTAGGTAATATTTTCATTTTTATTATATTCTTTTGACCTACCCATGAGCACTTGATATATTTCCAATTGATTAGATATGATTTTATTTGTGTAGAAAGTATTTTGTAGTTGTGTTCTTATAGTTCCTGACTTTTCCTTGGCAGATAGATTCCCAAATATTTTGTATTATTGAAAATTATTTTAAATGGAATTTCTCTTTGTACCTCATGCTGCTGGAATTTGTTGGTTTTATATATATATATATATATATATATATATATATATATATATATATATATATATATATATATATATATATATATGTAATGCTGATGATTTATGTGGATTTATTTGGCATATTGCAACTTTGCTAAAGATGTGAATTGTTTTTAGTAGTTTTTTAGTTGATTCTCTAGGGTTCTCTAAGTATACCATCATATCATCTGCAAAGAGTGATAACTTTCAGATGAAGAAATTGAAACCATTTCTAGTCATATGAAAAGGTGTTCTAAATCACTATGTATTGATTAGAAAAACGCAAATTAAGGCATCTTTAGGGGGCAGCTAGGTGGCGCAGTGGATAGAGCACCAGCCTTGAATTCAGGAGGACCCGAGTTCAAATCTAGTCTCAGACACTTAACACTTCCTAGCTGTGTGACCCTGGGCAAGTCACTTAACCCCAGCCTCAGGAGAAAAAAAAAAAAAAAAAAAAAAAAACATCTCTATTGTACCAATACACACCTCTCAGATTGGCTAAGATGACAGGAAAACATAATGATGAATATTGGCTGGGATATGGGAAAACTGGGACACTAATACATTGTTGGTGGAATTATGAACTATACCCAAAGGGTATCAAACTATGCATAAGCTTTGATCCAGAAGTTTTTCTACTGGGCTCTTTTCCCAAAGAGATCTTAAAGAAGGGAAATGGACCCACATTTGTAAAAATGTTTGTGGCAGCCCTTTCTTTAGTGGCAAGAAACTGGAAATTGAGTGGATGCCCATCAGTTGGAGAATGGCTGAATAAATTATGGCATATGAATGCTATGGAGTTGTTCTATAAGAAACGATCAGCAGGAAGATTTTAGAGATGTCTGGAGAGACTTACATGAACTGACGTGAAGTGAAAAGAACAGAACCAGGAGATCATTGTACATGGCAATGTCAATATTATAGAATGATCAATTCTGAAATGTGGTTCTTTTCAACAATAAGATGATTGATGACAGTTCCAATGATATTGTGATTAAGAGAGCCATTTACCCCCAGAGAGAAGGCTGTGGGAACTGAATGTGGACCACAACATAACATTCTCACTCTTTTTGATGTTGTGTGTTTGCATTTTGTCTTCTTACTCATTTTCTTTCCTTTTGGTTCTCATTTGAAATCTGATCTGAGTAAAATGAGCAGAACCAGGAGCTCACTGTACGAAGCAACAAGAAGATTATATCATTATCAATTCTAATCATAGATTTGTTCAATCTTTGCATTTCACAGAGTAGAAATATAAAGCTCATGGTAGTTAAATGACATGTCAAAATCATATGCAAAATAGGCATCAGAGGTAGGATTTGAGTGTTTTCAGGCTTCAATTGTCTCCTTCATAAAATAGAGTTAATATATTTGAATGCAGCACAAAAAGTATTTAATAAATGTCTTGAATGGTGAAATACAAGCATATTTATTAAAAACACACAAACTGCCTATTTTCCAATAGAAATTAACAACTTTACAAAGTTATTGTGAGGAAAGTAACTTTATAAACCTTAAACACTATGTAAATGTGAATTTTTAAATTTATTTCACCAATCAGAAAATTGAAGCTTAGAGAAATTCTCTTTTTTTGGTAGTTTTTTAAAATTAATTTTATAATTATAATTTTTGACAGTACATATGCATGGGTAATTTTTTACCACATTATCCCTTGCACTCCCTTCTGTTCCGAATTTTCCTCTCCTTCCCTCTACCCCCTCCTCTAGATGGCAAGCATTCCCATACATGTTAAATATGTTATAGTATATCCTATATACAATATATGTCTGCAGAAATGAATTATTTGTTGCACAGGAAGAATTAGATTCAGAAGGTAAAAATAACCTGGGAAGAAAGACAAAAATGCAATCAGTTTACACTCATTTCCCAGTGCTCCTTCTCTGGGTGTATCTGATTCTGTCCGTCATTGATCAATTGGATCTGAATTAGATCTTCTCTTTATTGAAGATATCTACTTCCATCAGAATACATCCTCACACAGTATTGTTGTTGAAGTGTATAATGATCTCCTGGTAAGCTTAGAGAAATTCAATGATTTTTCCATGTTTTGTAAATTATGCAGCCAGTGATTAAAAGCCAATTCTTGGGTCTCCAAATTTAGTACTAGTTGACTATTTTTTTATTGATCTTTCCATTTTTCATAAGAGAAAAACAGAAATATTTGAAAATTTTAAATTTTTAATAATGGCATAGTGTTTTCAAGAATTTTCTGAGGAAGCGACTTTTGTTTTAATGAGCTCTATGAAATTTCTTGCTTTCACATATCTAGTTCTTTTGGTATAATATGGGAATTGAACCTGAGTAGAATAGAGCATTCTCCTCTTTTATATAAGTCTTGAAGTGGTGATTGTTGGTAACATTCAAATTTTTGAGAAGGCTGAAAGCCTCTTTGTTGCTTTATAAGAAAAGTCAATATATCAATAACCATTCCATTGTATGATATAATATTAAAAAAGCAGTAGGGGTTCAGAGCTTTTGTTGTCTTGCTGTATTATCTCAGATTTTCTAATAAGAGAAGGTAGATTTTTCCTCTTCCCAGAAAACTTCATTAGGTATCTTTTGCCTAACAAGTAAATTTTGTGTTCCTTTACCTAGAATTCAAGATCCTCTAAAACCTGACACCACTCTATTTCTTTCATTGCCCCATATTAATCTATCCATTTAAATAATCTATTATTGTAAAGCAACCCAAATTTTAAAGTCCAGATCAAAAGCTCTCATTAAGTCTATTATATTTCTCCTTTTAGTAGCTATCTTTCCTCTAGGACATCTAACCACTTTATTTTTCATATTAATGTGTATGTGTTAATGGATATTAATTAATTCATGATATATGTGTGCTTGTGTGTGTATTTTCCAAGTATAAGTTCCATGAGGGTAAAGATTGTGTCTTGCATAAATATTTTCTCCCACACTGCTTAGGATAGTGATCTGCACTATTAACAAATCTAGTGAATATCCTGGTCAGTAGACTTGAAATCATACCTATTTTTAAAAGCCAATTAAATGTGATTTTTTTCATATTCAGCTTTCATGATTCCTCCATCCCTGTTAATAAGGGGAGGGGATGACCCTTCAAGGGCAACCTTCCCTATCTTGAATCCTGATTATGCTATATTTTTCTTCTTTCCAATGCACTGATCCTATAATATATGTATTATACCTCTACAGAGTCATGACTAGTAATGTAGATATTCAAAGTAAGAAGTACTATATGCAGTCTGAGATATATATTGAAATTTCTAATGAAAAAAATAAAATAAAATATGATATAAAATATTAACAGAAGCCAATAAAAACAAATTCAGTTGAATAAGAAAGGAATCAGCTTCTAAAGTGGAATTCAGATGTGTGATATCAACATTTTATAGTTTATTATTAAAGATAGTAATCTTGACAAATGCTAAGCTCAATTAATTTTTTCTTTGCAGAAGTTCATATGGTATTAACAGGTAAATGTAATACAATTTAAAATTTGCTTTAAAAATTGTAGCACATTCCCTTCTATATCACAAATTCCAGGGGCAGCTAGGTGGTGCAGTGGATTGAATACCAGCCTTGAATTCAGGAGGACCTGAGTTCAAATCTGGTCTCAGACACTTAACACTTCCTAGCTGTGTGACCCTGGGCACGTCACTTAACCCCAGCCTCAAGGGAAAAAAAATTCCAAGTGGATTGAAACATTTTTTATCTAACCTTTATTTTGCCCTTAGTCCTTTGTTTCCCACTTACGTGTACAATAAATAATTGTCAAATAAGAAAATGAATTAATATGGAGATATTAAAATGCTACATTGGTGTGTTGGATCTATACTATACATTTGGATGAATCTGAAGTGCTATAACCTTTGCAGTCACAATGTCATGGGAGCTGGCCTGAAGCAGCACCAGCAATGGACCTTGAAAACAACTATGAGCATGGCAGCAGGAGTAGCATCTTTTGAGACTTTCCAATCAGATATGGAGAAAGTACCAGACGACCAGTCAGAAACAGATTACAAGGGACCTTTGATGGAACTGGATACAACTGGTACTGATTGGCAAGTCTATTGCCCATATACAGTTCAGGATTGCAGTTCCTGAGCAAAGAGAAGCACTAATGCTTGTGACTTCAGGAGAGCCAAAAGGAGCACTATGACTTAAAGCTTCAAGAAACATGGGCCCTTCCTAAGTAAGACCAGAGTACACAGGGGAGTAATGGCAACTCCTTTCTCCAAATCACACTACCCTGAAAGCATCATAATCTAGAACTTTAGAACTACCACTGAAAACAGCAGCAGGAAAAAATTAAAAACATGGAACAGTACCTCCCATCTTCACATGAATAGAGCACTACTCTAATATAAAGTTAATATTAAGAAATGGACTGAGAAAATGGGCATACTACCACAAGAAATTAATAATAAGAAGTTACTTTGGTGTCCAGGAAGAGCAAGAATTCAGCAATATGAAAACATATGTAAGAAAAGCCTCAAAGAAAAATACTAATTGGATCCAAGACTGTAGTGTTCAGATTGGTTTTCTGCTCTGGAGCAGCCTTAGTTTCAGTAGAGTGATTACCACAAGAGCAGCCAATAACAATTCCTAGAAGAGTTAAAGAAATTAATAATAGAATAATAGTAGTAGAGGAAAAAATGGCAAATAAATGAAAAGAATGAAAAGAAATTATGAAAAGAGAATGAAAATTAATAGCTTGATAAGAGGAACAAAAAATACTAAAGAAAATAATTCCTTAAAACCAGAATTTGGCTAATAATAAAAAGAAGCACAAAAACTCACTGAAGGAAAAAAAATCTCCTTAAAAAATAGAATTGGCCAAATGGAAAAAAAGTGGACAAGATCAATGGAAAAAAAGAATTCTTCAAAATTACAGAAAAACAACTTACCTAGGAAATAGATTGAGGACAGATGATTTAAGAATCATTAAACTCTCCAAAAGACATGCCAAAAAAGCCTAGATATCATATTTCAAGAAATTGTCAATAACTAACCATTATCTCAGATATAAAGGATAAAATAAAAATTGAAAGAACCGAGCAATTATCTTCTAAAAAAGATCCCAAAGGGACATTTTCAAGAATAGCATAGACAAATTCAAGAGCTTCCTAGTCAAGGAGAAAAAATTACGAAAAGCTAGAAAGGAATAATTCAAACAAACATTAAGGAACCAAAATCAGGACTACCCAGGTTTTAGTAGCTTCTATACTATAAGGAATGGAGAACTTGGAACAAAATATTCTGAAATGCAAAGGAAATAAAATCACAACTAAGAATAACTTACCCAGCAAAACTAAGTATAATACTGAAGGGTAAAATAATCAATCTTTAATGAAATAAAGGACTTTCAAGTATTCCTAATGAAGTGATTAGAAGGGAATAGAAAATTTGTCAAATTCAAGATTCAAGAGAAGCCAAAGGAGCAATCATGAAAGAATAATCATAAGATGTTTTTCATAAGTTTACATGTTTATTTTCTTGTATGGTAAGATGAAAAATAACTTCTAAGAATTTTTACATTTTAAAACAGAAGGAATATAAATACACAGAGAGCATTAGAGTGAATTAATTTAATGGAATGACGTAGAAAAGGGGGATAAGAAAAAAAACAGTGCACTGAGAGAAAGAGTAAGTGAGAGGTATAAAGGGGGGAAAATTATCTAAAAGTGGCATACATGGAAGCATTTTTGTACTGGAGGAGAAAATTAGGATAGGTATGGTATCACTTTCACAAGATTTGGTGTAGAGAGAGAGAAGAAGATAAACCACCAGATACATAGAGAAATCCACTTTACCCAATTGGGAAGTAGGAGGGGAAAGAGAAAAAAAATGTGAAGACAACAAATGAAAAATGAAAGATTGGATTAAGAGAGCTGTGGTCAGAAGCAGAGAGACTTTTGAGGAGAGACAGGATAAAATGAGAGAAAAAGATAAACAGAAGAAAATAAACTGGAAGGAAATATACAGTTAGTAATCATAACTGTGAAAAGCAGTTAGGTAATGAAATTGATAGAATGAAGAAGATGAGAGCCTAGAGTCAGGAATGCCTGAGTTCAAAAACAGCCTTGGACATTTACTAGTTGTGTGTCCCTGAGCAACTTCCTCAACCCTGTTTGCTTTACTTTTCTATATTAAAAAAAATGACTTGGAAAAGGAAACAATAAACTACACTAATATTATTCAAGAAAACTCCAAAAGGATACTAGAAGAGTTGGACCAACTGCAGAATCAATTATGCTCCAACTTAAAACAACAACAACAACAAAACAAAGCAAAAACAGGATAAGAGCAATCATAATCTCAGACAAAGCAAAAGTAAAAATAGTCCTTAATTAGGCTAAATAAAGAAATAATCAGGTAAAATACATTTTGCTAAAATCAAGATTTTACAGTTAGTTAGTTTCTCTACTGAAAGCTTCATTTGTCAAATATGTAAGGAATTGTCTAATTCATAAAAAATTAAGAGCCACAACTGATAAGTAATAAAAACATATGAATTTCTTCAGAAGAAAACAGAGCTAATTATAATCACTCTAAATCTTTCTTTTTAATAAGAAAAATATAAATTAAAACAACTCTAAGGTGAAATATCACACTTATTCATAAATGACAACTGCTGGAGGGGATGTGGGAAATTAAACATAGTAATAAACTATTGGTGAAATTCTGAATTGATCCTGTCATTCTAAAGAACAATTTGGAACTATACCCAAAGTGCTATAGAAGTGTGTATACCCTTTGATCCAGCAATACCATTATTTGGTCTGAATACCAAAGAAGTTAAAAAAGAAAAGTATGGGATCTATTGTACAAAAATATTTATTTCTGCTCTTTTTGTGGTAGTAACAAGTTGGCAATTGAGGGGATGCTTATTAATTGTAAAATGGCTGAACAAGTTATAATTTATGATTGTGATGAAGTATTACTGAGCAATGAGAAATTATAAGGAGATGGTTTCAGAATAAACAGGGCAAAACCTATATGAATTGATGTAGAATAATGTGAAAATAACTAAATCATTGAGCACAGTAACAGCAATGTTGTAATGATGATCACCTATGAAATGTTTAGCTACTTCAATCAATGCAATGATCTAGGACAGTTGCAAAGGGTTCATGCTGAAAAAAATTATTTCCAACTCTAGAGACAGAACTGATGAACTCTGTGTATATATTGAAGTATAATTTTCTTGCTTTCTTCAATTTTTATAATAATATTAAAATATTTTACATTATTTTATATGACCATTTGCTATCATTTTACTTGTTTTACTTGTTTTCTCAATGGGTATTAAAATGTTGGGCAGGAGAGAGAAAATTTAGAATTCAAAATTTAAAAATAAAAGAAAGTTTAAAAATAATTAAAATTTATTTAATGCATCCTAAACAGGCCTCTTTATCTTTCTTTTCATAAAAAGGAATAATATATTTGTTTTAAGGGTTTCACTATATTTATAATCATTAACATTTGCAACTTTGAACTCATCCTCACCTTGTCATTTTCCCTTACCATATATATATATATATATATATATATATATATATATATATATATATATATATGGTTGTATTTTTTACACTTTAAGCAGCAAATCTGTTACATTCATCTCATATTTAACATACTCACAAATTTGATCCTAGTTTTATTCTTTATTATATCTCACCTAAAGTACTGTAATTACCTCCTAATTAGTTTTTCTCTGTCTTTAATATTATTCTTTATCAATCCTTTGTGCTTATAGCTGCAAAAGTAATGTGCCAAAACTATACGTCTGACTATAACAGTGCCAATGGCATTAGGGTTTAAAATTTACACTTAAATATGCAAAAGATTTCTGTAATAGCAAGATTCCAATCTTCCCAATTCATACACTTAAATCTAGATAAGTGACCATGCAAATATGTTTTACATGGAAAAGAATTCAAATAAATTGTGAGCAGTCAGTTAATTAGATGAAACTATTTATGAATACCCTGATTACATGTTAATCAAGGGAACAGTGCTGCCTTTAGGAAATGTCAAGATTTGAATAATTTAAGCTGTGTCTTTTCCATTGCAAATAAGGAATGATTACCACTGTTTTTAGGTATTTAAAAATGCAGTTATATGGATGGTTCAAAGTTAATCCATTCCTATTCAACATCAATTAAATGGACAGGTAAAATTGTGAACATTTTGTTTGAAAAGAACTGTCAAATTTCAAATACAAATTGTAATTTTCTTACTTTTTTCTTTCTCATTTATTTTCTCTGTTGGCTATGTGATAATTGATTTGCAACGTTTTTGGAAAAAAAAACTAAATTTAACAGATTACAATGATTTTGAAGCATAAGAGCTTAAAAACTATTAGTTTGCCCCAAGATAATGAAGACCATTATTAATGTTCACTTAAAATAATTTCATTTTGTGCATTTATTTGGAGAAATGCTGGATTTTGAATAGGCACAACATTTCATATTGCCTTACGTAGCCTCATGTGTAAAATTATGGAAAAAAATTCTAAAATCTGATTTCAATGTAACCTTGACTATTCTTTTTTCCTCCTTATAGGTATCATTTTTTTTATTTATTATCTTTGTGGTATACACTATGCTGCCCTTCAACATGAGAGATGCCATAATTGCCAGTGTACTGACCTCTTCATCCCACACCATAGTGCTGAGCGTCTGTCTCTCTACTCTTCCAGGAGTGAAGAATCACTTGGTTTGGCAGGTGAGTACATAATAAAATAAAGCATGATTATGCATTGACTCTCCTGATGACAATAATAGGAAATGTATGACAACTTTCATTTGAGTATATGATTCCATTTTTGTTTTCATTCTTCCATTAAATTTCTATAGCTTACATTTGCACAATTTTTGGCTTTAAGTTTAAGAGCTAATAGATATATAAATCCCTAACCTACCAGTATAATCAATAGCCATTTAGTAATTAGCAATACACATTAAAACTAGCATGAAACCTAAATATAGAAAATATATTTTCCTGACTACTAAATAAAAGCAGAATCCCATCATTAAAAAACAGTATTTTATCATAAATTATAATTTAACTCTACTAGTTTTAGGATGAAATATTCCTTATTAATAAATCCATACACCAACATGCACAATGCACACACTTGTAGGAAGCTTCCCTTCTAACACCCCCCCACACACACACACACAAACATGCATGCATATGTGCGCACATGCTAAAAGCATTACTAATCACTATATTTCATGAGACAATACTTTGGACAGTTTCAGAATTACAGTTACATAAAATGTTGCTGAATGAAACAACATTTTAAAAACTCACTCAGAAGGAAAATACTCTGTTTCATTTGGAAAATAAATATATTTTTCACAAATATTTGCATCAACAATAGAGACTATAAGTGATTTAGAGATTATCCTAACAGACTCTTTTTCCTTACTAAAATGGCATTTCCTTTTTTCTGTAATACTGTTGAATGACAAAAACATCAGCACAGAGTATGATGTAGGAATCTGTGAAAATCATGGTAACTATAAAAAAAAATTAAATGAGAAAATAATCTGATCTTTGATCACTGTAATCATATATTAACTGCCTACTGTTTATGTTGTGGAGGATTCTCATGCAAGTGAATATGGTGTTGAATATATAGAATTAGATCTACAAAAGTTAAACAATAGAACTGGAAATTCTTGGAAATTATGTGATGATAAATTTTGGTTTGGCATGAAATCTGAATAATGATTAAGGCTTTCCTTGAATGGAAAGCCTTGAACTTAATGAGTTCTTCATTATTGGGGATGTTAATCCAAAGCCTAGGTGATACCTTTATGGGAAGTTTGTAGAGGAAATTTACAAAACATGAAGTTTGCTGTATTAAATGGCCTATTTAATCCCCTCAAGATCTAAGTTTCTGTAATCCTAAAAAATTATAAACAATGTTCTCTATCTGATGCAAAAGAGAAGAAATCCTCATTTGACATCCAACAGCCTTTAACACTCTTACCTCTTAAGTTTTTAGCATACTGACTAGAAGCAAACAGGTAACTACTGTTGGGCCTTGTAGTGCCTCAGAGTACTTTTTATTCCTACCTCTATACTCATACATGTAATGCAATTTTATACTGGATTTATTGCTCCATGTTTTTTTTAAGTTCTCAATAGGAAAATTCATCTCTCTCATACTTCATTCCTCTTCATTTTAGATTCCCAAGGAAAGTTACTTCTTATAGAATCACTAATTATAGAACTGTTAACAGATTGTAGTCTAAGGTTTTCCCCAGAAAGGAGAGAAAATTTTTTTAAAAAGATGCACATGATCATATGTTTGGAGAATCCTAGAGAATTAACTAAAAACAACTAGTAGAAATAATTAACAGCTTTAGCAAAGTTAAAGGATATAAATAAACTCATAAATCATCAACATTTCTCTATTACCAATAAGGTCCAGCAGTAAGAAATAGAAAGATTCCACTTAAAATACTTGTGAGTTTTCCTACTAAGACAAACATGGGAATTATATGATCAAAATTATAAAATTATATATTTCACACAAATAAATAAGATTAAAATAACTTGAAAAACATCAGTTACTCATGGATGAGCTGAATCAAAATAATAAAAATATTCTATCTAAATTAATTTACTTACTTGATATCATATAATCAATTATCAAAATTTATTTTATAGAGTTAGACAAAGATAACCAAAAAATGAATAGGAGCAGAGTATAAGAAAAAAAAAAAAAGATACAAGAGTATCAAGGGAATCAAAAAAGGAGGTGAGGTAAGAAAAGGTAGCCTATCCATGCCAGAACTCAAACCTTATTACATAGTGGTAATCATCAAAACAATCTGATATTAATTTTAAAAATAGAATGTCAGAGAGAATTCACTTTTTACCCTTTAAATGGGGGGGATTGCCCTAGATGAAAATTACTCCATTATACCCTTTTACTACAGGGAAGTGCTGGAGAAAACATCTTAAAACTTAGAATACATCAAAATATCAGACAGTTATCTTTTTTATACATAAGGGTATCTCATTTGAGGTCTAGAGAAACAATTCTTTAGGGTCACTATACCATAATGAATCTGGTATTTCCTCAAAGGATCACTAGCAGTAAACAGCACTGTCCAAATTGAGTTCCTAATTTGCCCCTAGGACAAGCAGATTAAAAAAAGGAAAGCACAGTTTAAAATGCACCAAAGTTGTATATCTCCCCAACTAAATTAGGGTTAATGGCTCAGGGTTTATAAACCCAGCAGCAAAAACTTATCTTAAGAATTAGAAGTCCATAAAAATGACAGGTGCACTGTTTAGAATCTATAACAACATTACAAGTAATTCAAGTCTGTTTAAAACCAAAAAGGGAAAAAATGCACATTTATGAATTTTATGCAAATAAATAGTTGTAGAGTACCACCTACATGTTAAAGGTCATCCAACTATTTATTTGCATAAAATTTCCTTCTACTTCTTCCTGCAACAACAATAATAATAATAACAAACTAACATTTATGTAAGAGCTACTATTTTCCAGGTACTATACAAAGCTTTACAAATGTTATCTCATGTGATCCTCAAAGTAATTCCATAAGATAAGGGTAGAGTAATATATTAAATAGATATAATAAAACACTATATTAGTACTAAACATTCAAACAAACAAAAGTTATCTTAAAGGAATCAATCTAATTGATGAGAAAACACTGAAATAGATTGCCTAAGTATAAAGTAAAAAAAAAAAGAAAAAAAATGCTCATTTCTATCTAGTGAATCTCTGCAAACTTAAGTATCCAAAGGCAAAAGGACTTCAAATTATCCTAGGTAGCTCAATCCCTCTCCCTGTTGCTGTTCAGTTGTTTCAGTCACATGAACTTCATTTGGGGTTTTCTTGGCAGGTTTGCCAATTGTGTCTCCAGCTCATTTTACAGAGGAGGAAACTGAGGCAAACAAGGTTAAGTAATTTGCCCAGAGTCACATAGCTAATTATATCTGAAGCCAGATTTGAATTCAGAAATGTGTATCTTCCTGACTCATTGTGCCATCTATTTGCCCTTCTCCTTCCCCCCAATACAGCACTAATTTCAAGACTACTTCTTCTAACTTCCTCTAACAAAGGCCAGGTCCTCAGAGGACAGCTGAGTATTACTGCTGGTATTCTAGGGAATGATCTTAAGGGGTTACATAATTTCCCTGTCCCCTGCTTCTCATTATCAATCAATAAATATTAATAAATAAATATCAAACCTAAAATATAAATAATAAGTGTAGTTTTAAAAGGTTTTCTCAGAAGTCTGTTGTACACTGGTTCCATGAGAAGAGAAAGCACAAACATAAAGCAAAAAACTATAAAGTTATATGTATTGTTCATATATTGTAGAGGTAATTCACAATTCCTGGTGTAATAATATAATAATATTCTTAAAATGATTATGTATCCACTCCAACACAATGCCAAAAAACTGGATGGAAAATGCCATCTGCGTCCTGAAAAAGAACTATGGAGAGTGAATATAAATCAACACATGCTATGTTCATTTCTTTTTTTTCTGTTATTTTTTCTCTCCCATGGTTTTTCCCTTTTGTTCTGATTTTTCTCTCCCAACATGATTCAAAAAGCAATGTGTACTAAAAATAAATAATTAAATACAAAGAAAGAAAGTGATTATATACCTACTTTGTGTGTTTGATTAATTTGAAATAACTTGGCATTCTGTGATTTATTGGCATGGGAGTGAAATACCACCCTTAAATAATCATAACTTTCACATGACAAATACAGATGGTTAATTATCATATTCAGGGAAGAGAATGAGACAAGAGATTTAGTGGAGATTATAAGAGAAAAAAAGAATAATATAGTGATTGCTCTCTCTCTTTCTCTGTATTTATATGTCTATTTTTATTATATATACTATAATATGTGTGTATGTATACATGTAGATATAGCTGTATATGCATGTATGTATATATATATATATTGCATGTATAATTGTATATGTACATATACATATTACACACATGTTAGTGACATCTATATAGAGATGTTAGGGAGAGAAACAAAAGTGAGCTCTGTCACAGAAGCCCAAAGAACAGAGTATCCAGGAGGGAAGGTTTATCAAATTCTGTAGAAGCATCAAGAGGAATAGGAACTAAAAAAAAAAAAAAAAAAAAAAAAAAAGGTCTTTAGATTATCCAATTAGGAAATTCCTGATAACTTTTAGAGATTGCAACTTCATTTGATAAGCAGAAGGAAAAATGGGAAAAGAACATATTCTTAGTAAAATGGTAATGAAAAAAAATTTAAGTGACTTTGAATTAAAAAAAAAACAAAGATATTCAGAAGGAATATATGTACCTTAGTAGAATTAAGGAAGAAATTCAAAATATGGATAGAAAATAGAAAATAATTTATATTATGAGCCCTTGACAGCTGATTGTAAAGACAGAAATGTAGCACTGATTAAAAATGAGAATGGAGAAGAAACTTGTCAGAACCAAAATACTAGTCTTTTGCCATATGGTATTCTTTCAGGTATTTGAAAGTAGTTGTATTTCCCCTGAATCTTCTCTTCCTCAAACAAAACTCACTATTTGCTCCAATTGATCCTTATGACATGGACTCAAGGCCCTTCACCATCTAAGTTGGCCTTCTCTGGATACTATCTATTCTTCTGATGTCTTTGCCATACTGCAGTACCCAGAAATAAACACAATGCTTCATATATAGTTTGGCAGGGGAGAACTACAATGGTAATATCGCATGTTTATTCCTATATGCTATTCTACTCTTAACACAAAATAAAACTGGATTAGCTTTTTCAACTCCTATATCTTATAATCATTTACTATTGAACTAAAACAACTCTTTTTCAGGTAAATTGTTATCTAATCATGCCCCTGCCACATTGTATTTGTGATACTGATTTTTTTTTCCAACTCAAGCAAAAGAAATTGCATTTATCTCTCTAAAATTTCTTTCTTTTTTTTTTTTTTTTAAACACAACACAACATGTTTTAAGATTGTTTGGAACATATCTTTGTCATCCAGTATGTTAGCTATCCCTCTAAACTTTATTGAGTATTCCATTTAAATAGTGTTTTGGATAAAGCACCAGACCCAAAATTGGGAAGGACTGAATTAAATCTTTACTTAAATGTTTGCAAGCTCTGTAAGTCTAAACAAATTATTTAACACTTTTGTGCTTCAGTTTCCTTCATTCTAAAATGATGTGATTGAACTTTTTAGTCTTTAATGTTTCTTTTAGCCCAAATCTTTAATCCTTTTTTACTTTTATTTAAGCTATTTATAGAAGTGTCAAAGAGCATGGAATCAAGCCTATGTCCCCATATTACAATGGATGTAGTATTGGGCCTGGAGTCAGGAAGACTCATCTTCTTGAGTATAAATCTGGCCTCAGTTACTTATTGGCTGTATCACCTTGGACAAGTCACTTAATTATTTTTGCCTCAGTTACAGATAGATAGATAGATATAGATATAGATATAGATATAGATATAGATATAGATATAGATATAGATATAGATATAGATATAGATATAGATATAGATATATAGATAGATAGAGTGATCTAGAGAATGAAATGAAAAACTGTTCCAGTATTTTTACCAAGTAAACTCCAAATGCAATCACAAAGAATGAGACATGATTGAAAAATAGCTGGCCAGCAAGGATATTCCCTTGTGTTACACTATGCTAACCACTATCTTTCAAGTTGACATTTAATTATTAACCATGACAATCTGATTCTGACCAAGCAATTCCAAATTCAACTAATTGTATTATTGCTGAGTCCCTTCTGTCCAATTTTTTATAAGTATAGTTTGAAATACTTTGTGAAAATCTAGGTCAACTTTCATAATCCTCTGGTCTAAATCCTTAAAATTCTATCCAAAAAAAAAAAAAAATTAAGTTAGTTTGGCAGGAGTTCTCCTTAGAGAAAGCATGATAATTTTAAAGGATCACCAGTTAATTTTCTAGATGTTTACTAAGCATTTCTCTAATATTATATTTTTCCCCTGAGGCTGGGGTTAAGTGACTTGCCCAGGGTCACACAGCTAGGAAGTGTTAAGTGTCTGACCCCAGAGTTGAACTCGGGGTCCTCCTGAATTCAAGGCTAGGGCTCTATCCACTGCGCCACCTAGCTGCCCCTAATATTATATTATTGAAATGATTTATTTTTTTCAGGATTGGTTTTTCTTTTTTCTGGAAATATATCTGGATGTTTATTAATA
Organism: Sminthopsis crassicaudata; assembly: GCF_048593235.1. NCBI lineage: Eukaryota > Metazoa > Chordata > Mammalia > Dasyuromorphia > Dasyuridae > Sminthopsis > Sminthopsis crassicaudata. The sequence goes on along the minus strand of NC_133617.1, from coordinate 338,128,835 downwards.
TATACTCAGCTGGAAATGATGTTTAGTACATGTCAAGATTACATCAGGAACTGCTACAGGCATGGAAATTCTACATTACTTTACCATATGAATGGGAGTAAACTCTTTCCAAAGTGCCCACATTTAATAAATGATGAATCTCTAGTCCCCATTTCACCTGTCCCAGAAAGTTATCTTTTACTTTCAGATGATTGGAAAGATGGATATCTCATCTCTGGCACAGGCTCACACCCCAATAATTTCCTCCTATATTGTATTTCAATAGCTTATATCATAAAAACTTGATATAAAATTTCTCTTAGTTTTCTACTGTCCTTTTACTTCTTCCTGAATTGGTTTTAACTGTGCAAAAAATTTTTTTAATTTCACGTGGTCAAAATTATCCATTTTACTTCCTATGAGCCTTGCTATTTCTTGTTTGGTCATAAATACTTCCCTTATCCATATATGTGACAAGCAAATTGTTCTATGCTCTCCTAATTGACTTATGTATATCACCTTTTGTGAATAATTTATCCATTTTGATCTTGCTTTGGTATACTGTCTGAGATTTTGGTCTGCGCCCAGGTCCTGACTGAATTTTCCCAGCAATTTTTGTTGAGTAGTGAGTAATTACAATAAAAGTTTGGATTGCTTGGTTGATCAAACATTTTATTACAATGGCCATTTAATACTTTTTATTATATGTCCAATCTATTCCACTGATCAACCACTTTATTTCTTCACCAATACCAGATTTGTTTTGTGGAGATTATAATTTTGTAATATATTTTGAAAACTGGTAGTGCTAAGCTATGTTCCTTCATACTTTTCCATTGATTCTTTTAATATTCTTGAACTCTTTTTTTTCTTCTAATGAATTTTGATATCTTTTTTTCTAGCTCCTTAATATAATTTTCTGGTCAATTGTTTGTATGGAACTGAATAAATATTAATTTAGGTATATTTGTCATTTTAATTATATTGGTTTGGCCTACTTATGAGCAATGAATATTTCACAAATTATGTAGATCTGTATTTTTTATAAAAAATATTTTATAATTGTATTCATGCAATCCCTTTGGTTTCTCTTGTCAGTTAGATTCCCAAGTATTTTATAATATCTGCAGTTATGGTAATATAATTTTTTTCTCTCCTTTATGTAAGTTTAATTTTATCCTGCAACTTTGAAGAAACTGTTAATGATTTGATTAGCTTTTTAGTTGGTTCTCTAGGGTTCCCTAATTATATTATGTCATCTGAAAAGAGTGAGCATTTTATATTCTCAATGACTATTTTTATTCTGCAAAATTATTTTAATTGTTTTATTGCTAGTATTTCTGGTTAGCTGGTTATTATTCTTTGTTCTCATAAATGTCCAAAATGTCATCACTATGTTAGATTGAGGTTAGCATGTCCAACCTTTGACTCTGCAGTAGAGTCTGAATGCATGGTAGGTTAATTTCAAACACTGGTATGCTGTCCAGGTTTCACAAGCATACAGCAATGAGATTACTGCAATGGCTCTGTAGATCTTTAGTTTGACAGTCTAATACCTCTCCCCTCTCCCACTTTCCTTTGGAGCCTCCAAATACTGAGACAGTTCTGACAACGCATGTTAGGACAAAATTAGCACAAATAGCAAAAAAATATTTGTTGCATCTCAGCTTTGGAGGCTCTACTGAGTACACAAACATCTACAAACAAAAATTCATGCACCAACCCTTCTTCCACTTTAGTTTTGACTTGTAGCTTTTTTAAGTTGAAAAGTTTGCCAAAAGTGCAGTAGCTCATTTTGATGCCTTGTTTGTCATCATTGAAGGCTTTTGACAATATGGTTGAAAAGATCATACTAAAAAGCATGGTGCAAGCACAGAGACTTGTTTCACTCTGCTACTGACTGGAAAAGCTTGAGAGCACTTTCCATTGTCCACAACCTAGGCAAGAGTGCCATCATGAAAATAACATGAGATACTGATAAACTGCTCTGTATAAACAAAATGTTGACATAATTTTCCATTAAGACCTCATTACTGACAGTATCAAAAGCTTTGGTCAGATCCACAAATGTTGTATGCAGACTACTAAAGTTCTTTTCCTGAGACTACTACTAAAGTTGTTAGATAGCAAACATCATACTTACTGTTCCTCAGCTTCTTCTGAAGCCACACTACTTCTTAGCTAGATGACTTCTTCCATATATGGGATCTGTCTATTAAGGAGGAGTCTGGGTCAAGATGGTGGAGAAGGCACATGTTCTTTAAGCTCCTCTCTTGCCCTCAATACCAATCTTTGAATTTAGCCTCAAAAATAGGGCTTGACTGGTGAAATTCATGAAGATTAAAGGTGCAATGACTTACCAGCTGAAGATAATCTGGAAGACCACCAGAGTAGGTTTGTCCTGAGGGACGGGAAAAGACCAGTGGCAGGCAGGGAGATAGGAAAGTCTGGCAGCCTGAGCGGACCAGGGATGGGGGTATCCTCTGTGGCTAGAAGAGGTTGTTTTGCCTTGATTATAAAGTAGCAGATCATCACAGAGATTAAAGCTGGAGGTACAGGGTATTCTAAAAATGCCAGAATTGTACCCACCCCCAAACTGGAAGTGACTCGGCATAGATCAGCCAACTGTGCAGCTGCATACTAAAATACCCAGAGCAGCTGCATTCCCCCGCAGATGGGGTGTGCAGACTGGAATCATTCCCATTGGGGAACTACTTCCCAGAGTACTCCCATACCTAGCCACTCCTTGTAGCCTGTTGACAGGACCTTCCATACACCTATCCCTGTTCTACACAGGAAGCTGGTAACCTCCTGGCACTGAAGGCAGACCCGACAGGCTTGAAAAAATGAGTAAAAAAATTAAAAGGACAATGGATAGCTTCTATACAGAAAGAGATCAGGTTTTCAACCCCAAAGAGACTAATAACAGACAGTCTCCAGACAATTGTTGGTCCACAACACAAAAGGCTCTCCTAGAAGACACTATCAAAAATCTTAAAAGAGAGCTAGAAGAAAAACAGGGAAAGGAGAGAGAAGCTATGCAAGAGAGCAACAACTTCCTGAAAGGTGAACTAGAAAAGGTAAAAAACTCACAGGAAATGCAGGGAAACAGGATTTGTGAATTGGAAAAGGTAAAGAACTCCCAGGAAAGTAGAATTTGTGAATTAGAAAAAGAAAATAACTCACTAAAAAAATAGTGAAATGGAAAAAAAATTCATAGAACAAAATAAACTCATCTAAAAACTCAATTGGACAAATACAAAAAGAAGTAAAAAAAAAAAAAAAGCTAATGAAGAAAATAATTCATTAGAAATCAGAACTGAATAGAAACGAATGATTCCCTGAGACATCAAGAATCAGTCAAGCAAAACCAAAAAACAAGAAAAAAATAGAAAGAAACATTACACATCTACTTGGAAAAAGAACAGACCTGGAAAATAGATCTAGGAGAGATAATCTGAGGATTATTGGATTTCAATGGAAAAAAGAGCCTAGATACTATTTCACAGGAAATAATCAAAGAGAATTGCCCAGAGGTAAAAGAACCAGAAGGGAAAATAGGTATTGAAAGAATTCATCAAACACCTTCTGAAAAAGACCCTAAAAAAATACTCCACGGAATATTGTAGACAAATTTCAGAACTATCAGGCTAAGGAAAAATTATTACAAGCAGCCAGGAAAAAACAATTTAAATATTGAGGTGCCACAATAAGGGTCACTCAAGATCTGGCTGCATACACACTAAAGAAAGGCAAAAGAACTTGGAATGCAAAAAGAATAAACTACCCAGCTAAGCTAAGCATTTTCTTCCATGGAAGAAGATTGACATTTAATGAAACAGATGAATTTCATTTGTTTCTAAGGAAAAAAACAGATCTAAACAAAAAGTTTGATCTCCAACCAAGAGAAGCCAAAAAAGGTAAAAGGAACACTTGAGAACTATATTTCTGTTGTGGATATACATAAAGTCCACATGTATATTTTGAATTTACTGATATAACATAAAAACGGGAAATAGAAATGGAAAGGGGATAGTATCAGAAAAAGGGAAAAGGGGAGATAAAAAGAGGGAAACTATATCCTATAAAGAGGTAAAGAAAACCTATCATAACTGAAAATAATTAGAGAGGGAGAGGAGCACTGTGTGAATCTTACTCTCATCAGAGTTGGCTCAAAGAGAAAATAATTGACATTTGTTTTACAGAGAACTCTCTCACCTCATTAAAAAGTGGAAAAGAAAAAGGGAAAAGGAAAAGAGTAATAAGGGAAAGGTAGAAAAAAGGGGAAAGGATATAAAGGGAGAAGGGAGGGATACTAAAGAGGGAGGGCTGTGTGATGCAAGTGGGGCCCATAAGTTTAATACATGGGAAGGGGTTTAGGGGGAGTAAGGGGGGAAAAGCATAATCCGGGGATATTATGATGGCAGGAAATACAGAATTAGTAAGTTTAACTGTAAATATGAATGGGATGAACTCTCTCATTAAGTGGAGGCAGATACCAGACTGCAACAAAAGTCAGAACCCTACAATATGTTGTTTACAGGAAATACATTTAAAACAGGGAGATACATACGGAGTAAAGTAAAAGACTGGAGCAGAATCTATTATGCTTCATGTAAAGTCAAAAAAGCAGGGGTAGTCATCTTTATCTCAGATCAAGCAAAAGCAGAAATTGATCTAATTAAAAGAGTTAAGGAAGGAAACTATATCCTGCCAAAGGGTAGCATAGGCAATGAAGCAATATCAATACTAAACATACATGCATCAAGTGGTATAGCATCTAACTTCCTAAAGGAGAAGTTAAGAGAATTGCAAGAAGAAATAGAAAGCAAAACTATAATAGTGGGAGATCTCAACCTTACAATCTCAGAATTGGATAAATCAAACCACAAAACAAATAAAAAAGAAATTAAAGAGGTAAATAAAATATTAGAAAAATTACGTATGATAGATCTTTGGAGAAAACTGAATGGTGATTGAAAGGAGTATATTTTCTTCTCAGTAGTTCATGGAACCTTTACAAAAATTGACCATATATTAGTACATAAAGATCTCAAAATTAAATATAGGAAGGCAGAAATAGTAAATGCTTTCTTTTCAGATCATGATGCAATAAAAACTACATTCAACAAAAAGTTAGGGGTAAACACACCAAAAAGTAATTGGGAACTAAATAATCTAATTTTTAACAGACAATTGGGTGAAACAGCAAATTACAGACACAATTAATAATTTCACTCAAAATAATGACAATGATGAGACATCATACCAAAATTTTGGGGATGCAGACAAAGTAGTAATAAGGGGAGATTTTATATCTTTAGAGGCTTACTTGAATAAAACAGAGAAAGAGAAGATCAATGAATTGGGCTTGCAACTTTAAAAAGCTAGAAAAAGGCCAAATTAAAAACCCGCACTCAAATACTAAACTTGAAATTCTAAAATTAAAAGGAGAAATTAATAATATTGAAAGTAAAAAAAAAAAAAAAACTATTGAATTAATAAATAAAACTAAGAGTTGGTTCTATGAAAAAAACGATAAAATAGATTAACCTTTGGTACATCTGATCAGAAAAAGGAAAGAGGAAAATCAAATTCTTAGTCTTAAAAATGAAAAGGGGGAACTTTCCACCAATGAAGAGGAAATTAGAGCAATAATAAAGAGTTAATTTGTCCAACTTTATGCCAATAAATTTGATAACCTAAGTGAAATGGATGACTACCTCCAAAAATATAGGCTTCCCAGATTAACAGAAGAGGAAGTAAATTGCTTATATTTAAGCAATTTCAGAAAAAGAAATAGAACAAGCTATTAATCAACTCCCTAAGAAAAAATCCCCAGGGCCAGATGGATTTACATGTGAATTCTACCAAACATTTAAAAAACAATTAGCCCCAATGTTATATAAACTATTTGAAAAAATCGGGAATGAAGGAGTCCTATCAAATTCTTTTTATGACACAGATATGGTACTAATACCTAAACCAGATAGGTCGAAAACTGAGAAAAAAAAAACTATAGACAATCTCCTTAATGAATATTGATGCTAAAATCTTAAATAAGATATTAGCAAAAAGACTACAGAAAATCATCCCCAGGATAATATACCATGATCAAGTAGGATTTATACCAGGAATGCAGGGCTGGTTTAATATTAGGAAAACTAGTAGTATAATTGACCATATTAATAATCAAATTAACAAGAACCATATGATCATCTCAATAGATGCAGAAAAAGCATTTTATAAAACCCAACATCCATTCCTACTAAAAACACTTGAGAGTATAGGAATAAATGGACTACTCATTAAAATAGTCAGCAGCATATATTTAAAACCATCAGTAAGTATCATATGTAATGGGGATAAACTGGAACCTTTTCCAGTAAGATCAGAAGTGAAACAAGGTTGCCCACTATCACCATTACTATTCAATATTATATTAGAAACGCTAGCCTCGACAATAAGAGTTGAGAAAGAGATTCAAAGAATTAGAGTAGGTAATGAGGAAATCAAACTATCACTCTTTGCAGATGATATGATGGTATACTTAAAGAACCCCAGAGATTCTAATAAAAAGCTATTAGAAATAATCCACAACTTTAGCAAAGTTGCAGGATACAAAATCAAGCCACATAAATCCTCAGCATGTTTATACATTACCAACAAAATCCAACAGCAAAAGATACAAAGAGAAAACCCATTCAAAATAACTGTCAATAGTATAAAGTATTTGGGAATCTATCTACCAAAGGAAAGTCAGGAATTATATGAGGAAAATTGCAAAAACCTTGTCATAAAAATAAAGTCAGATTTAAATAATTGGAAAGGCATTAAGTGCTCTTGGATAGGCCAAGAAAATATAATAAAGCTGACAATACTCCTTAAACTAATCTATTTATTTAGTGCTATACTAATCAGCCTCCCAAGAAACTATTTTAATGACCTAGAAAAAATAACAACAAAATTCCTATGGAAGAATTTCAAAGGAATTAATGAAAAAAAAAATCAAATGAAGGTGGTCTAGCTGTAACTGACTTAAAACTATATTACAAAGCAGCAGTCACCAAAACCATTTGGTAATGGCTAAGAAATAGACTAGTTGATCAGTGGAATAGGTTAGGTTCACAGGGCAAAATAATGAACAGCTGTAACCATCTAGTAGTTTGACAAACCCAAAGATCCCAACTTTTGGGATAAGAATTATTCGACAAAAACTGCTGGGACAACTGGAAATTAGTATGGCAGAAATTAGGCATGGACCTACACTTAACACCACATACCAAGATAAGCTCAAAATGTGTCCATGATTTAGGCATAAAGAATGAGATCATAAATAAATTAGAGGAACATAGGATAGTTTACCTCTCAGACTTGTGGAGGAGGAAGGAATTTGTGACCAAAGGAGAACTAGATGTCATTATTGATCACAAATAGAAAATTTTGATTACATCCAATTAAAAAGCTTTTGTATAAACAAAACTAATGCAAACAAGATTAGAAGGGAAGTAACAAACTGGGAAAATATTTTTACAGTTAAAGGTTCTGATAAAGGCCTCATTTTCAAAATATATAGAGAACTGACTCTAATTTGTAAGAAATCAAGCCATTCTCCAATTGGTAAATGGTCAAAGGATATGAACAGACAATTTTCACACGATGAAATTGAAACTATTTCCATTCATATAAAAGAGTGAAGAATTGAACAGAGAAATGCAAATGAAGACAACTCTGAGATACCATACACACTTATCAGATTGGCTAAGATGACAGGAAAAAATAATGATGAATGTTGGAGGGGCTGTGGGAAAACTGGGATACTGATACATTGTTGGTGGGGTTGTGAAAGAATCCAACCATTCTGTAGAGTAATCTGGAATTATGCCCAAAAAGTTATCAAACTGCACATACCCTTTGATCTAGCAGTGCTACTTCTGGGCTTATATCCCGAAGAAATACTAAAGAAGGGAAAGGGACCTATATGTGCCAAAATGTTTGTGGCAGCCCTTTTTGTAGTGGCTAAAAACTGGAAAATGAATGAATGACCATCAATTGGAGAATGGTTGGTTAAATTATGGTATATCAATGCTATGGAATATTATTGTTCTGTAAGAAATGACCAACAGGAGGAATACAGAAAGGCTTGGAGAGACTTACATCAACTGATGCTGAGTGAAACGTGCAGAACCAGGAGGTCATTGTATACTTCAACAATGATAATGTATGACTGCAGGGGTTCTCAAACAAAGGCCTGTGGGTCAGATGATGCCTGATGAGGACGTTTATGTGGGCTGCAGGGTTAAGGCAAATGGGCTGAGGGGCAGAGACAGAGTGTGAGTTTTTGTTTTTACTATAGTTCGGCCCTCCAACAGTCTGAGAGACAGTGAACTGGCCTCCTATTTTAAAAGTTTGAGGACCACTGCTTTAGGAGGATGTATTCTGATAAAAATGGATATGTTCAACAAAGAGAGGATGTAATTCAGTTCCAGTTGATGGACGGAATCAGCTATACCCAGAGAAGTAATTTTTTATTTTTGCCTTCTGAATCCAATTCTTCCTGTTTAACAAGAAATTTGGTTGTACATACATATATTGTATCTAGCATATTCTATAACATATTTAACATGTATGGGACTTGCCTGCAATCTGGGGGAGGGGGTGGAGGGAAGGAAGGAAAATTCAGAATAGATATGAGTGTAAGGAATAATGTTGTAAAAAAATTACCCATGCATGTCAAAAAAAAGTTATAATTATAAAATTAATAAAAATGTAAAAAAATTAAAAGGAGGAGTCTGACGTGAAACTTCCATCAAAGATTAAAAGAGAGACCCCTCTGTAATTGTCGTGGGATAATCTATTCCCTTTCCTTTACCACAGAAGTATCTTTGAACTGCTGGGTCATAACATCCTCTTGCCATATAATCAGTTAGCTTTTGTATAAGCAATGGACTCTCCCATTTTGTAAATCTCAACTGGAATAGAGCCAGCACCAGGTGCTTTGCCACAAGAAAGTAATCTAATGTCATCCAAAACTTTTTCTTTCAGTTGGATCAGTCACTGAGTGATTGATTTCAACCTGAGGTAAATGATTGATGATTGATGATGGTCTGCTAAGTACACTATGGAAGTGTTTAGTCCATCATTTTAGGCTCATGTTCTTATCATTTATTGATGGGGCTCCATTAGCACTGAATAATTTAGATGCACCAAAGCACTTTGACCTATAAATAGTCTTTAGTAATCATAAAATCTCTTTGGTTTAATTACTATTAGCATAAAATTGAATTTCATCTTCCTTTTTAATGAGCCAAGAATCTTACATCTCTCAAGTTTTGCTTGTACTTTATTTTGATGGAATTGCATGATACCAGCTTAGAGATGAATAAACTATTCTTATTGGTATATCCTGAGGAGTTCTCACTTTTCATTTAGCAGCTTTGGAATTTTCCCATCATTTTCATGAAACCATTCTTAATGTTTTCAGGTGTTCTGACCCAGATTATCAAATGCAATGCTGTTCAAATAAATCTCTGAAAGCTGTTCCTTACTTTTCTGTTCCACTGTTGCCAGCTGTGCTTTGGCTCAACTTATTCTCCAAGTTAGCAACAAAGCATTCTAATCTGTTGACATTAAATTCTTCTGGTAGTCTTTTTTTGCCTTGCGGGCCACCCTTTTTGAAATGAAAATATTCAGCTTGGCGAGGATAAGTCTATGATCAATCCAGCACTCTGCATCACACGTTATCTTCATCACTCTTATATGCTGTCTCTTTGCCTTCTTACAGTCACATAGTCTATTAAATTACATTGTTGCAAGAATGAATCCCTAAAGTTTTATTGTTTTTAAGATAGCAGGAAACAGTTTTAGTGTTGGGAAGGTCATGAGATACACAAATCTTCAATAATAAGTAACAATTGCTATTGTTCTTTCCAACTGTATTCCTCCAAAGGACTTTCTGCCTTGTCTTGTAGTCTGAGTCTACCCTAGCTTTGAAGTTATACTTTTAGGATTAAATTAATGCATTTATAAGTTAGAGCATTAAAGTACAGAAAATCATAAGCTTGTCCTCTTCTGATACATTCTAACTATGCATTTTCTTCAGTATCCCCTTCTCTCTCTCTCTCTCTCTCTCTCTCTCTCTCTCTCTCTCTCTCTCTCTCTCTCTCTCTCTCTCTCTCTCTCTCTCTCTCTCTCCTCCCTCCCTCTTTCTTTCTCTCTCCATCCTTTAGTCAAAAGTATTTTCTGCATCTGAACAATGCCTCTTAATTCAATCGCTTTAATCACTCTTCACCCACTTTTTCCTCCTGTTTTCCTATTTGGTAAGATAGATTTCTCTAAATAAATGCATATGTGCACATGTGCATTTGTTCTTCCCTCTTTGAAAAAGATTCAAATGAAAGATTCAAATACTTCCTATCTCACCACAACTTTTCTTTTTAATGTATAAGCTTTTTCTTGTGTGCCTTTTTTATGTGAGAAAATATTCCCCACTTTTCCTTCCTTCTCCAAATGCATTTCTCACCCAAAATTATATATATAATATGTATGCATGTATGTATGTTGGTGTGTGCATATTGTATGTATATGTATGATGTATTATGTATGATGAAATAATCATTTCTATAACATAGCATAAATTAAAAAATGATTACACATGAACCTAAAAATCTACTGTGCACAATTTTCTATTCCTTTCAAATATTAAACATTTTATGTGTCTTTTTGTTTTTCCTTCCACACTTACCCGAGAGATGGCTACCATAAACACTATAGACCCAACTATATTTTTATATAATCCCAATATTGTTGATTAACTCCTGCAATTCCTGTCTATGTAGAGATTTTCTAACTTCTGTAATCTAATGAAGTTTTTTTTTTTTTTTTTTTTTTTTTTTTTTTTTACTGAGGCTAAGGTTAAGTGACTTGCCCAGGGGGAAGTGTTAAGTGTCTGAGACCAGATTTGAACTTGGGTCCTCCTGAATTCACAGCTGGTGCTCTATCCACTGCGCCACCTAGCTTCCCCCTGTAATCTAATAAAGTTAAGAATTGCATGTATCATCTTTTAATATAGAAAGAAACTGTTTTACCTTATTGAATCCTTTACAAATTTTTTATGTTTATGCTTTTCTTGACTCTTGTTTATGAACGTCATATTTTCTATTCAGTTCTGTTCTTTTCGTCAGGAATGCTTGAAAATCCTTTATTAAATTAAATAACTATTTTTTCCTCTGAAAGATTATATTCAATTTTTCTAGGTAAGTTATTCTTGGTTGTAATGCCTTGTAACATATCATATATCAATCCTTCCATTCTTTTACAGTGATACCTGCTAAATCTTGTGTGATCCTCATGGTAGCTCAATTTGACTTTCTGACTCCTTAAATATTTTCTTTATGATCAGGGGGTCCTGGAATTAAGTAATAATATTCCTGGGAGTTTTTGGGATCTCTTTCAAAAGATGATTGATGTATTCTTTCAATTTCTATTTTACCCTTTGGTACTAGGATCTTGGCACAGTTTTTCTCTATAATTTTCTAAAACATATTACCTTGCCTCTTTCTTTTATCATGGCTTTTATGCTATCCGATAATGATAAAATTATCTCTCTTTAATTTATTTTTAGATAAGTTGTTTCCAATTAGATATTTATAATTTTCTCATTTTTTAAATTTTTTAAATTTGTTTTGTTGTTTCTTGATGTCTGTGTGTCATCTTACCTTCTACTTCACCAGTTATTATCTTTAATTTAATCTTAATTTCATTTAATCTTCAGTGAAATTATGTATCTGTTCTTCCATTTGGCTAATTCTATTTTGTGGTTTTTGTTCATTTATTTATTTTAAAGGTGTTTCTTTTTTGTGCCTCTTTTACTAAACACCATTTTTCTTTTAATATATTTCTTGCAAAATTATAATTTCATTTCCCAATTTTTCCACTATCACTCTTATTTGTTTTTGAAAATCATTTTTAGCTCTTCTAGGCATTCTTATTGTGCTTGTGTCCAATTCATGTCTTTTCTTTGCAGTTTTGCATGTGGCTCTTAGGATACTTGTCTTCTTTTGAGTTTGTGTCTTGACCTTTCCTTTCATTGTAGTAGTTTTATTCCTCAATGGTCAGTTTCTTATTTTGTTTTTTGCCCATTTTTCTGTAATATTCTTGACTTTTAACATTATGGTTAAGTTTGTCTCTGTTCCCAAGGTGGGATTAGAGGATGCTACCCTAAACCTCAGGCTTCTTTACATTTGTGTTTTCAGAGCTAATCCTAGATTGACAGTTTTTGGTGTTTCCACAATTGTCTGACTTAGGAAGAGGTGATATCTTTATTCTCCTGATCTGCCTTCTACTGATCCATTGTAACTGCAAAAGGTACTGTCCTTCATGGCCCTTGATCTCTTGTGATATCAAAATCTCCTTTCCACCCCAGAACTGTGAACCAGAAGAGAGTATGGGGAATTGATTGATCAAACAGCATCCTGTCCTGGACTCTGTACTAGGATAGGTCCCCTATAGTTCCTCAGAGATCAATTGTCATATTCCTTTATTATTTCTGGCTTTGAAAGCTTCTGAGTTTGCATTTTCTTTTCTGATCCAGCCTCCGATTCACCCCACCTCACCCAGTATCACAAATATTTCCTTTATACTGCCAGATTGTCTTAGACTAGAAATTTTTCTCATTCTGACATTTTGTTTGCAATATCACTCTAAAATTTGACTTAAGGAGTAATTTTAAAGTTGTTGGGAAGGGAAGTTGGGAGAGTTCAGCTGCCTCAGATACTCTACCATCTTGGTTTCTTCCCCTCCTCCAGATAATTTTTAAAAGATCTTTCACAATATTAAACAAGAGAATAAAAATTGCATTAAATCAAAGTGAACTCCTCCATACTATTTTATATAGAATTCACTGATAAGTGATCTCAAATCCACTTACCTTATCCCTGTGTTATTTCTCCATAACTTAAATGATTAAATCTACATATAATTAGCTCCTTTGGGCTGAAGTCTTAACAAAATCATATCTAAAATGATAAATAATGTGATTTTTCTGTGTGTTTGGTTTTGTTTCTTGAGACTAAACTTAAATATCAGCTTAGTTTACTTTTACTTTTCCCAAGTATTCATTTAGACCCATTTGGATGTACAGTTATTATTCTTATTTATATAGAAATAAAACTGTTTTATAAAATTACACAAATCTCCAAATATATTAGCCTTAAGTAACTTTATTTTGTTATGCTTTTCTGATTGACTAAGTTGTGGGGAAAATAAGAAAATTCCCTTTGCCTACTTCTATTTAAATTCTGATTAACTTGCTAATAATTTGTTTCCATAAAAACTCATATCTGTCCTATTTCAGGACTAAATTTAATTTGATTTTCAAATTTCAGTTTTTATTTTTTAAAGCATCTTTATTCAACGTAGATTTCTGAATGATTTGTATATATAATCATTTAGATTTTTACAATTTGCTTAAATGTATTTATCATCATACACTAGCACAATCTTGGATAAAAAAGTTTCTTAGGCAATCCAAAGATTTTAAAATTGAATAACTTAAGTTTCCTCTATTAGTACACTGAGTATTTTAATTTTAGAACTGCTGAAGGTTAAATTTAAAACTCCTTTCTTTGCTCTGATTATAGATGACATTTGCTAATTTATAGTTGAGTTGATTTGAATAAATAACTAAAGAAATTTTCCAGCAGGGTGTTAGGAGTGTAGAAAATATAAATAATAATAAGCCTTTAGAAGGGCTTTAGGGCTTAGACTTTAGAGTCAAGATACAAAAATCATTTTGATTTTGTGAAACTTACGTACTAAATTAAATGCCCCATATAATAATTTTATTGTAATTTAAATTATATCTAAAGATCAGTTGAACAATAGCATATTCTTTAAAGCCAATACTTTATTCAAACATTATACTTTGCTATCCTAGCATTTTAAGATTTTTAAAATATTTTACATTTGTTCTTTCATGACTATTTCTATTGTATTTTTCCATTACTTTTCAGAGATACTGCCATGCTATTTTGAATAGAACTATCCTTAAAGCTAAGAAAAGCTTCATTGAAATGGTGCCTCTGGAACATAATGACTGATCCTAAGCAAGTGACTTCACTTCTCAATTACTTTAGACAACTCTTTCTAAGTTGCAGAAAAGATGTTGTCCGATACTGACAGATGGAGTTCCCTCACTGAGTTCTATATGACAATTAAATCACATCTGGTTCTTATTCCTTATGTAAATTTTGTATCTATCTTGCTTGTTAGCATTTACGATTTTAAGGGAGAGGGGAGATTGTTCTTTTGCTAGTTCTTATTATACAATGTAGAATAAAGCCTAGAAGAATTATTCAACTGAATATTCAACTGGGGCCACAAGTTGCAATCCATACCTTTCCCTGTCCTTCCTAATCATTGTACTTTGCCTGGATTCAGTTCTAAAGAATCTGACTTATCAGTAGTGAAACTAGGCTCTTCATTTTCACTTTTATGGCCTAAGTACCTTCATATTTGTGTTTTGTGAAAAGTTGTCAATTATAGCAATATTTATAGTTATAGCTCAAGTCTAAGTGGCTTCTCCAGAAAAAAACTGGTTGTTTAAAAGTTACCTAATACACAATATGAATCAATTTAAAGAAAGTTATGATAAATGTGAGACAATGACAACATGAATCCATAGATTGTATTCAATATCTAGACTTAGAACAAGTAGCATCTTCAGCTGGAATGGTAATATTTAAGCTTTGTAAGGACATCATTTTTTTTCAAAACTTATAATTAACCATTTTAATTTCACATTGGCATTGTCTAGTCAACCATCTGAGATTGGATTTCCTGGTAGTACCTTTCCAATGTCATCTCTTCTGTTGGCACCAATCAATTCAAGCCTCTGCTTTGGTCTTCCTAATCTCCTGCTGCTTATTCCAGGGTATGGAAAGACTCCAGCTGCCAATCAAGCTGCTAGATCAATTCTAAGGAAAGAAAATACACAAAAGACTCAAAGATAATAGAGGGCCTAGAAGCTACATCTACTTTTATGACAAATGGGACCCTCCATCCTCAACTTTTCAGTACTCTGTTAGCAAACTCTAAGAGGTAGATGGATCTTTCATATCTATAATCTAGTCTACCAGAAACATACAGTGAATATACATAGTCTGATGAGTATGGAAGTGAGAAGATTCTATTACATATATATAATCCTACCTAAAACATTTTTTCTCACTAGGACACTGATAATCCTTTGCATTATCTTTTTTGTTGTTGTTGTTGTTGAGTTTCAATGGATTTTAATGTTGTCTTACTAAAACTAAAACTATTTTAAAGTCCTTGAAATCAAAGAGGTGAAAATACTTCTCCATCATATTTAAGTAGAAGCCAGTATATGCTCTGCCTAGTCTTTGCTCACTTAGAAGTATGTTTGTTTTTATTTCTAAAAAAAAACTTTATTATATAAAGAATTCTAATGGGATTTCAAGACCTATATGTAATTTAAGATAGACAGATTACAAAATGTACTTTTAAAGTTATATTCCTGAGGGAAATATGCACAACATATTTAGTTTAATTTTTGTGCTCATTTAGAATTTTCATCTCTCATTCTCAAAATATTTTAAAATCTAATATTTATAACTTATCTAGAAGAAAATGCTCCAATTTTACTTTTATGGATTTTCAGTTATGTGCATGTAGCCCTTGTCCCAAAGTAGAGGTCATTCCATGTTCCTTACATACACATATTCATATTCATATTCATATATATATATATGTATATGTATATATATACATACACATTAAAAATTAGCATGATTATAGCTGTTTTACATGTTTTGATGTCTGATTACAGTTTCATGTCTCCAAGAGAATATTTTCCTCACAAAAATATCTATTCACTTTTGCATCTATTAACAGATTACATAATTCATTCATACATAAATGTGGGTAAATTTATGTTTCGGAATACTAGTATGTAGCAATATCATCTATTCATGTTGTAAAACCATAGATGAATGGCATGAATGGACAAAAGTTACTTTTATAATTTTATGGAAATCTGTCATATAAATCCAGATAACATTAGGGTTGCTATGAGAACATTTGTTTAATTGTGACCAACTTTTCATGACCCCTTTTGGGACTTTCTTGGCAAAGATACTGGAGTGATTTTCCATTTTTTTTCTCCAGCACATTATAAAAGATGAGGAAACTGATACACAGCTACTCTATCTGAGACTGGATTTAAACTTAGATTTTATTAACTCAATACCTGGTAATCTATCTACACTATTCCAAAATCATCTAGTCCAATATTTTTGTTTCCAAATGAGGAGTCAACACCAGACCGGGTAAGCTGTGATCTTTACAGAAATTATTAATGTACATTCTTTGTCATGACACATATAAAGAAAGAATATTTTTTAAAATGTAACTGTCAGTGACAGGATTTTTGAATCTAAGAGTGAGTAGTTGAACAGCCAGAGAAAAAAAGATAGACTCATCTAGGGTTTAGAGCTGATTTTTATAATTTCAAATTGAAATTTTGCTTTAATTTTAAGCCGATACAATAATATTACAAGGTATGTGTATTTGTAACTAAAATTAGTAAAATATCAATGTTTCATTTATGGGGAAATTAATGAGAGAGTCTTTTTTGTTTAATGGGAATATAAATGACATGAAGAAATATCTTGTCTGAAAAAAATAACATGCAAATTCAAACCAGAAGACCTTCTTGAGCATAAGATTTTGTTTTGCTTCATCAACACATGGGAGCGGCAATACTCTATTGCGCAGGGGGAATAAGGTGGTAGAAAAAAGGCAGGAGAACAATGTACTTCAAACCACACTTCAAACTAGGTTACAATCCTAACTTAGAAAAACTGTTTCAATTCTCCAGGCCTCAGTTTGAAATGAAAACATTTGACTAGTTGCCCTTTGGGATCCCCTCTAAGTATACTATTCTCTCTATGATCTTTTGAATCATGGTACTTAAATCTAAAACTACAGCATTACAGCAGACTGTATTGGAGATATTTCAGCTTATTTCCTGTCCCTTTTCTATCAATCTTCCCTAGATACCTCAACATAAATATTATGCCATTTTATGTTCTATTATTATATTATATTTTGTTATGTTATGTTATGTTTCCCATAAGGTCCTGTCTGTATCCATAATATTATAAGAAACCTCTTCATTGGCAGCATTGATCTTTGTTACTTTCCTCTTTTGTGTAATTTTATCTCTAATATTACTAGAGATGATCTCTAACCCCACCTCCTTGTCAGTATTTCCCCCTGGATATTTGGCAGGTTACAAGGAGTATCTGAAATGCATATTGACCAGTTATTGAACAAGAGAAAATACAGCTTCTAATGATAGTACACAATTATATATTGTTTGACAATCTACAAAGGATTCTCTTCATAACAACCCTCTGGTACAGAAATACTCATTTTACCAGTAAGCAAAATGGAAGCTTCAGAGACATTAAATCCCTGACCTATGATCATAAAGCTAGTGAGTGGTGTGATTGTAACTCAGGCCTTTTGAATTCTACTCCAGAGTTCTCCTTACTGCAGCAGAAGTTAACATACCCAAAAGCTCTGGTTATTTTTTAAAAGATTACTTTAAATTTCTTTCTTCCCTTTCATATTATATTGTTTAATATTTTCAATGGTTATCTTCTCTCTACTCAATTTTTTTGTCCTCACTTCCTGCCCTTTGGCAAAAATACCTTTACTTTCTAATTTTTCATGAACTTTTAATGGATACTGTCTAATTAAATGAAGAAAAGATTCTATACCCTACCTTTGAAGAAACAGTTTGATTAATAAGAATTAAACCTTATAAGAAACAAGTGTACTACAACAGTTATTACCATTAACATATAAAAAAGTTAGGTGAAAGGATATATATATAATTATTATTTTTATTAATTATAATAATTATTAAATATTATATTGAATATAATAAAATAATAATAATCTTAATTTGTTTATAGTTAATCTTTATGTATTAATCATGTATCCATTTTTACCTTCTCATGATATACAGTGTGAGATATTGATCTATACTTAGTTTCTGTCCTATTGTTTTACAATTTTTGTCAAATAATGAGTTTTTGTTTCAGAAGTTTGGATCTTAGGATTTATCATATACTAGATTACTATGGTCATTTAGTATAATATAATTTGTGCATAATCTATTCCATTGATCCACCATTTTTTTCTTAACCAGTACTAGATTGTTTTGATAATTACTACTTTATAATACAGTTTGAGGTCTGGTATAGCTGAATGACTTCCTTTAAATATTTTTTCAATAATTCACTTAATATTTTTTGACCATATCATCTTCTGGATAATTGTATTGTTTTTTTCTAGATTTATAAAGTAATTTTTGATAGTTTGGGATGGTACTCAGATTAATTTAGGTAGAATAGTAATTTTATTAAATTGGCTTATCCTATCCACAAAAAAGTAATATTCTTCATTTTTTAGATCTAGCTTTATTTATGTGAAAATTGTTTTATAGTTGTGTTCACATAGTTTTTCAGTTTTTTCTCAGCAATACTCCTGAGTATTTTTATTGTCTACATTTTTGTTTGTTTATTAATGGGATTTATCTTTCTATGTCTTGCTGCTTGACTTTGTTGGTAAAATGTAGAAAGACATTAATGATTTTTTGCATTTATTTTATATCCTTCAAATTTACTAAAATTGTAATAATTTCAAGTAGCTTTTTGGTTGTCTATGATTTGCTAAGTATTATTACATCATCTACAAAAAAATGATAGTTTTGTTTCTACATTGCTTATTCTAATCCCTTTAATTTATTTTTCTACTCTTTTTGTTATAGCTAACATGTTTGATACAATATAAAAAAGAAGTAATAATGGGTATCCATGCCTCACTTTGATAGTATTGGGAAGGTTTCTAACTTGTCCCTATAATAGGTAATGCTTGCTGTTTTTTGATAGATACTATTTATCATTTTAAGGAAATTTCCCTTTATTCCACTAATGTTCTTAATAGGAATAACTTCTATATTTTGTCAAAAAATTTTTCTGTATTTATTAAAATAATCATATGATTCTGTTGGTTTTGTTATTCATATGGTCAATTATGTTAATAGTTTTCTTAATACTGAACCAGACTTGAATTTCTGGTATAAACCTCCCTCCCATAGTGTATTATCCTGTTGATAAATTGCTGTAATCTCTTTATGAATTTTTTATTTAAAGATTTTGTATCAATAGTCATCAAAATAATTTTCTCTGTTTTAGCTCTTCATGATTTAGTATTTGCACCATATTTATGTCATAAAAGGAATTTAGTTGGAATTTTTTTTGCCTATTTTTCCAAATAGTTTATATGGTGGTGGAATTAATCATTCTTTAAATGTTGGGTAGAATTCACTTGTAAATCAGGCCATGAAAACTTCATTTTTATTTTAAAAACATTAATATTTTCAAAATATATGCGTAGTTTTTAGCACTTACCTTTGCAAAATCTTTTGTTCCAATATTTTTCTTCCTCCTTCCCCCACCTCCTCTTTTAGATGGCAAGTAATCCAATATATGTTAAATATGTGCAACTCTTTGATACACACACACACACACACACACACACACACACATACAAATTTTTACAATTACCATGCTACAAGAGAAAAATGAGATCAAAAAAGAAAAAATGTGAAAGAAAACAAAACGCAAGGAAACAACAACAAAAAGGTGAAAATACTGTACTGTATACCCATATTCAGGGCCCACAATCCTCTTTTTGGATGCAGATGTCTCCCTTCATCATTGGCCTGAATCACCTCATTGTTGAAAAGAACCATGTCATCAGAATTGATCATAATATAATGTTGTTGCTGGGTCCAATGTTCTCTTGCTCTTACTCAATTCACTTAACATCAGTTTATGTAAGTCTCTTCATATCTTTCTGAAATCATCCTTCTAATCATTTCTTATAGAATAATAATATTCCACAAAATACCTATACCATAATTTATTCAGCCATTCTCCAACTGATGGGCATCCTCTCAGTTTCCAGTTCTTTGACACTACAAAAAGGGCTGCTACAACCATTTTTGCTCATTTGGATCCTTTTCCTTTTTTATGTTCTCTTTGGGATACAAGTTCAGTGAAGGGGATGAAAGAGTACTCCCATTTTGATAGTCCTTTGGGCATAGTTTCATATTGCGCTCCTGAATGGTTGGATCAGTTCACAACTCCACTAACAATGTACTGGTTTCCCAGTTTTTCCATATCCTCTTCAAAATTCATCATTATATTTTCCTGTCATTTTAGCCAGAGTTTTTTTTTTTTTGTTTGTTTGTTTGTTTTGTTTTCAGGGTGATCAGTGATAACTTATTTATTTTTAAAAACATTTTTAAATTAATTTTTAAAAATTTCTTCTGTCAATCTGGTTGATTTATATTTTTTAAGAAATTCATTCATCCATTTCATCTAGACCAATTTATTGGCATATAACTGGGCAAAATAATTCCTAACAATCATTTTAATTTCCTCTTTATTGGTGATAAATTCACCCCTTCAATTTTTGATATGAAAATTTTTTTTTCTTCTTTCCTTTTTAAAATCAAATTAATCAATAGTGCTATTTCATCATTTGTGTTTTTTAAAATCTTTCATAAATCCTGTATCAGGTTTAACTTGTTAGTTCAGTTTCATTAATCTCTCCTTGAATTTTTAATATTTCTAGTTTAATGCTTATTTGGGGGGTTTAAATGTATGCTTTTTCTAGATATTTTTAAATTGCATGCTTAATTTAGTGATCTGTTTTTTTCTCTATTTTATTAGTATAAAGAAGCAGTTGTAGAAATAAATTTTCCCCTAGTATCACTTTGACTGCATCCTATGAATTTTGGTATATTGTTTAATTGTTATCATTTTTCTTTAATAAAATGATCTATTGTTTCTATGATTTGTTCTTTGTCTCACTTATTTTTGCTTAATTTCCTAATAACTTTATTTTTTGTTCATTATTGAATGTAATTATATTTCATTATGATCTGAAAAGAAGTGTTTATTATTTTTACTTTTCTGCATTTAGTTTTGAATTTTTTAATATCCTAATACATATTTAATTTTTGTATAGGTGCCATGTACTCCTAAAAGCAAGATACATTCCTTACTATTTCCATTCATTTTTTCCCAAAGATCTATAGCTAAATTTTTCAGAATTTTATTTACTTCCTTAATGTCTTTCTTTTTAGGGGGAGATTAGATTCATCTAGTTTAGAGAGGGAAAAATTGAAGTACCCCACTCACATAGTTTCATTAGCTTTTTTTCTGTAATTGATTCAATTTCTCCAGAAATTTAGATGCCATACAATTTGGTGAAAATATGTTAATTAGTGGTTTGAATTTATTGTCCATAATACCTGTCAGCAAGATATATTTTCTTTCTTGTCTCTTTTAATTGGATCTGTTTCTGCTTTTACTTTGTCTGAGATCATGATTGCTACCCCTGTTTTCTTTGCTTCAGATGAAGCATAATAAATTCTGCTTTCATCACAGTTACCCTGTGTTTATCTCTCTGTTTCACATGCGTTTCTTGTAGATAGTATATTATAGTATTCTGATTTTTAGCCATTCCACTATCTGCTTCTATTTTATAAGTAAGTTCATCCCATTCATGTTTATAATTAGAATAACTAACTTTGTGTTTCCCTCAATACTATTTTTTTCTTTTTATTCCCCTCTTTTTCATACCTGTCATGTACTTCTGGTCACCTTGGCAAATTTACTCTCCAATTCTATCAGCCCCCTCTCCTTCGATTATCTTCATCTATTTTTACTTCCACATAAGGTAAGATAGATTTCTATATTAAATTAAGTATATTATTCCTTCTTTGAGTCATTTTTGATGGGAGTGAGATTTAAGTTTTGCCTACCCTACACCATTTCCCTCTCCATTATCATATCTCTTCATGTCTGTTTGAAGTGGGATAAATTGGCATATTCAATTTCTCCTCTTTCTCTTCCAGTGCAATTTTCTCTCATTTCTTTATTTTTCAATTTTGGCTATAATCTCATCAATATCCCCTTATATCCATACTTTCTATCTATATATCCTCCTTCTAATTGCTTTTATAATATTATATTTCTTAAGGGTTACAAATATTATCTTGCCATGTGGAAATATAAGCAATTTAATCTTATTGAATTTCTTATACTTTTTCTTTCTTATTTATTTGTTTTACCTTTTTCTGTTCTCTTCAGGCTAGTATTTGGAAATAACTTTTTAAAATTCAGTTCTGGCCTATAAATTAGGAATGCTTGAAAGTTCTCTCTTTTGCTAAATGCTTTTTTTTATTTTTTTGGTTCCTAAAAGATTATAATAAATTTTGCTGAGGAGGTGATTCTTGGCTGTAATCCTAATTCCTTTGCCTTTTGGTATATCATATTCCCAGCTTTATAGTTATTAAATGTAGAAGCTAAGAAATCCTGTGTAATCCTGACTATAGCTCCATGATATTTAAATTGTTTCTTTTTGGTTGCTTGTAATACTATCTCCTTGATCTCTAAGCTCTGGAATTAGACTATGATTTTCCTGGGAGTTTTCCTTTTGGAATCTTTGTGGTGATGGATGATTAGTGAATTCATTCAATTTCTTTTTTTTTTTTGTTCTAATATATCAGGACAGTTTTCTATGATAATTTCTTGAAAGTTCTTGTCAAGGTTTCTGTTGTTGTTGTTATTTTTTTTTAATATAGCTTTCAGGTAGTCCAATAATTGTTGTATTATCTCTACTGGATCTGTTTTCTAGCTCAGTCATTTTTCCAATGAGAAAGTTCACATGTTCTTTTTTTTAATTTTTTTTTAATTTTGATTTATATTATCTTGGAATCTCATTGAGTCATTAGTTTCCACTTGCTCTGTTCTAAGTTTTAGGGAATTGTTTTGTTCAGTGAGCTTTTGTACTTCTTTTTCCATTTGACAAATTCTATTTTTTAAGGAAGTTATTCTTGGAAAATTTGTGTATCTATTTTTCCATGCTGTTGACTTTTTTCATGATTCTCATATTACTTTCATAAATTGTATTGACCATTAAGAAATATATATATATATATATATATATATATATATATATATATATATATATATATATATACACACAAGATCAGAGCATTCACAGAGTAAATCCAAATATACTGCAGAGAAGTAAAAGGATTTGTGAGTTACACAGAGAAACAACTAAAACAGACTGAAAATCTCCTCTGACTGCTAATGAGTGACCTAGATCTGCACCTAAATTCTATTTGGGCAGACAGTTTGTTGTAGTCAAAAGGATTATTCAATCTGATTTTTTCTTCCAATGTATGCTTTAATTAGATATCTCATAGAGTAACCCAAAGGGTGATCAGTCTTGATGCATACATAGTCTTGTCAATTTTGATTAATTGGTTGCAATAATTCCATTCTCAGCATAAGAATTCATGTAAGTACTTCTGAACACCCTCAGCTAAATCCAAAGAATATGCTCAGTATTTATCCTATGCATATTTAAATTTTTCTACATGATGAGAGGGACTACATGCAATAATAGAGGGAGAGTTGTTCTCAAGCTAGGAAGGCCTGGGTTCAAGTCCTGACTCTGATACATACTATGTTTTTGTGGCAGAGTCACTTAACATCTTAATACTCTGGGCTTCTCTTTTAAGACAATAAATTGAAGAGATGATTCCAACCTACAATGATAGGAGTTCATATATCCTCTTGGTGAGGAAATCAAGATTTCACCACATATGGGCCTGAAGTTCTCTAGAGTACTTTCAAGGAGCTATGCTATAGAAGAGGTTGATTGGTTCTTTTAAATGTTGGTATTGGAGCTAGAGGCTTTCTGCTAAAACACAGGTATAATTTAGAATTAGAAAGGAATCTGAATTACGTGTACTCGTTCATTCATTATCTTTCATGATGCTTTCCACATACAAATCATGTTGTAATGTTGACTGACATTTTTAAAAACATATTTCAGTCTCTAAATTTTGGTAATGGGGGTAGATCATGTTACCAAGAAGTTGAGAAAAGGAGATGTAAAGAAGAATGAAAACCTTAAGCACATGAGAATTTTGCTAGTAAATATATATATTTTTTTTACCTTCTAAAAATGCTTTTTTTTACTGTATATAGACAGGTCAGAAAGATATGTCATATCTCATTTTTTTCCAATGGATAATAAGATAATAAGGCCCTAGTGAGCACATACTGCTCAGTACAGTTACCATTGAGAGTTGTCTCCTAAATCTAAGACCAGACATGTTCTTTTTTTTTTTTTTTTTTTATTATATATATATATATATATATATATATATATATATATATATATATATATTTATAATATTATCCCTTGTATTCATTTTTCCAAATTACCCCCCCTCCCTCTATTCCCTCCCCCCGACGACAGGCAATACCATACATTTTACATGTGTTACAATATAGTCTAGGTACAATACATGTGTGCGAATATCATTTTCTTGTTGCACAATAAACATTAGAATCCGAAGGTACATGCAACCTGGGCAGACAGATATTAGTGCTAACAATTTTCATTCCCCTCCCAGTGTTTCTTCTCTGGGTGCAGCTACCCCTGTCCATCATTGATCAACTGGAAGTGAGTTGGATCTTCTTTATGTTGAAGATTTCCACTTCCATCAGAATACATCCTCATACAGTATTGTTGAAGTGTACAGTGATCTTCTGGTTCTGCTCATTTCACTCAGCATCAGTTGATTTAAGTCTCTCCAGGCCTCTCTATATTCCTCCTGCTGGTCATTTCTTACCGAGCAATAATATTCCATAACCTTCATATACCACAATTTACCCAACCATTCTCCAACTGATGGACATCCATTCATCTTCCAGTTTCTAGCTACAACAAAAAGAGCTGCCACAAACATTTTGGCACATATATGTCTCTTTCCGCTCTTTAGTATTTCTTTGGGATATAATCCCAATAGTAGCGCTGCTGGGTCAAAGGGTATGCACAGTTTGATAACTTTTTGGGCATAATTCCAGATTGCTCTCCAGAATGGCTGGATTCTTTCACAACTCCACCAGCAATGTATTAGTGTCCCAATTTCCCCACATCCCCTCCAACATTTGTCATTATTTGTTCCTGTCATCTTAGCCAATCTGACAGGTGTGTAGTGGTATCTCAGAGTGGTCTTAATTTGCATTTCTCTGATCAGTAGTGATTTGGAACACTCTTTCATGTGAGTGGATATAGTTTCAATTTCTTCCTCTGAGAATTGTCTGTTCATATCCTTTGACCATTTATCAATTGGAGAATGGTTCGGTTTCTTATAAATTTGGGTCAGTTCTCTATATATTTTGGAAATGAGACCTTTGTCAGAACCTTTGTTTTTAAAAATATTTTCCCAATTTGTTACTTCCCTTCTAATCTTGTTTGCATTAGTATTATTTGTACAGAAACTTTTTAGTTTGATGTAATCAAAATCTTCTATTTTGTGATCAATAATGATCTCTAGTTCTCCTCTGGTCATAAATTCCTTCCTCCTCCACAAGTCTGAGAGGTAGATTATCCTCTGTTCCTCTAATCTATTTATTATCTCCCTCTTTATGCCTAAATCGTGGACCCATTTTGATCTTATCTTGGTATATGGTGTTAAGTGTGGATCCATATCTAATTTCTGCCATACTAATTTCCAGTTTTCCCAACAGTTTTTTCCGAATAATGAATTTTTATCCCTAATGTTGGAATCTTTGGGTTTGTCAAAGATTAGATTGCTATAGATGTACCCTTTTTTGTCCTTTGTATCTAATCTGTTCCACTGATCTACCGGTCTATTTCTTAGCCAATACCAAATGGTTTTGGTGACTGCTGCTATATAATATAGCTTTAGATCAGGTACACTTAGACCACCTTCCTCTGAGTTTTTTTTCATTAGTTCCCTTGCAATTCTTGACCTTTTATTCTTCCATATGAATTTTGTTGTTATTTTTTCTAGGTCATTAAAATAGTTTCTTGGGAGTCTGATTGGTATAGCACTAAATAAATAGATTAGTTTGGGGAGTATTGTCATCTTTATTATATTCGCTCGGCCTATCCAAGAGCACTGAATGTCTTTCCAATTATTTCAATCTGATTTTATTTTTGTGGCAAGTGTTTTGTAATTTTTCTCATATAATTCCTGACTTTTCTTTGGTAGATGGATTCCCAAATATTTTATACTCTCAACATTTGTTTGGAATGGAATTTCTCTTTGTATCTCTTGCTGTTGCATTTTGTTAGTGATATATAAAAATGCCGAGGATTTATGTGGATTTATTTTGTATCCTGCCACTTTGCTGAAATTTTGAATTATTTCTAGTAGCTTTTTAGCAGAGTCTTTGGGGTTCTCTAAGTATACCATCATGTCATCTGCAAAAAGTGATAGTTTGATTTCCTCATTTCCTATTCTAATTCCTTGAATCTCTTTCTCGGCTCTTATTGCCGAGGCTAGCGTTTCTAGTACTATATTGAATAGTAATGGTGATAGTGGGCAACCTTGTTTCACTCCTGATCTTACTGGGAAAGGTTGCAGTTTATTTCTATTGCATATTATGCTTACTGACGGTCTTAAATATATACTCCTGATTATTCTAAGGAATAATCCATTTATTCCTATACTCTCAAGAGTTTTTAGTAGGAATGGATGTTGGATTTTGTCAAATGCTTTTTCTGCATCTATTGAGATGATCATATGGTTCTTATTAATTTGATTATTAATATGGTCAATTATATTAATAGTTTTCCTAATATTAAACCAGCCCTGCATTCCTGGAATAAATCCTACTTGATCATAGTGTATTATCTTGGAGATGATTTTCTGAAGTCTTTTTGCTAATATCTTATTTAAGATTTTAGCATCAATATTCATTAAGGAGATTGGTCTATAATTTTCTTTCTCAGTTTTCGATCTACCAGGTTTAGGTATCAGTACCATGTCTGTGTCATAAAAGGAGTTTGGTAGGACTCCTTCATCCCCTATTTTTTCAAATAATTTATATAACATTGGGGCTAATTGTTCTTTAAATGTTTGGTAGAATTCACATGTGAATCCATCTGGCCCTGGGGATTTTTTCCTGGGGAGTTGATTAATAGCTTGTTCTATTTCTTTTTCTGATATGGGACTATTTAAGCAATTTATCTCCTCCTCTGTTAATCTAGGGAGCCTATATTTTTGGAGAAAGTCATCCATTTCACTTAAGTTATCAAATTTATTGGCATAAAGTTGGGCAAAGTAACTCCTTATTATTTCTCTAATTTCCTCTTCATTGGTGGAAAGATCCCCCTTTTCATTTGTAAGACTATCAATTTGATTTTCCTCTTTCTTTTTTTTGATCAAATTTACTAAAGGTTTATCTATTTTATTGGCTTTTTCATAAAACCAACTCTTGGTTTTATTTATTAATTCAATAGTTTTTTTACTTTCAATTTTATTGATTTCTCCTTTTAATTTTTGTATTTCGAGTTTAATTTTTGGTTGGGGGGCTAGTAAATATTTAGATCAGTTTAGTAATTTGCTTATTTAGTTCCCAAATGCAATCGTCTTTGCAATTGTGTCCTGATACTCACCATTCATGTGAACCTTTTTTTTTATTCTGTATCAATCCTCAGAATACAAATATATAAAAAAGATATGGATTTTCTTTTTTTGTTTTTGAAAGGTTTTCATTAGTAAATCATTTAGTGATTCTAAGTTATCTGAACACTTGATATATCTAATACTAGGTAGCAATTTATCTCTGAAGTATTTTGTTTGTTTATTTGAGGTAATTCAGAAGCTGGACAGTTAGCTGTGTTTTTGTGGTGCACATGAAGCTGGCTTCTAAAAATATATTTTATAGAAGTGACATGAGAATCTCCTAAGTCATTCTCTGGTCTGAAATGCAAGACGTGCAAAATAAAAACATGTTAATGGAAATAAAAACCCATTTCCATTTATTAATATTCTAATTAAGACACACAAACTCTTCTCTGTCTTTTAGATTGGAATTGTAATTTTTAGCACCTACCTCCAAAGGTAGTTGTGAAAATCAAAAAAAAAACAATATTTGTGACAGACCTAGCACATTGTATAGCATGTAGTAGGCACTAAATAAATGCAAATTCCCTTGTTTTTGCAGTTTATTTTTCAGGTATCACATTCAACACCTAATATAGATCATTGCATATTCATAAGCTTTTAGCAGGTTTTTATGAAGTTAATAATAGATGTGAAAAGAAAAGTACTTTTAGAGAAAAAATAGCCCATGATTCAACTGGAAGTATAAATTAGCCATAATAATGCTCCCAAAAGGTTTGTCAATTCAAAGAAATTAATATAAAAGCATTGGTCTCATAAATTCTAATATGGTAGATTTGGGGTATTAAGAAATCTTTGTCGTCCAGAAACTACCCAGTTCTGTGGAAACTCAAATCAAAACTCATATCTTAAATTTGAAATGAAAGGTTTTACTTCACAATATGAGAGAAACAAGTTGTGTGTAACAGAGAGATGTTTCCTCAAGGAGTCAGGAAGACTTGATTTCAAGTGTTCCTAAGCTATTTAAAATCTCAATGCCTGAGATTATTTCCTAAAATATCAGTTACATTCTAGTTGCTGGTCTGCATTGGTCAAGTCCCAGTTTAGATTTGAATTTCCCTTGACCAGTGAAATTGAAAGTTTATCCAAGAAAAAAAAAGAGGTGGAAATTATTCTCAATATTCTATGAATGCATGAGTCAAAAAAGATGACATATACAAGAAAAATAACTGGAAAATAATATGTGATGCTTATGACAATTGGTATGTTGTTATGATGTTAGAAACATTATATGGAAAAGACTATTATAAGTGCTGCCATAAATTGATGTTTTAAAATTTTCAAGTGGCAGATAAAAATGCTTTTCACCTTATTTTAGAAATTATTTCTAGCTTTAAAATTTTGTGAAAAATACATCAAATATTTGTATATTTGTGGAAAATTCTTATGGGTATTACAAGTTTGAATTTAAACAGTTCTTTGGAAGACTTAATGATACAAAAACTAGAAAACTTGCCTAACAGTTGGAAAGACCTGAGTTAAATTCTTAACTCTTTTACATAGTGACTATATGACCAAATGCAATGCACTCATTATCTTCATAAGCCAACCAGAGAAGGTTTTAATATATACTCATAAAGAAAGCTTCTCACCAGAAGATTCCTATACTTTTTAAATCATTAGTAGAATTTCATTATTATGAAATAATAATGAAATTAGTAGAAATAACTGTTAGAAATAATATGAAATTAGTAGAATCATTAGTGGAATTAGTAGAAAGGGAAACTTATAGATTATCTAGACTAATCTTCTAATTTTTCAGATGAGGAAACTGAATCTGACTGAAAAATTATGGGTCCAAAATTTTATAGATGAGTAATGCCAGGTCACACTAGTCCAATATTCTTTCAAATAAATTATATTATGAACTAAAAGTACAATCTGATTCAATATTGTTATGGAGCATCTATAAAAATAGGTTAAATCAACAATTAGGGAGTGGAACAAAAAATATAATAGTACTGACCAAATTTTACAAATATGTAGTATTGTGTTCTATTGGGTACCAAACAAAAGGTGAAGGGTTGGGAAATGCTATTTGAACTATCAACTAAAAAAGGAGAAATTATGTTTTTTTGCAATTCCAGAGAACAAAATAGATCAAGAACAAAAATGGTAAAAATAAAGAGACGTACTTTTATTCTATATGAGGAAAAATTTAAAAATTAAGAAATACTATATAAAATATGTATAGCTGCTCTTTTTATGGTACAAAGAAATTGAAACTAAGTACTTGATCATTGAGAAATAGCTAAGAAAAATTTTACACATGATTATAGTGGAATCATACAAAGCTTGAAGGTAATGGTTTTGGAGAAACTTTGTAACATTTATATGAACAGATGCAGAGTAAAGTGAAAAGAACTAGGAAAAATTTTAATATAACAAAATATTATAAAAATCAACACTTCAAAATATCAAAGAATTTCAATCAACCAAATGAGGATTGATGATGAAATAAATATATTTATGAATGACCATGTTCTTGACATTCTACTGTAAATAGAGGAATCACAACTTTGTGAAATTTACATCAAAGCTAGGTTTATTACAAGAGAAATGAATATGCAGGTATTGCCCAATATATTCACAATTTATACAGAAGTCATCATATTTATGACAGTGCAAGAAAGGAAGAAGGAAATAAACACACACTTCCCCTAAAGAGGCATGTCATGAAAGGGGGAAATGTTCATTAAAATGGGGTAAGGATAAAAACCTTCCCAAAAGGGAAGAGAAAGGCAGTGGCAAAAGCTGATTTTTTTTTCCCTTAGGAACAGATAAACTATAAAATAGAATGGTTTTCTTATCTACAAAGATCCCAGATACACAAGAAATTTTCCAGTCTAGTGTAGACTTATTGATATCTGTCTTGATTACCAATAACACTCAGGGAGTCCAGTTTGGGATGCAAATAAATTATATCAGCTGAGATTTAAGGTAGGAGACTTTTACTTTGACATATTCAGGGCCTTCTACCTCTTCTGGATCTCGTGTTTTTGAAAAATATGGCAACTCAAAAATTCAAGTTCAGAAGACTCCTTAACATTCCTCGAAACTATATACCATCTTATAGAATGGTTATAGACACAGAGCTACAGAATGAGATGTATTTTTTAGATTTGAATAATTACATTGTAATAAAGTTTTCATTTTCCTCTGTTTTCTTTTTATTTTTTCAAAAGGAAGATAGTGAGTTAGGGATTTTTCTTGTTATTTGTGGAAAATCTTAATTTTGTTTTGAAACTCAGGTAAGAGATATCTTCAAATGGAATGAATCTCCTTGTGAGGTCATTAATGTCGCTAGAATTTTTCAAATAGAAAGAAACTGGCTTTTAATCCCATCTATTGCACATATTTTAGAAGGAATACACACATTTTGTCCCTAAAATTTTACATATTTTTAATCAAAGAGTGTTTTAATGACTAAAAATATTTAGTATTTTATAAAAAGTCTTCCCCATAAAAATTGAAAACACATTTTGATAGCTCACAATTTGTCACTTGGAAGAACTTTCCAAACCTAGTATTGATACCATGAAGGTAAATTGATGCACTTTCAGTGCATTTAGGAAAATCATATTTACCTTCTGTTATTAAGACCTTTTATTTTAGTTAGTTCTCCTGATTCTTTGATGAATCTTCAATGCTGAAGAGTTCAATCTATTAGTAGTTTCCCATATGTTCCAAACAGAGCAAGGGATTTTAAGTTGCTTCAATGAATCTTCATTGAAGAATTCAACCTTTTACACAATAGATTCCCATATGTTCCCAACAGATGAAAGGTTTTTAATATTAATAGATTATAAAAGAATCATAAACTTGGATAGGAAACAAATTTCATCTTTATCTTCTGTAACCTAACTGAAATTTTACTTTCCTTTAGTTATTTAAAACTTATTCTGAAGAGTTTAAAGGCTTCTATCAAACTAGTAAGAGTAATACAAAATGATACAATGATAATTAATGATACAAAACAGTTTAATAAAGTCTGCTAATGAGATTCTATTAAAATTTTACAGTAAAGATAATCTTTTGCTTATTTTTGTGTCTTGTGGAATACTAATTTACAACCAGGATTCACAACAGCATAGCAACACTAAAAGACTATCAGTATTAAATAAATAGCTCATAATTTTTTTCATCTTCAAGTCACATTGATCTGCCATGTTTGTTCAAATTATATATGTTGATGGATTAATTTAATAAATTAAATTTAGTAGGTTAGTTCAGTTGTATGTCACAAATTGGACATTTTCTTATCTCTTTCATATTTATATGAATTTCTCTGAACTTCACAGTGTTCAGTTCTTTGGTGCAATGAATACGATTCTACCTGTGAATAGAAATATTGGAAGATCAGGAACCAATGAAATAACAACAAACATTTATTAAGAATTTATTTATGTACTAGGTACTATGCTTTGCTTTAAGAATACAAAACTTAAACTGATTTTTTTTTTGCCACCAAGGATCACACATACTGATAGAGATGACAACACATGCATCTAAAAGTTGTTTGGGTAGTGAGAGCATTGCCTACAGAGCTAACTAGAAAAGACTTCAGTACCTTCTTTGGCTAAGCATATATAATCTCTAAATAGTCCCAAGTTTCCTGATGAATAATTACTATACAAGTGTGGATTAAATGAAGGTACATTCCCAAAGGAGAGCTTTGCACCAAGGTAGAGTTCTAAAATTGAATGGATTAACTGATTTCTCCACCAACCCCCAAACCACTAGGAGTTAAGGATGAAGGCTGGCCCTTCAATGTGGGGAACAGCAGGAGAGGTGCCTACATGGATCCCAGTTTTCTAGTAAATTTTCTTTGGATGAAATGTGAAGCACAATCTGGGACTAATTCACATTCATATAAATGAATATAACTATGGCCATTTATTTACATTTAAGATTGTTTTTAATTCTCCCTCCATTTGGTGTTAGAGTATGATGATACAAACAATTTTTAAATATTTTTTATAGTTTTTATTTACCAGATATATGCATGGGTAATTTTACAACGTTGACAATTGCCTTTTGTTCTAATTTTTCCCCTCCTCCCCCCCAGATGGCAGGTTAACCAATACATGTTAAATATGTTAAAGTATAAATTAAATACATTATATGTATACATGTCCAAACAGTTGTTTTGCTGTACAAAAAGAATCAGACTTTGAAATAGTGTACTATTAGCCTGTAAAGGGAATTCAAAATGTAGGTGGACAAAATTAAAGGGATTGAGATTCTATGTAGTGGTTCATAGTAATCCCCTAGAGTTCTTTCGCTGGGTGTAGCTGTTTCAGTTCATTACTGTTCTATTGGTACTGATTTGGTTCATCTCATTATTGAAAATGGCCACATCCATCAGAATCGAATGTCATATAGTATTGTTGTTGAAGTACACAATGATCTCCTGGTCCTGCTCATTTCACTCAGCATCAGTTCATGTAAGTCTCTCCAGGCCTTTCTGAAATTATCCTGTGATACAAACAATTTTAAAGGGTAATTAACTATTTCAAATTTAATAAATTCCTAGCAGCCTTACATGAACTTTCATGGTTCTACTTCCATATCACCTCATTTCCTTCGCAATCTTGTATCCTTTTTTAAGATGCATAGTTCATTGCTTTTAGATTTAATTACAGAAAATCTCATCTTCTTTCCTCCTGGAAAACTTCATATGTAAAAAGGGAGAGGAGACTAAAAGTATTTGACACAGAATAGAAGGTCAGAAATTTTTTAAAAATAAAAAATCAGGCTCTTGTAATAAATTTTTAGAGAAAAATATTTTGGGGGGATAAACAATGTCAGTAAAATAGGCAAACAGAAAGTTTGTCTTTGAATAGTTTGCAAAATATGTTAGTAATTGAATACCAACCTATATTCCCTCTCCTTTAGCTTGAGTAATACAAGTACTAAAACTTGGAAAAGTTCTCCTGAGATGTGTACATGGTTAGTAATAAGAAAAATACCATAAGTACTTGGCAATATTTTAAAAAGTAAAACTATTCTCCTTGAATTTTATTTTAAAATAATATGTAATTATTAAGAAAACAATCACTGGTCTAAAGAGAGTATATCTCTGTGCTAACATGGTCTGATACTTTGTAATGCTTTGATTTTCTTGCAAATATTTTCTGGCAGACAGTCTTTGGTGAAAACATGCTAGATGGCAATTTTAAATGTGGCATGATGAGACTGACTAAGATAAAAATTGACTACTTTGCTTTTTGCAAAGACACCTTATCATATAAATCCAAAACTTTTTTTTTCAAATAATAGTAACTTCACTAAAAATGGATTTAATTTCAGTTTCATTCAATAAAATACCATTCAGTAAATAGCATTTTCTGTTAATAAGATATTGTTGTGGGCACTCGAAATATAAAGACTGATATTATATGATATAGCTTCTACCCTGAAGAAGTTTATACTCTAATATTGGATGAAAAATATAGACGCAGCTAATTAGGATATAAAGGACTATGGTAGAAGAATACACAATAATTCCAAGGCAAGTACTATTGGAAATATAAGAAAGACAAGATCTGTTTCATGAAGAATCACAAAAGGCTTACTGAAAGAGATGATACATTAGCTAGGTATTGGAAGAAGAAAAGGGAGTTCACAAGGAAAAGGGAAAAGGAACAAGTATTTATTAAATACCTAATATATGCCACAGAGTGTACTAAGCATTTCACAATTAATGTCTTATTTGATATCATCATAGGTAGAATGGGCTAGAGAGTGAGTAAAGGAACAGAGATAGAAGAATGCAAGATGAGAATTTGTTAGTAGTTTGTATACAGGAACTGATAGGGTTATGAGTGGTTAATGAATGATAAAAAGTGATAAAGAGCCAAAGTTGAATCCATAATTTAGAGCCTGAGCAAAGTAAAGAATAGCAAATAAATTAGACGTTAGGGTAGGATTTTGAGGGGAAATGAAAAGTTCTCTTTCAGACATGCTATATGTGAATTAGACATTCCTTAAGAATTTTACTAGAAGAAATGGATTCCATGAGAGACAACAAAGCTGCAATAGATCTAAAAGATGTGTATGGAGGTGATCATTGAATCTATGAGTGGAAAAAAAAGAATATAGAAAATTTAGAAATTTAAAGATACATTTTTTTTTTGTTTAGTAGTTCAAATCTATTTATTTCATAAAGGCAATCAGGGTTAAGTGACATGCCCAGGGTCACATAGTTAGTATATATATGGCTGTATTTGAATCCAGGTGCTCCTGAATCTGAGACCAGTGCATATCCATATAACTGCCCCATTTTTTGTTTGGCTGGTTTGAGGGGTTTTTTCTTGTTTGTTTGTTTATTTGTTTTTGTGGAAACGGTCACCATTCTTATTAATATAATAAGAATTTCTTGATCAGGTAAGTCATGGAAGTTCCTGTATTAAGAGGAATTAATTGAAATTCAGGTAGTTAGAGATAAGAACAACCAATGGATTTCTAATACAACTTCCAAAGTAGTCATATCATATGATACCAAATGAATCTCTAACCCAAAACAACTGGGGAGGACTCTTTAGTTGAATGAGAGCCAGGAAATCAAATGTGGAGAAAACACAAAAACTGGAACCCTTTTTAAATAATGGCAAGGGAAAACTAATGTGTAAAGACAAGAACTCTTTTATAACTAAGTGACAGGTCAAAACCAGTTCATCCACTAGTAAAACTGAAAGCCTTTGGAGACTGCAGAGTCTCAAGTATTTGAGAACCGGGAGACACATTCCCTTAAGAGCTAGTCAGAGCAATCTTTAAGGATTAGGGAGAAAGCCCTGAAACAATAGCACTTCATTAAGTATTACGAAATGAATCTTGGGTCTGGCAGAGTGGACAAACAGTGGAAGGTTAGTGGAGGCTCTCACCCCTAATGCATTTCCTTCCATTGCCTGCACCCTGATGTTAGAGTAAGAGTTCCCATCCCTAAAAATGCTTAAAAAGTAGACCACTGAAAAAGGAAGAACAATTGTTCACGCATCTTACCTGAAGTCCCAGGGCACTTTGAGAGTTGGCATAGACACATTTGGTTCAGGGGTACCCTGAAAAGTCTATATCACTTCCCTGTGAGGAGGAGTCATGGCTTGTGGTTCCTGAAACATGGTATTATATTCTTATTTATTTAAGATGACTCTATCCCACTGGTTCTTTTCTTCTCACCTCTGATCCTCCCCCTTTAGGATATTGTTTATTTGTCCTTTTTTTTTACTTGGTTTTATCTGGTTATGGATTTCTTTTTCCTTTTTTCCCCCTTTCTGTCAAGTATAAGCTTCCTATCCTCCTCTTTAAATAGTCCTTTGAATTTGTGTTTTATTATTACTACTATTATTTCATTTTTGTGCTCTCTTCCAAAAAAGTTTTCTCTCTCTATTATCTCATTCTCTCTACTTACTCTAGTCTTTAATTCTCTTTCATGACCTCCCCCCTCCTTTTTCTGGTCTCTTTCTTTTCTTTCTGTTCTCTATACAAAGTATCTGAAATAGTCATTCTAGATTTTTCTTCAACTGCCTTGTAGTGATTGCTTCTTGTGTTCCCCTTTTCAATTTTGCTTCAGTCCCAGAACAATGCCAATTACTGAAGGTGTCAGAGAAAACCCTTAATAATAGGTCTCATCACCATCATGTTTGTGATTATGCATCCCACCTTTCATATAAACTCTTTTATTGACCCCCTTTCCCCTAAATTTCCCTAGAAATCATTTATTTGTTTCTATGTTACCCCATTTCTCTAGATTCAAGTTGCTCACAGAGATTCCAATGTAGGACAAGTAAATAGACTTTTTAAATATCAAATCTCTCAGACCTCGAATAGTATAAGGTCCTCACCTCCTTTTACCAAATATCT
This sequence comes from Sminthopsis crassicaudata, assembly GCF_048593235.1. Taxonomy (NCBI): domain Eukaryota; kingdom Metazoa; phylum Chordata; class Mammalia; order Dasyuromorphia; family Dasyuridae; genus Sminthopsis; species Sminthopsis crassicaudata. The sequence continues at coordinate 338,092,363 of NC_133617.1, read as the reverse complement.
CCCTTCATCTATAATATCATTCATCTTATGGAACCTTCTCTCACAAAGCTTTCTTCCTTGCTCTCCATTCCAATTTTAATCTTTCCTCTCTCTTCCTTACCTACCTCCTCCTAGGCTCTTCTCTTTTTAAGATATCAGAGGTCACCTTACTTTTATTGCTATACCTGAATTTGACAGTGGTATACCACATATCTTTTTCTATCTACTCTTCTTCCCCTTTTACATACTTTCCCATATTGTAATGTAGTTCCCATGTTGTCCCCTTCTTTTCCCAAAAAGCATTAATTCACCTACTGTTAGGCTATTACCATGTTTTTTTTTTTTTCATAATGCCCCCATCTGCCTCTTCACTGTTACTTCTAACAGAATTTCACCTTCACACTCATCTCTGTGTATATTTGGAAAGAAGTTTTTTACTATTCTCTTTATTATCACTGTGTTGTTGTTGCTGTCTTGCCTATTATTTTTATTTCACCTTTTCAGCATTTTTGTTGTTTGAGATATGAAAGAGGCAAATAATCTCCTTGATTCTGATTTTCTTTCTAAAATTGTTTCAAACTCTTCTTTTTATTGACCATCCATCTCTATATCGAATGTCATTGTTCTTCACAAGACATTATTCCATTTCCTGCTGCTTTTTAAGTAGGAATGCAAAAGTTTTGCATTATTTGAATTGCTTTCCTTTGTTTTTGAAGGCCTTTCTCCTGATGGCTTACAAAATTTATGGTTTCTGTATGAAATTGATCAATTTAACCATGTGTCTCAAAATAAATAGCTTTGATGTATTTTTTTTCTTTTTTTCCCTCTGGAGATATTGATGATTATTTTCTTCAACTGAAATTTCACTTTTTTTGGTAAGTTTAGGGTCTCTGAACAGTTCTCATCTATTACTTCTGTCATTTTGGTGTTAAGCCTTTTTTTTTGTCCTATTGTTTTCTTCTGAAAGACCTATAATTCTTGGCTCTGTACATATTTTCTTTGAGTTCAATATACTTTCCTATAATAAAGAGCATGTTTTCTTTTCATGGTAGAGATTTTCTTTTCTTATTCCAGATTGTCTTCTATTTTTTGTTTTTGTATTTTCCATCTATTATTCTCTCTTTAGTTTCTTTTGTGAGGATTGCCAAGCAAATTCCAGTTTTTCTCTTCTGCTCATTATTTTTGCCCTACAAAACAGAAATTCTGCTCCCATTTCTCTTTAAAGTTACTCAGCAATAGCATGTTGTAAATCCATGGGAATCTTCAAATTCTATAGAGTCTTCTGTTTCATCAAGTATTTGTATCATTTCTCTTCATTTTGGAATATTTATTAATAGAGGCCTTGACTCATTTATTAGAACTGAAACCATATTTCTTTTTACTTAGTGCTTTACCTGCTATTCCTTTTCCTGCTAATTTGTCTGTTTATATTCAATTTTATTTTTATTTAAGTTTTCTTCTTCCTGACATTTTTGATTAATTCAGTCTTCCCCTTATCAACCCTTATTTTCTTTGTAACTTGTACTTGTGTGAAAAGTATTTTGTAATTTTATTCATATAGTTTCTGACTTTGTGTTGACAGGTATACTCCCAAATATATTTTTTATTATCTAGGTATTTTCAATGGAATTTATCATTGTTTCATTTGCTGCTGGACTTTGTTGGTAACATTAAAAATGCTGATAATTTGCATGAATTTTTTTTTGTATCCTGCAACACTGCTAAATTTGTGAGTTGTTTCTAATAGTTTTTTAGTTGATTCTTTAGGATTTCCTAAGTATATGATTATATCATCCAAAAAGTCATAATTTGGTTACCTCATTACCTACTCTAATTCTTTTAATTTCTTTTTCTTCTCTTATTGCTAAAGATAAAATTCATAATATATTTTAATGGTAATAGTGAGTAGGCAACTTTATTTCATCCCAGATCTTATTAGAAATAGTTCAAGTTTGTTCCCATCACATATGATGCTTGCTGATGGTTTTAAATAGATGCTACTGATCATTATTTTCCTATGTTCTCTAGTGTTGTTTTTCCCCCTGAAGCAATTGGGATTAAGTGACTTGTTCAGGGTCACATAGCCAAGAAATCTTAAGTGTCTGAGGTCTAATTTGAACTCAGGTCCTCCTGACTTCAAGACTACTGTTCCAGTCACTAAGCTAACTTGTTCTCCATTCTCTCCATGTTTTTAATAGGAATGGATGTTGAATTTTGTGAAATGCTTTTCCTGCATCTATTGAGAGAATCATATGATTTTTGTTAGTTTGAGTATTGATATAATCAATTATGTTAACAGTTCTCCTAATATGGATGTGGCCTTATCTTCCTGGTATAAATCCTACTTCGTCATAGTGCATTATTCTGGTGATAACTTGCTGTAATCTCTTTGATAATATTTCATTTAAGATTTTTGCATCAATATTCATTAGGGAAATTGGTCCATAATTTTCTTTCTCTGTTTTGATCCTACCTAGTTTAGGTATCAGCATTGTAAAAGGAATTGCATAGGGATCTTTCTTGACATGTTTTTCAAATACTTTGCATAGTATGGGAATTAATTTTTCTTTAAATATTTGGTAGAATTCTTATGTAAATCCATTTGACGCTAGAGATTTGTTTAGGGAATTGATTAAAAGCTTGTTCTTTTTTTTTCTAAAATGAAACTATTAAAATAATTGATTTCCTCTTCTGTTATTCTGGGCAATCTATATTTTTGTAAGCATTCATTTCATTTAGATTATTAGATTTATTGGAATATAGTTGACAAAAATAGCTTTTAATTATTGCTCTAATTTCCTCTTTATTGGTAGAAAGTTCATCCTTTTCATTTTTGATACTAACAATTTTATTTTCTTCTTACCTTTTCCTAGTCAAATTAACTAAAGGGTTATCTAGTTTATTGTTTTTTTTTTTTTCAATAAAACCAACTCTTGGTTTGGTTTATTAGTTAAAAAGTTTTTGTTAACTTTTAATTTTATTAATCTCTTTTAGTTTCTGAATTTCTAATTTGGTACTTCATTGTGGAGATTTAATTGGTTCTTTTCCTAGGTTTTTGGTTGCCTGCCCAATTTATTGATTTTCCCTTTATTTTATGCAAGTAAGTATCTAGAAATATAAAACTTCTTCTAAGAGCTGCTGTGGCAGCAATCTATAAATGTTAGTATGGTGTCTTATTCTTTTGGATGAAAATATTATATATATATATATATACATATATATGTGTGTGTGTGTGTATTTAGTATTGATATTACCTCATTATCTATGGTATCTTTTGGCAAAATGAAGTTTTCTTTATCTCTTCTAATTAGATCTATTTTTGCTTTTGTTTAATCTGAGATCAGATTCACTGTCCCTGCTTTTTTCTCTTCACTTGGAGCATAAAAGATTCTGCTTCGGACTTCTACCTTTCCTCTGTATGAATCACTCTGCTTTAAATATGTTTCTTGTAAACAACTAATCATAGGATTCTGGCTTTTAAACCAGTTTGCTATCCACTTCCATTTAATGGGAGAATTCATCCCATCCACATTCATAATTAAAATTATGAACTCTGTATTTCCCACCATCTTATTTTCCCCATTATACTTTTCTCTTTCCTTTCCCCTTTCCCTCCTCCCCAATGTTTTGTTTCTGACAGCCATCTCCCTCAAATAGTTCACCACTCTTATAGTCTCTCCCTCTCTCTTATCCTTTTCCCTTCTAGTTCTGTTTCTTTTTGAGTCAATTCTGACACATTTATCTCACAGAGAAACTTGTATCACTCTATAGAGAAGTAGGAGAAGAAAGGGGAAAGGAAAGGGGGAGACAAGAGTTAAACATATCATCTTTCCATATAGTTATGTAAACTTTTCAATTCAAATAAGTTTTTTCTTTCCTTTTTATCTTTTTATACTTCTCTTCAGTTCAGTTCTGTATTTGAAGATCAAATTTTCTTTTGAGCTCTTGTGTTTTCATTAGAAATAAATGAAAATCACCTGCTTCTTTGAATGTCCATATTTTTCCCTGAAAGATAATCCTGTTTTGCTGGATAGTTGATACTTGGCTATAATCCAAGTTCCTTTGCCCTTTGGAACATCATATTCCAGTCCCTTTGATCCTTTAAAGTGGAAGCTGCTAGGTCCTGGGATATCCTGATTGTGCTACCTTGATATTTGAATTGTTTCTTTCTGGCTGCTTGCATTATTTTCTCCTTAATCTGATAATTCAGAAATTTAGCTATGATATTGCTTGGAGTTTTTATTTGGAGTCTCTTTCAGAAGGTGATCAGTGAATTATTTCAATGGCTCTTTTACCCTCTGCTTCTAGGGTATCAGGGGAGTTTTCCTGATGATTTCCTAAAAGTTGTGGTTAGACTCTCTTTTTTTTCACCATGGTTTTCATGAAGTCCAATAATTCTTACATTCTCTCTCCTAGGCCAGTTGTTTTCCAGTGAGGTATTCTTCATTTTTTTTCATTTTTTTTTGTTTTGTGTGACTAATTCTTGATGTCTCATTGAGTCATTTACTTCCATTTGTTCAATTCTAATTTTTACTAAATTATTTTCTTTAGTTAGTTTTATATCTCCTTTTACAGTTAGCCAATTGACTTTTTAAATAACTTGTTTTATTCACTGTTTTTTTTTTCTATTTCACAAATTTTGTTTTTCAATGAGCTGGTATCTTTTTAAATTTTGTCATATGTATTTTATAAGGATTTATATTTTTTTCATATTTTAAAGAATTAGATGCTTTTTTCATTTCTCTAAATCTAATTTAAAGGAGTTTTCTTCGGATCATTTTCATGTTTCCTTTCCAAATTTTCCTTCAAATTTCTCATTTCATTTCCTAATTTTCTTCTAACTCTATTTTTGAATTCTTCCAAGCGAGTCTTGTGAGATGAAGACTAACTTGTATCACCCTTTGGGCCTTCATGATTGGCATTGAGTGTCCTCCGTGTTTGAGATCTGTTCTTCTCCATCTCCATGAAAACTATGGTCAGAGTTATTTTTGCTTTTTTGCTCATTTTTAAATGTTGAAGTCTGCTTTTAAGGCAAAGGGAAGGTTGTCCCAATCTTCCTCTTCAAAGCAGAATCCACAGATAGACAATCTTTTTTTGGCTAAGATCCTCCCAGTAGAATTCTCTGGTGCACTGCACCACCGTCTATCCCTGACGTCAACCCCCTCCTCCTTCTTCCTTCCCCCTTTTGCCCCCAACATCATGCTCAATTAAAACAGCCCATTTCTGAAATTCTTCCAAAATATCTTCTGCTGTAAATTTGTTACACTCTAAATATTTATGTGTTCTCTCACTCCAAAACCATTTCAGAGGCTTGATCTGTTGTTAAACTGTGGGAAACCAGGAAGAACTCAGACAAAGATCTGTCTACTCTCCACCATCTTGATTCCCCCCATCCCCAACCATTCTACATCATAACAGATTTGAAACTAATATTTTCAAGGAAATATCAAGTTCAGGTTACTTAAACAGGCCTTTGTAAAGAATATTTTGGGAGAAAATCTCTTGAGAAGAAAGTTCATAGGCCACCTGAAAGAGTCATATGTAATTTCTATGAAAATTTCAACAATGGGATCTATGTGTGTGTCTAATGGTATTTATGTGTGTAATGGCATTATATCATCAGTCATAATAAACTATTAAAAGATATATTATTTTAAAGTTAAAATGAGCTAACTCAATCACTTATCATGGACAAAGTCATTCAGTACTAAGGCATAAAAGTCTAGTTTGTATGAATTACCTAATTCTTCCAAAACTGATTTTATTTTAGGTTAAAATTAGTTGATATGGATAATTTATAGAGTACTTGTGAAGTTTGGACTTCATATTTTTGACCAATATTTTGAAAATAATTGCAAATTGGACTTAAAAAGACAGCCCCCTTAAAGAGTTAGACCATACCTGAATCAAGATTGCAAAGTTGTAATTTTACTTTCAAGTTCTCATGAAAGGCAGTGTGATATACCAGATAATTTGATTTAGAGTTAGGAAGGTCTGGATATAAGTTTTCCCTCTGATGTGTGTTGGTTTTAATATCCAGAACCTCACTTAGCCTCTCAATGCTTCGGGATACTTTGTAAGATTATATATTTCAAAACAAGTATAAATTTGTCTTAATTGCCTTAAGGTTTCCTCGCTAGGAATTCCTTTGTACTAATGAAATTAGAAATGCATTTCCAAAAAATGGGTATTTTCAAAATGGTTCCCAAAATACATGTCCACTGATTGGAATGCATCTGTGATGCTCACTTTCACAAATATCTTTATCTGTGCTATAGGAATGGCACAGAAATCTGAGATTGTTAAGAATAAGCTATTCAAAGTCATAGTTTTTATTGGCTTCATTAGCACTACTCTTATTAGTGGCAAGAACATGATCCTAAATCATTTCCTAACCATTTATTTTTTAGCATGATATTCTGAAAGCACCCTTAACTTTCTTCTTCAGGAAAGACTGTAAGCCCAGGCTCTGTAGTCCAGAGGACAATGTTGGCCCTTTGCCTGGAAACCAGAAGTCAACTATAATTTGCATAAAAATGTACTTCAAAAAATCTAAAATAAACATGCAGCCATAATATTTACTTGTTCTCTTTTTTGCTTGCTGAATGAATAGAAGTTAACATTCTGGTTGTATTCACTACCAATGAAAACTTTTGGTTAAACAGTATCTCTTCACCCTGTACTAAAGAAGGAATCATTACAGATGGTGTCTCTATATACCAGAAGGATAATGTGACTAGGAAAAAAAATGTAATAAATGAATTTACCCAACCTAAACTGTATAACATTTCCCACATATAACAGTTAATAGCTTTACTGTTGAAATATTTCTGTGTCCTATCTGAAGCTTGCATAGACTACTTCAGTTTTTCCTGAGGATATATAGATCATTTCACATGTATGCAGGAATCTTTCTGTGATAAAAAGGCTTCTGCTGATAGGTGTATAGGTGTATATGTGTGTATGTGTGATATATATATATATATATATATATATATATATATATATATATATATATATATATATATATATATATATATATGTGTGTGTGTGTGTGTATATACACACATATATAGTATGTATGTATACAGAAATACATATAGTGTGTATGTATCTTTATAAGATATGTACATTTCTGAGATACATTGAATAATTAAAAGTTGTCACATGCACATATAGTGCACAGCACACAATAATTTGGCACTCAGCATTAATAAATGATGCTGACTTAATTATATAATTAGAATTGATCACCTTATTACTAATTCTTAATTTTGACAAACTCAGATATATCTTTGCAGGAATCCATACCTTGCCTTATGGCACAATTCAAGCCACATGCTAACAGATTTTTCTTGGTTCTCAAATTAGAATTTGCCAAATTCAATGAGCTAAAAATAAAGCTTTCTACTTTACCTTTTTGTTTTCTACTATGTATATGAATTATTTGTTGGTCATTTTCACCACCATTCACTTAAAATCAGTTCCATGCAAGATAAAGTTACTTAATGGCCAATAAAAACACATATACATTTTTCATATATAGTTTTTTGTTTCCAAAAAATGAGTACTTCAGTGATTTTAAACACTAGAACACTAGAATTGTGTGGAAAAAAAGCTACATTGACTTGAAGTCCTTTTTAGACATTGCCACCAAAATATTTTATATTCTACAATGAGAAACTCAATTCAGTACTCAAATACTCATTCTAATGCTGCCACACATTTTAATTAAAAGTTATCACCCAATCTTTTTATTGTATTCTTGAAATGGTCCAAAGTAATATAATTCAATTTCCACTATATTATAAGCTGTGCCTCCAGAATAAACAACCTTAAAATTGTAATGTGCATGATATTATGGAACTACATGTCTTTGTGCTATATGATATATGTGTATATATATATATATATATGTATGTATGTATATATATATATATATATATATATTATGTGTGTGTACACACACAAAAATATAAAAATAAACATATATGCATGTATATGCGTGTGAATGCTATAAAACACACACACACACACACACACACACACACACACACACACACACACACAGCTAGGTGTCTTAGTGGAGAGAGAGCTAAGCCTGGAGTCAGGAAGACCTGAGTTCAAATGCAGCCTCAAGCTCTTATTAATTGTATGACCCTGGACAAGTCATTTACTCTCTGCCTTAATCCACAGAACAAGGAAATGGCAACTACTCTTGTATCCTTGTCAAGAAAACTCCATGAACCATATAAGAATGGTATGGTCCATTGGGTCACAACAACTTGGACATAACTGAGTGACTAAACAATAACAACTATAAAAACTCCATTTTACACCAGATTAAATATTAGTAGGTTTGTGTTCTGTGGATACAAGAGAAAGAGACATTTTCTTCTAATTAAAATATAACTAATCAGTATTTCAAAGAATCTGTTATGTCATCAATGAGGACATTCCCTCTAATTAATCAATCAACATTTTTTTTTGTATAGCATCCTAAGAAAATTGCTAAGCATCAGTAAATCACAGCTGTTCCACAGCCTAAAATATAAAATAGATTTTTGGTCTCAAGATTTCATTACTTTCTTAACCAATGCTATTCAGCAACTAAGTGACTAAAATGACTCCCAATCAGGATCATAATCACTATGCATTAGAGGCAGAATTTGAACTTGGTCTTTCTTGATATGGAGATCATCTCTCTGTTTCCTATGGTTTGTTACTCCTCATCTTTAAGTATTGGCAAATTATTATTTGCATTAAAAAATCACAGCTATACATTAAGTGAGTGGTGGAATACATGGGAGCCACCTGACAGTGGCTGCTGGAGATCCAACCCAGAATGGATTCTCTCTCTTCTCCTCTTGTGAGAGGATGAAACAAGGAGACAGAGAGGCAGTTGCTGTTCTCTGACCTCTCTGCTTAAGAGGCCATCATATTGTCTGATGGTGTCTGAATGTGGGTTAAGAATTATAAGAAGAACCAGAGCTGTTCCAAAGTTAAGGAAGAAGAGCTCTGGTAAGATTTTTTTAGTTGAGGTAATTAAATGGGCCAACACATCAAAGGGCTGAGCCAGGAGGCTTATGAGACACTTAAATGCCTGTTCTGACTATAGTTCTCTTTTCTATTTGAAAGTTTGCCTCCACGATATTTCACAAGATAAACACCTGCTACAACCTGCAGAATGGATCTCCTCTTGTGAGAGGATGATACAAGGAGACCGAGAGGCAGTTGCTATTCTCTGACCTCTCTGACTGAAGGCCATTGCATTGTCTGACCTCTGTCCTCTTCCCTCTGCTTCCAATTTACTCACTCCCAGTCCACAAGAGAAAGGCTGCCCTGCAACTCCTTCAGATGTTATGATCCACAGCTGTGGAGGCTTTTGAAGAATTGCCCTGTCCCTTAACAATTCCCCATTTTCTGTTTTTTCTGTTATTTTCCCCCACAACATTGAATATTTTTTGTTATGCTAAGGCTCAAAACTAACAATGTTTAATATCTATAATATGAAAGGAAAATCAACATATCCTTATTCAGGAAAGATTATGTTTTTAATACCCAGATGTTTTTCTTTCTTTTATTATTATTTATTCTATATTGTCTGGTCCAAGTCCTACATTTTTCTTATTTATAAAGCTCTGAAATTCCAAGACAAAAATTTTACTAGTTTTTTTTCAAGGGTATTGTTCTTACTGCTAGCTAGTATTTCATCATTTATGCTTAATTCAATGTAAACATCTTCCCAAATAACAGCTCTTTAGAAACACCAACTTCAGATATTATTTCTAGCTAAAAAGAGAGGTTGTGCAATTTGAGAAACACAACTTCACTTCTTAGCTAGAAATAAATATTAGTGTTCATTGCTTATGTGGATATTGATATATTTCAATCAAGGCAAAGCTCAGTAAGCTGATGAGTTCATGAGTTTAGATAATATTCACTTTCACAACAGAATTAAGAATATTGAAACAGTACTTTATAATGTGAATTGCTTAGTTTCTTTATATCTTAATATTGATTATAATTGGTATAAAAGAAAAGGAAAGGAGAGGAGAGGAGATAAGAAGAAAGCAATACACTCATATTGTATTTCTTTTCTTTTTCCTGCTATTGCAACAAAACTCCCCAATTCATTTAGAAATAGAGTTAATTTAAGCCCTTAAAACTGTTTAGCAACAGATGTTTGTAAGTTTCTGGAACATTCCATTAATTTTGTCCTTTGCCCATCTTGTTAAATTAAGTGGTGTTTCTTAAACAAGCCAGATTTCATTAATTTTGTCCAATTTCTTGATGTTTTACATGTTAAGAATAAGAAGCAGCTTCTGTCTGACCTTTCAATGTCTTCAGAAAAGAGGCAAATCTTAAAATTTTTGTTCTTTCTGTTATTTTATATAATCATACATTTAAAGCTGGAAGTGACCTCAAATTTCTACCTCTTATAGATGTTTACAAATACTAAAAGTAATACAGTTATTAAGTGACAGAATCAAGATTTAAACTCATCTTCTGACTCCAAAGTCAGTGTTCTTTGTGCTGTCAGTGCCTTCCTCTTTAAAAAAAAAAAAAAAAAGATCAGTTTTCCTTAAATCAATGATATAAATTTTTAAACTTTTACAATGTTCCAAAGTTAAAAAAATAACAATAAAACAAAGTAAATATCTTTTAAGTCATCATTTTTCCTTCTTTCTTAATATATACCTACTCTTATTAAGAACTCAGAGCTATGTCTGTGCAATATTTTTTTAATTCCATAATAAAAATTTCATCTTTACGTGAATTATATAATTGGACACAAGGTCCCGACTGGATGCTTATGTTCCAAGAAAGTCGAAGCAATCTTCTCCTGAATAAACACAAAGGAAATACTATTAATGATTCAATCTGACTAAAAAGATATCAAAGTAAAAGTATATTTTTATCCTATGTCCTTTTTCTCCCTCATAATATATTTTCTAGCTTCAAAGCCAACTGAGGGAAAAATTGGAATAGATTGTAACAGATATCTGACATTTGAACAAAGACAGAAGTCCAATTTGACCTCAGAAAGAATAAGGCTATGAGTAACAGTATTCCTTTCACAGTTAATTTCAGGAATTAGTAACAAATATTTAAAGGTAATATAATTATAACTGGGCTAAATTTAGATTTTGTTTTTGCAAATAAGAAAGGGTACAACAAAACATTTAATACTCATTTGTCTCCTTTTATCAATTCAATTTTATCGGACAAACCAAAATTCATAAAAATCATCTATTGTACTATTAATATGAATACAAACATGTATGGGAGAGTATTAAAGTAGCGGCTTTCCATGATTGCAAAAATGAAACTATAGGTTACAGACCTTTTCTCACTCCCAAAGAACAATAGGAACAATGCATAAATGTCAAGAGATACAGAATGTAAAATGTTTCCAGACTTTGTTATACAAAATATTCACAAAGGAGATCATGTAGAAGGAAAAATTTATACAGCCTTATAGGTGTGTATATATATATATATCTATATCTATATATATCTATATATATAGATATATAGATATATATATATATCTATACATATAGATATATATATATATATATATATATATATATCTATATCTATATAGATATATATAGATATAGATATATATATATATATCTATGTGTGTGTGTGTGTGTGTATGTGTGTGTGTGTGTGTGTGTGTATAAATGTGTATAAATTGCTACCAAACTTGATACCATGATTATTTTGTTGGGATTACTCATAAACATTCCATTTGACATAAAATCCTACCCAAATTGTGCATCAGTGGGAGTCTGGTGAATAACATAGGTTATAAGTCCTACTGGAATGGTGATTTTGTAAAGAAAACCAGAATTGAAGTTAATAGTTTTGTGAAAAAATACAAAAATAGTTGAATATTTTTTGTTATGCTAAGGCTCAAAACTAACAATGTTTAATATCTATAATATGAAAGGAAAATCAACATATCCTTATTCAGGAAAGATTATGTTTTTAATACCCAGATGTTTTTCTTTCTTTTTTCTTTTTTTAAACAAAAATATTTATTATTTGTGATGTGTAATCTTATTAATTTTATTAATTCAGTTTGACTACCTTAGTGAGAATGAAAGAAATGTCAAATTTAGATTTGCATAGTGAAAACACATTTTTTTTTAAATTTACACAAAATATCACAATAATTCAGCTGTTATAAAGACAAAATAATATTCTGATTTTTTTTAAATGTGATTACTACTTCTATGTGAGGAAATTACAGACTAAAGCACAGTTTGTGACCTTGCTGTTTTTGTTCTTTTCTACTGAAGAAAAATATGTAATATCTCATTAGAAAGAGGCATGGAATATGATTTGGGAAAAAAAAAACTTGTAAAGTTCATCAAGTTGTTACAGACATTTTGCACTTTTCCATTTTTGTGATTATTTTAGAACACATAATCCTGATAGAATTTCTAAGTGAATTATATAGTTGAGTATTTTAATCAAGATAGTTATAAAATTCCCTTTAATAAAAAAATTTATCTTTTTCTAACTTTGGATAAGGCATTGTGATGAAAAATCTAGTCAAGTTAATAAATTTGAAGTACTGTTTGATAGTTATACCCAATTGAGGTTTTGTTTCTTTGTGCTTTAATACAAGTTGCTGTTGGTATAAAATGCAACCTTAATTCATTCTGATGATCTTCCTTTTGTGAGTCTTCACTCAAAAGCAATTTCCTCTTAGTGCTACAACTTCCACCCAATTGAACTTAATTGACCATTGTTCTAATTCATAAAGCATACATATAACTGGCTTGATTTGGGGTCTTAGATTTTGCTTAATTCATAAAAAAGAAAAATGTAACTGCTTCAAGCATAATAACTTGGAAAATAACTGGGGAGTTAAAAAAAAAAACTGTGAAGATAAAGAATTGAATTTGGGAGTGAAATGCAGGAAATAGAATAAATAGATTGTCACCAGATAAGGAAACTTAGGAGTTAATGAATATTAAAGTGTTATGTTTGTGGATAATAGCAAGATCAAGAGTATGAGCATCTTCATGTGTGATTGAAATTGGATGCAGTAGTTCATGTGAAATAAGTAATATGAAGAACTTGGAGGATAGGATCTTTGAGGAAACATTGATTTGTTGTTGGCAGAAACTGAAGAGAAGAGAAAGACTATAAGCCAGGCACTGAACTTACTGAGGAGAGAGAGAAAGAGCATTCCACAGATTGTTAGAAAATGCCTACCAGATTCATGATTGTATAATAAATACATTTGTGATTATATAATAAATATGAAGTGAATGAATGTTTATTATATGAAGTACATAAATTTCAAAAGGGTACTAATTTATGGTAGTGAGGGAGAATATAGAAATGACAATATTCCACATCCTTGGTGTGATAGCTATATATGATGTGCCTAATTGATTATTTCACAATTTCACCATTTATTTCATAATATACTATTTGTAATATTCTAAATATATCCAGCAGCATAATACGTTAAAATACATTTTCATTTTTTAGTCTATGATTTCTAATTTTAATGTGACATTTTCTTTACTCTGATAGGAATATTCACTAGGGAATTTGATTTTCAGATTTATTTGTGCTCTCCCACAATGCTTATGTATGTTGTGATATTAACTGCATAAATAAATTGTTATACAAAACTGTGGTTTTGTTATGGTATTACATAAGCAATATATTATAGATCTTGTAAAGTGAATATTCTTGAAATAATGCAAAAGTGTATATGATAGTGATAGAAATAAGTCACAATTGCAGATAAAATAAACATCAATTTTAGTTCAAGAAAAAACATATCACACAAGAAACTCTGATAGTAAATCTAATAAAGTTAGGGGGTTCCAAATAATGCTTCATAATATGGGCCAGTTGAAGTTTGGTTTCTTTGTGCTTTAGTTTATGGTTGATGTTCTATTCAATGATATTGTATTCTGATCATTTTTCTGCAGTGTTCCATCACAGCTGTGAAAAAGAAATGAAATGGATAAGCATTAGTCAAAAAGAAATAAAATTATATCTATTTGCTTATAAGATGGTTTATTTAGATAGTTATACTCTCAAAAGAAATAATGAGAGGGAAATAATGAAAGGGGACTAATACTTCCAGACATCATTATGATTATATATTATATCCTTATTAAACAATAAATCATCAACAGCATAGATATGAAAAAATGAAAAAAGAAACAATTGAATTCAATGACTCAATATTCTTTAAACTTAACAACAAAAATCACTTGGAGAAAATATCCTCATGAAAGCAACTTGGGAAATTAAAAAGCAATTTGTGAGAAATTAGGTTTAGATCAATATCTTATCGCATATAACAATAAAAATGTTCATAATTTATATGTAACATTAATAGGAACGTCCATGTCATAAAAATGCAGTTATTATAAATTTGTAGTGAATAAAATATTCATATGTTGACCCACAGATCCTATTTCTATTCATATTCCCTAAGGATTTCAAAAGCTGATAAAGAAAAGCCCCATTAACATAAAATTAATCATTGGATTGCTTGTGACAACAGTAAACTCAAGTAAATATTTATTAGTAGGACCATATAAAAAGAAATTCTGACACATAAATATAATGTAATACAATGGCACCATAAGAAATATTAAATATTATGAATTCAGAGAAGCACACAGTAAGATATATGAACTACTGCTGTGTCTTAAAAAAGAAATAAGAAAATAACAAACATAATGACTACCATTATATAAATAGAAAGAGCAAAAAAAATCTGGATTGAAAGCATGTAATTTATTATATATATATATATATATATATATATATATATATATATATATATATATATATATATATATATATATGTATTTGTAAAAATAGGATGTAGTGCATAATAAATTTGCAGTTTCATGAATAATCTTTTTTCTATTCTTCTGTGTTATGGAAATGCTTGTTTTATTTATTACTTAAGATCAGAATAAAATAAATGATTTTAAATGAACTGGAAGGCATGTAATTATAATAATTAAAAATCTTGGACCTATAAGAGAATTGAAAAATGTACCCATCTTTGTAGATTGTGAATATGAGTGTTGATTTATGGAAATATTTCCTGCCTTTTAGATTGGCTAATAATATAGAAAAGGAAAATGATAAGGCTTGGAAGGGATGTGGAAAAATTTTGAATACTGTTGATGGAATTCTGGACTGATCCAACCATTCTGGAGATCAATTTGGAACTATGCCCAAAGAGTTATAAAGTTGTACATATTATTTTATCTAGCAATATCACCACTAGATCTATGTCCCAAAGAGATCAAAGGAAAAGGAAAAGGATCTGTATATACAAAAAAATTCATAACAGTTCTTTTGGTTGAAAAAAAAAAGAAATGGAAGGGATATTCATCAATTGATAAACAGTTAAACAAATTGTGGTATGTACTTATTGTGCTATAAGAAATAATGAGCAAGATGGATTCAGGAAAAAATGGCAATATTTATATGAACTGATGCAAAATGAAGTGAGCAGAACAAGGAGAACATTCTGAAAAGTAACAGCAATTCTATAATAATGGTCTACTATGAATAACTTAGCTATTCTGAATAATACAATGATCTAAGACATTCTAAAGCACTTAACCATAAGAAATGCCAGTTGAAAGTTGGCCAGTTGAAGTTTGCTTT
Source organism: Sminthopsis crassicaudata (assembly GCF_048593235.1). Classification (NCBI taxonomy): domain Eukaryota; kingdom Metazoa; phylum Chordata; class Mammalia; order Dasyuromorphia; family Dasyuridae; genus Sminthopsis; species Sminthopsis crassicaudata. Next base: position 338,076,700 of record NC_133617.1, on the reverse strand, counting down.
CTTTGCACCTAAGTTTATGGTTGGTGTACCATAAAATGATATTGTACTCTGATCATCTTTCTGCAGTATCTCATCACAACTGTGAAAAAGAAACTAAATGGATAAACATTAGTCAAGAAGAGATAAAATTCTCTCTATTTGTTTATATGATGGGAGGGAAATAATGAAAGGGGACTAGTTGATAAAGTCTGAATGAAAATTGGAGTATGTTTTTTTTTTCAATTTGTTTTTTTTTTATTTCTGTTACAACATGCCTAAATGGAAATTAGTTTTTCAAGACTTCAATGTTTAAGTGATATCACTTAATAATGAGAGACAATTCAGAAATCAGTCTTTTTTAAAATGACAACATTCTTGCCTTAACAATGAGAGAAAAGGAGAAAATTCAGAACTTATTCTTTTTTAAAAAATGAATGTTTATATGTCTGTGTGTATCATTATTTTAAAAATGAAAAGGGACAGAATTGTAAGACTTTTCTACCTCCATTTTGGAAATTGTATTTTTATCTAGTATTTTCCATTATAAGCATGACCCTTATCCAACATGTGATATTTGATTTTATTAAAACTGAATTTGAGGTAAAAAAGAGGTTATTTCTGTGGGAAAATATTATAAATGGACAATTAGCCAGATAGCATTTGAATTAGAATTTGTTTCTTTATGATGGTATTCCATTCTAACATATTAATGATATAGACTGAAACTAGACCTGTGATTTCATTGGTATAATTAAGAAACTTTCTCTACCAATGCAGATCTGCACTCTCCCCAAATTTTATTGTCTTGGAGATTTGCCTAGAGCACTGAAAGTTTAAAATCCATACCTCTACTTTAATGGTGTTAATATAAAATAACCACAGGACAAGATTGTTATATTTTGTGTTTGGGAAATTATTAAATTAGATGTCAAGCTGAAGTTTCTTATCTGACATGAAATCTAGGGTCAGATAAAAATTAAAGTAGTCCCAAATAATTAATTGCTTGTCCACCTATATAAACAAATCTTTTGAAAAGACAAAGTAATGTGCATCTTTGTGCAGACATATCTTTTTTGGCAGGATCTATAGATATTCTGGAATTAAAATATTCAGCTGGTCATTGTTACTGTTGCTGTTGCTGTTTTTGTTGCTGTTGATTGAAGGAAACTTGTTTTAAGTTTAACTTAGGATAGCATCTTTTGATCAACTCCAGGACTGGATAGATCAAAGAAGCAGTAGGGATGAACAAAGAGACCAAACTTCTAGAAATTATATTTGTAAGCAAAGTAGCATTTAACATTGGCCCAATTTTTCTTCAATATTTGTGAATTATATTTACTCACTTTTTAAAAAATTATTATGGTACTCCACTTAGCTTTTTCTACCTCGATTTGGCTTACTATTGCTCCTTCTTTGCTTCCATTGTTGACATTCAGGTGTCATTGTAAATATTACCTTTTGAAGTTAAAGGCCTTGTGATTCCTTACTTATGGCACTCTTGAAATATTTGGCACATTACTTTTGAAGCTTAATGTAGTGTTGCATAAATGTGTGATTGAATTCACATCTGTATTCCTTAAAAGTAGCCACACAAACCCTACTCTGTTTTGCCCAGGAAACTTTGGGCCTGGTTATTTATTTTTAATGAATCTAAAGAAAAGAATGAAAGGGCTCAGCTGATATAAGCTGCCAGAGGTTACAAAGCAATAAACATTCGAGCCAGGACTTGATTTTGAGTGCTCTTATTCCAAATTAAGTGCATTTTCTACCATACCATTTGCCTTTTTATATTTGCCTATACATGTGTGGGCACATACACACACACACACACACACACACACACACACACACACAAACACAAACACACACACACTTGGAGTCAAGAAAACCTGAATTCAAATTCAGTCTCAGATACTTCCTAGCTATATGACCCTGAGCAAATAATTTAATTATTTGCCATAGTTTCTTCATCTATAAGAGGTGGAAAATGAACAAACCACTCCAATATCTTTACCAAGAAAACCATAAATGGGGTCACAAAGAGATGGACATGACTGAAATGACTGAACAACAACATTACACATATACACACACACATGAATAGACATCCATATCCACATGCACATATACATACACATATGTGTTCAGCCATGTTCAACTCTTTTTGACCCTGTGGACCATAGAACACCAATACTGTCATTGGGATTTTCTTGGCAAGGATAATAGAGTGGTTTGACATTTCCTTCCCCATTCATTAAGTCAAAAAAAGACAAACTGATTTGTTGAGATTCATATAGCTAGTAAGTGGCTAATGCCAAATTCGAACTCAGGTCTTACTGACTCCAGGCCTACCATTCTATTCACTGGGCCAACTATCTTTATCTAACATATATGCATATATGCACTGCAGACTGAATGTTTAAAAAAGGACATTGTTTTAAATGTATCCATAATAGTATTTATCCAAGAAAACTTTTCACGTCTTCTTCTCCAGCTATTTACAAGTGGAAAGGGATAAACTAAATGGGGTCTAAAAGCTTTTGTTCTAATGTATTTTATTGTTAAGCTATAAATTTTAAATAATTTACATACAAAATCAAATGTTTAAACTAGGAAAAGAAAATGTCACTTTTAATCTCTTACTGAGTTTTCCTTTTCTAAAGACACTAAATAAAACCAGTTTAAAGTGATAAATAATCATCATCATAATAATAGTAATAATTAAGGCATGTGTATTGCTGAAGGGTAAGGCCAGCAACTAATATCTTTATACTGTCTGTTCTCCCTTTTGTTGTACTTGCTTCTCTTGATACTCTTGTTTTTATTAACTTCATAAATGTCTTCTGTAATTTCATTCAGAGACTTCAGTGGGATGTAGAGATAAGAGAATTTTAATCCTAATACTTAGTGATAGATTACTTTACTTCTATATCTGATGCCTCATCTTGTAAAAGAGGGCAAGAGTTTATCTTTCTCAAAGCTGTTCTAATCAATAACTAAGTAAAAATGTTTCTTATTTGAGTAAATTAGGTCCTACATTTTTCTTCATCTTCATTTCTCCCATACCTGGCATACTTCCTGGCATAAAATAAGTAGGTGTTTAATAAATATTTGTCTTTGGAATTAAATCAAAATTGAATTGTTTAGGAAATAAAATGCAGCCAATCTCTGGGTTCCAATACAGGAAAGATGATTCTTTCCCTCTTGACACTTCCTAGAGAACTTCTTGTGTACCCTGTTTTATATTGTAACCATATGCTCTTCTGCATTGTAGTTCTTTTGCTTTGCTTTCTGTTCATTTTTGTGTGCCTGTAATCTTTCCTCTATTTAAAAGGTCTTTAAGACAGGTCAAACTTCTATTCATGTTCTCCAATACACCTCCCTTAATCTAGACTCTGACAATGTTTAATGAATGTTTCTTGAATGGAATGAAATTGAATTCCAGTTCTTCCAATATCTATTTGATTCTGGATAAGAAAATTACCAGAACTTTGTTTTCTCATTTATAGATTTACAGGATTGAATAAAGATATTTTGAAGGTTCTTCCTGGATCTGATTTTGTTTCTAATTCTATATTTGATACATAATAATAATAATAATAATAATAATAATAAAACTATTGGATCAACCCTTGTAAATTTTGGACTTTATTACTACTTGGATAAATAGCTAGAAGACATCACTGGACATCACTTACACTCTGCTAAAACTGAGAAAACATATAAATGGTTGTCCAAACCAAGTCACTAGTGCCATGTAAAGAAAATAATGAAATTTCTTTAGCTGAATTAATTTTTCCATTTTCATTCTAATATTTTGGCATCTTGTATTCTGTTGCTATATAATAATCTATCTAAACCCCATAGTTATAATATGCAATCTTATGTCCTATTCATAATTTTAGGTAATATTTCTATCATTTCCCCTTCATAACTCAAACTCTATTTTCCAGCTAGTTGTAATAGTCATTAATAAACTCTCCCCATCTTACACATTTCAGATCTCTAAAAACCCATAAATCACTCTACTTTTAAATAGTTTTACTCTTCAGATGTTGTTTATTTATATCTTAAAACTGCTTTATTTCATTCTTCTGTAAGAACTGAACTTTGTAGTTCAGTCATCTCACTTCTGTCCAACTCTTTGTTACCCCATTTAAAGTTATCTTGGCAAAGATACTGGAGTGGTTTGTCATCCTTTTCTAGCACATTTTAGAGATGAGGAAACTGAAGCAACAGGGTTGATTGATTTACCCAGAGTTACACAGTTAATATGTTTTTGATGCCTGATTTGAACTAGTTTTCCTGACTCCAACCTGGATACTCTATCCAGTGTACCACCTAGCTCCTCACTTTGTTCTCCTAGATCTATATTAACTGTGGGGTAGAATTGTACATTTTTATGCTTTAAGTCAAATGCTTTGTAATTTAACTAGTTATAGTAAATATTCCATACCTCTAAATTGTTACAGTTCTATTTTGCTTTCTCCTAAATGAGGACATTTGCAGAATGTCAAAATCAATTTTTTAGAAAGAATAAAAGCATTTCTACAAGATAAGTATCTTTCTTAAGCAGGAATTCAAAATCTCTTGTCAGCATCTGAGAAAGCATATCTTTATTCTCAAGTAATCTTAGCATATTAAGAAAAGTAAGGTTATATAGCTCTGGTAGTGGGAAACAGCATTATGTAGTAATTATAGATCCAGAGTAGCTAGTAGAGCATTGGATAGAATGTTGGACTTAGAATTAAAGTTCTGAATTTAAGTGCAGTCTCAGACATTTGCTAGCTACTTGAACCTAAGCAAGTTACTTATCTTCTGTCTGCTTCAGTTTCTTCAAATGTAGAATATGGTGCTTTCCTTACAGTATTGTGGTGAGGATCAAATGAGATAATATATTTGCTAAACAATAACAATAATCACAAGGGCTTAGCATAGTATGTGGTATATATATTATGTATATTAGCCATTTACCCTTCCTTTTCCCTTAAACAGAAATATATTCTAGCTCAAAAGACTGTGTCCTGTTCCTAGCTCTGTGATTAATGAGCTGCATCACATTAGACAAGGGTGTTAAGATCACTAGGCCTCCTCTCTTAAATTAGAATGCTAGATTAGATGATATTTAAGTTCCTAGAAGATTTCTACGTTCTAAACTGGTTTCTGCTAGAGTTTTCCTTTATATGTTAGATTATGCTTTTTGCTACTTATTTTGTTTTCTTCTTTCCCTATTGAATTCATACCCTTCCTATAAAATCCCAAATCAATTGGTAAAATGTTCACCTTGCCCCATATAATAACAGTTTTTTCCACTGGGATCTCAAAGTCTTTTGTTTTGGACTTCCTGAATGCATACATCATATCATGTTGCATAATATGATTAGCTGTGTTTGTATCTTACCTTTTATATAAGGACCTTTGCATTACCCTGAAAGAAGGACCTATGTTTACCCTGACAGTGATTTCAAAAACTATTACATATCAAATGAAACAAAATATTTAGTGGCATTAAAGGACAAATAAACTCAACTTTCAAATTCATTTTTCAAAATTAAATTTCTCTCTTTTAGAAAGTCCAGATCATAGCTATAAAAATATGGTCTTGTATTATATATAGTTCCAGTGCATAAAATATACCATGCCAATATATACTTTGAAGGGAAAAAAAAAAAAGAAGAAGAACTCAATCTCTAGCACCTGAAAAGGAGCACCCTCTATTAACATACTATGCAACTTATATTCTTGAACAGCATCTTTTAAAGTTAAATTGTATTTATTGAAATAATTCATTAAATTGAGGTGATTGCCTATATGTAGCAAATAAATATATCAGAAGACAACTAGACTGGAGAAACCTGCAATTTCATCCATGAAGAGAGTTCCCATGCAAATGTTCCTTTTTGTGATGGCCCCTGACAACCGTTTGTAACTTAGAGGGTTAAAATATTGCCTAAGGCATTGGGATCCTGATATTTGCCCAGAGTCATGTTTCCAGTATGAATTAATACAGTGATTAAAAGTCATAATTCCTGATCCAGATCTTCCTAATTTTTTCCAAACTGTGTCGATCATTGATTTTTTTTTCTTCATCTCTCTATATCTCTTTGCCCCACCTTTCCTTCCCTTCCTCAATACTTTTTTAAAAGGCCAATATTTCATGATTTTGTTGAGGATTTTAATAGAAAGAAATTTCTGATTGAAAAATAAACTTGAAAGTAAAGTTGGCTACTTCTTTTGCACTTCTTTAGATTTTTTTTTTAATTTTCAATTTTTTTGAACATTTAGCATATATTCATGATATTTTAATGTGTATACATATAGAACACATGTGTAAACCTTTCAAATAAGAGTGCTTAATTAGTTTTCATTACTCATCAATATCATCCTTCAAACAAAGAAACAGAAACTAAGAAAGACCAAATAACTGAACCCAAGAGGCTTACATGATTAATTCCAGTAAATATCAATCATTAAAGAAAATTAAAGCATACTGACATAAATGTAAATTCTGGAATTAGTTCTTAGAGAAGCAAATTTGGTTATTTTTCCAGTGAGTGAAAGAAAATGGATTTTTCATGGGTCACTTTTCTAATAACCTCTATATAGTTACATACCAACATATCCATTAACCCTGAGAAGCTTTCAATAAAGCTTTAAAATTTTTTTTCACTCAGAACTACTCAATTACTGGTTTTTAATATCATACTTTATCAATGCAGCCTTTCACATTGCCTTTGGCCTTTTTGTGTCTTCCCTCCCATCAACCCATAGTTTTTTCTTCTTTTCCCCAGTATATCTTAAAACAAAATATTGTTCTTCTCTCATCCTTTTGCATCCTCCCATCCCTATGACTGCTCTGGGAGATTCAGTACATAAATTTTTAGATTTCATATAATATAAATTGAGCTTTATTATTTATACTTAAAGTAAAGGAAATGAGAATGAAGAAATTACATTAGCATTTTAATAACAAGTCATTATGAACCAGTTAAATATTTGTAAATGCCACTTTAAAAAATATTTCTCAACCAATATTTCCTCCTTCAATGGCTTTCTAGGACTATCAACAAAGTATTTGGGCATAGACAGAAAAGCACAGAACCAGGAAACTTGAAGGATTCTCAAATTCAATCCCTTCATTATGATGAAGAAATTAAATATCTTCCTAAACTCACAGAGTCTACTTAGGGCCAGTTTTTGTCTGCTGATTCTAAGCTATTTTTAAAAATACAAATATGGAGATAAAAGATACATATATGGAAGTTTGATATGTATACACTTTATATGTGAGAATTCCTTAAGGAGGCAGTACTTCATCTATTGCCTAATCAGAATGCCTGCATCTAGATACATCATCTGTAGAGAAGAGCTATTCATCAAGTTCCCAATTTTTAGATTCATTTATTTATTTATTTTAATCTTTTCACAGAGGAAAGAGGAGAGAGAGAGAGAGAGAGAGAGAGAGAGAGAGAGAGAGAGAGAGAGAGAGAGAGAGAGAGAGAAGGAGGGAGAGGAATATCATAGAATTAATGCTAGATTACTCACTAGCACATGTACTTTTCTTAGATCATTTTTTTTAATTTATTATAGCTTTTTATTTACAAGTTATATGCATGGGTAATTTTACAGCATTGATAATTGCCAAACACTTTGTTCCAATTTTTCCCCTCCTTCCCCCCATCTTCTCCCTCAGATAGCAGGTTGACTAATACATATTAAATTTGTTAAAATATAAATTAAATAAAATATTAGTATACATGTCCAAACAGCTATTTTGGTGTTCAAAAAGAATCAGGCTTTGGAATAGTGTACTATTAGCCTGTGAAGGAAATCCAAAATGCAGGCAGACAAAGGTAGAGGGATTGGGAATTCTATGTAGTGGTTCATAGTCATCTCCTAGAGTTCTTTCACTGGGTGTAGCTGGTTCAATTCATTACTCCTCTATTGGAGCTGATTTGGTTCATCTCATTGTTGAAGAGGGCCAGGTCCATCAGAATTCATCATCATATAGTATAGTTGTTGAAGTGTATAATGATCTCCTGGTCCTACTCATTTTACTCTGCATAAGTTCATATAAGTCTCTCCAGGGCTTTCTTAGATCAATTTTTAAACCAATCTGAGAATTTAGTCATTTTCTCTTGATTTTATCTGATGTCATATTATTAGATGTGGAAAAACAGGAAGACCTTTCAAATAAAATCATATGTGTGGATTAGTTCTTGTCAAATTAGTGGTTATAGCCATAGCCACAATTGACTTTTAATCCTCAACTGACAATTAAGATCTGTCTTGTGAAATATTAACTACTTTTAAAAAGCCACCTTTAAAGTAGCAAGACTTTTAAAAAACTATGCATATTTTTATTCTTCTTCTGTCCATGATGACAGACAATAATAGTGTACCTGTTTTAAATAGAAGGAGAGAAAGAAAAAGAAAAGAACAAATAACAGTTTTTTAAAACTGCTCTCTCCCTTTTCCCAAAGATATTTTAATGTTCAACTGCTTTCAAATAGTCTTTGCTTTCTGAATTGATTACTAAATGATAGCTTGGCATTTTTGTTTTGTTTTGTTTTGAGAGGAGGTTTAGACCTGTTATATTACTGCTTTGTGGAAACTCCGTCCATCAGCAATTGATAATCTGCAGAGTGTAGTCTCATTGAGAGGTTAAGCATCTAGCCTACTGTCACATTTGTTGCTGTCCAATTCTTCATCACCCAATTTGGGGTTTTGTTGACCAGGGATATTGCAGTGGTTTGCCTTTTCCTTCTCCAACTAATTTTCTAGATGAGGAAACTGAGGCAAACAAGATTTGTCCAGGGTCACACAGGTAGTAAGTATTTGAGACCAGATTTGAGCTCACAAAGAGGAGTCTTCAACCTAGCTACCCCTTGTTTATATAGGTGTTGTCAAAGGTAAGATTTGAACCCATATGTTTCCTGAAAGATCCAGTACTCTCCAATGCACTATGGAGTTTTGGGCAATAGAAGTTTATTTCAAAACATGAATGTAGCATGGTAGAATGGTGGCATTTAGCCTGAGAGTTAGATGGCTTGGATTCTAGACTAGACTACAGGACAAACTAGCCTTGCATAATCTAAGTTCTAGTTTCTTCATGTAAAATGAGGAAATTGAACTTGATCATTTTTAAGGGCCTTCAGCCTCCCAAACTCTAGGATTCTGTGAAAATCTCTTTTAATTCTGAATTCCTGAATGCAAGGAAAGCAATTAGACAGTTTTGACAATTGTCAGCTAGCAACCTGGTACTATGTAGATAGCTGTACTATCCCCCACACTTACTATTCCCCAATTCACTCCCCTTAAATCTTTCACCACTGGAAAATAGTGCTTTGGACCTCCTCTATACCTTTTGAAAACCTGGCTTTATTTTTTATCACTGATGGAGAGATAAGAAATATCAAAAGAACTTTAGAGATTATTTAGATCTGTTTCTTACACTTTTTGTGTCCTAGACCCTTTTTCCAAGCTAGTGAAATTTGTGGACCTATTCACAAAATAAGGTTTTTAAATGCATAAAATGTGTAAAGGAAAGTTCATTGGATTCACACACACACACACACACACACACACACACACACACACACGTGCACACATATCCAGTCCAACATAACCATTTTAAAGATGAGGAAACTGGAGGGTCAAATAGTTTTAAGTAAATTGCCCACTGCAAAGTCAAAGTCTTAAATCCAATTTCTTTTATTCCAAATATAGTATTCTTTTCATTATACCACAGTACCATAAATATCTCAAAGTCAAAGTCTTCACTAAGATTTTGCTGATCATTTCTTCCTTGATCTCCCACTTTGGAATTACTGCAGCACTTATTACCTGCATGATCATTTCAGTATTTATTATTTACTAACTGTTATTGTTAATTATCTTTTATTATGCCAGAAATCTAATTCATCCAAATAGACTATAGACTCCTTGAAAGTAAACATCTATTCATATATTTTTTTCTTATGGCTTCACTAGTTACTGCCTTATAAATTATTGATTATAAAATTATTATAAAATTATATATAAGATATATAATTATAAATTACCTAAATTAAAACATGTGTTTTTTGGTGTTATTCAGTTCAATAGCCACACATATTTATACTTCAGATATTCAGAACAGCTTTCTCTGATGTTAGCTCTCAAGGGTTCTAATTATGTGGGAGAAAAAAGTTCTGTCAGCATAAAGGAAGAGAAGAAAATGAGTATAAGGAAAATACATAGGTAAATTGGACAAATATGCATGCATGCATTCAGTCTGTCATAAAATTAAAGAAATTAAAAAGACAATAGCAGAGATGATACTTTGAATCATTATGCACAAATATATTGGATTATAATTACTGTGATTTTTTTAATAATAAAGAATTTAGGTTGCTGAACAGATCAGTAATATTTGGTATTCAAGAGCTCACTCACCAGGTTAGTCTTTGGCTTTAGCAAAGCAAAGCCCCTGAAGACAGAACAGATTAAGAAATTGGAGCTACTTTAATTTTGCTGTTTACTAAAAAGGAGGAAGGTCCTATAAAATTAGTGTCCCCACCAAGCAATTCAAGTAATCCATTAAGTCTTAAATGCAAACTTATTTGCAACCTAATTCTCAGTTCTGTCCAGGTTTTAGTACAGAACATAAAACCTTCATGATTTATGAGCCATTTTACCTCAATTCAAATATGTGGCTGTTCTTCAGAATTGCCAAGAGCCCTGGAGGCTTGAGAAAAAATACTACATCTCTGCATTATTCTAACACCTTTCAACAAACTTATAGAGGAAATTATCTCAGACAAAACTCAAGTCTTTTTCAAGTGGTTATTATTGCTCCTTTTTCATTTGAATCTTCTCAGGTACCTAGAAGAATAGTAATAAAAGGCTAAAACCCAAAATGAAGTATGCTTCACCAAAAAAAGCTTGGGATGAAGGGAAAGAAGAAAATAAAAAGGATTTTTCCCTCTTCTTTTCTTTATTTCCTGTCTTTTTTTTCTTTTTTTCAATATGTTCACAACAATTTGAGTGAGATGGGGAATAATAAATTTCTTGCTTTCATGCAAGTCTTTCAATGCTAACAGTTGACAGAGAGAATGTATAACTTCTTAACCCACATTTTGTCACTGTCTTTTCTGTCAAAAAAGAATGATTGTTAAATTGTAAAGTGAAACAAACATGGTTAAGAGGGAATTGAAGAGCAAAAGATATGAGGTTGTAGTGTGCTTTCTAGAGCCACCATGCTGGGGTGCCAAAATATACCATTGGGACTAGCTCTCTGGAGGACCTCATTACCAACCTCAGTCCTTGGTCTTAGTGGAGGAGTGATGAAGGCAGGATAGTCATGAGGATGGTCAAAGATGGGAGTCCATTTATTTCAAGTCCTCTCAGCGCTTACATCACTACTGCACACTGAGCATGTGCCAATTGTAAAACCATTACATCACCACATCACATTGTTCAAGTGCTAACTATGGTAGCATTACATCACCACAGCACATGATGCATATGTTAACTATAAGCACCCTGCTATTGATATGTAAATCCCTCTTACTGTAAGTATCCCTTGCTTCAAGTAGAACAGAGGTAGTCATGCTCTCTCTGACTTCTCAGGAAGGCCTAGAGCCCCTAAGGGCTCTAGGGGAGATGGAGAACCAAGCAAGAAATTGTTAGCAGGCCTCTGGGCTAAAGGGTCTTATACCTTACCCAGAGTTCCCCACTATCTACAGCCCTCTATATGAGGTGATAATAGAGGATCTTCTAACTGCTTTAAGTGAGTTCATCTCTAGTTCCTATGAATTATATGTTGAGCTACAAATACACACACACACACACACACACACACACACACACACACACACACATATATATATATATATATATATATATATATATATATATATATATATATATATATATATATATATATATATAAAATGATTAAGGAATGAGGAATGATGAAAAATAGGAGAGGTCCCAGGAAAAATAATTACTATATATGTATTTAAATTTATATTTACACACATACAAACATACATAAATTTATGTATGTATGTATATGAAATATGTGGTTATATTTATATCTATATATACACAGTATATTGTGTGCATGTACATATGCATGCACATATGTGTGTATATGTGTATATGTATATCCAATGTGTATATGCATTTATATTTATATGTGTGTGTGTGTTGTATGAATAGAAAGATAAATAGATAGAGATAGAGATATGCACTCAGTAAATCTGCTGGGCTTAGAGTCAGAAATACATAAATTCAAATCTAGTTTCAAATATTTACTAACTGGGTAACCATGGTCAAATTATTTAATTTCAGTTTGCCTTAATCCACTGAAAAAAGAAATGGCAAACTATCGCCAAGAAACCCTATCAATATCATTAGAATTCTATATTTCACTGGGTCATGAAGAGTCTCACACACTATTGAATACAAAAATAGAGGCAAAGGTGAACTCTCCAAGTTTAATACCCATTTATATTTATTCTCATATGCTGAGTTTGGTTATAACCACCAAGATACCCAAATTAACCTCTCCAACCAAGACTGGCAAACCTAAGAAGATCAAAACTAACTCCACTGCAACTGCACGTCTTAGAGATTTGATTCCCTTTGATGAACCAGCTTAGCTCAGCAGTTGAGTCATCCAGTCTCATAGTGAGGACCCTACCAAAAAGAAATTATCTTGAAGTTCCCTTAAGGAGGGCCAATATTAAAGGAGTTCTGAATTACTAATGAATATACATTCCTGCAACATGTCCCACACACCTACTTCATATATTGTCTGTTTCCATTCTCCTCACTATGGATCAATCTGTGTATATTTGCCCTAGCTTTATGAGAATTAAATATATATATACATATATATATATGATCACTTGATAAAATGCCTGTGTTAAATATTTGACTCTACTAGCTAACCTTTAAGGATAAGCTCATTGGTAGGAGTTTGTGAATTATATGTTAAATGGATATCCACTCACAACTAGGCTGGAGCAGAGGATAAAGCATTAGATCTAAAATTAAGAAGATGAGTTCAAATTTGGCCTCAGGCACTGACTAGCAATCTGAGCAAGTCACTCAACTTCTCTTTGTGTTAATTCTCTTCACTGTAAAACTGGGATAATATGGAGTTTTGTGAAGATCAAATGAGATAATATTTGTAAAGTAGTTTACCACAGTACCTGGTACTTGTCATAAAAGAATGACAAGATATACCACTCTTTAATAATCTTTTTGTTGTGTCACCTCATCATGAGTTGAATTTCCCAATCTAAAGTGGCAGATTATTTTGTCTGGAAAAGCTGATGTTACCATATTTCTTTTGAATTGGTACTATAGAGAAGGGGAAAAGGAATAAATATTTATTAAATATATGCTATATATCAGGCATGATGCTAAATACTTTCAGGACAGTTAGATGATCTACATCAATGAGCCATCTCAAGAGGCACACCTCTTTTATTGTAAATCACCCACACATTTGGTTCTAAACTGTCAGAAAAACATCTTACTTTCCATATTACATAACCATAGATTTCACTTTTCATTAATCTTATAAGGAAGCCAAGTTCAAAACAGTTAATGGACTAGAAATTGTAGTATCATTAAGTCTGATGCAATAATTAATATGTTAAGATTACATTTAGATAGGCTCCTCAACGTTATATTCAAGTGTATTAAATTCCTTACTTTCTCAATAAATATAAAGTGGCATTTTATTACTTTTGTTGTTGCTATTGCTACTGTTGTTGCCAGTGATGATGATGCATATACTGTTTGGGTCTATCATCCTTAGTCACAAAGGTCAACCTATCATCATCCTAGATATATTACAAAGTCCAACACTCTACAGTTCCTGTTTCCCATGGTCACCCTGATATCTCCACAACGCTAGAAACAAAAGACTTCTATGTAGAAGCTTTAATCTGCTCCAGAATTGTCCAAAAGGTAGAAAAAGGTGATAGCAGTGATGATAGAGCAAAGTCTTCCTATACTCAAAGTACTTCATATCTTGATGTTTTGGTTTTCATTAGACCCATTGTTCCATTACTCTAATTATGGAGATAAACTCTAGGACTTTTTGTTTTAAAACCTCTGGTTCAATCAGACTGCCTTTTTCCAAACTACTCTCTTACCGCCTTCTTGGTCTTTTTGAATGATGTCTACAATTGTTAACTAATCAAAGATTACAAAGCATTCCTTTTCTTTTCCCATATTCATTTGTTTTTTTCATTTATATGGCTACTTTTATAATAGTCTGGTCTTTTAAAACTGAAGCTGACTTAATAAATCTAGAGGATTTTTTAAAAATTAGTTCCTTGCCTCAACTATTCTCCTTTTTTCTATATTTACTCCATTACCAATTCCTGCATAGTAGGGAGATGATATGAAATGCAAATCAGTACATTTTACTCCTGATTATATTTAGCCACCTCTTATTTAAAAATGTCTATGAAAGTGCATATATATATATGTATATATATATATATGTATATATATATATATATGTGTGTGTATGTATACATATATGTATATGTATAGATGCAAACATATAACATATATGTGAATGTATATAGAGAAAAATTGCACAGAATGAGAATATATTTGGGTACTTGTATCTTAGACTAAGAACCATATTGAAGGGATCATAAATATGTGAAATAAGTTCATACGGTAAATCAAATTTGGGAACTAAAGATGGAAAATGTATTCATACTGTTCTATGTTAGTAATGTTAATAGAAGTTTGGTCATAAAATTATAAAATCTTACAGAATTGGAAGTTAACACTACAAAACATTAACTATATTATATTTCATTAAATCTCTTCCCCAAATATAAATTTAACAATCACTTAATTATTTTTCTCAAAAAAAGTTTATCCAATCTTTTATTTCAATGATAAATTCCCATTCAAACCAATGCAAATTAATGAAGCCAGATATAAAGTTTTTAAAATATAAAAGTTGTGTTTTGTCCTAGAGAGAATCATTCATTTGAACTTCTTTAGCAGGTAAATGACATAGTCAGACCTGTGCCTTAGAAATGAGTTATTCTTACTATTGTTCTTTTTGATAGTGATATATTGTGATCTGAAGATGTAATATCAAAGAAGACTGAAGTTTAAATCAAGCATTTTTGATGATAGTGATTATTAGCTTGAAATACATAAACTAAAAGGCTAGATTTTAGATATCAGATTATATTGCAAATATATGCTAAGACTTGAGACTATAGAGTTTAAGTGTAATGATTTGGATTTTATATATACATATATATATGTATATATATGTGTGTATATATATGTATATATATATATATATATATATGTATATATATGTATATATACCTTCATAAGCAAAGATAAGCCACAGCTCTTGGATGACTAAGGAACAGAGTATATATAAGCCAAAAAGAAAAAGAAAAAGGCTGAATTTTAGCTCTTACAACTTACTGACTGCTCTTTAGCAAGCAATTTAATCTCTCTGGGTCTATTTTCCTTCCTTATAAAATGAAGGGGTTGAACTAAATGATTTCTCTAGAACCCTTCCCAAGCCTAATTTATTTGATTCTATGTCCCTAATTGTATCAAATAAGAAGATATGGATGGGTTGCAGTCTACAAAAGGAAAGAATGTGCATATCAATTATATTGAGAAAATTATTAATTTTCTATTATATTAATAGCCATAATTAATTAGGATCCAAGGTTTCTATTTCTTCATTTAAGGCTGAGCCCCTACAGATAGTCAATCTTGGAAAGATGTGACTGATTGATAAGATTACCCTAACCCTTAAATGTGTACTCTTCAATTTTAGACCAAACCCAGTACAATTAGGAGACCAAGATTTTTTTAAAGTATAAATAGAATCCTGCTCATTGGAGTTCTTACCCTAAGGAAATATACCTCAATTCCTGTAATCTTCCAATTAGGCTTAAGGGCAACCCAGTTCATGAACAAGAAAATCAACCAAAGTGGTTTGGATGCAGATGAATTCCCTTTTCCAAATTTCTGGAGACAACTGGGTCCTATGATCAAGTCATGTTCTCAGCAGGAGGAGCTGAAAACTCCTAGCCCACCTCCTCATTAAATAGGGATTGGTTTCACCTATCCCCCTTTCCAAAGGTATTTAAACTATTCCACTTCTCTATTTGTTTTTTTGTTATGCTTTGTTTTGTTGGGGGGGGGGAGTTGGGAGAAACCACAGACCATCAATTTATTAATTACTAGTTAGTCTAATTACTAAATTAATTGTAATTGTCCAGAAACCATATCTCTCCAGGCTTTTCATTCATCATAAGATCATGAATCTATTTGGTGATGGGATTATAAAATCTATTAAAATATTTTTTGTTGTTGTTGCTGTTGTAGAAAATTTCTCTTATGAAGGTAATACTGTTTGTGATATCTCTGTAGTCATTTTTAACTATCAGCCCTTTGGCTCAATGTCAACCCCTCTAACCAATAGAGAGAATTTCTCATTAGTAACAAATATCAGTGACATTGGCATAATGGGAGTATTATATAAGAACTGATATAACATGAAATAGGTAGAACTTGGAGATAAATATATCCAATAACATGAATCACAGGGTCTGTCACATATAAGCACTTAATAAATACTTGGTGACTATCTACAAGCGTGTAAATCGTCCCATTAGAACTTAAAATCCCTGGAGACATGGATTAATTTTGTTTTATTTTATTTTTTAACTTTTCAGTTACATAACAATATATAGCACACAACATATATTTGCTTAAGAAATGCTTTTTCATTGGTAGAAACATCAGCAACAACAAAAAAATCAACCTTTAAAAAAGTGAAATTTAACAACCAGGCTTTGTCCCAAAGAAGAAATAGGAGAATGTACTTCTCCTACCCCAGAGATGAAAGACTGGAAGATTGTCAGGTTTTTTAATGTGTTTGTTGGTTAGTTCTAGTGATTCTTTTCATTCTATAATATATCCTTTCTGGGATGTGTTGAAAAATATAAGTGATATAAAAACAAAAGATATCAATAATATTTTATTTAAAAGAAAATGGAGATAAATAAAACAAGTCCATTTGCCATTTTTGTGTAAGCTACAAATGTAAGTGAGAAAAACACAAGCATGGTAGCTTTGATAGCTTCTTTTTACACTTATATAAGTGACCAACTTCTCTAAGAAAGGATCATACTTAGCTATTGCAGGAGTAGTTAAGTAAGCAAAAAAAAAAAATTCTAGAAAAAATTGCTTAAAAATAAAATCCTTCTAATTAATTTTTCCAGCAAAAATTTGCAATCATTTTCAAACAATAAATGTAAATAACTTTTTATGACAAATTACTAAACAAAAGTATTAAGCCTCAGAATTGGAATTAGCTTCCCATTATAAAAATATGGACATATGCTACAGAAACCAGTTATTACATTTTGTTGATTAAGCTTTTCACTTATGAAAGTATATGATTAGAATCATTTTAAGCATTTTTCATTCATATGAGGGAAACAAAATTTTTTTAGTATTTTCAAAGCACAGATATCCAAAATACTTCCTTACCTCCAGCTGTCCAGCAATGTATATAGCAAATGAGCTTTTACCTGGTAGAAACTAGTAGAAGAGAGATTATATTGATTTGAAAATTCATTGTAAGACATATAATGGTAAAATAGATAAATGCATTTTTTCTGATGTACCATTATTCGTGATGAGTGCAAAGACAAGGTAAGGCCTAATTTTCAGAAGTAATCAGTTTTTCCATTTGGTTGGAAAAGTCTTCCTTAAGGGAAGTAGGTCTTCCATAACATGAATTTTTATTTCATAAACTCCTTAGCAAATATATTCCATATTTTAGATAAGATGTCCTTTTATTTTTGATTGAAAAATCTATCAGCAGGATTTTCATTTGATTCAGGATTTCAGGATATTCAGTGATATCTTTGTGATGACAGAGAATGTCTCAACAGCATTGAAAGCCATATATATATCTACACACACACACACATGCAAAAATAAAATTCAATTCTTAAGCATAAACTAAGGTTTTATACATTTGGTAAGCACCTTTCTGAATAGAAAGATTATTGCCAATAAATCTATTTTTTTAAATTATTGATCAGTTACCAGTTTTAATTTATAATAATACAAGATACAGATAATTTTTAATAAAGACCTGTTCTCCACAAAATGAAGATGAATTAAGAAGCCTCTTTATGAAGATGAAAGAGGAGAATGCAAAAGTTGGCTTGAAGTTTAAAAAAAAAATTAAGATTTAGTAACTGGTCTCATCACTTCCTGATAGAGGAAGAAGAAATGGAACAGTGTCAGATTTTATATTTTTGGGCTCAAACATCACTGCAAATAGTGACTGTAGCCATGAAATTATAAAATGCTTATTCTTTGGAAAGAAAACTATGGAAAATCTAAACAGCATACTAAAAAGCAGAAAAACCACGTTGGTGACAGAGGTTCATATAGTCAAAGCTATGATTTTTCTAATAGTAATTTATGACTGTGAGAGCTAGACTATAAGGAAAGCTGAGCACCGAAGATAAATGTTTTCAAATTCTGATTATGAAGAAGACTTCAGAGAATCCCTTGGACAGCAAATAAATCACATTAGTGCATACTAAAATAAATTAATTCAAGATATTCACTGATCAAAGATCAAATATTGAAGCTGAAGGTTAAATACTTTGACCACATGATGAGAAAATGAGATTCATTGGAAGGTACTTTGATTTTAGGAAAGACTAGAGATAAAAGGGGAAAAAAAGAACAGCAGAGAATGACATAGATATCATGATAGAAACAATGAACATGAATTTGTTTAGAGTTTGAAAGGTAGTAGAACATAGAAGGACCTGGCATGCTATAGACTGAACTGAACACAACCTTCCACATGACAGACTAACCATCTGAAAGCTATTCAACATACCTATTTAAATAAAATTCATAAAAGTTTCAGAAATTCACGTTGTATATCCTCATGAATACAATACTGCATAGGTCATTAGTCACATTTTTTAAAATTTTATTGGCTATTTTTTCCTCTTAACTTAAAACATTCTCTTTTTTTCAGTCAAAGTATGTTTTTTGTGAATTTAAGATAAAACAATATAGTTCTTTATATGACTTTTTCTCCTTTTTCCTCTGCCTGGAAAAAAAAATGAATAGATAATTGTTTAATGTGATTAGGTTAGCTTAATGCTCTTTAGACTCAGACAAGTTGTTTTGTAAACTTTATGTTTGTCACTGATTTTACTACATTAAAATTAGTTTTTGGGAATGGAAAGACATCTGAATGTATGTGTCTTAACATTGGAATCTGATGATTATTTATATTTTATTCATTTGAACAGATATAATTAGCCACAAAATTAGCTATAACCAAGAGTTTCTTGAAATTGATGATAGCAGAGAAAATAAGTAGATTGAGGAAAAGTGATACCATGTTCAGCAAAATGGGAGAGGTAAAACAAATTAACTTTAAAAGATAGATTACCCTAAATCCAAGTGTTACAGGGCCCCAAGTTATGAGAACATCTGAGCCTGTCCGTTTATTATTTTTCTAAAACTAGATACACTTTATTTTTCTTCACTAAACAAACAAATAACAAGAAAGTGCTGTTACACTTGATGTTTTCTTTATCTCCACTGAAACATTCTGAAATTGATCCTTTGGATTTGGGATAGGTTTTAGACATCTAATTATTGCAAAGAGTATTGCTGTGTGTAAAATAATTGTGTATTTGCTTCTCTCTCTCTCTCTCTCTCTCTCTCTCTCTCATTTCTCTTTCTCCCACCCCACACCCCCAACTACACATCACTCCCACCCCTGCCATCATTGAAACAGAGCCAAAAATGTTTTCATTCTGACTTATCCTGCTGTACATAAAAGCTCTCAGGAGACTAGCAGGCTGGTGACTAACAGTCAGCAATGTTACAGATGGAACCTTGAGAGTATGTGTAATGTATATTTTAAATCCACAGCCTCAATTCATTCAACCTTGGAGAAGGATTAGGTGGTAGACAGGAGCCAGTGTGACTCAGCTCAAAATGTAAAATCAAACTTTTCTGATCTGTATGGTAAATATTGTATCTTCTTTTGGATTTAGAATCTTTAGAATATTAAGTGAAGTTCTCAAAGCTTTTAAATCATTTAGAGGCTTATATTTGTATGGGAATTTTTCATTTATCTTATTTAATCATCATAATACAATCTTATGAGGTCAATAATTTAGTTAGTATTTACAGGATTTTACAGATAAGAAAACAAAGCTTGGAACAATAAAATGTCTTGTCACAGTCTCTATGTAGCAGAGCTAGATGTGAAACCTGGGGATTTGTTTCTAAAACAGAATTAAGATAGCATTCCATCTATCTCCCAGAGCTTTGCCTTTGTACAAGATGTCTAGCATGGCCACAGTTTCCCTTTCACCTCACCTTTGACTCTTACAATACTTTAGTATCCTTCAAGGAATATCACAAAGGGACTATCTCCCATACCTTATTAGTATTCTGTGTTAATGTAGTTTCCTCTAGCAGAATTCAGCCTCTTTGAGTTTAGGGACTTTTTCATTGTATTCTTTTATCACAGTTTCTTAGAATGCTTTTAAGAAATGACTAGCAGATAAAATTCAAATTGATTAAAGAAATATATTTTTCCATCAAATTAGTCAAAAGATAATTATTTTTTTTCTAATATATACCCAAAAAGTCTTGTTGTGGGTTTAAGCTTTAATAGCCTTAATAACAATAGCTTTTGATAATTAACAACTTTAATATCTTAAAACTGCACTAAGACTTTTGGAACACTCTATATTTAGCTTCATGATCAGTCTCAACTGCAGTCAGTCTAACTGAGGCTGTACCATGCTTTTAATATGAATTTTAATATTTACCAGATGACTTTTAAAAGCTGTCTACATTTAATGTTGACAATTATCTCTTCTGCTCTTACAAAGAATTTTCAATCATCTTTTTTACATAGAGTATTCAAATCTATATCTCTAGCCTGAACCCTTTCCTGAAATTCAAATTGACTTTGGATGTCCTGGAGACTCTGAAAACTCTTTTGTCCCAAATGATATTCACCAAACAACTTGGATTTTAAAGGAACATGAGGCAAAGTTGTGATACATCAGGAAATGAGATTTGCATAAAAAACAAAGGCATGAGTACCACAAATATCCATATAGCCATACATCAATATGGCATCCATCCATATATGCATAATCACAAAGTTATATAGCAAGCAAGAGCAGGTAATAGAGGATGAATGCAAAACCATCGTATAATGTTATAAAAATATTCTCAGATTTTCTAAAACTGAAATGGGGCTGGCAATCAAAGCTAATGATCACAAAAAGAAACATTTCTTTAGTCATTTTAGAGAAACAGGAACATTCAAATAAGAACTAATGCCTAGCCTAGATGGCATACTATTAGCTGATTATGGAGAGAACATGGATCTGATCAACTCATTTCATTTGTTTTTGTCTCCCTTACCAAGGTAAAGGATCTTTATCCTGGAAGGACCAAACAAAAATGATTAATAAAGATTTGATGCCCTTGATAAGCAAAAAGATAATAAAAACACTTACCTACTCTATTTGTATTCAAAGCATAGTATTCCAATGAACTTATCCTAGGCAACTGAAAATTTTGAAAGATTACAATATTGAATCATCTGGTCAATTAAAAACATCAAGCATTAAGTATAAGGCATTGTATTAGGGTGTGAAATTTTCATATGAGACAACATGCACATATAGGTATATAAAAATGTACAAAAATCAGATATGAGGTAGCCTTAGTAGTAGAAATGCTTATGCCTACAGAGAACAGAAAGGCCCTAGGTAAATAGTAGCACTTGATCTTTGAAAGATCCAAGAGAGCTGGAGAAATATTACTAAAAGATTAGAGGAGTAGAACATTTTTTTATACTTAGAAAGCAGAGTTTACAAACTATAGACTAGTGAGTTCAACTTCAATTCTTAGCCAGATATATTATTTTACTATAGAGAAGGTTAGTGGAAATCTGAAAAAAGCAAGCAGTGGTCATAAAGAGCCAATGAGCTTGACTTAATCAAGGACATGCCCAAAAATATCTGCTTGTTTTTGGAGAATCCTAAGAAATAGGTATGTGGAATAAAAATTTTAGGTAGTTTATTTAGATTTTAAGAAAGCATGTGAAAAAGTCTTTTATAATATCTCATAGACACTGTACAAATATTAAGACTAGACAAGAGTATACTTAAATTCATAACTGATTAAAACCAAAGAGTAGGCATTAATTATTCAATGCTAAATAGGCAAGTAGCCTACAGTGGAATGATCCATTTATATTTGCTTCTGTGGTGTTTGACATTTTTATTAATAACTTGGATAAAGACATAAATACTAAGCACATTATAAATATTACAAACACTTGCTATTCATAACAACTCTGAAAAGTAAGTGATGTTATTATCTGTATTTGTAGCTAGGGAAGAAAGGCACACAGTAGTCAAGTGTTTTGCCCAGAGTTCAAATCTAATAAGTATCTGAATCTGGAATTGAATTCAGATCTTCCCAACTCTGAATCTTCACTCTATTCACTGTGCCACCTAGCTCCTATTAAGGTCAAAAAGATATGTATAGGCCAGGTTATTTGGTCAAATATACTAAAAATGAAAATAATATGGATAAAGATTTTTTTCACTTTTCTTGAATTAATTCACTGTACAGTTATTAGAGTGTGAGATAGCTAAATGGTCATATGTCCAAAAAGGAAAGATTTGGGAATTTTAGCAGACAAGCCAGTATGAATTAGCATTGTAGTATGGTAACTATATAAACCTACATAATCTTTGACTACATTAAGATAGATATGTCATTCAGAACAAAAGAAGTGATAGTCCTACTTCACTCTTTCCTGATCAGACCAAATTTCAGGAAAAAAATAAAATAAAAGAGAGTGATTTTAGAAAGGGGCAACGTGGGAATCAATTTTAAAAATTGGGAAATGATTAACCTGACAAAGAAGAGGAAGGAGGGGGAGGGGGTGGAGTGGGTAGCTATGATAGCTTTCTTTAAATATTTGAGATAATATTATGTAAAATTGCAATTAAACTTGTTTTACTTGAATGAAGGCCTCTCTAACGTAATGAAGGCCAATGTGGTATAGTGGGAAAAGCCCAAGTTCAGATAATACATATAGTTTATATTGAATGCCAATGCCCCTCCTGTATTCCTATTAACTCTTAATCCTAGTTTTGCTTCAAGATGAATCTACACCTCTCACTATGCATAAGAAGCATTTATCCTATTATACATGATTCATGGTGGGACATAGGTAACTTAGCTGGTAGACCAATTGGTCCTCTGATTCAGAGTATAATTTTCTAGCTTAACCTGTTTCTAACTCCCCTTTGTTGAGCAAGATAAATTGAAGCATATAGCAAAGAGTCAATAAAGTAATATTTTCTAATGCCTTTTGTCATTTAAAAAAAAGAGTAATCAGAAATAAATATACAACATGCATATGAAGAAAATTTAAAATTTAAACCTACATAATTCAGTTAAATATGCTGTTTCTTGGGTTCTGTAAAACTATCAATAGAATTCCAGCACTGAAATGATACTGTCTTTGGTTTGGAACGTATTTCTAGTCCCAGGAGATTCACTGTTCACAGAGAGAGAGAAAGAGAGAGAGATAGAGCGCTATTGAATATATTGTGATTGACATTGTTTGTGGAAAATTACATAATATAAATATGATACTGAAGTCTAATTATACAGTCTTTTATTCTTGTCTTCCTCCACACCCAGAAATATATTTTGTTCCTGTTTGCTACCTAAGTACTTTTTTTTTTTTAAAGCAGCAAACCATTCAGCCAATTTGATGGATTATAAGCTACCTCTTCCTTCTTTTGTTTGTTTGACTAGTTATTAGGGAATTGTGAAACTGTCAAACAGCTTTTTATTAATACCCTATTTATTCCTAACAATTTAATATGTGTACTCTAACTTGAAATATAGGATATCTTTATTGTTCAGAGTCTCTATTCCACTTCTGAATGTTTATTGGGTCAACCAATATTATTTTCCCTAGCAATAATTCTCTCTTCTGAGAATAAGAAACCACAAAAAATATGAATGAAATACCTACTGCCTGAAAAACATTTCATACCCTTGCACCAACTCCCCATACATACACATTTTCCAATTGGAAATATCTAGATAGTAAAATGATGAAATTTAATTAATTTTAATTAATTGCAAGGATTATTAAAGATCATCTTATTCAAACCCCTAATTTAATAAATGAAGAAACTGAAGCTCTGAGAATTTAAAATCTTTCCTAAAGTCATATAGATTTATAAGTAGCTTCACAAATGTTCAAAAAGTAATTTTTATTTTTATTATTATTATAGCTTTTTATTTACAAAATATATGCACTAGTAATATTTCAACATTGACCCTTGCAAAACCTTCTGTTGAAACTTTTCCCCCCTTCTCCCCAACCCCTCCCCTAGATGGCAGGTAGTCCAATACACGTTAAATATGTTAAATATATTTTAAATCCAACATATATATATATACATAGTTATATAGTTATCTCATGCAAGCAAGCAATAACAGAAAGACTGGAAATGCTCTGTTGTGGTCCATACTCATTTCTCAAAGTTCTCTCTCTGGGTATAGCTGATTCTCTTCTTTATTGAACAATTGGAATTAGTTTGAATCATCTCATTGTTGAAGAGAGCCACATCCATCAATTAATGATTATATAATATTTTTGTCATTTATAATTATCTCCTAGTTCTGCATATTTCATTTAGCATCAATGCATGTAAATCTCTCCAGTCCTCCCTGAAATCATCCTGCTAATCATTTCTTACAGAACAATAATATTCCATAACATTCATATATCACAATTTATTCAGCCATTCTCCAAATGATGGGCAACCATTCAATTTCTAGTTTCTAGCCACTACCAAAAAGGCTCCCACAAACATTTTTGCACATGTGGGACTCTTTCCCTTCTTTAAGACCTCTTTTGGATCAAAGGGTTTACACAGTTTGATACTTTTTGAGCATAGTTACAAATTGCTCTCCAGAAAGTTTGGATCCTTTAACAATTCCACCAACAATGTATCAGTGTACCAATTTTCCCACATCCCCTCCAACATTCCTCATTATCTTTTCCTGTCATTTTAGCCAATCTGAGAAGTATGTTGTGGTATCTCAGAGTTGTCTTA
Organism: Sminthopsis crassicaudata; assembly: GCF_048593235.1. Lineage (NCBI taxonomy): Eukaryota > Metazoa > Chordata > Mammalia > Dasyuromorphia > Dasyuridae > Sminthopsis > Sminthopsis crassicaudata. The sequence goes on along the minus strand of NC_133617.1, from coordinate 338,051,468 downwards.
ATTTGAATTTCTTTGATAAATAAGGATTTGGAGCACCTTTCCATATGACTAGAAATAGTTTCAATTTCTTAATCTTAAAATTATCTGTTCATATTCTTTGACCATTTATCAATTGGAGAATGGCTTGATTTCTTATAAATTTGAGTCAATCCTTTCTATATTTTGGAAATGAGGCCTTTATCAGAACCTTTGAATGTAAAAATGTTTCCCCAGTTTATTGCTTCCCTTATACTCTTGTCTTCATTAGTTTTGTTTGTACAAAAACTTTTAAACTTAATATAATAAAAAATTTTCTATTTTGTGATCAATAATGATCTCTAGTTCTTCTTTGGTCCCAAATTCCTTCTTCCTCCACAGGCCTGAAAAGCAAACTATCCTATGTTTTTCTAATTTATTTATAATCTCATTCTTTATGCCTTGATCATGAACACATTTTGACATTAACTTGGTATATGGTGTTAAGTGTGGGTCAATGCCAAGTTTCTGTCATATTTTCCTAGAAGTTTTTTGTCAAATAGTGAATTCTTATGCCAAAATCTGGGGTATTTGGGTTTGTCAAACACTAGATTGCTATAGTTATTGACTATTTATCCTGTGATCCACTGATCAACTAGTCTATTTCTTAGCCAGTACCAAATGTTTTTGATGACCACTGCTTTATAATATAGTTTTAGATCTTATTTGTTTGATTTTTTTTTTCATTAGTTCCTTTGAAATTCTTGACATCTTGTTCTTCCAAATGAATTTTGTTGTAATTTTTTCTAGGTCAGTAAGGTAGTTTCTTGAGAGTTTGATTAGTATAGCACTAAATAAATAAGATTACTTTAGGTAGTATTGTCATCTTTATTACGTTCACTCTTCTTTTCCAAGAGCACTATAGTATTTTTCCATTTGTTTAGATCTGACTTTATTTGTGTGGAAAGTATTCTATAATTTTGCTCGTATAGTTCCTGACATTCCATTGGCAGATAGATTCCCAAATATTTTATACTATCAAAAGTTTTTTTTTGGTTGTTAAAGCTTTTTATTTACAAAACAAATAGATAGGTAATTTTCCTAACATTACTCTTGCAAATTTTCCCCTTCTTCCCCCCACCCCTTCCCCTATCTAGCAGGTAGTCCAATACATGTTAAATATGTTGAAATACATGTTAGATCCAATATGTGTATACATATTTATACAGTTATCTTGTTGTGCAAGAAAAATCAGAAAATCAGATCAAGAAGGAAGAAAAAGAAAAACAGAAAATGTACAAGCAAATAACAGAGAGAGTAAGAATGTTATGTTGTCTTCCACACTCTGTTCCCATGGTTTTCTCTTTGTATGTAGATGGCTCTCTTCATCACTGCACAAGTGGAACTCGTTTGAATTATCTCAATGTTGAAGAGAGCCACATCCTTCAGAAGTGATTGTCTTATAGTCTTGTTTTGCTATGTATAATGATCTCCTGGTTCTACTAATTTCATTTTGCATCAGTTCATGTAGGTTTCTCCAAGCCTCTCTGAAATCATCCTGTTTGTCATTTCTTACAGAATAGTATTCCATAAATTCATATGCCATAATTTATTCAGCCATTCTCCAATTGATGAGCATCCAGTCTGTATCTAGTTTCTTGCCACTACAAAGAGGGCTGCCTCGAACATTTAGGCGCATGTGGGTCCCTTTTCCTCCCTTAAGATCTCTTTGGCACGTAGCATAGTAGATCTGGATCAAAGGGTATGCACAGTTTGATAACTTTTTGAACATAGTTCCTAATTGCTCTCTAGAATGGTTGGATCCATTCACAGTTCCATCAACAATGTATCAGTGTCCTAGTTTTCCCACATCCCAACATTCGTCATTATCTTTTACTGTCATCTTAGCCAATGTGACAGATGTATAGTAGTATCTCAGAGTTGTCTTAATTTGCATTTCTCTGATCAATAGTGATTTGGAGCACCTTTTCATGTGGCTACAAATAGTTTATATTTCTTCATCTGAAAATTGTTCATATCCTTTGACCATTGGAGAATGGCTTGAATTATTATAATTTTGAGTCAATTCTCTATATATTTTAGAAATGACACTTTTATCAGGTCCTTTGGATATGGAAATATTTTCCCAGTTTATTGCTGTTCTTCTAAACTTGTCTGCATTAGTTTTGTTTGTACAAAACCTTTTTAATTTAATATAATCAAAATTATCTATTTTATGAACAATAATGATCTCTAGTCTTCTTGGTCATAAATTCTTCCCTCCTCCACAAATGTGAGGGGTAAACTACCCTATGTTCTTCTAATTTGTTTATAATATCATTCTTTATGTCTAGATCATGAACTCATTTTAATCGTATCTTGGAATATGGTGTTAAGTGTGGGTCTATGCCTACTCTCTGGCATACTAGTTTTCAATTTTTCCAACAGTTTTTGTCAAATGATGAATTCTTATGCCCAAAATTGGAGCTTTTTGGTTTGTCAAATACATGGTTGTTGTAGTCATTGGCTATTTTTTTTTTTTTGTAAACCTAATCTATTCCACTGATAAACTAGCCAATGCCAAATGGTTTTGATGACTGCTGCTTTGTAATATAGTTTTAGACTGGTACAGCTAGGCCACCTTCATTTCCTTTTCTCTTCAGTAATTCCTTTAAATTCTTGTTCTTTTGTTCTTCCAAATGAATTTTGTCATTTTTTTCTAGTTAAGTAAAATAGTTTCTTGGGAGTTTGATTGATGTAGCACTAAATAAATAGATAAGTTTAGGGAGTATTGTCATCTTTATTATATTTGCTCAACTTATCCACGAACACTTGATATTCTTCCAGTTGCTTAAATCTTACTTTATTTGTGTGGAACATGTTTTAAACAAAATATATAGTTTTGTTTACATATTTCCTGACTCTCCCTTGGCAGATAAATTCCCAAATATTTTATATTGTGAACACTTATTTCACATGGAATTTCTCTTTGTATCTCTTGCTGTTGGATTTTATTAGTGATGTATAAGAATGCTAATGATTTTTTGTGGATTTATTTTGTATCCTGCAACTTTGTTAAAGTTGTGGATTATTTCTCATAGCATTTTTAGTTGATTCTCTGAGGTTCTCCAAGTATACCATTATATTATCTGCAAAGAGTGATAATTTGGTTTCCTCATTACTTACTCTAATTCCTTTTATCTCTTTGTCATCTCTTATTTCTAATACAATATTGAATAATAATGGTGATAGTGGGCAACCTTGTTTCACTCTTGATCTTATTGGGAATGGTTCCAATTTATCCCCATTACATATGAAGCTTACTGATGGTTTAAATAGATGCTATTGACTATTTTAAGGAAAAGTCCATTTATTCCTATACTTTCTAGTATTTTTAATAGGAATTAGTGTTAGATTTTATCAAATGCTTTTTCTGCATCTGTTGAGGTGATCATATGGTTTTTGTTAATTTGGTTACTAATATAGTCAATTATGCCAATAGTTTTCCTAATATTGAGCCAACCCTGTATTCCTGGTATAAATCTTACTTGATCATGAGATATTACCCTAGGGATGATTTTCTGTAATCTCTTTGCTAATATTTTACTTAAGATTTTTGTATCCATATTCATTAGGAAGATTGGTCTATAATTTTCCTTCTCTGTTTTATCCTACCTGGTTTATGTATCAATACCATGTCTGTGTCATAAAAGGAATTTGATAGGAGTCCTTCATTCCCAAGTTTTTAAAATAATTTATATAACATTAAGGTTAACTGTTTTTTAAATGTTTGGTAGAATTCACATGTAAATTCATCTGGTCCTGGGGATTTTTATTTAGAAAGTTGATTCTATTTGTTCTATTTCTTTTTTATAAAATGGGACTATTTAAGCAATTTACTTCCTCCTTTGTTAATCTGGGAAACATATTTCACTTAGATGATCGAATTTATTGGCATAGAGTTGGGCAAAGTAACTCTTAATTATTGCTCTAATTTTCTCTTCATTATTGGAAAATTCTCCCTTCTCATTTTTAAGACTAACAATTTGATTTTTCTCTTTCCTTTTTCTAAACAAATTAATTAAAGGTTTATCTATTTTGTTGTATTTTTTTCATAATACCAACTCTTAGTTTTATTTATTAATTCAATCATTTTTTTTTTACTTTCAATTTTATTAATCTTGCCCTTTATTTTTAGAATTTTAAGTTTGTAATTTGATTGGGAGTTTTTAATTTGCTCTTTTTCTAGCTTTTTTAGTTGCAAACACTATATATTGACCTTCTCTTTTTCTATTTTATGCCAGTAATCCTCTAGAGATATAAAATTTCTGCTTAGTACTGCTTTGGCTTCACCCCGCAATTTTTAGGTATGCTGTCTCATTATTGCCATGTACATGGATAAAGTTATTAATTGTTTAATTAATTATAATTAATAATTGAAATTATTTAGTTTCCAATTACTTTTTAATCTATTTTCCCCTGGCTTTTTATTGAATAAAGTTTTTATTGCATCGTGATCTGAAAATAATACATTTACTATTTCTATCTTTCTACATTTGATTTTGAGGTCCTTATATCCTAATATAGTTATACGGTCAATTTTTATATAGGTTCCATGAACTGCTAAGAAGAAATTATTCCTTTCTGTCTCTATTCAGTTTTCTCCAAAGATCTATCATAACTAACTTTTCTAGTATTCTATTTACCTCTTTAACTTCTTTCTTAATTATTTTATGGTTTGATTTATATAGTTCTGAGAGTGCAACATTGAGACCTACCACTATTATAGTTTTGCTTTTTATTTCTTCTATACTACTTCTATACCACTCTATGTGCACTTAATGCACATATGTTTAGTACTGATATTGCTTAATTATCTATGGTACCCTTTAGCAAGATATAGCTTCCTTCCTTATACTATTTTAATTAGAACAATTTTTGCTTTTGCTTCATCTGAGATCAGGATGGCTACCCCTGAGTTGTTTTTTGTTTGTTTGTTTGTTTGTTTGTTTTGTTTTGTTTTGTTTTTACTTCACCTGAAGCAAAGTAAATTCTGCTCCAGCCTTTTACCTTTACTCTGTATATATCACTTTATATATGCTTCCTGTAAACAACATATTTTAGGATTCTGGCTTTTAATCCAGTCTGCTTTCTGCCTCTGCTTTATGCTAGAGTTCACCCTATTTACATTTATGATTAAAACTACTAATTCTGTATTTCCTGACATTTTATTATTCCCCATATTATACTTTTCTTTATTCTTCCCCCTTACTCCTTTCCCCAGTATTTAACTTAGAGGCACCACTTGCCTCAAGCAACCCTCCTGTTTTAGAATCCATTCCTCTTAGAGCCCCCCTTCTTATACCTTTCCCTTACTATTCCTGTATTCCTTTCTATTTAGCCTACCCCTTCCCTTTTCACTTTTCCCCTCCTACTTTTCAATGAGATGAGAGCAGTTTCTCTATAAACCATATATGTCTAATATTTTCTCTCTGAGCCAAATTTGATGAAAGTAAGATTCACACAATGTTCATCTCCCTCCCTTCTTTCCCTCAGATATAATAGGTTTTCTTTGCCTCTTCATGAGATATAATTTCCTTCATTTTACCTTCACTTTCCCCTTTTTTTTGGCTACCATCTCCATTCCACCTCTAGTTCCTTTTTTATATTATAACAGTAAAATCAAATTATACATGTACTCTCTATGTATTCCCATAACAGAAATATAGTTCTCAAGAGTTCTTTTTGCCTTTATATGCTTGTCTGGAGTACTATATTTAGAAGTCAAATTTTTTGTTAAGTTCTGCTTTTTTCATCAGAAATAAATGAAATTCATCATCTTCTTCCCTAGAATAAAATGCTCACTTTAGCTGAGTAGTTTATTCTTGGCTGTATTCCAAGTTCCTTTGCCTTTCAGAATATCAGATTCCAGGCCCTTTAGTCCATTAATGTGGAAGCTGCTAGATCCTGAGTAATCCTTATTGTGGCTTCTAAGTATTCATTTTTTTCCTGGCTGCTTATAATATTTTTATCCTGGTCTGATTGTTCTGAAATTTAGACATAATATTCCTTGGCCTTTTAATTTTGGGGCTTCTTTCTGTAGGTGTTCGATGAATTCGTTCTATGGCTATTTTACCTCCTGATTATGTGACATTTGTGCAGTTCTCTTTGATGATTTCCTGAAAAATAGTGTCTAGGCTCTTTTTTTATCATGATTTTCAGGGAGTCCAACAATCCTTAGATTATCTCTCCTAGATCTAGTTTCCAGTTTGCTGTTTTCCCAAGCAAGTATTTAACATTTTTTTCTATTTTTTTCATTTTTTTTTTTTTTTTTGGTTTTGCTTGACTGATTCTTGATGTCTCATTGAGTCATTCATTTATATTTGTTCAGTTCTGATTTTTAATTAATTATTTTCTTCATTTACTTTTTTTTAATTTATTTTTGTAATTGTCCAATTGAGTTTTTAAATGAGTTATTTTGTTCTATGGAATTTTTTCCCAATTCACAATTTTTTTAAAGATTTATTTTCTTTTTCCAATTCACAAATTCTGTTTTCCTGGGAGTTCTTTCCCTTTTCCATTGCACATTTCAGGGAGTTGTTTTATTTTTCTACTTCATCAAATCTTTCTTTTAATAAGTTACATGCATTTTCCAGACCGTTTTGCAGAGTTTTCCTTTCCCTACTTCATTTTTCTTCTAGCTCTTTTTAAACATCCTTTTTAATTTCTTCTAGCAGAGCCTTGTGTGGTAGGGGCCAGGTTTTAACACCCTTTGGGGCTTCATCTGGAGACACTCTGCTTTTAGTCTCCTCAGAGTTTGAAATCTGTTTTCTTCCACTAAAGAAGCTGTCTATCATTAGAGATTGCTTTATCTTTTTACTCGTTTAAAAAAAAAATGGTATCTCCTTTTAGGGCAAGGAGGCTCCAAGCTTCCTCTACAGACTAGAAAGCAAAAGTGGCTGTGCTGAGATCATAGGCTGTTCTGGGATTGTGCTGAGTCACTCCCCCTACTGGATGGATGTGGCCATGTCCCTAGAGACTCCAGCACTTTGGGGTACACTCTGTACAATTTACATTTGTGTTGGATGTTTTATAACTTCTTGTGGATCTGTTGGCTTGCAACCAGGACAGAGTAGCCAGCACTGTGGTAGAGTCCTCCCTGTAGATTCTCCCCTTCATAGAGACCTTACCCTAGTCTTCTGTCTGCTTAGTGTGTGCTGGCTTCTGCGCCCATACCTGGTCTTCTCTTGTGCCTGTGCGTGATCAAAACAGATCTTTTATGGTGATCTTTGTAATTATTTTCTGCTAATAATTTGCTGCCCTCCCAATATTTGTGTATTCTGTCAGTCCAGAAATATTTCAGAGGCTGAATTTTGTAATTAATGTGAGAGTAGTAGGAAAGCTCAGAAAGAAGCCTGTGTCATTTCGGCCATCTTGGCTCCACCCCTAAAAAATATTTTCTTAATAGCAAAATCAAATTGTCTTTTTCTCATTTTTCAATCTTCCTGACCTCTCTGAATCCTCTGTCCCTTAGACACCTTCCTCTTGTTAATATACTTTTTTTTTCTAAGTTTCTGTAATATTCTTCTTTCCTGGTTTCCTTCTACCTTTCAGACACTTCTTCTCTATCTCATTTGCTGGATTTGATTTTCATCCAGTTCACAGTTAAAAATCATGTTTTTCTTTGTCTTATGCCTGCTTCTTTTCCCCATATCTGTCCAATCATTTGTTGATCTCATCAGCTCTCATAAATTCAGTTATCATCTCTATGCTAAAGATTGTCAAATCTACTTATACTATACTAACTCCTTCCCTTACCTCCAGACTGAAATATCCAACTATTTGCTAGATACCTCAAAATGGATGTCTCATAAATATCTTATATTTGATATATTCCCCACCTCATTATCTTTTCCTGGAATGAAAAGCCATTCTCTCTATTTTTCTATTACTGTGAAAACCACCACCATCCTTTTGTTTATACATTTTCATTCTCAAATCATCATCACACTTTCTTACATTCAAACTGTCAGCAAATCTTGTTGATTTTGCTTTTGCAACATATTTCATCTGGGTGAAATTGGCCTTTTAACCAGTGGTGGTCAGAACTGAACATATGCATATGTGTGTATTGTGTGTGTGTGATATATCATGTTTGTGTGTAGTTGTTTGTTTTTTGTTTTCATAATCATACTGCAGGTTCCTTGAAAGCAGGGACTATCATTTGAATTTCTATCCCTAGAGCTTGTGCCAGTACCTGACACACAGTGGCCTCTTAATAAATTTGTATTACCTTAACTTTAAAATAGTCCTCAACTCCAAATCCAGTGTTCTTTCCACTGCATCTCCGCGTAAAACTCAAACCTACTGATCCTTCATGACATGATGTCAGTTTCTTTAATCACTTTTTTATCCCTTTGGATAGAACCTGGGGGATGGGAAGAGGAGAGGGAAGAAGAGAGAAGACATATAACAAGACATACCAGTTTATACAATCCTTGAGCACAGAGTCTTAGATCCCCAATAGCACATAGCAGAGATTTGTGTAAGTAAATATTTCCTTATTAATTTTAAATTAATTAAATAAATATTATTTTTTAAATAAATATTTTATATTTATTTAAATAAATATTATTTATAATTTCTTAATAATTTTTTTTCAATTTGTTAATGATAGATATTAAAGTTTATCCCATGATTCCCCTTAACCCTTTTCCCTCCTATATTACTGAGTCCTTATAAATCTTCACATTCTGTCTTCTACATTTTACATTTTTTAAATTCTTTACCATGCTTCTTTTACACTCAAAAAATATAATTATCTTAATTACTAAATTACAAGTAGAGAAGCCTCCTTTTGACAATTCTCTTCTTTAAAACCCTGATGGCTTACAAACTGTGGAAAACAGTAACAAACCATTCCAAAAATCCACCTAACTGAGTATAAAAGAAGTAGATGCCCAATCTGGGCTATTATGAGTTGTTCCACGAATCCTAAAAATTATAATAGAATGGAAAGATAGCTTATTCAGTTTGGTTATACATGCTATAAGATTTCATTTAGGTCCATAAGATATGCTAATTTAATAAGATAATAAATCACAAGAGAGCTGAGTAACTAGTTTCTCATGTTTTTAATCCATGCCCCTCTGGAAAACTATGACCTGGGTATGCTCTAAACTATAAAAGAAAATAAAGTTTTTATGAAATAACCATTGGTAAAACAAAACAAAACAAAAACTAAAAGCTGATCACATATCCCACTTACTAAGACAGATACCATTGTTTTATTCTTAATGGAAGATAAATATTTGGGGCAGCTAATTGGTGTAGTGAATAGAACAGGAGTCCTGAAGTCAGGAGGACCTGAGTTCAAATCTAACCTCAGATGCTTAACACTTCCTAGCTGTTCGACCCTGGGCAAGTCACTTAACCCCAATTGCTTCACCAAAATAAAATAAATAAATAAACAAATATGCTTTACTCATTGACTTCTTAAAATTAAGAATAGGAGACATAAAACTAAAATAATTTCTTTAATTCTAAATATTTTTTTCAATTCTATCTAAAAATATGAGGCAAGAAGAAGAAAAAGGAGAAAGAGAGAAAAGAATGTTATAACAACTCAAAAAGAAAACTACATAGAGAAATAGTGAAAAATGTGTACATAGATAAGATAAAGAGAAGCACTAATTTTGACTTAACCTGATATTCATGAATTTTAAAAAATAAATTTTGGACTTAAAAAAATTGTGATAATTGCAATTCAATATAATTGGTTTCCTTTGTAATTTTAGTATTTTTATATTATGCTTTTTAAAATACTTCTTCAAAGGAGTACAGAACCTCCACAAAACAGCCAAAGAGCTTCACAACCACACCCACCTATCCACCCAAACACACACACATACAGAGAGAGAGAGAAAGAGAGAGAGAGAGAGATTGAGAGATTAAGGGGAGGGAGGGGAGAGTTGAGGGATAGATAAATGAGGAAATTCACCAACCTATCTATCATGTAATCAGGAATACCGATAATCCTCTCTCTCTAGAGATAAAAATGTAATTGCCAAGGTATACAAATTCCTGAGAGCACCTAATTTCCTATGCAGGGCATTTGCAAGTAGCTAACTGCAGGGAAGATTGGTACTGGTCAGTCAACCAGCCTGGGGGAGAAAAGGCATTATCCATACAGGAAGCCCCACTTCAGAGATCAAAGAAAGTAATGAACAAATACCCTCAATCCACCAACAGCACTATATATATATATATGCATTAGGAAATTGAAATTTGAGAGAAAATATTAAAACAGGGTTAATGTGGAGAGGCCTTCTGCAGAGTTATTGATTATACTTTCTGAATATCAGAAAATTCTTCCTATACTGAAAGCTTAAATATGAGAATGCTTTCCTCCTCAACTCATAATTTATAAAATCGTTAACTCCTGCTACTAAACTTAGCAGGGGTCAACTAGAGTCTTACCTTCACCAGGTCTTCAGACATCACGGCTCTGATTAGCTGAATAGGAGATCAACCACAAGGCTCCCCACAGAACACCAGACTCACACGAATATGCAGCAAGTCTTTATTGTGTTACTTCACTACATAGAGTTCCCTCAATCCTAATGCTCTAATGAATCCTGCTGGAACTCTGTCTTCCCAGAAATCATCTAGAGTCAGGCTAATCAAAAGTCTTTATTCTAGATCTCTTGAGGTTGATGTCAGGAGATTAGATCTAGTAATCTCCACACCACCTTCCTCTCTCCCCATCTCCAGGAGAATGCCTATATTTCCTTCTCCTACCCCACTCACACAAGTCACTTCCCCCTCTTTGTCCCACCAATCAAGTCAGCACAGAACAGCTATGGAGAGTCAACCTTCAAACATGTTAATAGAGAACCGTCCAATTGGCAAATAGTCTCACGTGCTCCATTATCCAAGTTCATTTGCTCAGTTCTAGTCCTTTACAGGATTCCCTCCCCTTTCTGCTACCCTTTTTCTATTGTCCCCAGGTCACATGTCAGAGAGTGTCAGAGCCAGGTGCATAATCAATCAAGAGAGAGGAGGGCTTTCACCTCATTGATGAGGTTTAATGCAGTCAATGCCCTATTTTGGACTCAGGCAGAATAAGCCTTCCAGTGCCTCATACTCTGCTCTTGAGATTTGCCCTCTACTCTAACATAAAGTATCAGATAATTCAGATTGTGAAGTAACATAGCATTTAGAGGCAACAAGGAGATAGATCACTGAACTTGTAGTCAGGAAGTCTTGAATTCAAATCTCACATTAGCCATTTAACAGCTGTATGACACAGAGATACTATGATCTATGATGGTCTGACTCAAGAACAAAAATACATTATTTAATATCAAAAGATACATAGTGGAGATAAAAATTGTAAATGTATTGTCAACGCTAAGAAGTTTAAATTAAGAGAAAAAACTCCATGGCTGATGCCATCTCCCATATAATTTGACACAATGACTATTGTAACTTTTTTTTTCTGTTCATCTTTCTCACTCTTTGCATACAGATGTTTTAGAACATTTAATGAGAAAAATGTATGAGATTCATGGGAGAGCTTTCCTCAAGTTCATTTTTTTTAAGTTCTCAGAATCATCATTTTTCCTCCCTCTACTCCTTGCAGTCTCAAAAGGAATGGAGAGATAGATAAATTATTTCTTAACACTATATCTTCTTCTATAAGAATCAATCCTTGATTCATTTCTCAGACTTACTGAATAAACTTGAATCCAAAGTCATCTCATCTCTATCGTGTATCTCCAATATATTTTTCTCCACTAGTTCCAATATTGTTCAATTTCCACAATAATAAAAACTTCTAATCTCTACTCTATGTAAATGCCATTTCATCTCCATTCTACCCTTCATTGCCAAAATTCTTGAATCATTTTATTATGCGTGGCTTTAATACTAGACATTCAATATTTCCTCAGTGCCTTACAATTTGGTTTAACTCTGGGGGCAGCTAGGTGGTGCAGTGGATAGAGCACCAGCCTTGAATTCAGGAGAGCCAGAGTTCAAATCTGGTCTCAGACACTTAACACTTTCTAGCTGTGTGACCCTGGGCAAGTCACTTAACCCCAGCCTCAGGAAAAAAAAAAAAAAAAGAACTAACTCTAATGATTTGCTGAAATTAATCTTCTAAAAGTCACAGTGACTCCCCAATATAAAGACTTTCTCTTTAATCCCCAAATTCCTTTACTTTCCTTACTTCTTTGAAGTATTTTATCACTTTTCAAAAAGTTTTACCATTTTTAAAATAACTTTCAATTTCCAACAATCTCTCCTCTTCCTTCTGTGAAAGACCCTCTTTTGTAGCAAAACAAGACAAAATCTCGAAAATGTGTTCATCATTGCAAAATTGTAGTTTACCATGTCTCACCAGAGAGAAGAAGGGCATGTATTTTTCCTTCAGTGTTCTGTTGTTTTTCAATGTTATCTGTTCTACCTAATTGGTTATTTTGCAATGCTGTCTCTTGATTCTGCTTACTTTTTTTTCCATTTCAGTTTCTACAAGTCTTCTCAATGGTACCTAAATTCTTCATATTTCTTACTTCTAATATTACACTAATTTTCGTCTGCTTTTTTACTTAAGCTGAAGCATAATAAATTATTTTCTAGCCTCTTACCTTTATTCTGTTTGTGCCTCTCTGTGTCAAATGTGTTTCTTGTAAGCAACATATAGTAAAATTCTATTTTTTAATTCACTCTAGTACACACTTCCATTTTATGGGATAGTTTAACCCATTCACATTCACAGTTATGTTTACCAGGTCTGTGTTTCCCTCTATCCTATTTTCTCCCCTATATGTAATTTTGTTCTCTCTTTCCACCCTGTCATTAGTTCTGTGTTGTTGTTTTGTTTTGTTTTGTTTTGTTTTTTATCCACCCCATCCATTACTTTATCTACTATCATCCCTCCCTTCTCTTAGTAGTGTTTTTAATCCCCTCTACCCATTACTTTATCTTTTATGATTCCTTTGCCCCTTCTCTTAACTTTTTCCCTAGTGTTTCTGCCCTCCCTTCTATTCTGTCCCTCTCTTTTCTTTCCTCTTTGTCCTCCTACTTCTTTATAAGATTAGAGAACTATATCCACCTGGATAATTAGGTTATTCCCTCTTAGAGCCAAAATTGATGAGATCAAGCTTCAGATAATACTCATCCCTCTTTCTTCTTTCCCCTGATTGCAGTAGATCTTTTGCAACACCTTCATATGAAATTATTTCCCCATTATACCTTTTCTTTCCTCTATTTTTCAATGCTTAATATCTTTTTCTTTGATATTTCACATCAGAGTCCCTTCACCATCACACTCCCAGTCCATGTGATGGTCTCTTTTGCTCCAGTAACAGATACAGTTTTCAAGAATTACTAATATTGTTTTCCCACCTAGTGATGTAAACAGTTGAATCTTTAAAGAACATATATTTTCCCCTATTTACTTTTCTATGCTTCTCTTGAGTCCTATGCATGTAGATTAAATTTTTTATTTAGTTACTTTTTTTCAATAGAAATGATTGAAAGTCTCTTGCTTCATTGAAGCTCCATTACCTCCTCTGAAGGATGATGATAAATTTCATTGGGTAATTAATTCTTGGTTGTAACTCTAGGTTATTTGACTTCTGGAATATGGTATTCCAGACCCTCTGATCTTTTATTGTAAAAGCTGCTAGATCCTGGATGATCCTGACTTTTGCTCCTTGATATTTGAATGTTTTGTCTGGCAGCTTGTAGCATTTTTTCCTTAAGATTGCACAACAATGTTCCTTAGGGTTTTCTTTGTGGGATCACTTTCTGAAGGTGATTGACAGATTCTTTCAATCAATATTTCCCCCTCTGTTTCTAGAATACTGGGGCCATCTTCTTTAACGATCTCTTGAAGAATACTACCTAAGCTCTTTTTTGGTCATGGCTTCCAAGAAGGCCAATAATTTTTAAACTGTTTCTTCTGGCTCTATCTTCCAGAAAGCTGTTTTTCCAATAAAATATTTAACATTTTCTTCCATTTTTCACCTTTTTTTAGTTTTTTTGACTGATTCTTGCTGTCTCACAAAGTCATTTGCTTCCATTTGCCCTGTTCTAATTTTTAATGTGTTATTTTCTTCAACTAGTGTTTGTATTTCTTTTTCCCTTTTGCTAATTCTACAGTTTAAGGAGTTGTTTTCTTCAGACAATGTTTTTCTTTTCTTTTTCAAACTGTTATTCTCTCATATATACCTCTCATTTCTTTTCTCATTTTTTCTTCTACATCTTTTAATTGCCTTTTAAAATCTTTTTTGAGCATTTCCAAGAAGCCTCTTGGGGCTTGAGATCAATTCATATCACTTTTTGAGATTTCCTCTTTGGACATTCAATTCTCATCTAAGTTTGTGGTTTAGTGTTCTCTGTCACCATAGTAGCTTTGTATGGTCAAGATTCTTTTCTGGGTTTTGCTCATTTGCTTTTCTTTTCTTTTGGTATTTCCTTTTTTTTTTTTTTTTTTTTTTTTTTTTTTTAATGGTTGAGCTTTGCTTTTGGAGAAAAAAAGGGGCACTGTCCCAAGCTTCCTGTGCAGCTCTCAGCCTTGGCTTTGAGAAGAAGTGCCCCTTATGTTTGTAGAGGGTAGCTTTACTTGCTCTTTTTAGGAAATAGCTTGTTTTCCCAGAGTTTGCTTTTTGATCTGGGATTGGAAGTTGGTCCACTGGTCCACTGATATGCTCCTCTACTGAGCCAGGACTGAGGGTCTTAGTTGTTGATTTACTGTGGATAAGACCCTCACACTGACTTTCCCAGAATCTATCTGAGCTAGACTTAATACCCTTTTTACCCCAGTGAGAATTTTTTTGAGTTTATCTTGAGTTCATTCCATCAAACTCTGTACAGAGGCTTGAATTCAAGTGGTTTTTTAGGGAAATTGGGAGATCTCAAGCTCTTTCCTAACTTTACTCTGCCATCTTGGATCCACCCCTGGAAGACTCTCATTGTAATTTAAATACAATTTATTCAACTACTCTCTAAATTATAGAAACCCACTTTACCTCCAGTTTCTATCACAAAAGTTTGTATATGTGGAAGTACTGCCTAAAATGCTGCAACAACTTCCAAATATGTTTCTCTCATTCCAATATCTCTTTTTTCTATTTCTACTTATCAAAGCTAATAAAAGGATCTAAAGCACAGACCAATTAATATTACTTCTTTCCTCAAAAATATATAGTAGTTCCCTATTTCCTGTAGAACAAAATACAAATGTCTCAACTTGACATTTAAAGTTATTTTTCTATCTGATTGTAACTTAAGTTTCAAGAATAATTTATATTACACCTATTCACGTTCTTTGTGGTAGAGATGGATTGGAGTTGTCAGAAGAGCTTAGTTCAAATCTGGTCTTAGACATTTATTTGTTCTGTGACTCTGGACATCTCACTTAACTTCTTTCTACTTCATTCCCCTCAATTGTAAAATGGAAATAATAATAGGACCTATTTCCCAGGATTGTTTTGAGGATCAAATGAGATACTGCTTAGCACAGCACCTGGTGCTTAATAAATACTTGTTTTCTACATTATTTCACACATAGATGTGTTCATGTTTACATCTAGATAGATTGATGTATATGCTATCTCCTAAATTCAACTTTTCCATCACTTGCCTCTGTGTTTCTGAATACTATCTAACTTATATGAAATAGATTCGTTTATCTCTGCGTCTTAGAATCCTCAATTTTCTTTAAGACTCAGTTCAGGTGCTATGGTATTTTCCTTATACTTATGTTTCCTCCAGCATGGAGTTTCTCTATGTACAATGTATCCTAAAAGTCTTACTGTAGTTTTAAAACTTCAATAGCTTTTGCCACTATGAAAGAAAGATAATAAGTCATTACTATTAATCTATTATTACTATTACTACTAATTTTTTACTATTATTAAATTTATTCCTTCATCATTTTAAGTTGCTTAAGCTTTAAACTGCATCATACATTTGGGACATCCTGCATAATTGGTTGAATTGAACTGTTTTTCTCATCTTTGTTCCTTTCACTGCCATTTATACCTCACTTATAATTACTTCCAGGTTTGTGACCTTAAAGTATTTTGATTCTCAGAAATATTTTTACAATATAATATAATGATAATCTTTCTGGTCTTTAATATTATATTTTTTTAAATAATTTTAAAATTCAGAAATATAAATTAACCTGATTACTTCTATCATGTTCTTTATTTGTCTTCCTCAACAGAATTTATTCTAATTTAATAACATTTACATAGTAGGAAAATTTTGTAACTATTAAAGAAAGATACTGGATTATTATTATTTAAAACAATATTTTGCTTCATTATTTTTTTCAAAAGGCAATTCATTTTTTTTAAAACAAATGGTCTTTTTATTACAAATCTAAAAATGTTGTTAGTTACCTCTAAAAAGCAAGGAGGAAAGATTTTGGAATAATTATCTTTTTAACATTTCAAAGTAATGAATGATTCAATCATATCATTTAAATGAGAGCTTATTGATTTAAGTTTATTCCATTTACCAGATGTGGTATTAATCTGTTCTTTGTTGTGAGATAATAAAATTAACCTGGGAGGAGGGATTAAAATAAAATGCTTTTATGTAATGAGAGAAGTTCTGCATGTGTGAAAATTTATAAGAGAAAGACAAACAGAAAAGAGAATGAGAGACAGAGATAAAGGCACAGTGAATATCACAGAAATAGAGACAGATTGACTAATGATTAATTCTTTAATATAACCAAGATTTAAAAAAACTTAAAATACATTATTGTTTCTGCCATGAAAGCTAAATTTTCCCCTTCTAATATTTCTATAATCTACTTTCTAATTACATACCCTTCTGTGTCTTTTATGTTACAATGATTTTATCACAATGTTGATTTTAATATCTGCTTGAAATAATCGACTGTGATCTGTGTAGACATGTATAGGAAGATGTACAGGGATAGCATAAAAAAGAAAAAAAGAAAGAAAAGAGAGGTGGTCCAAAAATTCAAAGTTGTAGGCTGAACTTTGACTTATTAGCCATGTAGTGCTGGGCAAATCACTCAATCCCTTGGATCATCATTTTTCTCATCTGTACATGTGTAATGTTTGCTAATATTCTCCTGCTGCAAAAAGAAAACAATAAAATCAAAATAACTTTTTTTGTATTTACTTGTTTACTTGTTGTATACTTTTCAGGAAAATAAAAAAGTCCCTGTAAGTAGGGACTTAAGTTGTGCATTATCAGCACTTGCACAGATTGTAGGTAATTAACATTGTAGGTAATTAAGTGATGACTATTTAATTGTCATTGAATGAAGAAATGGTGAAGATTACCAAACTTACAACATTTTTTCCCTTGCACTTATCTTTTTCTTCCTACCTATTTAGTGAGGAGAAAATAAAAGGTGATAGAAATGTGTCATGTTCATCAATTATATCAATAGGTCTTTTATTGTTTGTTTTGGTTCATAGCATTTGTGGCCAAGGGAAATTACATTGGAATGTAAGAGAAAATCTTCCATTATATTGCCTGGGTTCATTTCAGAATACAATTTACTCAGAACATTTTCCCTGGGAGGCTAATAAGTCCTACTTTTGAACTGTTTCCAGTGGAAGAGTGTAGGTGGGAAGGAAAGCAAGGACCAGAAGGAGGAATTGTTGAGAATTCTGCTCAATTATTTTGGAATTAAATGTAGGAAATAAATGTGTTTGTGAAATGTTTACATTTAAAACTTCAAAATTCAGCTAACAAATAGTCTTCTAAGGAATAAAAAACCTATTTCCTTTTCTTTTACTAATAATGCATTAAAAGTTTAAGTATTTAATACATTTTACACATATTTTTTAAGTTACATTTGGATAATTAAGATCAATGAATTCACTTGGTATTTATTAAATATTTTTATGTGCTAGACACTGTACTTTGTGACAATATGCAAAATACTTAATGAATGAAAGATTTTTTTAATTCTAATGTTCTAATAGAAAAAGAAGAACATATTTAAGTCTATGCAAAACAAAACCAAAGACAAAGCATTCAAAGTATTTTAGTCCACAAGATACTTAATATAGTTTAAAAGAGAGGGACCCAGCAATTTGGAGGGTCAGGAAAGGTTTCACGTAGATAATGATGCTTGAGATGTAACTTGAAGGAAGAGAGGGATTCTATGAGGCAGAAATAAGAAACGAACACATTCAGGGAAGGGAGAACACCAATGAAAAGGCATAGAGAGGAATATGGAATGCCATTTAGAACTAACAGAGAAAACTAGCATATCTAGATTACCTGATCCAAAATCTTTATAGATTAATTGTCTTCAATAGATGTCCTTTTTTCATGACATTTTTCTATTCCCAAATTCCCATTTGTCCTCTGAATCATGTACATATTTTATGGCTGGCCATGATTCACAGCCCATCTAGAATCACTAAGACCATTTGGGTGCTAAAAATATGTGGATTCTTTGTCTGTAAGGTTCTGGTTAGTTTTTGGAGGTCTTTGGACCAGCCTTCATTTCCAGCAGAATAATCATTGGGAGAAATTCTTTATTATCTCCTTCACAGTCTTGTCTCCTTGCCTGGGGCTTGGCTAGCTTTCTGGAGGCACTTCAAACAGGCCTTGGTCTCAGTGTGGGAAACAGGAGGACAGGCCAGCCACTATGGTGGTGTGAGATGGAATGAATGTCTCTTATCCAGTCCTTGTTGGTTCTTATATACTCTATTATAATTACATCATCCTAGGTGTGAATTTATTAACTACAAAGTACAAATACTGAACTACAGAATTATTAATCACCATGCTAAACTAGATAGCCATTGTATTATCAATTCCTCTGAGTTAACACTTTGTTTCAAGTATGCTTCTCCAGAGTTCTGGCTCTCTGCATTTGTCCACTTTCTTCTTCATGCATGGTTAGTTATGTTAAAGCTTTGTGTTATTATCCTTATCTAACAGATACTGAGGTCCTTTTGTGAACTAAATTGCCAAGCATTTAAACTCTACTGCAAAGAATATAACTCCATTGGATTGGGTACATTGTTCAAATGCTATATATATGCTTGTCAAGAAGACTATTTCATTGAGAACTCACACAGGGCAAACATTCACACAGTGGTCAGAAAAAGTGATACAAAGATGCTCTCAAGGAATCTCTTAAGAACTTTAGAATTTTCTACATGATATGGGAGACTCTGGCACAGTATCACCCAGCAATGCATGCTCTTATCAGAAATGGTTCTGTGCTCTATGAACAAAACACAATTAAAGAAGCTCAAAAGAAATGTGAAATGTGTAAAGTTAGAGAATATACCCCACATATTCATATAAATTATTTGTGCTTGAACTATACAGAGCATTCTGAGCTCATAGTGGTCTGATCAGCCATAGTCAGATACACTGTAAAGTGATGTTACAATGTAGTGATGTCATTTTGGTCCTTTTCAAAAACAAAGGACAACCAACCATGTCAATAAAAGAATGTAAGGCATTTTAAGGAAGACAACTACCAAGATTTCCTCCAGATGTAAATTACCAAAGGAATAAAATACTGACGTGGATTGCATATTTCCATTTATTTGAGAAATGAGACAGGGAATCTAATAACTATAAAACAGTAAATCATGCAAACTTGAATGTTTAGTATAGGGCTAAATTATAGTAAATATTTGAAAGCCTTCTCATCTTATGGCAAGTGAGAATGATGATAACAATCAAATTGTGTGTGGGTTTATTATACATTAAAATTAAAAGTAAGCAGGATTAGTCTTTCCACTTAAAACTTGCTGAATGAAATTGTCAAATTTGGTCTAAATGATGGTGTATAGATGCTTTCTATTAGTACAATTCTCCTTTCTACTTCTACTTCTAGATCTTTTTATTGCTGAGTATACTCATTTCTCATCAGTATATCTCATTTCAGTGACTACCTATAGAAATCCTTGACATATGGAAAATAGATTCTAGGAACCTATATAGTAGATCAATTTATCTTGCTATAGAAAAACAACTACCAGGACTACCTGGATTGAAGCAATGTGTTCTTCATTGGTTCCCTCCCAAATGCTCTAGGAAATTTTACAACTTCTTAACTATGTTTAACTATATTTCTATACATTTGCACACACATGGAAATTGTTTTCTCTGTGCATTTGGAAGTTCTTTATCCATATCCATATATGTGAAAATTATGGGTACATGCCCTAATAATTATATATTAAGCTTTGTAAAGTTATTTAGTTATAACAGCTCTATATGTAGGATAATATTGTTATTATTACCTCCATTTTACTTATGAGAAATTTAAAGTTAAAGAGTCACAGGGACCTAGAGACTATCATTCTACATGTATATCCTTACTTTGAAAAATGGGGAATCCATAACTCATAGACCTTAAAGGACAACTAATCCTAACTCCTTCGTTTTGCATATGTGGAAACTGAGGTCTAGGCAGGACTTTTTAATCTGTCCAATTGCCTCCTCTTTTAAACTATTTTTATTTGACTTTCTAGGGCATAGGTATAAAAATAGGTATACAAATCAAATATTTACTAATGATAAAATCATAATTTTACAATACAATTTTATAATTCAGTTATAAGATCCCACATGGGGTCATGACCAATTTAAGAAACTAGAATCTAGAGAGGCAAACAGAATTGTCTCAACATCACATAGGTAATAATAGCCAAAAATGGAATTTATCACTAAGTTCTCTAATTCCCAGTCCTGTATTCTTTTGGTGGTACTACATTGCTTATGATCCAGAAACTTGTCTGAGTAAAAGAATGCTGTATTTCTAGACATAGACCTTCTAATTAGTATGACAGTGTCTTATTACAAAATTGGCTAGGCCTGGCTAATGACCCTTGGCAATCTCAGAATAATAACTAACATACCTGACAGTTTATCTTGGAAATATTAATTTTAGTAAAAATTACTTGTGAGGGGGCAGCTAGGTAGTGCCCTAGATAGAGCACCAGCCCTGAAGTCAGGAGGAACTGAGTTCAAATCTAGCCTCAGACAATTAACACTTCCTAGCCATGTGACCCTGGGCAAGTAAAAAACCCTCAGCAAAAAAATAAACAAATAAAAATAAAATTACTTGTGAGTAGTAAACAATAATTTTGATGAGAAATTTGTTTCTGTCTTAATGCAAGATAATTTAAAATGTTTTTGTTCAAATTGCTGAGTCTTTAATATCAGCAAAGAGGTGAGAGGTACCTCTAAGTACTGTGAAAATTATTTTTCTTAGAATCATTTTCTAGATAATTAATGCATCCCCTGAATATTAACTGGAAACATGACTGATTTCTTAGTAAAAGACCAAAGTCTTTAATAGATCCCAAATATTATGGCAAGCTAATCAGTAAAAACTTGGGACTCTTTTATCTCCAGTGCAGTAGCAATTCACAAACTGTGGATTTACTTCTCCACTTTATTTGAATTTTTTTTAAAGTACATCCTTAAGATATGTACGGCATTGTAGGAGATGAAAAGAAGAATTTGACAGAAATTCTCCCTTCATGAAGCTTACAGTCTATAAGAGAAGTCAAGATAAGCTGTTAATTCTAATATGAAAAATAATATAAAAAGAAATGTAGTTAAAAGTGGTATAAACAGAATTCTATGGGAGCTCAAAGGAGATCAAGTAAGGTTTCATAAAATAATTAACAGAGGCAGATTTTAAAAAGTCAGTCAACTAGTATTTACTAAATGCTTAAGAAAAGCCAGGCCCTATGACAAACTCTGAGGATATGAAGAAATGTAAAAGTTAAGGATTTACAAGAGAATTTCTAAGATTGTTAACAAAGAGTGAAAACATCAAGCATTTTTTAAATTAAAGGTATTTTAGAGATCATTTTCTCCCTTTCTCTGTCTCATTTCCTGATTATTTCTACAATATCATTTCTACTTTTGAGAACAGGTTTAAGTCAGGATGAGAGAATTTAAGAAAGACAGGAAGATAGCTGATTTGAAGGGATAAAGTAGAACCTCCAATTTGATCCATGGGAAAATAAATATACTTATCTTGAGATTGTTTTTTATATATATTATTCACAATTATTGTAGCATTATGGCTATGGTCACAATATTAAAAACATATGTCTGCTGCCCCACCAATCTCCCTACCATTTTCATTATTAGACTGTTAGAAAACTGAGTTCTGGCCTGTGCAGAAGTGAACAGTAGAGAGATGTGAACAGTGATAAGAATTTTGTCTTTGGTCTCCTAGTGTTCACCATGGCAAGTGTCTTGAAATTGCAATTAGTCTGCGAAAGACAAAGAAATCAAAAATTGTGACTGTTAGCTAAATCACAATCTCCTCATGTATACTAATATCTATGAGCCATGATCTTCTGAGAATGACCACAATCATTGCTTTTAACAATCATGCCCTCATCCTGCTTCTGCAATAAAGGGTATCTCAAAAGTTTAAATTTGCTTTTATATTTTAATAGCATGAAGTAGGAAGAAGGGAGGCCTAGGAAACCTCTAGAAATATTTTATGAGTAAATTCAAAAGTGACATTACTTTAATCAAGCTTATATTAACAAAAGCAAAAAGGATAATTGAGGGCTGAAGATTTAAAAGAGAAACTACAAAAGAAAGGAAAACCCTCAGCTATATTCAGATTGAATAAAAGAAATATCTTCTAATAATCTGCAAACCAATTACATCATCAGTGTTTAATTAATAAAACCAGTCTGCTAGGTACTATACATCTGCAGACCACTAATTATATGTTCTTCCTGAAGGGTTGACACAGGGGAGTAATGGGATTTTATAATAACTCCAAGTTTATTTTGCGAATTTCTGCAGAAAAGCGTGTGAATGGAGATATCTTTTTTAAATCAAATATCTAAAATTATGATAGAAGGAGTACTGAGGATGATTAGTACCCGCTTTTCATGCACTCATAAACTTCTTTCATGTAAGATTCATAATGATGAAAAAAAATCTATGACTGATATGCCAAAGATCCAGAAAGATACTAAATAAAAATGTCTGCTTGCTAGGAGTCATTAAAGAGGTGTCTTACATTTCTATAAGTGAGCAACACCTCTGAATCTCACAATATGTTGGTTTTTCTCCTGGGAGCAGATTTTCTGGTGATTCACTGATGAATCTGCCCCATTAAAATCAATACTCTGTTTAGCAAGACATCTCTTCCTATCACTTTACCCAATGAATGCACTTGGCTGCTTCCAATCACTGACAGTGAGAGAAAAAAAAAAAAAAAATGTAATGATGCTGAATGATCAGGGCAAATCCAATGTTATTTTTTGTAATTGAGATTAACCACTAAGACAATTTTCTTGTCTGACTCTGAAAGCAGATTATTTTTTGTCGGTTGATTTAAAAATATATCTTGGCATTTCTGAGAAAAGTATACAATAGTAAAGGATGGGAAATGATGGAGCTAACCACATGAATTCAGATTCTGATGAGATAAGTCATTTAAACTCCTGCAAAAGTCTTTTGTTGTTTCATGACTTTTTAATCACAAAGAAAGAAAGCCCAGGCGATTCATTTTTATTCAGTATTTTTCAAAGAATAATTAGGATTTATATTATTTTAAAATGTGTTTTTCAATATTTTCCCTACCAATCAGTGTCCATTTGTTTTGTTATTTCTTTTACTCTTATTGTTGTTTACAATCATAAGTTATTTGTTAGAAAGTACCTATAGTGGGGGCAGCTAGATGGCGCAGTGGATAAAGCACCAGCCCTGAATTCAGGAGGACCGGAGTTCAAATCTGGTCTCAGACACTTAACACTTCCTAGCTGTGTGACCCTGGGCAAGTCACTTAACCCCAGCCTCAGGGGAAAAAAAAAAAAAAAAAAAAAAAAGAAAGTACCTATAGTTAGGAAGAAAGAAAATCTTCCAATTATCATCTAAAGCCATTTCATTGTAATTCTAAAAAAATTCATAAAATCTCTAATATGTGCCTTATCTCAGGGGAGAGGTACACAGAAAAAAAAAAAATTCAGTAAATTGTGGTGTCCTTCTCTAGAATATAAAGTTCTCTGGGAGGCAGGTTTCTTGGGGGGGCTTCTGGAGGCAGCCTTCATTTCAGTATAGAGTAATAATCATCTCAAATGCAGCCAGGAGTTAAAATATTGTCTCCTTTAAAATAGCCCAGTTAGCTTTCTTAAAGGCCTATCTCTCTCTCCTTGGTTCCGAGAGTTCTTGCCACTAGTCCTCTGTCTCTTCCAGCTTCTGCCTCTAGCTTCCTCTGAATCCAAAAGCCTCTAGCCAGCCCAAAGGTGGAAAATGAATCTGACTGCCTCCAATAGAGTAGGATTGTGGGTTTCTGTCCCTGAGAGCTTCTTGCTTATATTTCTGCCTGACTTGTGAATCTCCTGGACTTGTGAATCTCCTAGACTGAATTCTGGGTCCTGAATCTCCCAAAGTGCATCCTGATTGAGGTTCCTAGCTTATATATGCTCTCTTAAAGGTATAAACTAATAAGTGCATTTAGAGAACTGTTAAGCACTCTGATAAAACAACCATTGTCTCTATCAATTCTACTGACTTAGCACCTAGTAAGAATTCTAACAGTAAATGCCCAAGAGGAGTTTGTGATTTACTCAGGGGCTAGGTCAGTTCATAGACCATGCAGGAGTCAAGGTAAACATTCTACACTTATCTCACTGGGAGAATTTAGGAAAGATAAAGCTAATTGGATCAGAGAAGGCCTCACAGAAAAAGTGAAATCTGGGCAGAGCCCTAAAGTTGATATAAAAATTCTGAAACATGAAAGGCATGATATAAAAATTCTGAAACATGAAAGGGATGATATAAAAATTCTGAAACATGAAAGGATGATATAGAAATTCTGAAACATGAAAGGATGATATAAAAATTCTGAAACATGAGGAAGGACTTGACTTCTTATATGAGCAATACAGTGATTGTTAATTCAGACAAGGAAGGAGAGATAACATGCTAGTTTCAGTTAAAACTTGGTAGTCCAACTGACTAAAATATAGAAATCCTTGAAGGAAAATAATGTGTAATAAAAGTATCAAAATGCAAATTGAAGCCCAGATCATGGGGTGTGTGTGGTGTATTATCTTCCCCCCTCTTCTCTCTCTCGTCTCTCTCGTCTCTCTCTCTCTCTCTCCTCTCCTCTCTCTCTCTCTCTCTCTCTCTCTCTCTCTTTCTTTTTCTTTCTTTCTTTCTTTTTTCCTTCCCTTCCTTCCCCCTTTCTTCCTTCCCTTCCTTCTTTCTTTCTTTCTTCTTTCTTCCTCCCTCCCTTCCTTCCTTCTTTCTTTCTTTCTTTCTTCCCTTCCCTTCCTTCCTTCCTTTCTTTCTTTCTTCCTTCCTTCCCCTTCCTTCCTTTCCTTCTTCTTTCTTCCTTACCTTCCTTCTTTCTTCCTTACCTTCCTTCTTTCTTTTCCGCCCTCCCTTCCTTCCTTCCTTCCTTCCTTCCTTCCTTCCTTCTTTTTTTCTCCCTCCCTCCCTTCCTTCCTTCCTTCCTTCCTTCCTTCCTTCCTTCCCTTCCTTCCCTTCCCTTCCTTCCTTCCTTCTTACCTTTCTTTCTTTTTGTTTCTTTCTTTCTTTCTTTCTTCCTTCCTTCCTTCCTTCCTTCCTTCCTTCCTTCCTTCCTTCCTTCCTTCCTTCCTTCCTTCCTTCCTTCCTTCCTTCCTTCCTTTCTTCTTTCTTTCTTTCTTTCTTTCTTTCTTTCTTTCTTTCTTTCTTTCTTTCTTTCTTTCTTTCTTTCTTTCTTTCTTTCTTTCTTTCTTTCTTTCTTTCTTCTTCCTTCCTTCCTTCTTTCCTTCCTTCTTCCTTCCTTCCTTCTTTCTTCCTCCCTTCCTTCCTTCCTTCCTTCCTTCCTTCCTTCCTTCCTTCCTTCCTTCCTTCCTCCCTCCCTCCCTCCCTCCCTCCCTCCCTCCCCCTCCCTCCCTCTCTCTCTCTCTCTCTCTCTCTCTCTCTCTCTCTCTCTCTCTCTCTCTCTCTCTCTCTCTCTCTCTCTCTTTCTTTCTTTCTTTCCAGTGACTGTAAAAATGTTACAATTTTATTCGTAATTTTTGTATTTCTAAGGATCTAAAATCTCATTATAACTATTTAGAGTGGATCGAATCTTATCTGTATGTTTAGGAAACTGTTCTAAAGTTATGGAAATATTTATTTTAGATGTTTACAATGGAAAGTTAGAACATTACTACTTCTGTACTGCAGCATATACAAGTTACTGGTAGTCTTAGTGATATCAGGGAAATGAACCCAGAAAGAAAACTTTTTTTTAGTTTCTATTTTAGTTTTAGTTTTAGGTAGAGTATACCACAAGAATCCATTTCAATTAGAGGACAGCATTCTCTTGTAACTTAAAGCACTTAGTCAATGAGCATTTGTTAAGTGTTTATTATATACCAATGATTTTCTGCATTGTTAATGTTAAAGAATATTTTATAGCAATGACTAGCCCTTTTTACCACCATAAGGCATTTTATTTTATTTAGCTTTTTATTTTCAAAATGTATGCTGAGTTTTCAACATTCATTTTTCAAAACCTTGTGTTTCAAGTTTTTTCTCCTTTTCTTCCCACACCCCCTCTTTTACACAGCAACTAATCTACTGTATGTTAAAAGTGGACAATTCTTTTATACATATTTCCACAATTATCATGCTGCACAAGAAAATTCAGATCACAAAGGAAAAAAAAGGAGAAAACAAAAAGAAAGAAAATAACAAAAAAGAAGAAAATATTGTGTTGTGATCCATATTCTATAACATTCATATATCATAACTTATTCAGCCATTTTCCAACTGATGGACATTAACTCGGTTTCCAGATCCTTGCCATTACAAAAAGGGCTGCTTCAAGCATTTTTGCACATGTGGGTCCTTTTCCCTTTTTATGATCTCTTTGGGATACAGGCCCGGTAGAGACACTGCTGCAACAAATACAAAGTTCATTAGTCCTTTCGGCATAGTTCCATATTGTTCTCCAGAATGGTTGGATCAGATCATAACTCTACCAACAACATATTAGTGTTCCAGTTTTCCCACATCCCCTCCAAAAATTATCATTGTCTTTTCCTGTCATCTTAGTCAATCTGAGAGGTGTGTATTGGTACCTCAGAATTCTCTTAATTTGCATTTCTCTAATAAATAATGATTTTGAGCATTTTTTCATATTATTAGAAATAGTTTTAATTTCTTCATCTAAAAATTGTCTATTTATATCCTTTGACCATTTATCAATTAGAAAATGGCTGGAATCCATATAAATAAGAGTCAATTCTCTATATATTTAGAAATGAAGCCTTTATTAAAACTCTTGAATGTGCATCCCTCCCCCCTCCCCCAGTTTTCTGCTTCCTTTCTAATCTGGGCTGCATTTTTGTTTTTGTTTGTACAAAACCTTTTTACCTTAGTATGATAAAAAAAAAAAAAAACACAAAAAAAAAACCTATCCATTTTGCATTAATGTATTCTAGTTCTTATTTGGCCATAAATTCTTCTCCATACACCTGAGAGGTAGAATTTCTTTTGTTCTTCTAATATGCTTATGGTATCACTCTTTATGTTTAAATCATGAACCCATTTCAACTTTATCTTGGTATAGGATGATAGGTGCTGCTCAATATCTAGTTTCTGTAACTTTTGTCACATAGTGAAATCTTATCCCAAAAGCTGGGTTCTTTGGGTTTATCAAACACTAGATTACTATAATCATTGATTATTGTGTCTTGTGAACCTAATATATTCCATTGAATAAGTACTCTATTTCTTAGCCAGTACCAAATGGTTATTGTTTCACCCACGCATTTTTTAGTATTAGATTATTTGGTTTCCAATTAATTTTTGCTCTAATTTTCTCTGGCCCTCTGGCATTTACTATTTCCGTCTTTCTGCATTTGATATAGAGATTAATGCCCTAAAAAATTGTCAGTTTTTGTGTAAGTTCTATGTGTCAATTTTCTCTAAAGGTTTATTATATCTAATTTTTATAAAATTCTATTTACCTCTTTAACTTCTTTCCTATTATTTTATGGTTTGATTTATCTAGTTCTGATGGAGCAAAAATTGAGATCCATTTTCAGTATAGTTTTGCTGTCTATTTCTTCTTGTATCTCTCTTAACTTATCCTCTAAGAATCTGGATGCTATACCACTTGGTACATATATGTTTAGTATTGATATTCCTTTATTATCAATGGTACTTTTGGTACCATATATGTAGTAGCAAAATGTAGTTTCCTTCCTTATCCCTTTTAATTAGATCTATTTTACCTTTTGTTTTATCTGAAACAAGGATTGCTACCCCTGCTTTTTTTTTTTTTTTTTTTTTTTTAACTTAAATTGAAGCATAATAGATTTTGCTCCAGGCCTTTATCTTTACTCTGTTTATATCATTCTGTTTTTTAATGAGTTTTTTGTAAACAACATTTGCAGGATTTTGGCTTTTAATCCAGATTGCTATCTGCTTCTATTTTATGAGAATGTTCATCCCATTCAAATTCACAATTAAAATTACTAATGCTGTATTTCCCACTATCTTCTTTTTTCCCATTATATTTTGTCCTTTCCCCCTTTCCTTTCTCCCTAGTGTTTTGCTTCTTCCTCCTTTCTTATCCGTTTCCCCTTCTACTTTTATTCTCCCTTCAATTAGCTTTCCCCTTTCCTTTCCCTTTTCACATACTACTTCAGTATAGGATGAGACAAGCTCCTCTTTCAAACTAATTATGTCTGATATTCTCTCTTTAAGCCCAAACCCAATAAGATTGCTTCTTCATGTGATACTGCATTTTGCATCCCCTTTCCTCTTCTTCCAGTACAATCCATTTTCCACCCCATTTCATTGTTTTATATTGTCACAGCAAAGTCAAATAATTCTTATACCGTCTAAGTATACCTGTAACAAAGAAACAACTATCAAGATTTAAACATATCTTCTTCCCATATAGAGATATAACTTTTTTCACCTTTAAAAAAGCATTGTTTTATTTTTCTTCCCTTTTTTTTATATTTTTTATGCTTCTCTTGAGTTCTATATTTGAAGTTCAAATTTTCTGTTCATTTCTGGTATTTTAATAAAAAATAAATGAAATTCCCCTATTTCATTGAATGTCAATCTTTTCCCTGAAAAGTAATACTTAATTTTGCTAGATAGTTTATTCTTGTCTGAAATCCAAGGTCATTTGCGTTTTGGAATGTCATATTCCAGGCCCTTCTATTCTTTGAAGTAGAAGCTGCTAAATCCTGGGTAATTCTGATTATGGCTTCTTGATATTTTAATTGTTTCTTTCTGGCTGCTTGCAGCAATTTCTCCTGGATATTATAATTCTTTGGAGTTTTTATTTGGGGGTCTCAGGAGGTGATCAGTGAATTCTTTCAATGACTATTTTGCCCTCTGGTTCTGGAACATCAGTGCAATTCTCCTTGATGATTTCTTTTTTTTTTTTTTTTAATTTTTATAATTACAACATTTTCTTTGACAGGACATATTCATAGGTAATTTTTTTTACAACATTATCTGTTATACTCCCTTCTGTTCCAAATTTTTCCCCTCCTTCCCTCCACCTCCTCCCCTAGATGGCAGGCATATCCATACATATTAAATATTTTATACTATATCCTAGGTACAATATATATCTGCAGAACCGAATTTTGTTGTTGTTGTTGCAAAGGAAGAATTGTATTCGGAAGCTAAAAATAATCTGGTAAGAAAAACAAAACAAAACAAAACAAAACAGTGCTCACAGTTTATACTCATTCCCAAGTGTTCCTTTTCTGGATGTAGCTGATTCTGTCCATCATTGATCAATTAGAATTGGATTAGCTCTTCTCTATGTTGAAGATATCCACTTCCATCAGAATACATCCTCATACACTATCATCGTTGAAGTGTATAATGATCTTCTGGTTCTGCTCGTTTCACTTAGCATCAGTTGATGTAAGTCTCTCCAAGCCTCTCTGTATTCCTCCTGTTGGTCATTTCTTACAGAACAGTAATATTCCATAACATTCATATACCATAATTTACCCAAGCATTCTCCAATTGATGGACATCCATTCATTTTCCAGTTTCTAGCCACTATGAAAAGGGCTGCCACAAACATTTTGGCACATACAGGTCCCTTTCCCTTCTTTAGTATTACTTTGGGATATAAGCCCAGTAGTAGTATGGCTGGGTCAAAGGGTATGCACACTTTGATAACTTTTTGGGCATAATTCCAGATTGCTCTCCAGAATGGTTGGATTCTTTCACAACTCCACCAACAATATGTTAGTGTCCCAGGTTTCCCACATCCCCTCCAACATTCATCATCATTTGTTCCTGTCATCTTAGCCAATCTGACGGGTGTGTAATGATATCTCAGAGTTGTCTTAATTTGCATTTTTCTGATCAATAGTGATTTAGAACACTCGTTCATATGAGTGGAAATAGTTTCAATTTCATCATCTGAAAATTGTCTGTTCATATCATTTGACCATTTATCAATTGGAGAATAGCTTGATTTCTTATAAATTAAAGTCAATTCTCTGTATATTTTGGAGATGAGGCCTTTATCAGAATCTTTAATTATAAAAATGTTTTCCCAATTTGTTACTTCCCTTCTAATCTTGTTTGCATTAGTTTTGTTTGTGCAGAAACTTTTTAATTTGGTGTAATCAAAATGTTCTATTTTGTGATCAATAATGGTCTCTAGTTCTCCCTTGCACACAAACTCCTTCCTCCTCCACAAGTCTGAGAGGTAGACTATTCCATGTTCCTCCAATTTATTTATGATTTTGTTCTTTATGCCTAAATCTTGGACCCATTTTGATCTTATCTTAGTATGTGGTGTTAAATGTGGGTCCATGCCTAGTTTCTGCCATATTAATTTCCAGTTTTCCCAGCAGTTTCTGTCAAATAATGAATTCTTATACCAAAAGTTGGGATGTTTGGGTTTGTCAAACACTAGATTGCTATTTTTATTCAGTATCTTGCCCTGTGAACCTAACCTATTCCACTGATCAACTAGTTTATTTCTTAGCCAATCCCAAATGGTTTTGGTGACTGTTGCTTTATAATATAATTCTACATCAGGTACAGCTAGACCACCTTCATTTAATTTTTTTTTCATTATTTCCCTTGAAATTCTCAACCTTTTGTTGTTTCATATAAATTCGGTTGTTATTTTTTCTAGGTCATTAAAATAGTTTCTTGGGAGTCTGATTGGTATAGCACTAAATAAATAGATTAGTTTAGGGAGTATTGTCATCTTGATTATATTTGCTCGGCCTATCCAAGAGCACTTAATGTCTTTCCAATTATTTAAATCTGACTTTATTTTTGTGGCAAGTGTTTTATAATTTTGCTCATATAATTCCTGACTTTCCTTTGGTAGATATATTCCCAAATATTTTATACTATCAACCGTTATTTTGAATGGAATTTTTCTTTGTATCTCTTGCTGTTGGATTGTGTTGGTAATGTATAAAAATGCTGAGGATCTATGTGGATTTATTTTGTATCCTGCCACTTTGCTAAAATTCTGAATTATTTCTAATAGGTTTTTAACAGAGTCTTTGGGGTTCTCTAAGTATACCATCATGTCATCTGCAAAGAGTGATAATTTGATTTCCTCATTTCCTAATCTAATTCCTTGAATCTCTTTCTCAGCTCTTATTGCCGAGGCTAGCATTAATAGTACAGTATTGAATAGTACTGGTGATAGTGGGCAACCTTGTTTCACTCCTGATCTTACAGGGAAAGGTTCTAGTTTATCGCCATTACATATGATGTTTACTGACGGTTTTAAACATATGCTCATTATTATTTTAAGGAATAGTCCATTTATTCCTATACTCTCAAGCGTTTTTAGTAGGAATGGATGTTGGATTTTATCAAATGCTTTTTCTGCATCTTTTGAGAAGATCATATGGTTTTTATTAATTTGATTATTAATATGGTCAATTATACTAATAGTTTTCCTAATATTAAACCAGCCCTGCATTCCTGGTATAAATCCTACTTGATCATAATGTATTATCCTGGAGATGATTTTCTGAAGTCTTTTTGCTAATATCTTATTTAAGATTTTAGCATCAATATTCATTAAGGAAATTGGTCTAGAGTTTTCTTTCTCAGTTTTTGATCTACCTGGTTTAGGTGTCAGTACCATGTCTGTGTCATAAAAGGAATTTGGTAGTACTCCTTCATCCCCTATTTTTTCAAATAGTTTATATAGCATTGGAGTTAGTTGTTTTTTAAATGTTTGGTAGAATTCACATGTAAATCCATCTGGTCCTGGGGATTTTTTCTTAGGGAGTTGGTTAATAGCTTGTTCTATTTCTTTTTCTGAGATGGGGCTATTTAGACTACTTACTTCTTCCTCTGTTAATCTGGGCAAGCTATATTTTTGAAGGTATTCTTCCATTTCATTTAAGTTGTCGAATTTATTGGCATAAAGTTGAGCAAAGTAGCTCCTAACTATTGTTCTAATTTCCTCTTCATTAGTGGTGAGTTCACCCTTTTCATTTTCAAGACTAACAATTTGATTTTTCTCTTTCCTTTTTTTAATCAGGTTTACTAAGGGTTTGTCTATTTTGTTGGTTTTTTCATAGAACCAACTCTTAGTATTATTAATTAATTCAAT
Organism: Sminthopsis crassicaudata; assembly: GCF_048593235.1. Classification (NCBI taxonomy): domain Eukaryota; kingdom Metazoa; phylum Chordata; class Mammalia; order Dasyuromorphia; family Dasyuridae; genus Sminthopsis; species Sminthopsis crassicaudata. The sequence goes on along the minus strand of NC_133617.1, from coordinate 338,018,914 downwards.
AGTTTTTTTTTTTACTTTCAATTTTATTAATCTCACCTTTTAATTTTAGAATTTCAAGTTTTGTGTTTGTCTGGGGGTTTTTAATTTGTTCCTTTTCTAGCAATTTTAGTTGTAAGCCCAATTCGTTGACCCTCTCTTTCTCTATTTTATGCAAGTAGGCTTGTAGAGATATAAAGCTTCCCCTTATTACTGCTTTGGCTGTATTCCACACATTTTGGTATGATGTCTCATTATTGTCATTTTCTTGGGTGAAGTTATTAATTATGTCTATGATTTGATGTTTTACCCAATCATTCTTTAGTATAAGATTTAGTTTCCAATTATTTTTGGTCTATTTTCACCTGGCTTTTTATTAAATGTAATTTTAATTGCATTGTGGTCTGAAAAGGATGCATTTACTATTTCTGCTTTACTGCATTTGATTTGAGTTTTTTATGTCCTAGTATATGGTCAATTTTTCTATAGGTTCCATGAACTGCTGAGAAGAAAGTATACTCCTTTCTGTCTCCATTTAGCTTTCGCCAGAGATCTATCATATCAAACTTTTCTAGTATTCTATTTACCTCTTTTACTTCTTTCTTTCTTTTGTGGTTTGATTTATCTAATTCTGAGAGTGCAAGGTTGGGATCTCCCACTATTATAGTTTTGCTGGCTATTTCTTCTTGCAGCTCTCTTAATTTCTCTTTTAAGAATTTAGATGCTGCACCACTTGGTGCATATATGTTTAATATTGATACTGCTTCATTATTGATGCTACCCTTTAGCAGGATATAATGCCCTTCCTTATCTCTTTTAATTAGATCAATTTTTGTTTTTGCTTGATCTGCGATGAGGATGGCTACCCCTGCTTTTTTTGGCTTTGCCTGAAGCTTAGTAGATTTTGCTCCACCCTTTTACTTTTAGTTTGAATGTATCAACCTTTCTCAGGTGTGTTTCCTGTAGACAACATATAGTAGGATTCTGACTTATAATACAATCTGCTAACCCCTTCACTTTTATGGTTAGAATGACTAATTCTATATTGCTTGCCATCCTGTTAACCCCTACTTATGCTTTTCTCCTTTCCTTCCCTCTTACCCCTCTACCCAGTATTAAACTGGTGAACACCACTTGCTTTTCACAGCCCTCCCTTTTTAGTATTTCTCCCCCACCTTAAAGTTACTTCCCTTATTTTACCCCTTTTCCTCACAATTTCTGTATTCCCTTCCCCTTAGCTTACTCCTTCCCTCTCACTTTTCAATGAAGTGGAAGAAGTTTCACCATAAATCGAATATGTCTATTGATACACACTATGTTCATCTCCCTCCTTTCTTTCTCTCAGATATAATAGGTTACCTTTGCCTCTTCATGAAATGTAGTACCATCACTTTATACTTTTTATGATATAATTTCCTTTCCACCTCTAGTTTCCAGGACAAATTATACATATGTTCTTTACATATTTTTATAACAGAAATACAGTTCTCAAGATTACTTTTTACCTTTTTAGAAATCTCTTGAGTTCTGTATTTGAAGATTAAACATTTTATGTAGGTCTAGTTTTTTCATCAAGAATAGATGGAATTCATTTATTTCATTAAATGTCCATCTTCTTCCCTGGAAAACAATGCTCATTTTTGCTGGGTAAGTTATTCTTGGCTGCATACCAAGTTCCTTAGCCTTTCAGAATATCATGTTCCAGGCCCTTCGTTCTTTTAATGTGGATGCTGCTAGATCCTGGGTTATCCTTATTGTGGATCCTCCATATCTGAATTGCTTTTTTCTAGCAGCTTCCAGTATTTTATCCTTTGTCTGATGGTCCTTCAACTTGGCCACTATATTTCTTGGCATTTTGATTTTAGGGTCCCTTTCAGTAGGTGATTGATGAATTTTTTCAATGTCTATTTTACCCTCTGTTTCCAGAACGTCTGGGCAGTTCTCTTTGATAATTTCCTCAAAAATAGTGTCCAAGCTCTTTTTTTCCTCACATTTTTCAGGGAGTCTGATTATTCTCAAATTGTCTATCCTGGATCTGTTTTCCAGGTCTGTTGTCTAATAATGTACTTGATATTCTTTTAAATTGTTTCATTTCTCTGGTTTTGCTTGACTACCTCTTGGTTTCTCCTTGAGTCATTCATTTCTGCTTGTTCAAGTCTAATTTTCAATGATGTATTTCCTTCATTCACTTTTTTTATATCTTTTTGTAATTGTCCAATTGAGTTTTTATCTTCTATGGAATTTTTTTCCATTTCATCCATTTTATTTTTTAGAGAGCTATTTTCTTTTTCCAGCTCACTAATCCTGTTTTCCTTGGAGTTGTTTACCTTTTCCAGCTCACTAATCTTGTTTCTCAATGATTTGATTTCTTTATCCACTTTGTCTTTAAATGCATGGGATGACTTCTCCAGGCTCTTTTGCCAAGCTTCCCATTTCTTTTCTAGCTCTCTTGTGAGAGCCTTTTTGATTTCTTCTATGAGGTTCTTTTGTATTGAGAAGCAGCTCATATCACCCTTAGGGGATTCCTCTGGGGACAGTCTGTTTTTAGTCTCTCTCTCTCTCTCTCCATACAGAAGCTGTCAATGGTTAGAGCCCTTTTGAATTTTTTGTTCATTTTGTCAGAGAGGAATGGAAGAAAACAAATTGACAAGAGAAACAATTGTTCTGTTTTTGGGGGGATGGGGCTGGATGGTATTAATGGGCTTCTTTTACAGACTGGAGGGGAGGGAAGCAGCAAGGCACTAACAGGACAGGGATGGCTGTGTTGAGTCTGTGCTCTGAGGCTCTGAGAATGTGCTGAGTCAGTCCAGGTGGGGGTGGGGGTAGTTGGGTTGTGAGATACACTAACTTTCCGGGTTTTATTCTTCACCTCTGGTGTTTACACCCTCTCCGCTGCTCCTGGCTTGCTGCCAAGACAGAGTATCCACAGTGGGGTAAAAGCCTTTTCGCAGAAACAGCAGAGATTGTACCCCTTCCCCTCTAATTTGAGCTGTGTGAGCTGCCTGTCTTGATCTGGCTTGCCTGCCCTTAGTCTTTGCCCAGTCTGATTGACCCTCCCCCGAGCAAACACAGACCTTTTCTGGTGAATTTCAAGGATGTCTTCTCTTGGTGATTATTTGTGGATTTCTTTCTTGGTCAAGCATTAACTCTGAGGCTTGTCAGGAAGTAAGTTCTGAGAGAAAACGTGGAGCTCAAGCAGCTGTCTGCCTCCATGCCACCATCTTGATGGGAAGTCTCTGATGATTTCTTGAATCACGTCTTGGCACTTTTTTCATCATGATTTTCTAGTAGCACAATAACTATTAGATTTTCTTCCCTGGATCTATTTATGAGGCCAATTGTTACTCTACCAAGTTATTTTTACATTTTCTCCTATTTTTTTCACTTTCTGGTTTTGTTTGACTGATTCTTGATGTCTTATTGAGTCATTCATTTACATTTGTTCAATTCTAATTTTTAATGAATTATTCCCTTAGCTTTTATACCTCTTTTTGAATTTGGTGAATTGAACTTTTAAATGAGTTGGTTTGTTCATTGGATTTTTTTTCCCATTTCATCAATTCCATTTATTTTTCCATTTGCCAATTGCATTTTTTTTTCAAGGAGTTGTTTTCTTTTCTTTTAAAATTAAAGCTTCTTTACAAAACATATGCATGGGTAATTTTTCAACATTGACCCTTGCAAAGCCTTCTATTCCAAATTATCTCCTCCTTCCTCCCACCCCCTCTCTTAGATGGCAGGTATCCAATACATGTTAAATATGTTAAAATATGTATTCAATCCAATATGTGTGTGTATTTATATAGTTACCCTGTTGCACAAGAAAAATCAGATCAAGAAGAAAAAAAAAAACTGGGAAAGAAAACAAAATGCAAGCAAACAACAACAGAAAGAGTGAGAATCCTGTGTTGTGGTCAAACACTCAGCTCCTAAGGTCTTCTCTTTGGATGTAGAGGCTCTCTTCATTACTAAACAACTGGAACTGGCTTGAATCATCTCATTGTTGAAGAGAGGCACTTCCATCAGAATTGATGTTGCAGTATCTAATGATCTCTTTATTCTGATCATTTCACTTAGTATTAGTTCATATAAATCTCTCCAGGCCTCTCTGAAACCTGCTGGTCGTTTATTACAGAACAATATATTCCATAGCATTCATATATCATAACTTATTCAGCCATTCTCCAATTGATGGGCATCCATTCAGTTTCCAGTTTCTTGACTCTACGAAAAGGACTATCACAAACATTTTTGCACATGTGGGTCCCTTTCCCTCCTTTAAGATCTCTTTGGGAGATGGGCCCAGTAGAAACACTGCTGGGTCAAATGGTATGCACAGTTTGATAGCTCTTTGAGCATAATTCCAGATTGCTCTCTAGAATGGTTGGATTCGTTCACAGTTCCATCAACAATATATCAGTATCCCAGTTTTCCCACATCCCCTCCAACATTTGTCATCATCTTTTTATGTCATCTTAGCCAATGTGACAGGTGTGTAGTAGTATCTCAGAGTTTTGTTAATTTTTATTTCTCTGATCAATAGTAATTTGGAGCACCTTTTCATATGACTACAAATAGTTTCAATTTCTTCATCTGAAAATTGTCTGTTCATATCCTTTGACCATTTATCAATTAGAGAATAGCTTGAATTCTTATAAATTTGGGTCAATTCTCTACATTTTTAGAAATAAAATCTTTATCAGAACATGCCTAGTTTCTGCCACACTAGTTTCCAATTTTCCCAACAGTTTTTGTCAAATAGTGAATTCTTATCCCCAAATCTGGAGTCTTTGGGTTTGTCAACCACTAGATTGCTATAGTCATTGACTATTTTGTTCTGTGAATCTAACCTATTCCACTGATCAACTGCTCTATTTCTTAGCCATTACCAAATAGTTTTGATGACTGCTGCTTTATAATATAATTTTATATTTGGTACAGCAAGGCCACCTTCATTTTTTTTCATTAATTTTCTTGAAAATCTTGAACTTTTGTTCTTTCATATGAATTTTGTTGTTATTATTTCTAGGTCAGTAAAATAGTTTCTTGGAAATTTGATTGGTATAACACTAAATAAGTATATTGCACTGCCTATAATTCTGAAAGTAAGAATGACATCTAGTCTACCTCATACCACACAAAGACACATTACAATAATATACCAATTAAACATTCCTCCAGTTTTCACTGCTGCCCAAGGTAGCTCATTATACTTTTGGATGGTCAGAAATGTTAAGAACTTTTTTTCTTCCATTTCAACCCTAGTGTTTCCTTTTTGTGACCTCCACTAATGCTTCTCATTCTGCCTTTTTGACCAAGCAAAATAAATCTATTCCCTCTTATCTCTGATAGCCCTTCACATCTTTATAAGTATGTTATATAGATGAAATGAGATAACTCAGTTAAAATATAATCATTATATAAATATCAATTCTACCATAAGAAATCAAATTTCAACAAGAGGTCTTTTCAGTATGTCTTTGTTATTATAGAAGATACTGTATTCTACTTCACATTTGGTTTCTTTGAATACTCAACTCAAAGACAACTGGATACAAGCTAACATAGTCAGGATATAAAAAGATTCTTGTAGAGGTAATAGATCCACTATAAACATGCATAATAATGCTGTCAATCTACAGTGATCATTATCATCATTATTTCTATTGTTTTTTCCTGTAGGATGCCAAGGGTTTCTCACATTATAATTCTAAGTTTCATACTACTCACCTGAAACTTGTCATCCATAAAATCTGGCTTCACAGTTCCACTGCCACCCTCTTTTTCCAATATGTAATTTCCATGAATTATCAACTCAGGCCTATTTTGATCTCTGTCAATTTATCATTAAATGTTATCAGCTAGAGTGCAGTGTCTCCCATTACCATTTAATGATATGATAAAAAAAAAAAACATGAAACCAAGACGTCTGGACAAGAAATCAAATTTAATTCATGGGAGTAGAAGTTTATGCTGTATCTGCAAAAGCCTCTAGTGAAACTACAGTGAGATTGTGATTCCCTGGAGTTGTGTTTATCAGATCATATCAGAATATTTGTACCTGTTAGTTTTCTTGTCTCAAGCAAGACTTACTTTATTAAAGCAGCAATTGTTTCTGCAGTAGTATAGTCTTGGTCAATATTCATCATTAGGTTTCTTAAAGACATGTCAGTTTTTGTTTTTGTTTTTCCATTCCCTTTCACCTCTAATACATATTACTTTTGCCAAATTTGCATATGTAGCATATGCTTTATTTTATTTTTAAAACTTATGACCCTAATCCTTTATTCTAAGGACTCAGACAATAAAATATAATTTATCATTTATTAAATATCTACCTTAGGCAATATACTATATATAGCATGTAATTAAAGCAAAACACTATTTTCACATTTAGATAAATCAGTGCTGTATGCAAGGAGACTTAATGAATCAGACTTAAAACATACCTCTATATGTAATATCTTCATGAAATCCAGTCTCTCATGTCCTTAGGAACTAAGAGAAATTAGAGCAGACAATTTTGCAATTAAAAACCCCCCAGAATATTTAACTCTGAATTTGTTTTAGCTCTAGTGGTTTGTCAGCTCCAATTGTGCAACAATTATGGCCAAAGTAGTGATAGAAATTTATAAGCTCATACAATCTTTCTCAAATTCTCATGGTGCCCAGGTCCACAATAATAGTGTCCCCAACATACTCTTCCCTATTTTCAACAGAGGGTTCATCTGGTCTCAGGAAGGGGTGGTGGGAAAAGTAAGCTTCTTGCCTGATTCTGGTCATCTGCAAGGTCAGTAAGAATAAATTGGTTCTACCAAATCAGTTCTAATAGAGTAGTAATGAACTGAACCAGCTGCACCCAGCAAAAGAACTCTAGGAGATGAATATGAACCACTACTTAGAATTCTGAATCCCTCTAATTTTGTCTGCCTGCATTTTGGATTTCTTTCACAGGCTAATTGTACACTATTTTAAAGTCCGATTCTTTTTGTACAACAAAACAATGTTTGGACATGTATACATATATTGTATTTAATTTATATTTTAACATATTTAACATGTATTGGTCAACCTGCCATCTGGGGGGGGGGGAAGGAGGGGAAAAATTAGAACAAAAGGTTTGGCACTTGTCAGTGTTGTAAAATTACCCATGCATATATCTGGTAAATAAAAACTATTTAAAAAAAAGAATAAATTGGTTCTAGTGTTTGGAGGGCTTTTGAATTGCTTTGGAGAGTATTTTATTAACTAAATTATATCCCTTAGCTAGAATGCATTTAGAATGAACTCTTTAAGTCCTTCCCAGACTGCAAAGTACAAGAGAGCTATATTGGCTCCTGTAGAAACCCAGTGATTAGCCTATGGGTCCTATCAAACTATACCTAGAAAATCAAAATAAAATCTAAAAAATTTTCAATTTGCCATATGTGTAAAATAATTTATTTTTTGTTGAAGCTTTTTATTTTTTTAAAACATGCAAGGATAGTTTTTCAACAACGATCCTTGCAAACGTTTTTTTTCCAATTGACCCCCTTACTCCCTACTCCCCCGCCTATATGGCAAGTAATCCAATATATGTTAAACATGGTAAAAATATATATGTTAATCCAATATAAGCATACATGTTTATACAATTACCTTGCTGCATAAGAAAAATCAGGTCAAAAAGGAAAAAAAATGAGAAACAAAAACTTCAAGCAAATAACAACAAAAGAAGTAGAAATGTTGAGGTACACACTCAGTTCCTACAGCCCTCTCTCAGGGTGTAGATGGCTCTTATCATCACAAAATCATTGGAACTGTCCTGAATTATCTCATTGTTGAGAAGAGCCATATTCATCAGAATAATCATCATATAATCTTATTGTTGCCATGTACAATGATTGTCTGCATCTGCCCTTTTCACTTAGCATCAGTTCATGTAGGTCTCTCCAAGCCCCTCTAAAATCATCCTGCTGGTCATTTCTTATGGAACAATAATATTACATAGCATTCATAAAGAATAACTTATTCAGCCATTCTCCAACTGATGGGCATCCGCTCAGTTTCCAATTTCTTGCCACTACAAAAAGGGTTGTCACATACATTTTTGTACATGTAGGCTCTTTTCCCTCCTATAAGATCTCTTTGTGATATAAGCCCAGTGGAAACACTGTTGGATCAAAAGGAATGCACACTTTGATAACTCTTTGAGCATAGTTCCAAATTGATCTGCAGAATGATTAGGTCAGTACACAATTCTAACTGACCTAATTATTCTGCAGATCAATTTGTCCCAGTTTTCCCATACTCCCTCCAACATTCAGCATTATCATTTCCTATCATTTTAGCCAATCTGAGCGATTTATAGTGGTACCTTTTAGTTGTCTTAATTTGCATTTCTCTGATCAATAGTGATTTGGAGCACCTTTTCATATGAGTAGAAATGGGTTCAATTTCTTTAACTGAAATTGTCTGCTCATATCCTTTGAACATTTATCAACTGGATAATGGCTTGAATTCTTATAAATTTGGTCAATTCTCTATATATTTTAGAAATAAGGCCTTTATCAGAATCTTTTAATATAAAAATGTTTTCCCAATGTATACTTTTCTTTTAACTTCGTTGGCATTAATTGTTTGTACAAGACTTTTTAAGTTAATATAACCAAAATTATCTATTTTGTGTTCAATAATGGCTCCAGTTCTTTTATCACAAATTCCTTCCTTCTCCATAGATCTGAAAGGTAAACTATTCTGTATTCTACTAATTTGCTTATGATACCACTTTTTATGTGTAAATCATGAACCCATTTCAACTTTATCTTGGTTTATGGTGTTCAGTGTGGGTCAATGCCTAGTTTCTGACATATTAGTATCCAACTTTTCCAGTAGCTTTTATCAAATAGTGAATTCTTATCCCAAAAGCTGTGGTCTTTGGGTTTGTCAAACACTAGATTACTATAGTCATTGACTATTTTGTCCTGTGAACCTAACCTGTTCCACTGATTGATTACTCTATTTTTTAGTACCAAATGGGTTTGATGAGTACTGCTTTATAATATAGTTTTAAGTCTGGCCACCTTCATGGGCATTTTTTTCATTAATTTCCTTGAAATTCTTGATCTTTTGTTCTTCCTGCAACTTTGCTAAAATTATGAATTGTTTCTATTAGTTTTTAGTTGATTCTTTAGGGTTCTCTAAGAATACCACCATATCATCTGCAAAGAGTGATAATTTGATTTGCTCATTACTTAAGCATGTAATACCATATTACATGGATGGAATGGATGGAATACTATAAGAAAAAATGAGTTCAATGCTTTTGCAAAAACATGGATAGACTTGCATGAAATAATGAAAAGTGAAATAGGCAGAAAGAAAATGTATGCAGTTACAACAATATTGTTTTAAGAACAGTTTTGAGAAGATAAGTAATTTTGACTATTATGAATATCCAAATCAATTACAAAGGACATATAAAAAAATACTATTTGTGTCTAGAGAAATAATTGATAAATAAAAGTAAGCTTTGAATGATTTTGTATATATGCACACATCTGTGTATAAGAATAGCTATCTCTGTGAGGGAAGAAGGAAAAATATATTTACATAACATTATTATATATTTGAAGGAAATAGTAAATTGTACATAACAGATTTATAGTTCAAGAGAAATAATCTTTTTATTACAAATATGTCTTTTTTATCCTATAAATTAAAAATAAAATAAATTTAAAAGTCAAAAACAAAATATCTGGTTCTCAAGACCTTTTACTCAGGATCCAGAACTCATATCCCATAGTAGAAGAAAGGGAAATTTAATCTAGAAACCCAACAAGGTTTTGAGTCTGTACTTAATGACTAGTCCTACTAAATGGTATCAGTCAAACATCTGCTTAAAAGTATTTTCTATTTTCAGCATTCTTTTGTTTAACCACAGAAGGAGTGGTCATAGGGGACTAATGAAAGCAGTCAGATTCCTGTATTGAGGGAGATCCATTTACTATGAATTTGAGGGTCTATGGGTCTAGGTTTAGGAGTGAACATCTGCATGGTAAACATTTTCCTATCTATTGTTTACATTTTTATTGTTCCTATGCCAAAATTAAAACACCATTTACAACTAAGTCTCTTTCTGTTCATGTGGGTAGACATGACCATATAGTAGACAATGTCTACTATATAATGCCAGTATAACATGACTACAGGCCTTGTAAAATATGGAAGATTCCAAAGGAATATAGAGTTCTTCATAGATCGAGGTTTTAAAGTAGACCCATATAATTTATTTTTGTTCATACTGTGCATAATGATGAGATAATCCTCAAGAGACAACTAAGTGATTAAATATGGACTGCTCTCTAAAAATTATTGGGAAGTTGGAGGAAGAAAGAAAGAAAAAAAGAAAGAAAGAAAGAAAGAAAAAAAGAAAGAAAGAAAGAGAGAGAGAAAGAGAGAGAAAGAGAAAAAGAAAGAGAGAAAGAGAGAGAGAAAGAAAGAAAGAGAAAAAGAGAGAAAGAGAGAGAAAGAAAGAGAGAGAAAAAGAAAGAAAGAGAAAAAGAAAGAAAGAAAGAGAGAAAGAAGAAAGAGAGAGAAAGAAAGAGAGAAAGAAAGAAAGAACAAAAGAAAGAAAGAAAGAGAGAGAGAAAGGAAAGAATGAAAAAGAGAAAGGAAAGAAAGAAAGAAAAGGAGAGAGAGAGGAAGGAAGGAAGGAAGGAAGGAAGGAAGGAAGGAAGGAAGGAAGGAAGGAAGGAAGGAAGGAAGGAAGGAAGGAAGGAAGGAAGGAAGGAAGGAAGGAAGGAAGGAAGGAAGGGGAGGAAGAAAGGGAAGGAAGGGAGGGAAGAAGAGAGGGAGGGAGGCAGGAAAAAGGAAGAGAGAGAGGGAGGGACGGAAAGGGAGGAAGAGAGGTTGAGGGAAGGGAAGGGGAGGGAAAGCAGAGGGGAAATGAGGAGAAGGGAGGGGACGAAAGGGAAGGCAATATTAGGGAAAAAAAAACTAGTAAATATTAAGGGAATGTTTTGAACTTGCATAATTTTGACAATTTTTTTTTCAAAAGACAACATTGAAACTAACATACTTCTAAGACTCTGGGATTAAAAAGTCATAACTACAGAGCTAGAAAGAATCTTAGAGGCCATCTATTTCTAGCACTTTATTTCATATGTGTAAAAACTCAAGCCCAAACTCATATTTAAATATTTAGGAGGCAAACTTTTTATCAGAGAAATCAGTTGTAAAGATTCCTCCCCCCTATTTTGTTTCCTAATTTATTTTATTTTTACAAAATCATTTTTATGCAATCAAAACTATCCATTCTATCTTCTGTGATGACTTCTTTTTCTCATTTGATCCCCACTTACTAACAGGTAATTTTTTCCTTCTTGTTTTTGTTTTTAAATTTTTAATCGTGATCTTTTCTATCTCAGCCATTTATAATAATAACTTTCACTTATTCAGGGCACTATGGCAATCCTGATCATATCCCAGTATGATAAACACCAGCTGGGTTTCTTTGATGGGACATTTTCATCTTTAATTTTGATTTTGGAGAAATTTATTCTTTAATGTGTTTACATTCTTTTGGGGGCTTTATGTTTTTATGGGAGGGGCAGAAATTCTCCTCTTGGAGAACTATTATTGTTGTTTTTCATAGCAACATTTAATAACAGTGAAGTTTAGTATTTTGTTAGAACAGGGAGGTGGGTGTAAGACAAAAGCTGCTTCTTGTTTGGGTATTCACTCCTTTCATCCGCTTTTTACCTTATGCTACTGTTCTGCAAAGGGCTCCACACTAACAAAGCTCACAGTGTTATTAGTACTTAGGACTGTCACTTTACAGCAGCAAAGGATGCCAGCATTTAATTAACTCTGTACATCAGAGAGCTGAAACTGAATTCCTCTTTAGGGAGATACAAATCTCTTAGAAAGAAGTGGTCAGGGAGTTCACCACGACTTACTATTTTGACTCCATCTAAAGTAAAGAAACTGATTTATGATCAAAGGATTTTTAAAGTTGTATAAAATCTTAGAGGTCATCTAGTACAATCTATTTTATTTTATTGATTGCTTTATGGAAGCCCAGGAGGTTAAGGGAATTGTCCAGTCAGTAATTAGCAGAAGCAGAATTCAAATCCAAACAGTTTAACTTTAAATTCACTGTTCTTTCTATACTGTGCCTTCTTTTCCACCTAGCCTCTTGATATATATTTTGGATTCTGATTTTGTCATCTATTTTATCAGCTACCTAGCCCCCTACATGGAGAACTGTTTTTCATTGATTACATTCACAGCTAAAGGTTTCTGAATTGGTTGTTGGCTCAGAGAGACCTTAGATATCACAGAATCCAATGACCTCATTTTACAAATGGGAAAACAGATACAGAAAGCTAAAGGGACTTGATCGATGCCAAGTGTCCATTTAAAGAACCTTATTCCTTATTCAGGACTCTCCTTGTATTACTCTTATAATTTAACAGTAAGTATTAATCTATTCAATTGTTGTGCTACTTCTAGTTTTGGCCTAATGATTTTTTTAATTAACAGATGAAATTTTGTAACAGTTATCTAGGAGAGTCTTAATAGTTCTATAGGAAGTCAGAATAATTATCTTAGAAAACAAAGGAACATCAGTGAAACTATCCCTCAATAAATGCTGTTTGAAGGTGCTAGCAACTTTTGATGAATATAATAGCCATCAGAGTTCATGTTATCTCTTGGTGACTGTTGATGAATATTTTCTTTTCTACCTATTCATAATCTGGTATTGTCCTAACTTTCCAGTCTTCTAGACAGTTAGTTGCTACAGTGGATAAAGTGCTGAGCCTGAAATTAGAAAGGTCTGAGTTTAAGCCAGCCATACTTGCTATCACTGGAAATGTCATCTAACCTCTCTCTACTTCAGTCTCCTCATCTGCAAAATGGGGAAAATAATATAGTTAAAAGTATATTGTTGTGGGGTTTAAATGAGGTAATATTTATAAAGTGCTTGGCAAAATGCTTGGCAAAAGAACCTAGCACATAGGAGGTGTTTAATACATATTGGGTCCTTCCTTCTTCTTACATTTTATATCGGCCCACATTCTCTGCAATCCATTTACGCTGTTCTTGTTATTTTTGACATATAGCAAAATATATCTCTCTACTCCATGCTTTCTGTCTAATTCTTCTGCATAACTAAATGCTTTTCTTCCTCACTTTTAGCTACTGGACCCTCTAACTTCCTTCCACATTCAATTCCAATATAGCCCTCTGCAAAAGGCATCTACTCCCCCTGACTAATAAATTCCCTCTAAGATTACCATCTATTTTCATTGTTTTGGGGCATATTTTAGATATATAGTGACTGCTTGTTATATATGGTAATGATTTACAAATGTTAATTTCAGTAAGAAAATTCCTGATTGGTTGATTGATGAAAATTAGATAATAAAATATAATTACTATATTTTTATTCCTTTAGATACTAGCAAATGTTATCATTTTCATCTGTGGAAATCTGGCAGGAGCCTACCACAAGCATCTCATGGAATTAGCTCTACAACAGACCTATCAGGATACTTGTAATTGCATTAAATCCAGGATCAAGTTGGAATTTGAAAAGCGGCAACAGGTAACATTAACTTTTATGTTTTGCCTATGTTGATATTTTAATTGGAATTGTACTGATGTGGTCATTCTGAATAAAATATAACAGTAGTCTGGTGAATCAGTAAAATGTCATCAGTTTGTATATCTTACACCTAGCACTGATGGAATTACAAATAGAAGACTTGGTTACTTGTCAAAAGCAGTTTTCAATCAGATGTAATCCAACAACTAAAATATATAAAGTACTTACCACCTCCCAAGAATTTTGAGAGAACAAATACAGGGAGAAACATAATCCTTGCCCTCAGAGAGTTTGTATTATAAAGAAAAAAGGTAAAAGGAGTGTGTGATAAAGTCTTTGTTAGATCAAGTGACTGGGAGACAAAGAAAGCAGGACCGAGTCCTGCTTCAGTGTCCTTTCGTCTCAGTTTTCTCATCTGTAAAAAAGACTCAGAATGTCTGGCTTCTATGTATCACTCTACTTCTAGAACTGTAATATTATTATTCCTGCTATGCAAATACATTACCTACCTATTCTTCCCCCTCTCTTAGTCTGACTCCAAAGTCATCATTCTTAATATGATTCCCAAGGAGAAGCACTGATCTCTTCTGACCAACAGATTTTTTTAGCTTGGGGCTCCTAATAATTTATTATCATGAAGTATATCAAGGGACAGGTCACTTAGATAATAGGTAATAGGGAAAAAATAATTTTACAGATGAAAATACTGAGGCTCAGGAAGTTACATTACTTCCCTGATCACTGCCAAATTTACTCAGTAAGAGCCATACCCATAACTGGAATAGAGATCTGTCCTGATAACAAATCATCTGTCTTTTTTCTCTTTTCCATTATGCTATGCTACCTTAGATAAATAGGACCATCTAAAGGATGACAAAAAAAGAGAGAATAGCAATAAAATAATAGTAATCTTATGATTTGCTAATTGCTTCCTCTGACAAAATGCATAATTGATTATTGAGAAATGGCAGATTATAAATTCCTTCTTTACAGAATAATGGACTTCAGAACATAGACTGTATGTTTTACTCTCTTTGTAATTCTCACAACACCTTATATGTATTCTATCTAGCTGACTATTTAAGGAGAAACATAAATGAATGTGTAACTAAAATAATTATTGCTTTATAGAAAATGCTGGGAAAGAGAATTGGCAAAAAGGTATGGAACTTCCTAGAGTCAGTGGCTATAGAAAGGTAGACTTTGTATGGCAAGGTTGGAAGTAAACACTGGATAAAATATTGAAGCAAAAGAAAAGCAATGATTGGCAGAGCAGAGGGGCAAGACCTTTCCAGTCTAGCACTCTACTTTTCTTCCACCAAGAATAATCTGAGTGAAGGGTGAAGAACAAATAGGTTAAAATTATAGAATTGGAGACTGTCATGATAGGAAAATCCTTTTTAGGTCATGTAAACCAACTTAAATTTAAATAGGAATTGTTTCTATAAATAATAAGAATAATAATGACCTGAGTTATAGTTCCATCCTATTTGTAATTTTATCATTGCTCGCTAAATGTTTCATTTACAAATTCCCCTCACCCTATCTCTATAGTATTTACTATATATTATTTTTCATGCAAGTAATACTCAGTAAATATTTGTTAGGTGAATAGAATAAATAGCAAAGTGCTCACTGAATGAATAAAATTGATGTGGAGCTGTGATCAGTATCATATCATAAGAAGATCATTGAAAACAGGTGGTTGGGTTTGATAAAGAAGCTCTTTTAATAGTGATTATCCTTGGATATTGCCTGTGACTTGTGAGATTGAAAAGGAAAGGGATTATTGCAAGAAGAGGAGTGAATAAGAGGATCTACTAGAAGATGTCAATGAATTAAGAATAGAATTTAAAAAAAAAAACCTAAATTATCCTAAATAAGCTTTTTTTTTCTTGATAGCCAGAATCATAATGCCAGCCACCATTGGCAATGGAGAAATTGGGATATGGCAAAGATGCCTAGTATATTTACAAATAAGCTGTATACAGAGCACATTCAACTTTAGGGCATGGTGGGACATGTGAGTGAGGAATCTGCTACTTATTTGATTTTCACAAGATCACATTTATTGATCTCTCAGAGCCCAGTCTATAACAGAAATTAGCCCCATGGTTCTATTTAAGGCAACAGCTTTCTGTGAACATTGGCATTAATGTTGGTACTATTAGTTTTTATTTCCTTCAATCAAAGTCACTTTAAAATGTATTGTGGCATTGGGAGCCATCAAACTCAGCCTTAATGCTGAAATTGTTGTGTTTATTTGTTTTTTTTTCCTCCCTATTGGACTGATTTCATGGCATTCATTTCTCTTTTTGGAAACATGAATTCCATTTGCTCATTCATAGAGTAATACAATAAAACCCACAGTTTGGATATGAAAACAGACATTTCAGGTGACAGAACTCTCATACAGAAACATCTAATAGCTGAAATGGAACACTATGATCTCGGTAGTTGGATATGAATAGACTGAATAATATTATCAGTAATAATATTTGTGGGGATTACACAGTGAATAGAGCACCAATCCAGAAGTCAGGGAGACCTGACTTCAAATATGGCCTCAGACACTTAATACTTCCTAGCTGTGTGAACTCTGGGCAAGTCACCTAACCTAAATTGCCTCACCAAAAAAAAAAATATTTGTGTGACAATTGGCATTAAAAAAATCACCCAGAACACATTAAACTATGAAAGGTAGTAGGCCATAATTATGTAGCAGGAAGAAAGGTTGATGGATGAACAGTCTGAGATCTTCCAGAGCCATTATCAGAATTTGAAGCAAGATTCAAGTGTTTTGGATGTAATCTCTATGAAAAATTTACAGAGACCAGAACAAGAGTATTTCAGTATAGTTTAGAAGGACATGAGTAGGCTGTGATCAAATGCATAACAAATGCTCATTGATGATAATAAAAGGAATTTTAGTGATCATTTCCTGGCCATTAAATAATAATAATAGGATTTATACACTATACAAATGTTATATCATATTATCTGAGGCATGAGCTATTATTATCATCTCAATTTGATAGCTAAGGAAATAGGCTGAGAGAGGTGAGAAAGGACTTGCTAGGTTTACACAGCTAATAAATGTCTGTGTTAGTCCAAGTTGTGTAATTTATTAACAGATTTTTGCCTCATTGAAGTATGGAAAGTTGTTCATTTTAGGATAAAGATTCTCCATTTATTAAAATGTCTTAATGACAAAAGAATGTATTTTTACGGTGCATGATCATTTATTGAACTTCAAATGATATTCAATTCACTGAGTAAACTTTAAATCATATTCTAGAAAACCTCAGGAATATAATAAAAGCACTTTCAAATTTCAGGGTTCTCAAATGAGGATCAAAAGAAAAGGTATTTGATACTATATGTGTCACAAAATCTAATAAATGATTTTGTACAAGTCTTGACATCAATGGACCCCAAAACATTTAGCTATAAAATATAACAAGATGATTTCTAATTTCTAATGTCCCTTCGAAATCTAAAATCTCACCATTTCTTCCACTCTACAATTTGCCCCAGCATACCTGTGGGTAAGATTTACTAGTCAAAGAAAGCAATAAGGAAGATTTATACAGCCTCAAAGGTTGAAAACTTCTGCCTTAAACAATCTTCCTCCAAATATACATACCAATTAAAAACAAAATATATAGGATGTCAAATACTCTTTTATGGAATTATATAAGAATGATTTTAAAAGTAAAATCATAGGATTTAGAATGCAAATATTATTTAAACAACTTCTTCATCTCACATAAAATGGAATTGAGACCCAATATGATTAAAAGAATTGTCCAAAATCATACAGGGAACATCAAAACTGCAATTTGAATGCAGGCCTTCAGACTCTTTAATAAAATCACAGTAAAGAGCAAGAAAGTAATGTAGGACCTTTTGGAGGTATAGCCATGGTTGTGATATGTTTAACTCAATAGTATGATGCTCCATAGTTTCCCATCCCCAAACACTTTTCCTAAATTCTAGGATATTTGTAGGATCCATCAGTCATAGAAAGGGGAGTGGAAGGAGAAAAAACACAAGGCATAATCAAAGGAAAATAGACAATGTAGGTACATTAGTGAGAAGTCAAATAAATAGTAATTGATTATGTTTTTTCAGGAAAGAAGAAAATAGTGAATTATTAAAAATTGAGAAAATATATCTTTAAGGTGCTTTATAAAACTTAGTGAGATTCAATCTTGCTTTAGAATTAAATTAGGTCACTGTTAATTTTGAGCTTAGGCATTTAATTTTGTTTGGTGATCCTTAGAGAATCATAACCATCTTTTATGAACCCTGATTGTACCATAAAAGGCTCCTTGTCAAGCCTGAAGAGGCCTGAAGATTTTTGTGACTAGAATCTGTCAGGGCCTTTCATAACTTGATGAGACATTGATACAGAGCAATACAAGAGATGTCTTTTTCTACTGGTTAAGCCTATTATATTCAGAAGGCAATCAATAAGTCTTTGTCAAAGTGAATTGAATAGAATATTGCTTCCGTACAAGAATAAAAAGATTAGTTTTTTTTTTTTCATTCTTTCAAGAGAAACTAGGAATTCTCCTTTTTGTAAACTGTCCTTATTTAGGGTATAAGTAATAGAATTTCAGATTTTATTAGTTGTTTTTAAGCTGTTATAGCAGAAGGAGAATGAATCTTGTAAAAATAGCTGATATTTATATAGTATTTTAAAGTTTACAAAGTATTTTCATATGATATCTTTTTAAATTTGTAAATATGAAAAAGCATAGATAGAAAGACATCACATCAAACTTTAGATCTATTTCCCCATGTAGGGAACAGACAATGTATAAAACCATTGGCTGCATGCAAATAGTTTTTGTTTATTTTTGTTGTTATTGTTGCCCAGATTGTGTAAGTATGTATGTATATGTTTGTGTTGCATGAAATGAGTGTGGGAACTACAGCAGTAGGTAGATGCATGAACTTTTATCCTGGCACTTAAATGGTATTTAATAAATACTTATTGATTAACTGAAAAAAAAATAACAATCACATTATTAGTATTGTCATTTTTAAAGTTTCTGGGACTAAAGAAATTCTACTTGGCTTAGCATTACTATGAAGAACTTCTGAAGAATATTTTCAATGGTATGACTATTTTTAACAAACAAAATATAAACATGAATGAATATGATTAAATTATTTGTTTGGGGTTTTACACTTTACATGTATAATAAACAAAAATATATAAATCCTCCCTAAAATTTGGAACCAATTTGTAAAGTAACACTTCATTTAATAATGCAACACTATATTTAGTTATATTTTAATGTCTTTATTGGAAATAGCTTAAATTTTTATCAAATGGATAAGTATCAGTGCTATGCCACTGCTCAACAAAAAATGTAAATCTCTCACCTTAGCCATAATAGGAAGGAGTTTTCTCCTTGAAAAATAAGATTCAGAAAGGAATTTTAAAAATATTGTTTCTAAGTTTTACCTAAGATTTAAAACCATTTGTTATGGAAAATTCTGGCAAAAAAGAGTAGATTTCTTTTTCAAAGAAAAGCAATATTGCTGCATTTTAAAATCTTTACATTTAGTATATTTGTAATTTAAAGATTATGATTTCACAAAGACAAGCACATAAGTTTTTACTTTTAGCATCATCAAGCATTGAATCTCTACTATGTGAATTTAATTGAACCAATGAACAGGGAAGCACTAGAGATATGCATATTTATGTGATATGACTTTTGCCTTCAAGAAGTCTATACTCTAGTTAGAAAGATAACACAAACAATTTAAAAGATAGTAAGTATAGTGGGCTTCTGATAAATGTATAAAAGTGTTTGAAGCCTGGCTACATGGGTTTCTGGAAGCTATCATTTTAAGAAAGTAGTCTTATCATCTTCCCTCCTTTGAAGAGTTTTGGGAACTCTCCTTGGAATGGTATTTGTATACAAGATGAGGATTTTTAGACCAGAAAATCTTGGCAGCAGAAGCTCCTATTATGAGAAAGAGAGAAACTCTGTAAGAGAGATTCTGAACATAAAGAATATGGGAGTGGTGAGCAATCCAAAATTCCACTGAGCAACTTGATATTGCCCTCTACTGAGGCCAATTAAACAAATGTGATAAGAGCACGAGATATCTGATTTTTGGTAAAATGTCTCTTGGGTAAGAATTCCATTTTGGACATGTTAAATTTAAGATGCGTACAGGAAACTGAGTTTGAGATATTTGATAAACTGTTAGAGATGTGAAATGAAGTCAAGAGGAAGATTGAAGCTGATAATCATTGGGATAAAAGTGATAATTGAATCCACAGAAATTTTTGAGATAACCAACTCTTTCTAGTGAATATAAAAATATAAAAAACACAAAATATGTTCAGACACAAAGGTTTGTTAGCATATGACATGATTAGAGTTGTACATGAATAACTAACATTAAAAACATTATCATACTGAAAATGCTATTGGGCAAGGGGATGGAGGAGAGGTAAAATTATAAGATTATACAATAATAGGATCAGAACCATTAGATAGTAGGGCTGAAGAAGAACGTAAAGATTTGGTACGTCTATCTCAGTTCACAAAGAAAACTGAAGCCTCAAGAGGTTAGTTACATGGTTTGCTCATAGTCACCCACCTACATAATAGAACAGCCAGGATGCCAGTTTCATAACTTTTAATCAAAGGCTCTTCTGAATGTATCATGTTGCCTTTCAAATATACTAAGATTATTGTATAATATGGCCATATCATGTTATTTATTTCTGGGCATGGCTACCTATATTATTCATCTGAGTAAGAATTGTGAGAAAGGCAAAATAAATAAATAAATAAAATAAAATAAAATAAAATAAAAGCAAATGTCCAGGAAAGTATAAATGATGAAAAAGATGAAAGAAAAATGGAACTTAGAGGGCATAAAAGAAGAATCTGAGGTAAAAAGATAAATACTTCCCCAAAAACTTCAAAAAGAGTTGGGAATAGGGGAAAAGATCTAGAGATTTAATGAAAAATGGTAACTAGAAAGCTTATGTGATTTTTGAAAATTTCTAGATTGGTGCAAGCATAAAAATACACTCAAATGGAATCTAAAATTAGAATATAATCTTAAATAGTAACATAAAGATTTCAAGCAGAGAAGCTTTTTCTGTAGATAGGATGGAATTTAGGCATCTTGGACACCTGTTTATATACTTTCTGCAAATAACAGAATATTAGGAGAATCAGAGGAAGGTCTCCAGTACACTGAAAATATTTTTTGAGTGAATTAGGAAAAGAAATAAATGAGAATCAAATGGAATAATATGGCAATACTATTATATTTGGAATGTTATGGCTTCTCTGAGCAGGATCTTGATTTTAAGAGCAAGCTGTACATTTCAAATGTATGGTGTTAAATATCCTAAAAACACTAGGATCAAAGCAGTGGCTTTTCATTATGTGATCATTCTAGCACATGTTTAAAAGCCATCGGATGCTGAGAAATGTTATTGAACTGAATCTTGTGAACATTAAAGTTTCTTCTTTCACTGATTGCTCCCCATGATGTTGTGGTTGTATTAGCGTTATTGTCATGAGCTGTCAATGTGCTTCCAGTAGGATGTATAGAAAACGGAAGTCTTTTTACTGTGAACAATTCTATTTTTATATCAAAGATGAGGTACAAGCATGAAATCACTGGGCTGTTAACTTAATCCAGGTATGCAGCAGAATATGCATTTTAACTAGCCTTATATTAAAATACTTGGCTCACAGATCCAATTGTGATGACAATATGCAAGGGTAATGAATCTTTAAAGCTGTGTTAGAGTTTGACATTGATGAGTACAGTAGTTAACATAATTACTATTTCAGTTCTTTGCTGGTGATTTTGTATTAATATACTGAGGGGAAAAATGTTTGGAGGAATTCTTAAAGATGGGAGTTTGGAAGAGTGGGAAAGTAGGCATTGAGATGAATGTCAACACTAGCTACCATCCTTTAAAAGGAGGGAGAATAATGACAGACTTAAAAACAGGGCTCTGAATATGTAGAAAATTTAAATGAGTGGGATTTCTGAAAAGTTATGAGTGGGATTTTAAATGTCTCATTGAAAAGCAGAGCAAAACCCTTTCATTATAGGAGTGAGACACTTTACAAACTGACTTTAAATTAATCCAGAATGAGTCGAGTCTCTCTCTTGAGTGAAGATTGACAGATCACATCTTCTCTCTCTCTCTCTCTCTCTCTCTCTCTCTCTCTCTCTCTCTCTCTCTCTCTCTCTCTCTTCTTCCTCTTCTTCTTCTTCTTCTTCTTCTTCTTCTTCTTCTTCTTCTTCTTCTTCTTCTTCTTCTTCTTCTTCTTCTTCTTCTTCTTCTTCTTCTTCTTCTTCTTCTTCTTCTTCTTCTTCTTCTTCTTCTTTCATTAATAAAGGAAAACTTTGAAAACCAGACTTTCTTTTATAGCCTGCTTTTAACATTTGCATAGATATGAATTTTATTTTCCATATGTTACCATTTTAGCAATTATTTTTATATTCATTTGGCTATGATAAAACAATTATTTTTAGTTTTAAGCTTCAGATCAAGTTGGGAATAAGAGTTATGAGACTAAAGCCCCTTAGCTCTATAAATAAAAGAGCAGCAATAAGATGCAATCAATTATAAACAAGAGCTCCTGAGGTGTACAAGATGGTTCCAATTTATCCCCTGACTTTTATGATACTTCAGTAAGTCTTTTGTAGTTCTCTCATTTCTTAAATAGGGATAATGATATTTAAGTTACTTATCTCTAAGGATTAAACTAAGAAAAACACTTTAGAAATAGCAAAATGATATGTAAATGTGAGCTATTATTATTAATAACAATCCATTTTATTAACTTCCTTATTGCTTCTTTGTTTTCAATATACTTCCTAGTTTTGGCAAAGACCAGATGGATAGGAAGGCCTAGATTAGGCCACAACATTTCTGCAGTCTAGTTCCAGTTACTCTGTCATTATCTAGTTTTGTGATCTGAAGCAAAGAAATTAAGTTATGGACTCATTATGATCTTTAAAGTAGCAGGATTGAGCAAGGCAACTTCTAATGGACCTACTTTATATTTGTTTAGATATGGTTAATTCCTACCTCAATATAATCAAAGAAAGTCCAGATATCTTAATTAATATTGAGATAATTCTTCTATAATTATAGAAGTATGCCATGTGGTTGGCTAACAAACTATGATAACCAGGCCAATAGGGCCTTTAAATAGCAGAGGAAACATCCACTAGTATAGATTCCAAGTTTGGCAGTTTAATCACTTTCCTAGTTGTGGAGATATATCCTCATGTCAGCATCAGAGGAAAACAATTGGAAGTGTTAAGGGAGGAGGCACTGAGTCCAAATGTGTTCTTATCCCTCTTCCATTGACAACGTAACTAGAGTGACTGGATCAGTCAATAGTAAACAGTGCACCCAGCCAGGAGCAGAGAAAAACACCCACTGAATTGGAGAGAGAATTTGAAAGAAGACATACCCCTGTTCATCTTTCATCTGAGACATGGAAACCTCAAAGTAGAGTAAAGCTGAAGAGGTATGTAACTTTTCTAGGTTAACAGTATCTTCTCTTTCTAAAATGGTATAATAGTAGTAGATCCAGTCAAGAATTAGCAACTAAATCTGAAGATTGATGTGGTAAGAGACAACAACTACACAAGAAGGAATCAGCTCAAAGTACTGACCTGAACAGCACAGAAGTCATGCCCAACAATGAATTTCATGAGAACTCTCAAGGAGAGAAAGTTTCTGGTAGTTATGAATTATTCTTTGACACATTGCTATATCTTGCATGTGTTTCACAATAATTCTAATGTTAAGCTTTAATTTTAGTCCATTTTTCCCATGGTGCTGTGTGTGTGTATGAGACAATAACTCTGAAAGGTTTTTTGGAGGGTGGAAGCAGTGGGTAAGGTGTTTGTGCCAACTATTTTATTTTATCCCATTAGTAAATTCTGTTTTTAAAAACTAGTAATCTACTGGTAGAGATAATAGGAAGCACTCCATGCTTCCTATTACAGTATTAGAAATATAGTCCCACAGGGCCTTTATAATGCTGAGGGACAATAGCTTCTCTTCTGAGGACCCAAATTTTAAATAAAGGTATGTTTGGGAAGTAGCCTCAGAGAGGTCTTTTGCATATTTAAAATTATTGATTACACATGGAGTGACTCTTGTCTTTTTTCAGAACAGACAGTGATTGCTATTTCTTCAAAAAGATTTAATGGGGATGATTCTATTCCTTTTCTCACCAAGAGTTCTTTTAGAATCTTTCCATTTGTTCAATGAGAAAAATAAAGAAATCAGTCAGAAACTGGCATTCCATCATTGATGCATTCTTAATGATTTTATTTTGGTTAAATATTGTTGAAGCAAAGAAGACAAAGACTAGAACTAGTTCTATTGATAAGAGTAACTTCTACCCTCCCTAAATAGTGAGATTGACAGGCAAAAGTGCATTTCGATTCCTTACAGGCAATGACCAGCAACACAATACTTATTTGATTATACTATGGCTAATATAAGAGAAACAAGGGTAGCTAGATGGTGTCATAGTGCATAGAGTACTGCACCTGGAGTTAGCAAGATTCATCTTCCTGACTTCAAATCCAGCCTCAGACACATATTTGCATTGTGACCTTAGACAAGTTATCTGAGTTTGTCTCAGTTTCCTTATCTATAAAATGAATTGGAGAAGAAAATGACAAACTACTTCGGTATCTTTGCCAAGAAAATGGGGTTAAGAAGCATCAAAATTGAAATAACTGAATAACAGCAGGAAGAGTCAAATATGACAGAAAATGACTGAACAGCAACAATATAAGAGAAACATGTGACCCATTAAACAGAAAAATTGGCCAGGACTAACATTCTTTGCTGAACACCCTAATAAATGACAAGAGAAGGATATTTTGAGTTGCAGATATTTTTTGATTCGAGATGATAAGAAGAAATCACTTCTGTAATAGTATTAGTAATCCCAACCCTAATTAGTAACCCATCTTAATTAATAACCTTAGGAGAGCCAGCCCACTGCTGCTGTACTTAGATCTAGCTGTAATCTTACAGAAGTTTGAAACAAGTTCTTTCTCTTTTCCCATAAATAGGAGTGAGATGCAGATAAATGTATACAATACATGAGAGTAGTTTTGGTTTTGGTAATGTCTAGTCCTATAAATTGGTCTGATAGAGACATTCAAAATGCATAATGGCTACTAAGAAAGTGGTAAACAGAGTCAGAGTGTTGTTGAAAATTCTTACTTGATCATTGATTTTGAATTGGATGGGAACTTAGAGACCACAGAATTCAACTATTTCATTTTACAGGTGAGGAGAATGAGGATCAAATAAATTAATTGATTTGACCATAAGCAGTGAACTTGTCTTCCTAATTCCAACTCCAGTTTTCAATCTACTGTGCCATCTAGCTGCCTCTGTAGCAGATAATACTCAAGTAAATGCTGTTTCTAGTCCCTGGAGAGGGTGTGTGTGTGTGTGTGTGTGTGTGTGTGTGTGTGTGTGTGTGTGTGTGTGTGTGTGTAACTATTGGAAAATGGATGGAGCATCACAGACTATTTGAGGTGAATACTTAATGATATTCTTTAGCACTGAAAACCATGTATCCTTTATACCCATGTTTCAATTGCTTGTCTGACAGTAAAGATATAGAAACTGACAATGTTTTATATCATTCTATAATAATGCAGTCATTAATCTGCAACTAAGAATTCATACATCCAGAAATTGACATTGATGATGATTCTATTATCTTAATCTTTCCATTGTAGCCATCAACTGTCACACTTCAAGTTACTACATGATATTTTTTCATTCTGAAATCAGCAGGATGCTGAACACATTACTTTATGTGAATAATGACAGAATATCAGCAAAAACAAATCAAATTGTGACAGAGAAACATAAAGAGTGACAGAAAGACAAAGAGACAAGAAAAATAGAAAGAAGAAATATAAAGAAAGCAAAAGAGAGTCAGAAAAATCAGAGAAAAAGAGCTGAAGAGAGAAATATTTTGCCACAGAAATTCATATTCATAAGACATCATGTTAATAAAGTTTTTGTTCACAAAAGAAAAATGTGTTGAAACTTTACACATCCAACACATCCATCAAATATATGACCTCTCAGATAGAGGACATACATGAAATATAGAATATCACAGTTGTATTCAATTAATCAGTGTAAGATGCTTTTCCTGTCTATATTCCTAAAGGAAAAAAAACACAACTCTTTTAGTTTTCTAGCTAATAGTCATACCTGAGAAAATGTCATTTAATTTTTTTAGTCCAAAATAACAGAAAAAATCAATTTCTCCCCCTAAGATTTGATAAGAAAGCAGGAGCAAAGAGAGCTCTACAAAGACAATTTAAAGTATGGAAGTTCTCACAAGTTGATCATACCATCTGTAAATCCAATTCCATCCAGTAACACATCACTTCATAAGTAAGACTGAAAAAAGAATAAGAGTCTTGAGATAATTCATAAGCCAGTTGCAAGGAGTAAAATAGCATGGGTTATAGATGAGGGAAATAGAATCCAGTGAAATTTTTCTATTATCATTTTACAAGCAATATTTTCTCCATCCATAAACATGAAAGCCCTTAGTAAAAGAAAAAGCTTAATTATGTTTAATACATTTAATTTTCAAAATTCTGCACTCTCTGAAATTCATCATACAGATTGGCATTAAGGCCATGTTACATTTCTATAGCATTGTTTACTCAAGGAAAATAAGTGCTTCATAAATTTGTAACTTAATATCAGGAAATGTCTCTAGAATCAATGTTATATGTAAACATATGATAATAATTGCATTTTCATTTAAAAAAAAACCTGGAGTAAGTAAAGCAAGGGTTGATAGACATTTATATACTCATGTAATCACTCCTCGTTTATTTGCCATAATTTTGCGCATCTTGAGACATATGGCATCTCTTGAGACTTACAGACCCTTTTAGTGAGTTTAGATTGAAATCTTATTGGTTATTTGTGTCATTCAGAGGAATGAAAAGAAAAAAAAAAAGCTCTTGGCACAGAAACTTTCTTCCTTTATTGTAATTATAAAAAATGCTTTCTTGTATTAATTTTCCACATATTTAATCTGACCTTCATTTACTAGACTCTCAAAAATTGAGATATAATGGCTTTAGAACTTAAGAACTTGTGATTTGACAGTTTGGTAGAGCAACGTTTCTATCAGATTGGGTGAATGCTATATTGGTACACATAGGCAATTTTTATCCATGGTTTCTAATAAATCCTTCATACTTCATGATATAATCATTTTGAATTAAAATATTCATTTCTATCTTTGAAGAAGTTAAAAAACAATAGACAGACTCAAGTAGCACTAAAAATTAATTATTTTGAACTAGTTTACAAATAGTAGCTACAACTCTGATTTCTAATGATTCTTATGCACTGTTAACACACTCACAATCTATCTTACACACTAATTCAATTAATCTTCCAGGGATATGTGAAAATTCTTACATGGTATGATATTTCCCATCACATGACACTAATAGCTTTTTGTATTTAATTCTGGTCTTTAAAAATAGTTACAGGATATTCACTTTCTCTCCTTAGCACTGTCTTGAATATATTTCCTTTTTTTAAAATAATTTTTGTCTTTGCAAAACTTAGAAGATTATACTAATATAATTTATTATAGTTGTTCCTGTTTTTATTGGTTTTGTTGTCACTTATCATTTTGTTGTTATTAATCTGGTCTGGCATGGAATTGCTTATCTAAGAATGTTGTTAATAGACTTCCAAAGAGTCTACTTCTCCAGTTTTCACTATTATGTTAAAATCTAGAGCCTGACAAGGAACTTTCTAGAATGCTTTCTAGAATGATTGGATCAGTTCACAATATAGTTTTCCCATATCCTTTCTAGCATCCATCATTTTTCTATTTTTTATATCATTCAATTTAACGCTGTGAGATGGTACTTTTAAATTGTTTTAATTTGCATTTTTCTGATCAATAGAGATTGTGAAAATTTGTTTTCATAAGACTAGATAGCTTTGTTTTTTTTCCGCTGAAAACTGCCTGGTGACCACTTAACAAATGGGGAAAGATTTATATATTTTAAAAATTATTATATTTTTTATAAATTTGATTCAATTATCTATATATTTGAAATATATGATCTTTATCAGAGATAATTGTACTTTTTTCCCAGTTTACTGCTTTCCTTTTTATTTTGATTGCATTAGTTTTATTTGTGAAAACAAATTTAGTTTTATATAACCAAAATTATTGATTTTACATTTTGTATCTCTCTCAATTTTCTTTGCTCCTAAATTCTTCCCTTATCTATATGCCTGATAAAATATTCCATGTTCTCCTAAGTTGCTTATTGCATGACTATTCATGTGTAAATCATGTAGCCCTTTGGACCTTATCTTGATATGTGATATGAGATATTGGTCTACAGCTAGTGTCTGTATAACTTTTTTTCCAGTTTTCTCAATAGTTTTTGTCTAGTAATGTGTTTTTGGGTCATTAAAAAGAGCTTGATTATCTTTAATGGAGACATATGTGTAAGATTTGGAGCTGTGGCCAATAAAATTTGCCACTCTGGGATGGTTTCACAGCATATATTAATTTGTGCATTAGTATAAAAGGTATATATCTTATCAGGTCTTATCCCAGATAATTGTACTGCTAGCTTAATGACCTTTAGTAAAATTCAAGCACTGGGTAAGGAGTAAGGCTTTGTTCTGATTGTGCTAGGAGGTTCACCCACTCTATCACACTGTCTCCTTGATGAAGAACTGTTGTGGATGTCTCTTGTGCAGCAAAAACTGATATTTCTAAGGGTTTTTGAGTGACTTTCAATCACATTGGATAAAGCCAGTTCAACTTGTCTCAAAGCCTCTTGAGCTTCTTTTGTAAGCTGGTGTGGTGAGTTTAAAGCACTGTCTCCCCTTAAAATGTCATATAATGGTTGCAATTGATAAGTAGTCAAGCCTAATACTGGATCCATCCATTGGATATCTCCTATAAATTTCTGAAATTCATTTAAGGTGTTTAGCTTCTCTGTTCTTAAGGAAAGTTTTCATATTATAAATGCCTTAGTGTATACTTCATATCCTAAATATTGAAAAGGAGCATGTCTTTGAAGTTTTTCTGGAGCTATGTGTAATTTGTAGTTCCTTAGTGTTTCTATGGTCTTTTGTAGACATGTTTCTAACATTTGCTCCCCAGGTGCACATTTCAATCTATCATCCATATAATGTAATAACATTACTTTTGGAAATGCTTTTCTTACTGGAGTAAGAGGAGCAGCAACATACATTTACACATAGTAGGGCTGTGTTTCCATTCCCTATGGCAAAACTATCCATTCATATCTTTTATAAGGCTCAGCTAAGTTAACGCTGGGCACTAAAAAGACAATTTTTTTTTTCATATTCTCCTTATCTAGAGGGATAGAATAGAAACAATCCTTAATATCTATAATCCAAAGAGGCCATTTTCTAGGCAAATGAGTAGGAGATAGAAGTCCAGGCTAAAGAGTTCCCATAGTTTCCATCTGTTCATTTGCCTTTCTTAAAACGGTTAACATCCTCCATTTTCCAGATTTCTTCTTTACAATAAATACTGGGGAATTACAAGGATTTAGAGAAGGTTGAAAGTGTCCTTTGTCAAGTTGCTCCTGTACTATATCTAATAAGGCCTGAATTTTATTGCTAAGCTAAGGGCCACTATTCTATCTACACTGGTGTATCCATTTTCCATTGGATAGGAACAGGTTAAAGTGTTGACAGGCCTTCAACAGCAGCCCTGCCTAAAAAAACTGAAGTACTTGTTTGTAATCTTAATTGTTGTAAAATGTCTCTTTCCTACAGATTGATGTCTACTTGTTAAGACAAATCCAGAGATTATATATACAACTGCAAAATACTTTTCACTCAAATAACATCAGAATTAAACAATTTGAAAAATATTAATTGTTCATGGATAGACTAAGCCATTATAATAAAAAAAATGACAAATTTACATTTAGATTGTCAAGTTTAGTGGCAGATAATTAAATAAAATAGCTCCTAATAATTGTTTTAATTTCCTTTTCTTTGATGGTTATCTCACTCCTTTCATTTTTGATACAAGAAATTTGGTTTTCCTCCTTTTGGTTTATATCTATTCAACCAATAGTTTATCTCTTTTATTGTTTGTTTTTTATAAAACTTCTAGTTGTATGTATTAGTTGAATAGTTGTCTGTTTTTCAATTGTATTAATCTTTCCTTTAACTTTTAGGATTTATTTGTATAATTTGTTCTTTGAACTTTTTTGAAGGATTAGATTTTTAAAATTTCTTCCTGCAGCTCACTTGCCTTCTCCTTTAATGATTTACATTTTGTACCATATGGCACATATGTGTTTAGTATTGATATGACTTCATTGTCTGTAGTGTACTTTTCAATCAGATATGGCTCATTCTTGCCTTTGATGCTTACTACCATCTATGATCACCAGTAAAATATTTAGCTTCCATGGATTTCAATTTCTTCATCTGTAAAATTAAAGAATTGAGGGGGCAGCTAGGTGGCACAGTGGATAGAGCACCAACCTTGAATTCAGGAGGACCTGAGTTCAAATCTGGTCTCAGACACTTAACACTTCCTAGCTGTGTGACCCTGGGCAAGCCACTTAACCCCATGGTGCCTCAGAAAAAAGATAATAAAAGAAAGAAAGAAAGAAAGAAAGAAAGAAAGAAAGAAAGAAAGAAAGAAAGAAAGAAAGAAAGAAAGAAAGAAAGAAAGAAAGAAAGAAAGAAAGAAAGAAAGAAAGAAAGAAAGAAAGAAAGAAAGAAAGAAAGAAAGAAAGAAAGAAAGAAAGAAAGAAAGAATTGAATTAGATGGTTTGTGAAGACCTTTCCAACTCTTTATTTGTGATCCTATATGAAAATGCATATATGTGAGGATGCACAGTGAAGAAATAATAGTAACTACCTATATATAATAATTGATTATAGGATAAAGTTCTAAATTTAGAATCAGGAAGATGTAAATTTGAATCCATCCTCTGATCTTTACTTGATGTGTGACCTGAAAAGTTACTGAATATTTCTTAACTTCAGTTTTCTCATATATAAAGTGGGGGCAATAATATCTATCTCAAAGAATGTGTTGATCCTCCTTTCTGTAAAACTCAATTAAAAGTATAGAAAAAAAATTGTAAATCACAAAGCACATTATAAATGTTAATGTTTATTGTTACTAACCCAACAATAATCCTATGAGGGACATGCACATTTTGATTTCAGTTTTACAGAAGAGGAAAGAGGAAACTGAGACTCAAAAAAATTAATTAACTTGCCTTACAGTTTAATATCTAGTAAATGAAGAAAATGGGATATAGAAGATCTTGCAACCAAATTGATACATTAATAGTTAGTGATTGCAATCAGTTGTTCAAGAAAATCAGTAATTCTTGTCAGAATTACGAAAGTAAGTATTTTTTTTAAATTCTTTGAAGCAGAGAAAATAAAGATGTTAGGAAATGAAATCCAGTGATAGATAGACAGACAGATAGATATTTACATAGATAGATAATAGACATTTTTAGAAAATATATGAATATATACTTATTACTGATGTTTTAGAAAATGCTTGACAAATAAAATCTGTATGTAGTAGAGAAAATTGACTTACATTGAGGATTTAAGCTTATACAAGAAACAAATTTCAAGTCATAAGGCCCAGTAATATAAATGTGGAAAGAGATTAATTTAAAAAACACAGTTTGTATGATATAAGCAAACATTAACAAATGACAAGATATTACATGAAATTTATAAAGCAACTGATCTTAGCTATTGCAGGCACCAGGGGTGACCTAATCTTTTTGAGTCTGAGAAAAGAAAATATTTTGGAGAAGGGCCTTTTACTAAAGATTATAAGCTTAAGCAAGCCATAATGACTTAGAAGATACGTTACTGTAACTTATTTGAAATAAAACAAGTTCAATAAATAAGAGTAAGCTTTTATAAGTAATTCCTCCAGCTCAGCAGATGCTATCATTATGATGTCCTCAGGGTCACATAGCTGATTTTCCACACAAAGGAATAGCTGCAATAAAATGTGGTCTTTGTCTTAACATTATTATCCTATGTTGCTCTTTACTATTAGTCATAAATAAGAAAAAGTGTTCTATTTTATGTCCTTTATATGCAAATATTATTTTGAAGATGAAAAAAAAATGGAATTATTCTGTTTTTATTTAGATACTTAGGACTTTATAAAGAATTCATTATTATACCTTTTCAAATACAAATACTCTATTTTTATGGGCAAATGATCAATTTATGGAGCATCTAATTAAAATTAAAATATATTCAACTGAGGATAGTAAATTATATAAATCTGAGAGACTGTAGGTAAGATAAGTGCAATTTATTAATCATTATATTGTTAGCAATATAGCAAAACACATTTCTATAAAGCCAAAAATCGAATTATCGGACCATTTCCTGTTGCTCTCTCTCGCACACATTTTCTTTTTATATGTGAGAACAGCTTAAGTTAACAAATGAATAACTATGGTAAAGAGCTTCTGGTTTTCCATGTGGGTAAATAATAACCTCTAAAAGTGTATGCCACTATAAGGGGGAAAGAAAGGGGAAAAGCATAAGCAGGGGTTAACAAGATGGCAAGAAATACAGAATTAGTCATTTTAAGCATAAATGTGAATGGGATAAAGTCCCCATAAAGAGGAAGCAGATAGCAGACTGTATTAAAAGCCAGAATCCCACAATATGTTGTTTATAGGAAACACACTTGAAGTAGGGCGATACACACAGAGTAAAAGTAAAAGGCTGGAACAGAATCTACTATGGTTCAGGTGAAGTCAAAAATGCAGGGATAGCCATCCTGATCTCAGATCAAGTAAAAGCAAAACCTGATCTAATTAAAAGGGATAAGGAAGGGCACTACACCTTGCTAAAGGGTAGTATAAATAATGAAGCAATATCAATATTAAACATATATGCACCAAGTGGTGTAGCATCTAAATTCTTAAAAGAGAAATTAAGAGAGCTGCAAGAAGAAATAGACAGCAAAACTATAATAGT
The DNA here is from genome assembly GCF_048593235.1 of Sminthopsis crassicaudata. NCBI lineage: Eukaryota > Metazoa > Chordata > Mammalia > Dasyuromorphia > Dasyuridae > Sminthopsis > Sminthopsis crassicaudata. Next base: position 337,986,230 of record NC_133617.1, on the reverse strand, counting down.
GGGAGATCTCAATCTTGCACTCTCAGAATTAAATAAATCAAACCACAAAGTAAATAAGAAAGAAGTCAAAGAGTTAGATAGAATACTAGAAAAGTTAAGTATGGTAGAACTGTAGAGAAAACTAAATGGAGACAGAAAGGAGTACACTTTCCTCTCAGCAGTTCATGGAACCTATACAAAAACTGACCATATATTAGGACATAAAAACCTCAAATTCAAATACAGAAAGGCAGAAATAGTAAATGCATCTTTTTTAGATCACAATGCAATGAAAATTACACTCAATAAAAAGCCAGGAGAAAATAGACCAAAAAAAATTGAAAACTAAATAATCTCATTCTAAAGAATGATTGGGTGAAACAGCAAGCATAGATATAATTAATAATTTCACACAAGAAAATTACAATAATGAGACATCATAGCAAAATGTGTGGGATGCAGCCAAAGTGGTAATAAGGGGAAATTGTATATCTCTAGAGGCCTACTTGCATAAAATAGAGAAAGACAAGGTCAATGAATTGGGCTTGCAACTAAAAAAACTAGAAAAGGAACAAATTAAAAACCCCTAGCCAAACACTAAACTTGAAATTCTAAAAATAAAAGGAGATATTAATAAAATTTAAAGTAAAAAAAGTATTGAATTAATAAATAAAACTAAGTTAGTTTTATGGAAAAAAAAAAACAGAAAATAGATAAAACCTTAGTAAATTTGATTTAAAAAGGGTAAAGAGAAAAATCAGTTAGTCTTAAAAATGAAAAGGAAGAACTTTCCACTAATGAAGATGAAATTAGAGCAATAATTAAGAGTTAATTTGTATAATTTTATGCCAATAAATTTTATAACCTAAGTGAAATGGATGAAAACCTTCAAAAATATAGGTTGTCCAGATTAAGAGAGGAGAAAGTAAATTGTTTAAACAGTCCTAATTTAGAAATAGAAATAGAATAAGCTATTAACCAATTCCCTAAGAAAAAATCCCCAGGACCAGATGAATTTAGATGTGAAATCTACTAAACATTTAAAGAACAATTAACTCAATGCTATATAAACTATTTGAAAAAATGGGGATTGAAGGAGTCCTACCAAATTCCTTTTATGACACAGACATAGTACTGATACTTAAACCAAGTAGGTTGAAAACAAAGGAAGAAAATTATAGACCAATCTCCCTACTGAATATTGATGCAAAAATCTTAAATAAAATATTAGCAAAAAGATTATAGAAAATCATCCCCAGGATAATACACCATGACCAAGTAGGATATATAGCAGGAATGTAGGGCTGGTCCAATATTAGGAAAACTATTAACATAATTGACTATATCAATAACCAAATTAACAAAAACCCCATGATCATCTCAATAGGTGCAGAAAAAGAATTTGATAAAATCCAATATCCATTCCTAATAAAAAACAATTGAGATTATAGGAATAAATGGACTTTTTCTTAAAATAGTCAGGAGCATCTATTTAAAACCTTCAATAAGGATCATATGTAATAGGAATAAACTAGAACCAATAAAATCAGGAGTGAAAAAGGCTGCCCACTATCATCATTACTATTTATTATTGTATTAGAAATGCTAGCTTCAGCAATAAGAGTTGAGAAAGAGATTAAAGGAATAATAGTAGGTAATGAGGAAACCAAATTTTCACTCTTTGCTGATGATATGATGGTATACTTAGAGAACCCCAGATATTCTACTAAAAAGCTATTAGAAATAATCTACAACTTTTGCAAAATTGCAGGATAGAAATAAATCCACATAAATCATCAGCATTTTTAGATATCATCAACAAAATCCAACAGCAAGAGATGCAAAGAGAAATTCTATATAACTGTTGATAGCATAAAACATTTGGGAATCTATCTGCCAAAGGAAAGTCAGGAATTATATGAGCAAAACTACAAAACATTTTCCACACAAATAAAGTCAGATTTAAAGTGTATGCCACTGATGAAAGGTATATTAATTTATCATCACTGCATTCATACAAATGTAATTATCATTGCATCTCTTCTAGGAGCTATGGCTATAGCAAACAGGACCCTTGTCAGTTTATTTTTATTTATTTATTTATTTATTTGTGTGTTTGTTTGTTTGTTTTTGTTTATTTATTTTATCCTACTACTTCCTTTTACTACATTAATCATTCTGAGCCTCAGGAACTCATCTGTACAATAGGTATAATGATGTCTATATTGCCTACTTAACAGGTCAGATGTTAGAATGAGATTATGCATATAAAGTACTTTGTAAACCTTTAAATTAATATATAAATGGAAATTATAAAATAGTGCTTTGGATATCAGAAGTGCTTATAAGTTTTTTAAAATAGTTAATATGCATCACTGAATGATCACAGGACTGGAGGTAACAATTTTCTTTTAAGACTCTACATCATATAGGTTGCATATTGTTAAAATGAGAAGTTAACATTATGCAATCTATCCAAACCTTGCTAGACAAATTATCATAATATCATATCAGTGCCTAGATTTACCAGAGTTTAAGAAGCCCTATTGATCTACATTTCCCAATAAATTAACACAGTTTCCTCTGTTCCAGGTAAGTGTTTTTCAGAATAGAATAAAAATTTCTATAAGTTTGAAAAATAAAGTAAGGAGAATCAGGGAAACAATTTGCAGAGTAGTCACAAAAATATAAAAGAACTCTGAAAGGCATTATAACTCACATCAACTCATTGAACAATCATGAGTTCAGAAGAAACAAAAATTTCAGGAGGTAATGCAAAGAAATGGGGTGGCCTTTTAAATTAATATATACTTTAAATGATATAAAAATTATATTGTATAGTATTTATATTTTGCTTTATGATTTTCATATAGTTTTATGTTATCTCACTTGATCCTACAACAATCCTGTGAATTAGGTGCTATTATTATTTTCCTTTGATGAATTAGGAAACTGAAACTAAGAAAAGTTAACCATCTTGCCCAGGATTACAAGAAGTAAGTTTTTAATATAACAGAAATTTATGGTTTTATATGCAATTCTTGTCTTTGGTCTTCTTTATATAATAGAAAGATTGAATTGATGAGTGTTAATTTCATAATAAAAAGAAAATAAAAATAAAATAATCCCACTTTGTCTGCAGAGATTACAATAATAATTGACTTTTAAATAGAATTGTAAAAGGTTTTTTCTTTCCATACATTATTTCATTTGATTCTTATCCAGTAAGTACTACAGTCATTGTCCATTTTACAGATAAGAAAACTAAGCTTCACAAAAGAAACTCTGTTTACAGAGTGTTGGAGTTGTTTTTTCCTACCTCACTATTAGAAGAATCCAGAATCTTGTTTAAAATATATCATAGGAATATTTTCTTGCTCTTTATAATGTTAGTTTCAGTATTTTGCACTCCTAACATTCTTGCACGTTAACCCATAGGCTTGCTTTCATGAAAAGAGCTCTTAGAACACCTATTCATTCACTTGATATTCACTTCTTTATGTGTCTACCAGTATTCTTCATCTCATTTTTCAAGAAAAAGGTCTGCATCATTAGAGTACCAAATTAGATATCTGTGAAGGTTTCTACTGCCACAGCTAGAACTCCAAATTAGGTGAATTTTCCTCTCCATGGATGGGTACCATATAATTATCATCAGTAGGTTTTACAATGATAAATTAACATCAATATATAGCAAGAACAAAAATACAAATACTTTGCCCCAAATCCTTGAGGGACACTCTACCTTATACCACATTGATTTCTGGAGTGAATGAGCTTAAACTTAGCTCATTTCCTATATAGATTTCATCAAGAGGCATCTAGGTGGCACAGTGGATAGAGCACCAGCCTTGAATTCAGGAGGAACTGAGTTCAAATCTAATCTCAGACACTTAACATTTCCTAGCTGTGTGACCCTGGGCAAGTCACTTAACCCCAGCCTCAGAAAAAAAAATAGATTTCAGCAAGTTCATATCTCAAAGCACCATTAGTGCCAGATAATTCCCACTAGGAATTACAGCATTGGGCCTGAAGTAAGGAAGACCTGAGTTCAATTCTGACCTCAGGTGCATACTAGCTGTTGGACATTGAACAAGTCACTTAGCACTGTTTGCCTCAGTTTACTTATCTATAGCTATAAAAGGACATAAAAAACAACTCCAGTATGTTTCCTAAGAAAGCCCCAAATAGAATAAAAAAAAGTTAGATATAACTGAAATGGATGAACAACAAAAGGTCCCTATTTAATTACTTCTACACTAAATCCCAAAGCTCACTTCTGAAAATTATTCATTATGAGAGTGCTGGAAAACCTAGATGCTCAATTTACATTACAGTTTTCTTGACCTATTGGTCTCTTAGAATGGAAAAGAATAACTCTTGAGGAGATGAAGAATCCAAGCTATCTCTACAACCAATTAAAAATATTTCTGCCCTCTGTAGGGTTAGCCGACTGGAGACAGTAACAGAATAGTAGTAGTGACAGTCTATAACTTCCTCTGCAATTGGAACAGTAAGCCTACAAGTGATCCACAGATTGTTCAAGGCACTTCTAGTGCTTTTTATAACTGTCCTAGAAAGTCTCTCTGTCCTTCATCTCATAGTATGGCATAAGCAAAGCATCAAAAGCACTTTATGTGTACATTTTAAAATTACATTTTTAATTTTTTCATTTTAAAAATTACATTTTAAAAAAAGCACAAGGGAAGATTGTGCATTTGAATGATCTGATTCTGTATGATATAGCTGCATTATGCAACATCAATTTTTTTAAGGCTAATACATTATTTTTCTCAATTTTTTTTCTTTTCTCTGTAAAATTGTCTTTTTCTTCATGATTGTTCTTCACTTAATAGCATTTTAAACATTTTTGCTTGAACCTCCTTGTCAATTTAAAGCTGTTCCCTAATCCCTGCATTCAGAGCTCTTTCCAGTCATACTGATCTATATCTGGACACTGGACCCAGATTACTCTAAGGGGAAAGTGATGCAGGTCACCTTGCACAGCCCTCCCTTACTTAAATCCAATTCATTAGCTTATATGGCACCACCTCCCTGATGTCATGGTCCTCTTCAAGAACAAAAGACAGACAATAACAACAATAACTACTACTGTTGTTGCTGCTACTACTACGGCACACAAAGGTTAAGTAACTTGTTCAGGCTCACACACACTGTATCCGTTATCATCATCATCATCATCATCATCATCATCATCATCATCATCATTATCATCATCTCATTTATATGTAATTTTGAGTTTTGCAAAATATTTTATGATTGTTATCTTATTTTATCCTTAAAGCAATACTGAACATCAGGTAATATAATCATCCCATTTTATAGATGACAAGATTGAAAGAGACAGAGACTAACTAATTTGTTTAGTCACAAAGATATTAATTGGTTGAGGTTAAATTTGAACTCAGATATTCATGTTTTAGTTTGATGTAATCAAAATCTTCTATTTTGTGGTCAATAATGATCTCTAATTCTCCTCTGGTCATAAATTCCTTCCTCCTCCACAAGTCTGAGAGGTAGATTGTCCTCTGTTCCTCTAATCTATTTATTATCTCCCTCTTTATGCCTAAATCATGGACCCATTTTGATCTTATCTTGGTATATGGTGTTAAGTGTGGATCCATATCTAATTTCTGCCATCTTAATTTCCAGTTTTCCCAACAGTTTTTTTCCGAATAATGAATTTTTATCCCTAATGTTGGTATCTTTGGGTTTGTCAAAGATTAGATTGCTATAGATGTACCCTATTTTGTCCTTTGTATCTAATCTGTTCCACTGATCTACCGGTCTATTTCTTAGCCAATACCAAATGGTTTTGGTGACTGCTGCTATATAATATAGCTTTAGATCAGGTACACTTAGACCACCTTCCTCTGAGTTTTTTTTTTTTTTTCATTAGTTCCCTTGCAATTCTCGACCTTTTATTCTTCCATATGAATTTTGTTGTTATTTTTTCTAGGTCATTGAAATAGTTTCTTGGGAGTCTGATTGGTATAGCACTAAATAAATAGATTAGTTTGGGGAGTATTGTCATCTTTATTATATTCGCTCGGCCTATCCAAGAGCACTGAATGTCTTTCCAATTATTTAAATCTGATTTTATTTTTGTGGCAAGTGTTTTGTAATTTTTCTCATATAATTCCTGACTTTTCTTTGGTAGATGGATTCCCAAATACTTTATACTCTCAACATTTGTTTGGAATGGAATTTCTCTTTGTATCTCTTGCTGTTGCATTTTGTTAGTGATATATAAAAATGCCGAGGATTTATGTGGATTTATTTTGTATCCTGCCACTTTGCTGAAATTTTGAATTATTTCTAGTAGCTTTTTAGCAGAGTCTTTGGGGTTCTCTAAGTATACCATCATGTCATCTGCAAAAAGTGATAGTTTGATTTCTTAATTTCCTACTCTAATTCCTTGAATCTCTTTCTCGGCTCTTATTGCCGAGGCTAGCGTTTCTAGTACTATATTGATTAGTAATGGTGATAGTGGGCAACCTTGTTTCACTCCTGATCTTACTGGGAAAGGTTGCAGTTTATTTCTATTGCATATTATGCTTACTGAAGGTGTTAAATATATGCTCCTGATTATTCTAAGAAATAGTCCATTTATTCCTATACTCTCAAGAGTTTTTAGTAGGAATGGATGTTGGATTTTGTCAAATGCTTTTTCTGCATCTATTGAGATGATCATATGGTTCTTATTAATTTGATTATTAATATGGTCAATTATATTAGTAGTTTTCCTAATATTAAACCAGCCCTGCATTCCTGGAATAAATCCTACTTGATCATAGTGTTTTATCCTTGAGATGATTTTCTGAAGTCTTTTTGCTAATATCTTATTTAAGAATTTAGCATCAATATTCATTAAGGAGATTGGTCTATAATTTTCTTTCTCAGTTTTCGATCTACCTGGTTTAGGTATCAGTACCATGTCTGTGTCATAAAAGGAGTTTGGTAGGACTCCTTCATCCCCTATTTTTTCAAATAATTTATATAACATTGGGGCTAATTGTTCTTTAAATCTTTGGTAGAATTCACATGTGAATCCATCTGGCCCTGGGGATTTTTTCCTGGGGAGTTGATTAATAGCTTGTTCTATTTCTTTTTCTGAAATGGGACTATTTAAGCAATTTATCTCCTCCTCTGTTAATCTAGGGAGCCTATATTTTTGGAGGAAGTCATCCATTTCACTTAAGTTATCAAATTTATTGGCATAAAGTTGGGCAAAGTAACTCCTTATTATTTCTCTAATTTCCTCTTCATTGGTGGAAAGATCCCCCTTTTCATTTGTAAGACTATCCATTTGATTTTCCTCTTTCTTTTTTCTGATCAAATTTACCAACGGTTTATCTATTTTATTGGCTTTTTCATAAAACCAACTCTTGGTTTTATTTATTAATTCAATAGTTTTTTTTTTTTTTTACTTTCAATATTATTGATTTCTCCTTTTAATTTTTGTATTTCAAGTTTAATTTTTGGTTGGGGGTTTATAATTTGGTCTTTTTCTAGCATTTTAAGTTGTAAGCCCAATTCATTAATCTTCTCTTTCTCTATTTTCTTCAAATAAGCCTCTAAAGATATAAAATTTCCCCTTATTACTGCTTTAGCTGCATCCCAGAGATTTTGGTATGATGTCTCATCATTGTCATTATCTTGGGTGAAATTGTTAATTGTTTCTATAATTTGCTCTTTCACCCAGTCATTCTTTAAGATGAGATTATTCAGTTTCCAATTACTTTTTGGTCTATTTACCCCTAACTTTTTACTGAATGTAGCTTTTATTGCATTGTGATCTGAGAAGAAGGCATTTATTATTTCTGCCTTCCTACATTTAATTTTGAGATCTTTATGTACTAATATATGGTCTATTTTTGTATAGGATCCATGAATTGCTGAGAAGAAAGTATATTCCTTTCTATTGCCATTCAGTTTTCTCCAAAGGTCTATCATACCTAGTTTTTCTAATGTTCTATTTACTTTTTAAATTTCTTTCTTGTTTGTTTTGTGGTTTGATTTGTCTAAATCTGAGAGTGCAAGGTTGAGATCTCCCACTATTATAGTTTTACTGTCTATTTCTTCTTGCAATTCTCTTAACTTTTCCTTTAGAAAGTTAGATGCTATACCACTTGGTGCATATATGTTTAGTATTGATATGGCTTCATTATTTATGCTACCTTTCAGCAGGATATAGTTTCCTTCCTTATCTTTTTTAACGAGATCTACTTCTGCTTTTGCTTGATCTGAGATAAGGATAGCTACCCCTGCTTTTTTGGCTTTACCTGAAGCATAATAGGCTCTGTTCCAACCTTTTACCTTTACTCTGTATGTATCTCCCTGCTTTAAGTGTGTTTCCTGTAGACAACATATTGAGGGTTCTGATTTTTGATCCAATCTGCTATCCGTCTCCGTTTGATGGGATCGTTCATCCCATTTACATTTACAGTTAAAATTACTAATTCTGTATTTCCTGCCATCATATTATCCCCAGATTATGCTTTTTTCCCTTGACCCCCCTGATCCCCCTCCCCGATATTTAATTTACAGACCCCCCCTTGTGACGTGCAACCCTCCCTTTTTTTTTTAGTATCCCTCCCTCCTCCCTCCAAGTCCCTTCACTTATTCTCCTTTTCCTTTTCCCTTTTCCTCCCCCCCCCTTTTAATGAGGTGAGAGAAAATTCTCTGAAAAACAATTATATTAATTATTTACTCTTTGAGCCTCTCCTGATGAGAGTAAGATTCACACAATGATTCTCCCCCTCACTAAGTTCCCTCAGATATGGTGTATTTTCTATGCCTCTTCCTGGGATGTAGTTTCCCTCTTTTTATAATTCCTTCCCCTTTTTCTGAAATGACCTCCTTCCCTTTACTACACCCCCCTTTTTTTATTTTATATCAGTAAAATCAAATTATCCTTGAGTACTTTTTATATACCCACAACAGAGTTACAGTTCTCAAGGGTTCTGTGTACCTTTTTCTGTTTCTCTTCAGTCTTGTGGATGTAGATCAAATTTTTTGTTTAAGTCTGGTAATTTTCTTAGAAACATATAGAATTCCTCTATTTCATTGAATGACCATCTTCTTCCATGGAAAAAGATGCTAAACTTAGCTGGGTAGTTCATTCTTGGTTGCAGTCCTTGATCTTTTGCCTTACGGAATATCAGGTTCCAGGCCCTTCTATCTTTTAATGTGGAGGCAGCCAGATCTTGGGTGACCCTTATTGTGGCACCTTGGTATTTAAATTGTTTTTTTCTAGCTGCTTGCAGGATTTTCTCCTTTGTGTGGTAATTCTGCAGCTTAGCCACAATATTCCGTGGTGTTCTTTTTTTAGGGTCTATTTCAGAAGGAGTTCGATGAATTCTTTCCACATCTACTTTCCCCTCTGTTTCTATTATCTCTGGACAGTTCTCTTTGATAATTTCCTGTAAAATAGAATCTAGGCTCTTTTTTTGGTCATAGTTTTCTGGAAGTCCAATGATCCGCAGATTATCTCTCCTAGATCTATTTTCCAGGTCTATAGATTTTCCCAGTAAGTATTTGACGTTGTTCTCCAGCTTCTCATTTTTTTTGTTTTGTTTGACTGATTCTTGGGTTCTCTGTGAATCATTCATTTCTATTTGTTCCATCCTGACTTTTAAGGAGTTATTTTCTTCTTTCACAGTTTTTAGTTCTTTTTGTAAATGCCCAATTTCGTTTTTAAATGAATTATTTTGCTCTATTGAATTTTTTTCCATTTCCCTAATTTTTTTGAGAATTATTTTCTTTTTCCAATTCAGAAATTCTATTTTCTTGAGACTTTTTTATCTTTTCCAATTCAGAAATCCTACTTTCCTGTGATTTTTTTACTTTTTCTAATTCACTAATTTTGTTTCCCTGCATCTCCTGTGAATTCTTTATTTTTTCCAACTCCAATTTCAGGACGTTGTTATTCTCTATCATAGCTTCCCTTTCCTTTCCCCATTTTTCTTCAAACTCCCTTAATTTTTTAAGAGTCTCTTCAAGGAGAGAGTTATGTGATGGGGGGCAGGAATCGTTCCCCTTTAGGTTGTTATCTGCTGTCTCTCTGCTGTTAACTTCCTCGGGGTTGGATACCCGCTCTTTCTCTGTGTAGAAGGAATCTATGGTTTTTCTGCCTTTTTTGTTCATATTTTAAAAATCTTTTGGGATCTGTCCCTGGGGTAGGAAATTATTTATTTACTTCTTTACCAGCTTCCTCCCAGACCGGATGGATGCAGCGGCTCCTGCGCCTGAGCTAAGATAGAGCTCTGGAAGAGAGTTCCCCACCCCCTCCCTGGAAGTGCCTCAGAGGTGACTAGCACTGCTGTGCTTTGAGGGCGCTGTGTTTTAGTGGCTTCCCTGAGGTTGAGACTGAACAGTAAAGGCAGCACAAAGCCTAGCCTATGTGTCCCGGTGGGGCGTGGATGTCTGCAGCAGGTGACGTGAAAAGCCCCTGCGCTCAAACTGGAAGTGTCTGCCAGAAACCGTGGCCCCTAGTTCAAAGGTTCCGCTTCTCTGGGACTTCCTGGAGCTGAGTTCCACTCCCTCCAGCTAAACTAGGCAGTGTGTGTTGCCTTGGGCCATATCCACCCACTTGTCAATCTCTTAACTATTCTCAGGAGGTAGCTGAGGCCACGCCCCCTGGTGCCAAGATCTGCTGAATCACCCCCAGGGTCCTGGAAAATCTAATCTATCTGAATTTTTAAGGTATTTTAGCTTTCTCTTCTGAACTGCTATATAATAAGCAGAGAAGAGCTAACAGCCTGTGCCAGATTCTTTTATCTCAGTGGCTTCTCTGATCCCAGAGCCCTTCCCAGCTTGATCTGCGCAGTATGCTAGCACCCAGCCGTCTGTGCTGGCCTCTCTTCTTCCTCCCCTGGGAACTGACCTTTTCTGTTGAAACTCCAGATTCTCTTCAGCTGGTAAGTCGTGCTTCCAGTCCTTGTGGTATCTATCAGTCCTGGGCTTTTTCTGAGGCTTAATTTATCTAATTGGTTGTGAGGGAGTGAGGACGTTCACAGAGTCATGTGTTTCTTCTCCGCCATCTTGGCTCCGCCCCCCGAGTCAATCAATTCTTAAAAGAAATTCATTCAGACTATTCATTGGAAGAAGTGATACAGTAGCTGAAGCTTAAATAATTTAGTCCCATAATGAAAAGACAAAATTCACTGGAAAAGAAAATTATATTCGAAAAGATGGAAATAGAGAAAAAGGGGATACCAGAGGATGAGATCAATATATATTATCATGTAAGTGCCATGAACTTGGACAGACTTCAGTATAGTAGATGATAGGAAAACCTGGCATGCAAGAGAAGATCTGAAAAGTTGTTTGAATTACAATACCAGAGCTCCACTCACTTAGATCTCAAAGGTCTTTTAGCCTTTACAGATTCCATTTTAAAATACAAATATCATAGTATGGAAAACTTGCAGTAAAGCTTATTAAAGTATGTGTAGAATGCATGAATTGAACGTGGTATGCCTGAAAGTATTTTCAGTCCAGAGTCAAATGTCGTGGATTTAAATTCCTATTCTGGTACTTGAAATTTGTGTAATCTTCATCACTCTGGGTCTCTGTAAAATGAGTTCAATTTGACCTCAGAGGTTCCTTGAATTCTATATTTGAGAACCTTTGAGTAAGTTAGGATGCCAAGAATATATTTCTCAAAATTATCTATAGTTAGGAGATTATATTGTAGGAATTAGTACTTGAAGTTTAGAGATGGTAAAACTAAATAAAAACTATAAAATAAAAAAGTAAAAATTCTACAAACCTAGTATCTCTAAATTATATATAAATGATAATAGTGTATAACATTCCAAGATGGCACATCTCAACCACCAGCTCCAGGTATATCTGGTTCAGTCAAAAGAAAATGATTTGGTAGGCATAGTCCTCTTGCTGCCTATAGATGGAAAGTAGTTGGTAGAAGGGATAGGAGATGTCCTCTGAACAGACAATACTTTAGATATAGTAGCTTTATATTCTCACTCAGACTTTAAACAAATGATTTTTTTCAGCTTATTTCTACTTTTCAATTTCATCTACAGAAGTTGCCATTATAATGCCATGGAGAATTAAAGGATAATTGTCTATGCATCAGTGGGCTTAAGTGATTGAAGAGAAATAGAATGTCCATAAACATGATACCTAGAACTTATGTCAAAATGGGCTGTTACCCTGGCAAGTTTTTAACAAAGAATATAGCCACATGGGACTGGAAAGATAGCGAAAGAATTTTTTTCAAAATATTTGGTTACTATAAAAGTTGTGTTGTAAATGGACCACAAATTGCAAGGTATTGTTGTCATTTGCATTAATAGATAGATGTCTTATTCTTCATTATTCTTAGACTTCGACAATTTTAGTAAACATTATCTTTTTATTTATAAGTTTATATTTTAATTTAAATTGGATTGTGAGCCTATGTATATAGAACAGAAAAACCTATCAAAGAAATGGTCAGAAGATAAATAGTACAGTATTATATATTTAAAATGTGTAAATCTTACACATCAGATTGGAGTTGGCCTCACAGCTTTGATTTTAGGCTAGCTTATCAAAATATGTTTCTACTAATTATACTAATACAAAAAAAGTAACAAGTGGCACTAAAACATTCACTACAATCTTAGCTCAGGAAGAGAAATGCTTTGTAATACTTGACAAATATTATGTTATGTTTTGGTGTGTGCAGTCATATTTTTCATGCTACCAAGATGTTTAAACCTTTAAGGTTTGTCTGTCAGTGTATGTATACAAGATATTAATTGCAGAGAGTATGAGGTCAATCTATGTCCCATTCATGGTTTTCATTTTGGGTTATATCTTTGGTTAAAATATATTTTTTCATTAAGATTCTTCGATGTCCTATATGGATTTGGGTAAGTTATAACTTTTTCCCTTTACTGAATAATAAATATTATTTTCTATCTCTTGAATAAAGACATTATAACACTATTAATATAGTAATTGTATTAAGTTATTTGCAATAAAATTTGACTTTCAAAAGGAAAAATGAGCACCACTGATAGCCTTATGAAGTTTCCTAAATTAATATTTTAAGTGAACATTTTTTTCTAATCAATCAAATATGTTACAGTGAACACAATCTCTTAGAATTAGCATAATATGACTGGCTAGAGAATATTTTATATTCATAGAATAAAATATTTGTAAACTATGTTAGTGCTGACAAATCTTAAGAGGGTTTAAAACTAATGCTTATCCTTTATAAAACAGCAGTTATTGAAGCTTTCCAGTGCTCATTGAAGACCTATTTTTGTTTTCTTCAAAAGTAATTGTTTAATTATCAGAAATATTACTTATTCCTTCAAATTTCATCAGTATGTTAATAACTTTGAATGTTGTAATTGACAAGTTATATTGTCTGTTACTATGGACAATGTGTGTTCCTTTCTTTAAAATATCATAAGTATCAATTGTTATTTTTATTGACAAAGAAATTGAAAAAAGAATCAATCATAAAATGAATAATGTAGAAGGAAATTGAAATAGAAACTGATAGTTTTTGTAATTTCCACAATGTCATTGACAGAATAATCATTCTTTTAAAAAAATAATAGCTTTTTATTTTTTTTCAAAATTTATACAAAGAGGGGCATCTAGATGGAGCAACAGCCCTGAAGGCAGGAGGACCTGAATTTAAATCTGGCCTCAGATATTTAACACTCCCTAGATGTTTGATCCCCCCTGATAAGCTAGCCTAAAATCAAAGCTGTGAAGCCAACTCCAATCACTTAATCCCAATTGCTTCACAAACTACATACAAAGATAAATTTCAATATTCACTCTTGCAAAACCTTGTGTTGCATTTTTTTCCCTCTCTTCCCTACACAGCAAGTAATCCAATATAGGTTTAATAGATGCAATTCTAAATTTCTGCATTTATTGTGTGACACAAGAAAAATAAAATGAAAAGGGTGCAAAATGAAAAAAACAAAACAAAACAAAACAAACAAACAAACAAACAAACAAAAAAACCAAGCAAACAAACAGCAACAACAAAAAGGTGGAAATACTATGTTGTGATCTATATTCATTCCCCATAGATCTCTTTCTGGATGTAGATGGCTCTCTCTATGGAAGTGGCCTGAATCACCTCATTGTTGAAAAGAGTCAAGTCTAGTCAAATCTATCACAGCCGATCATCACTTAATCTTATTGTTGCTGTGTACAATGTTCCTTTGGTTCTATTCACTTCAATTATCATCAGTTCACATAAGTCTTTCTAGGCTTTTATAAAATCAGTTTGCTCATCACTTGTTATAAAACAATAATATTCTATTTGCCTTTACATACCATAATATATTCAACCATTCCCCAATAGATGGTCATCCATTCAATTTCCAGTTCCTTATGACAACAAAAAGGGCTGCTGCAAACATTTTTGCACATGTGGACTCTTTTCCCTTTTTTTTATCATCTCTTTGGGATACAGGCCCAGTAAAAACATTCCTGGATCAAAGGATATACATAATAGTTTTATAGTCCTTTGGACATAGTTCCAAATTACAGTCTAGAATGGTTAGAGCAGTTCACAATTCCACCAACAATGTATTAGTGTCCCAGTTTTCCCACATCCCCTAAAATATTTATCCTTATCTTTTCCTATCATCTTAGTCAATTTGAGAGGTGTGAAGTGATCTCTCAGCATTGCAAAGACCTAATTTTTAAACAGTAAAATAATATTATATGATTAATATTGCCACAGATATAGATGCATTATTCTTCTAGATAGAATCATTGTTATGTATCTGGGATATGGTTTATTATATAGAGCAGTGGTCCCCAAACTTTTTAAATAGGAGGCCAATTCACTGTCCCTCAGACTGTTGGAGGGCTGGATTATAGTAAAAGCAAAAACTCACACTGTCTCCACCCCTAAGCCCATTTTCTATAGCCTGCTGGGACGCATAAACGTCCTCAGTGGGCCACATCTGGCCTATGGGTCGTAGTTTGAGAACCCGTGATATAGAGAGTCAAGAAGGAGAAAGGGTGATACCAAAGAAATTGAAACCTTGCTGGTTATAGCTGAAGGCAGGAAATCCATGGAACACATACACACACACACACACACACACACACACACACGCACACGCACACGTGTGTGTAACATATATATATATATATATATATATATATACATATATATATATATATATATATATATGCATATATATGCATATATATATACATATGCTAGTAAGAAAAATGCACTTAATTGGTTGAACATTTTTCACTATTTGACTTTCATTTAACACTAATTTAATCAGGATATAAGAGGTAATAAAAAATATAATACCAAGTCTTGCCTACTGATTCCTGAGGATTAGCTAACATGGAAATATGATCAGCAGTCTATAGAGAGAAAGAGACAGACAGAAACAAGGGGGCCATTCATGTAGCATGTAATTATTGTTTTTTGACCATAACATCAAAAAGGTGATGTCATAACTTGCAAATGAGTTGGATCTAAATGAGGGAGGAATGTGCAAAGAATGTCACCAGCCTCCTTTCTCCTCCAGAGCCATATGGGTCCAGTGGGAAGATATAGCTCAGGAACTAGAGATGGCTTTGGGAGCCATGATAGACCTTGGTCTTTTTAAGCTAAGGTGTTTGCCAGGTCATAGTTGGCATCATATAGCTAATAGAATCAGAGTGATACAATGGATTAAACAGTGGTTCCAAAATGACCTGAGCTCAAATCCTATCTAATAATAATTGCTGATATAACTTTGGACAAATTATTTAACATTCTCTGGTTTCAATTTCCTCATCTCTAAAATGAAAAGGAGTATTGGATAAATTCTGAGTTCTATTCCACCTCACTGGCCTTTCTGTTCTAACTGAAGAACTAAAGTGCTTCATTCATAGTCACAGAAACTGAAAACATCCCTAGTGATATCTTCAAGAAATTAAAACTTCTCTAGAGGATTTATTTAAAAACATGGATGAAATCAAGATGAAATCATGGTTCTGAGTGAGAACTGAGATATCACTTTTTACTAAAACAGTCTGGCCTGACTGACCATACAACCTCCTTTCCCATTTAATATTAAGTCTACATTCTCTGTTCTCTGAGGAAGAATGATCAAGTCCATAATGCATAGAGACTTCCAACTTATCACTATATCATTTTTCTTATATGATGTTTTTTTTTCCTTTTACCATAAATTCATATTGATATTGTGTGCTTTTACTTACTTTTTTTTCTTTTTTATTATTTATGTCAGTGTTTAGTATTATGCTATGTATATATGACACAATGTGATATCCCATACTTGCTTATTCCTATTCTCACTTTAGTTAGGGGATTAGAGTTTCTTGATCAAAATAATAAATTAAACAGGCTGGTGAGTCTATTTAGGATTTGGAGGCAACATTTATTCAGCACCTTATTGATTAGATCAAGGATGTCACCTAAAGATTGATTAAGGACATTTTCTGAACCTAATAAATTGATAGGATAGTGAGCCTTTGATGGGGGCATTTAGCTATATTGTCTCATGGAAGACATCTGTATGGCTCTTATTATTTTCTGGAGTTTGGATCTTATTGTTTATAGGTTACTTGATTGGCTCAGACTTCCATAGAATGGCCACATAAGAGCATCCACCCATTTGTGATATCATCAGTCACAGATATAGCCTCTTTCCCTTGTTTGGGAAGACAAATTAAGACAAAATATCTTCTGGCTGCAAGTTTGGGAAAGTGTTTCCCAAGAGCTGTTAATGATTGTCTCAGAGTAGAGATCCATAAGAGATGCATATGGAATTACCCTCATGGCTAAAAAAGAGTTCTAGATCCCAAATCGCTGCCTCTAGTTTTGAAAAGGCAATTATATAACTTCTTAAGTTAATAAAAAGCAGGGGTTGAAAAAGGAATAATGTGGCCATATGATAAAAAAAAATTCTTAGACTCCAACCTCCTGGATAGAGGTAAAGGTTTTTTTTAATTTATTCACTGATTATTGACATTTACTAATTCAAGATTTTGATTTTCATTTTTTCTACTTCCTCTCATCTCTCCCCAAGACAGTAATGAATATCATCTAGGTTATACATATATAATCACATTAAACATATTTCCACATTAGTCATTTTGTGAAAGATGAATCAAAACAAAGGGGGAAAAACATGAGAAAAAACAACAACAAAAAAAGTGAAAATGGTATGCTTTGATCTGCAGTCAGACTCCCCAGTTCTTTCTCTGGATAGGGATAGTAGTTTCTATCATGAGTCTTTTAGAATTCTCTTAGATCAATCATTGCTGAGAAGAGCAAAGCCTACCAAGTTGATCATACATACAATATTGCTGTTAGTGAAGACAATGTTCTCCTATCTCAGTATTAGTGAATATGTCTTTATTTCTCATTATTTATTATAGTATAAATAGTATTTCCTTACATTCATTTGCCACAATTTGTTCAGCCATTCCACAATTTATGAGCATCCTCCCAATTTCCAATAAGTTACCACCACAAAGAGAGCTTCTGAAAACATTTTTGTACATGAGTTCTTTCTCATTTTTATGATCTCTTGGGATACAAGAGGTCAAAGATTTATTCAGTGATGTTAACCTTTAAGTTCAAGAAATACAATCTGGGATAAGTTCACATCTTGGGGTAGACTCTTTAGTAATCCAAATTTCAAAAGCTATGGAAGCCTGCCTTTCAGAATGATATGGGAGATTTTGGGGGTGTAGAATTCCTAGCCCAATCCAAATAAGTAAAGAGGATGTTCTGGGTAGTGTTAGTCTTACTACAGTGCTGGAAAGGGAGTTCGTGGTTAAGTTGCTCAAAAGTTCATCTTGTATGAGAAAGGAAACTTCTTGGGAAATATTTAGAAGATATGACTCTTACAGTTTAAAAATCAGTGAAGTATGAAAGCCACAAGTCAGAGCTAATCCAGAGACCTAGTCTTTGCCCTGCATTATTGCTGTGAGTTATTTAGATATTAAAGTTTGAGGGCAAATGTGTTTGTCTATTTAGCAACCATAATTTAGGTTCCTTCCAGGGAGAATTGAAACTTCAGGGTAACTCCATAAAGACATAAGCTGTTATGAGTCTCTGTGGGGGGAGAGGGAGAGGGAAATGGAAAATGAATGTTGTACAAGTGTCTTTTCATCATAACCCAAAGCATTCCTCTTGAAAGAGAGTATATGACCTTGGAGTAGTAGTATGAAGCTGAATGTCTACAGCTATAATTTTGGTAAAGTATAGACTCACTAAAATGTTCCAGTTACCTTGTTACAGAAACCCTAAATTCATTTAAACTCCTAGAGTGGTCTAATCCATGGGAAGCACCATGAGTTTGGGTGTCTATATAGGACAATAGATAGGGAGAAGACCTGTGCTCCACAGAAAATGTGTTTTGCCTTAATAATCAAAAATTTTTTTTGCAAACATACCTTACCCATGGTTAGTATAGGCTAATGGAGAGAGTGCTAGTTTTCAAATTATGCTGACCTGGATTCAACTTTCTAGCCCTAATTATATGAACATGGGCTGGTTTCTTTGCCTCGGTATTTTCAAACTCTGCAAGACTTTTGCAGGCTGTGTCAATAGAGGGAATTCTTCCCACTGAGGAAAATATAGATCAATTTTAAATTTAGATGACAAGAGGTTGTCTGCTCTTTTCTGAGCTATCCTGCTTTAGCTCCATGGTTTCATATAACACCCTAGCTGTGGGATATGTTTTTATTTGGGGGGAGGGGTGTGTATGTGTGTGTGTGTGTTTGAATTTGTTTCCTTACATAAAGTAGCAGATGGTTTCTGAAGAGTTACCAGAGTGGTCCATGGGCAGAAGTTGTTCTTCCACAATTAGGGAAAAAGGGAAAAGGGGAAACATCATTTCACTCTGACACAGCCTTATTTCTGAACTTTCAACAAGAATACATTTTAGGGCAGTCATCTTTGTTATTATTCTAATTGCATTTCAAAGACTTTTCATTTTCTGGAATCTACCTAGAAAATTTATTATGTGGGGAATTTCAATAAATGAATGAAAAATCCAATAAAATAGATTTCTCCAAGATACATAAAGATAAGTCCATGATGGTGGATTAGAGGCAGCAACTCAAACTCTCTCAACATTTCTCTCTAAACAATTTTAAAATAATACCTCAAAACAAATTTTGGACTGACTCAATCAATATAAAAAGGACAAGAGAGACATTTTTTCCTATCTAAGAAAACTTAGAAGGTTTACAAGACAGGTCTGGATAGAGGTCATTCTGGAGCATACTCATGTGAAGGCATAAACAGCAGCTTTGGAAGCTCTTAGTCCAGAGATGCTAAGAGTGTTGGACAACTAGTCAAAAAGAAATTATAAGGGACCAATGCTAGTACTGTATTTAGCTGATACTTATTAGCAATTCCATTGCCCATAAGAATTTTGGGGTGGCAGTTTCAGGATAGAAAGATGAATCTGTGGTCTGTTATAAGGGAGTAGGGGCCCTGGCCATAGTTTCAGAGCCAAGAGCAGTACTAGCACTTTTAGCTTCAGAGTAACAGGGGACCTTAATTAGTAAAGAACAAAGCACAGACCACACCTATTCCTGGATCATACCATCTTGGAAGCACCAAAAACTTGCAGATATTTAGAACTACCATTAAAAATAGACACACAAAAAAGGTTATAGAATAGAGTAATGCCTCCCCAATTCCAGGTGAATGAAGTTCATTGAAGTTCAAAGTCAAGAAATAGTTTGGAAAATTGATCAAACAACAATTTTTTTTTAAATAGCCTGATCATAAAAAATTACTAAGATGTCAGGGAAGACCAAAACAAAGACTCAGAAAAAAAGATAACAAAGGGGAAAGAGTTAAAACCAAAGCTTCAAAAAAAAAAAAAAAGCCAAACAAGTATTTCTTGAAGATTTAAAAACATAAGAATGTTAAAATAAAAACTGGAGAAAATGGGAAGATGATAAAAGTAAGGATAGCTTAAGAGATGCAATAATTAGAAGTAGAGTAGACTTTTGAAGAGAGATAGGATAAAAAGATGTAAAAAATAATATATACAAGAAAATGAAATAGAGGGAAGAACACAGTAATCAAAGGAAGAACATAGTAATCATATAGCAGAATGTGTTAGAAAACAGAATCCAATAATATGCTATTTACAAGAGACCATTTGAAAGAAAAAGACACATGGTGTTTAAAACAAAGAGCAGGAGCAGAATCTAATAAGCTTTGGTGGTAGTAAAATATTTTTGTCAGGGGTAACTGTCTTGTACTCAAAGCAAAATCATGATTAAAAGAAATAGAGAAGCTACATTTTGCTAAAATGTAATATGAATAAGGAAACAGAATCAGCAAATTTATAGCCAGTTCCTCTGACAAGTTCCTTGTTTCTAAAATATAGAGAGAATTGATTCAAATTTAGAGAAATAAGAGTCATTCCTAATTTATATGTGATTAAAAGATATAATAGACAGTTTTGAGAAAAAGAAATAAAATCTATCTACAGTAAGATGCAAAATTGCTCTAAATCAGTAATGATTGGATAAATGCAAATTAAAACAATTCTGAGCTACTACCTTACCCTAATCAGAAATGACAAATGCTAGAGGGCATAAGGGAAAATAGATATAATATTAAACTGCTCCAATCAATCTGAAGAACATGTAAATGTAAACTATTTGGAAAAATAGTAAAGAAGGAGTCCTACCAAATTCCTTTTGTAACATAAAACAAAAGCCAAGAAAAGTCAAAACAGAGGGGGGAAAAATTACAGACCAAGCTCCCTAATCAATATTGATGCAAGCATTTTAAATTAAATATTAGCAAAAATTAAATATCAGCAGCATAATACACTATGACCAAATGGGATTTATACCAGGAAAGTAGGCTGGTTTAATATCAGGAAAATTATTACCATATTAGACCATGTCAATAACAAAACCAACAGAAATGTTATATAATCTCAATACATGCAGAAGAAAACTTTTGACAAAATTTACCACCCATTCCTAGTAAAAACACTAGAGAGGATAGGAATAAAAAGAATTTTCTTGAAATAATTAGCAATACATATCTAAAACTAATACCAATCATTATTTGTAATAGAGAGAAGCTGGCCCCATTCCCAATAAAGTCAGGGATGAATAAGGGTGTCTATTATAACCACTATTATTCAACATATTACTAGAAATGTTGGCTTTTGGAATAAGAAAAAAAAAAGAAATTAAAGGAATTACAATAGGTGATGAGGAAATGAAACTATCACTCTTTGCAGATGATATGGCTATATACTTAGAGAATTCTAGAAAATCATTCAAAATGTCCTTCAAACAATTGACAGCTTTAGTAAAGTTGCAGGATATAAAATAAACTCACATAAATAATCAACATTTCTATGTAAGATTGACAAAACTCATCAGCAAGAGATAGAGAAATTCCATTTAAAATAATTATAGACAAAATAAAATATTTGGGGCTCTACCTGCCAAGACAAACTCAAGAACTATATGAATACAATTACAAACACTTTATAGACAAATAAAGTCAGATTGAAAAAATTGGAAAAAATATTAATTGCTCATGGATAGGCCGAGTTAATATAACTAAAATGACAATTGTGCCTAAATTGGTCTACTTATTCAGTGCCATACCAATCAAACTATTATTTTATATTATTTTATAGAACTAGAAAAATTAATAATAAAATTCAACTAGAAGAACAAATGGTCAAGAATATCAAAGGAAATAAAAAAAAATTACAAAGGATGGTGGCTTAGCAATACCAAACTTAAAACTATATTATGAAGCAGCAGTCATCAAAACCAATTTGGTACTGGCTAAGAAATACAGTGGTGAATCAGTGGAATAGATTAGATACACAGGACACAATTATCAAGGCCAATAGTAACTGATAAATTCCCGAACTTTAGCTTCTGATTTAAATACTCACTATTTGACAAAAAAAAAAAAAATCTGAGGAAACTGGAAAATAATTATGTCAGAAACTTGGTGTATCTCACATCATAAGCCAAAATAAGGTCAAAATGGGTACATGATTTGGATATAAAGAATGATATCATAAACAAATTATAAGAGCAAGGGATAATTTACCTATCAGATATTTGGAGAAGGGAGGAATTTGTGACCAAAGAAGAACTAGAGAACATTATGAAAAGTAAAATAGACAACTTTTATTATATTAAATTAAAAAGATTTTGCACAAACAAAACTAACAGAAACAAGATTAAAAGGGAAGTACAAAGCTGGGGGAAAATCTTTATTGACAGTGCTTCTGATAAAGGTCTCATTTCTAAAATTCAGATCTGTGTCAAATTTATTCAGATATAAATCATTCCTCAATTGATAAATGGTCAAAGGATATGAAGATACAATTTTCAAATGATAAAATTAAAGTTTTCTATAGTCATATGAAAAAATGTTCTATTATTATTGATTAGAGAAATACAAATTAAAACAACTCTGAGATACCACTTCACACCTCTCAAAAGGAAAAGATAATGATAAATGTTGGAGTGGATATAAGAAAACATGGCTTGTTGGTGGAGTTGTGAAATGACCCAACCATTCTGGAGAGCAATTGGAACTGTGAACAAAAGACTATAAATTATATATACCCTTTGATCTAGCCATGCCTCTATGGGGTCTGTATACCAAGAAAATCATAAAGAAGGGAAAAGGATCCACATGTACAAAACTGTTTGTAGCAACTCTTTTTATGGTAGCAAAAAATTGAAAAATGAATACATGCCCATCAATTAGGAAATGGCTTAACAATTGTGGTATATGAAGATAATGGAATTTCATAGTTCTACCAAAAATGATGAACAAGATGATTTTCAAAAGACCTGGAAAGATTTATACGAACTGATGCTATGTGAAACAAGTAGAACCAGAAATTCATTGTACACAGTAACAAGACTGTGAGATGATCAACTGTGAAAGACTTGTTCTTCTCAGTGATTCACTTATCCAAAGCAATGCCAAAAGACTTTAGACAGAAAGTGCCATCTGCATCCAAAAAAAGAACTGTGGAGATTGAATCTATGTTCACTACTTTTTATGTATTTTTTTTCCCTCTCAGATTTTTTTTCCTTTTGCTCTGATTTTTCTCTCCCATTCATAAAGCAATGTGTATTACAAATATTTTTTTTTTAAATCTGGACAATAATTTGGAATTTTGAACAACTGTGCATATCCTTTGACCAAGCAATACTGTTACTACTTTGGCCACTTCCCAAAAAGAGCAAAGAAAAAAGAAAAGGATCTATTTGTACAAAAATATTTATTGTGGCTCTTTGTGATGGAAAAGAATTGAAAATTGAGGGGCTACTTATCATTTGGAGAATGACTGAACAAATCGTGGCATATGAGTGTGCTGGAATACTATAGTACTATAAGAAACAATGAGGGCAGTGGTTTAAGAAAAAAAAAAAAATATATATATATATATATATATATATATATATATATATATATATGTATGTATATATATATGGCAAGACCTACATGAAATGAATCAAAGTGAAACTGAGAAATACCAGGGGATGACTGTTCACAATTACATTAATGTGACCGTGAAGCAATGAAAATCATGGGTAAAAAATTTGTTTACTCTGAACAAATCAATGATTCAGAACAATTCTAGAGGACTCATATCGAAAAAAATGCTACTTCCTCTAGAGAAAGAACAATGAACTTTGAGGCAAATTTAAGAATGACTTTATCAATTCGTTTATTTTTGCTTTGTTTGTTACATGACCAATATGTAAATATATTTTGCATGATTTCATATATATGATTGATATATTGCTTGCCTCCCTGGTGAGTGGAGGAAGAGTTGAAGAGAATCTATCTTGGTAAATATTCTTTAGTAAAAAATAATTATAGTAATTTATATGGGTAACAATACACTGGATGGGGGTTCATGGGTGACAGGGCTGGAAACTACAGCTCTTTCAAATTATCCTATGATAGAAGTCTGAAAGGAAAAACAGCTCTTATCTGAAGGACAAAATTTCCCAGCATGCATTGAATTTAGAAGATTGCACCCAAAGTGCACTAGAAAAGGACAATTCTCAATTCCTTTTGGTTAGCCCTTAAATTACCAGAGCACTCCTGAAATATTTTAAGGTTGGATAATACCATATGCAAATTAGAAGAGCAAGTGATCCAGTGGTCCTCAAACTTTTTAAATAGGGGGCCAGTTCACTGTCCCTCAGACTGTTGGAGGGCCAGACTATAGTAAAAACAAAAGCTCACACTCTGTCTCCACCCATCAGCCCACTTGCCATAACCAGTCAGGCTGCATAAACGTCCTGTGAGCCATAGTTTGAGAACCCCTGGAAGCTATCAGGTCTTTGGAGAAGGGAGGAATTTATGACCAAAGAAGAACTAGAAAACATTATGAAATGCAAAATGAACAACTTTGATTACATTAAATTTAAAAATTGCATGTAAATTACTGTCAAATAGTTTATATCCTGAAATATTGTTAGCTCATGGCATCAAAAAAAAACAATGCACAATTGGAAAATGATAAAATTATAATGTTATTTGATTAAAAGATAAAATAAATAACACATAAACCTCTTCTAGAAGAGATATAAACTTTTAGCAGCTAAAATTGTTATTATTCATTTTTATAAATGCATCTCTACAATATACAAGCTTAAGTCACATATTCTTCATATATTATATATTTGAAATGGGCTTAATATTCCTTACTATGCCGAAGAATCTAATCAACCTGAATTCAGCAATGATTATAATGTGTCTACTAATCATTTTACTTGTCTGCTTCAGATTTCTGATATTATGATGAAATAGACATAACTACACAAAGAACTTAGATATGTATAAACATAAATATCCATGCATGTACACAACAAGAGTTGAATTCTGAGACTTGTGTTTCATGGAACTAAACATGGACAGCAACCAAATATAATCATTTAGACCTGCAGGCTTATTATATATTTTCTTTAAGAAAACATTGTTGAATAGTCACTCACTTGTTTACTAAAATAATATATTTAATGCAATTTCTCCTTCTAACTATAGTAGAACAGACTGTCAACAAGACATTAAGCTCATTATACTTTTACACATGCTCTCAAAACATACTTGCAAAAGCCATTGTGTTTGATTTTTTGATAAAATTATAATATACTGTGAAATACTTAACTACATAATGTTAATTATGTAAAAGTAAGACATTTTTAAAGCATTGCAACCAAGTATTGCATGGCATTGTAGTTTACTTAATCACTTTTACCAACTTTATTTATTAAGTCTGAATCTTGCAAGCCAAGCTTCTACTTCAGGAAGTGATTCAGGTTTCTGTCCCAACATCCTTGATTCTCACTATGAATAAATGTCTTGATTATAATTAAGTTCCTTGAAAACTTGAGTCCTGGTTGAATTGCAGTTGAGTTTGCTATTGGAATGGGACCCTTCCACAGATTTCTC
The DNA here is from genome assembly GCF_048593235.1 of Sminthopsis crassicaudata. Lineage (NCBI taxonomy): Eukaryota > Metazoa > Chordata > Mammalia > Dasyuromorphia > Dasyuridae > Sminthopsis > Sminthopsis crassicaudata. The sequence goes on along the minus strand of NC_133617.1, from coordinate 337,960,750 downwards.
CTTCTGGTTGCAAAGCATCCAGCAGACTGTTCATCACTCCTGCCTCAAAACCCTCCATTTCACTTTCACATCTATCAAGTGTTTCTTTTTATGGATGTTCTCTTTTTCTCTACCTAATTTTTATATATAAATTAGTATCTATTCCACTTCTATGTAATTTTATTTGAGATATGCATTCTTTAATTAATTTGAAATACTGTGACTGTATGAAACAACCATTTCTGATGAGCAGTAATGTTGAAATATAGAAAGAAAATATCCTTCTGCTTGTTTCCTTCAATGTGCTCCATAACATATTGTAAACATAATTCACTTCATCAAGTTCAGCTCTAATACCTTATAAATGATGGAAGAACTCAATAAAATCTTCCTCCTTATGTTCATCAATCACTAAGCTGTGTGCCAAGACTATCACTTTTGATATGTTTCAAATCATCCAGTATTTGTTTCAAGCCACAAGCCATAAATTAATTTCTGATATGAAGTCTGAACTCTAAGTCGTCAAGAAATGTAAGGAAGCCATTGATGAATTGTTTAAAATCTATTTTCATTTGAACAGAATTTTCCTGAAGACATTTTACAATAAATGAAACCCCCCCTTCTAGCTATAGTTAAGGTTTCTAAAACTTTTTCAACGATGTTTTCCTCTCCAACAATACATACTATTTCAGAAATAAGTTTAATTGGCTTTTTGGGAGTCCATGGTCTTGACCAACAATGAGAGACACTTTTCTTCTCCAATCACTCTTTCCAAACCATACTTCCTATTCAGCAAAGCTTTCAAAAGCTATATGACTTCATGCTGATTCCTCCCATATTTTCCCCATGGATTTTATTATTAATCAGTTTTTTTCCCAAAATATCCAGCAATAACCCAAGATCTCTATGTCCAAAGTTTGATAGAATTATTAGTAAAAGATACACAGAGGGACTCAAAGCAGGTGATAAGGCTTTTGTCTTGCAGCTCCCATTTGCAATTCAGTGATAAATTCCTATAGTGATATTTGTCTGCTACTTGAAACATCCCACCTTAGAAGCAGCATTGATTTATTGCATCTCCATTTCTTTTTTGATACTGAAGTACTTTTCCCACAATGGTGCTTTTATAATGTTCGTTTATATTCATATCTTACATCATTTTCCCCAAAAAATGCCAGGGGTTCTTTCAGACAGTAATCTAATATTACTTTCCACCATATCTGAGCATGTTGAAGGTCAATCAATCCTTGAGGAAAATATATGCTTCAGGTGAAGTTTGGAGGACTCTTTCTTACTTCTTGGAATTCTTATGCTAGCAAATTTGTTTAAAAAAAAAAAAAAACTTGATTCTTTTCTCTCTGGGCTGTTCAGCGTTGCATGTCCCAGCATGCGGCCCTTCCACCACTGCAGTTTGATTTCCAGCTACCACTGCACAAGGAATATCAGGATAAAGAACAGGAGAGCTTCCTAGCCTGCTCCTCTCCATTCTTCCTGAGTTCTGTGGGCAGGTGGCAGCCGCAGAAAGGAACGTGGTGGGATGGGAAGGTAGACTAATAACCAGGCTATGAGCTGCTGAGGGGATAGTGGAAGTGAGTGGGGAGGTTGGGTTGGAGGGAAGCAGATACACCAGTCTACCCTCTCCCACTCACTAGCATACAGCAATCCTTCTTACTTAAAAGTTAGAATGAAAGGAAGAAAGGAAAAAGAAGTCAAAGAAGAATGTACAAATTATTTTAATGTGCACTGAGTTTTTACTTTATTATTACTCTTTTTGTCTCTGAAACAAATTATAAAATTCCTCATAACTATAGCATCCTAAACTCTAATTTATAAGCATTACATATTTATGAATGTATATCATGAAATGTAAGGGACAATTTTTAGTGTTCTCTAATAAACTGTTCCTCCAAGTGTTATGAAATAGTACTGAATTGCAGTCCTCTCTGGTTCAAAAATCATTCTTTTCATTTTGTAGGGCAGTTGCTTGGGGAATATTGTTTTGCCTATAAAGATGCTGATGGGACAAATGCATTAACAAATTATTTCTGAACTTATAGTTAAATAGTCCTCTGGCAATTTGTTAAGGGCAGGATCTGTACCAACTAGTACAATTATTTTTTCACATAGCTCTGAGCTATCTTCATGATTCTTGATTATGTAACTATCTGAGTAAACTATAGTCATCAAAATCAGTTTTATGCTAAAGTTCCCTGATTCATAGCTGAATATAAGGAGCTCTTTTTATAGAAGTCTGATCAAACTGCAAAAATATCTGAAATTTTTAAGACAGATGGAATAAAAGAGAAACTATTTCCTTTGATAACTCTTTCTTACTAATCAATGAATTATGTCTCCATCAACAAAGATCCTCCTACACATCTTAAAATCATTCCCAGCTGTTGATATTCTCTGTCCCATACATAAAATACTTAAATATCTGGCACAAAAATCACACCATGACTGAATTATTTTAAGGGGAAAACAAATTTGTTCTGAATATAAGCTTTAGTTATCATTTAGATAACTTTTTTCTCATTAAATATGAAAATACAATATATAACAGTAGAAAAAGTCCAGTGCTTAGAGCCAAAAGTCCTTGGTAGTCCACTTCATTCCTTGAGCCTCAGTTTCCTCCTTATTCCCAGATAAGATTCCAAAAGATACTTTCTGCTTCATAGGATTGTTGTAAAGAAATGACTACAAATCTTAAGATGGTATGTCAATATGGGTTGCTATTATTGAGAGTTTTAGGAAGTAATGATTCCTTTTTTCCCATATGTATTAAGGATCAGATCAGAAAGCATAAGAATACTGGAAAGCAATCTAAGTGGGAATAGTTTCTCTATTTTTCCTTAGAAAAAGTAGACTTACAGAATGATGTATCCATGCTGATGTATCAATTGTAAGCAACTAGAACTAATTAAAATCTCCATTTTCCTCATTATCTATGAATTTTAACTACAAAAATTTTATATTGTTTTTAGATCAAGATTTATCTTAAAGATATTTGGATATTGAAGTGTAAGTAGTTTGTCTATGATTTTCTAAAAACCAGGAAATACTAGAAAATAGACTGACAGAAACTGGGAAAAGACAAACATCTCACATAATATATTGAGACAAGCTCAAACTGGGTACAGGATTTAGACATAAAGGATGACAACATAAGCAACTTAGGGGGGCATAGAAAAAATTACAAGTCAGATCTATGAATAGGATAAGAGCTCATGACCAATTAAAACATGAATAAGTTCATTATAGATAAAATGGTTAAATTTAATCACATAAAATTTTGAAAAGTTTTTAGACAAACAAAACTAATAAAGCTAAACTTTAAGAAAAGCAGTAAACAGGGAAAAAGTATCCTTGCATCAAGTTTTTTTTTTCCTAATAAAGTCCTCATTTATCAAATGTTATCAAGGTACTGAGACAAATTTATAAAAATAAGAACCATTTCCCAATTGGCAAATGGGTTGAGGCGGTTATGAATAGGTGGCTTTCAGAGGGAGAAATCAAAGTTCTTAATAATCATATAAAAAGTAGTGACTCAATAATTACAGAAATGAACATTTTAAAAACTGTGATACTACATCACAGTCATGAAATTGACTTAAGATAACAAAAAAAGAAAATGATAATTGCTGGGAGGGATATGAGAAAATAGTTACATCGATGAACTGTTGGTGGAGCTGTGATCAAATCCACCCATTCTGGAAAGCAATTTGGAATTGAAATTTGGGGAGGGAAGGGAATATGTATACAATATCTCTTTTAGACATGTATACATATTGGCAATAAAATAAAAGAAAAAGAGGAAAGAACCCTTATATACAAAAATATAACAACTCTTTTTGTGATGGCAAGAAATGGAAAATGGAGGGGATGCCCATCAATTGGGAAATGACTGACTTCATCATGATATATGAATGAAAGTGAAAAACAATATTTTTTGTTCTGTATTTAATGGCACCAGTTCTTTCTCTAAAGGCAGATAACATTTTTCATTATGAATCCTTTGGAATTGTCTTGTTTCATTGAATTGCTAAAAAATAACTAAGTACTACACAATATTGTGGTTACTGTGTACAGTGCTGTTCTGGTTTTTCTCATTTCACTTTGTATCAGTTCATGTAAGTCTTTCCAGATTTTTTTAATCATCATGCTGTTAATTATTTTATACTACAATGATATTCCATTATAATCATATAACACAATTTGTTCAGCCATTCCCCAATTAATGGAGATTCTCTTAATTTCCAGTTCTCTCCCCCCACAAAGAAACAGAACAGAAATATTTCAAGCCACAGGACTACAAAGGAGAAAGGAGGGAGAAGGTATCTCTCTTTCCTAGTTGAATTAATGGCTCTTATGCTGTGGATAAACTATGTATGATTTTTACCCTTTGAATTCAATACAAAATAAATAATGAAGTTGACTCAGTTTGGAAGTTTTAAAAGACTCAGCCTGTTATAGTTTTATATCCAAAAAGAGAAAACTACTTCTACCTACTTGGTAGGGGAACATAGAAAAGCAAAAGGCCTTCATATTTGGCAACCGAGGAATGTTCCAAGGCCCTATAATATTCTGATTGCTTCAAAATCTAATTTTAAATCATATCAATGAATTGTCTTGATATCTATTTTGTATTATTTAAAGATTATTTTAAATTATAAGTAGCTTCTTTCATTTTAACTCTTTAAAGATGACATTAACCCTGCTTCACTTTTTTTCCCCCCCCTGGGGAAGAAGGATGGTATGTATTTTCAAAGAAAAGAATGAAAAAGAAGTTAAATAAAACAAAAACAAAAAGCATAAAGATTTAGGGACATAGACACTTGGTTTTAATATAGAGGGAAATTTAGGTAATATCCACAGAGTGGCCCCACCTTCAGTGGTTCCCCTTTATCTGCAAAATCAAGAAGTAACTCTTTTTCTTTGAATATAAATCCTCATCAATCTTGCCCATCAACTCATCTAACTTTATTTCATAGTTTTCTGTGTGGCAAACTCTTAACTCCCATTAACCGGTTTCCTCACTGCTCTCCAAACATGCTGATTTCTGTCTTTCCTTCTTTGTTCATGCTATTCATTTTGTCTAAAATACTCTCTTTCTTCCCTCCCACCTGTTGAAACCCTATCCTCCTTTAAAAGCTCAACTCAGGTTCCAGCTTTTCCACAAAACTTTCCTGTAAAGTGTTACCCAGCTTTACTTTGCTTGTTTTTGAATGACATATTCTGTACAGTAGTAGTTGGTGACATCTTTACCCACTTCTATTGGTCCATTTCATTATTAAATTTTCATCTAAGGATATATTCTATTATTTCTTCATAAATTAGTAAAAATAAATAATTTACCCTAATAAGATCTGAGTCTTCTCCCCAATTTATAAATTAATGATAAAAAAGTTTGTTTGTTTGTTTGTTTGTTTGTTTTCCCATATGCTTTACCTCATCACTGCTTCATATCACCTGGTCTCAGAGATTTAAGTTAAAAAAAAATTTAAGTAAGCTAATATTTACTAATGTCATTAGAAACATTAGTTATTAACATTTAATAATATTAAAAGCAATAGAATGACATTTGGTGTTATTTGGTGACAGTTGGTGTACTTCAACAATGTATCAACTGTGAGGAAGATTCACAACCAGAGTTATTTATAGTCTTAGGGGCTATTGCTGATTTCTTAGTTTAATAGTTCAATTTTCTCAAGATGGCAGTCAAAGTCACTCAGAAATCTTGGAATATCTTGTTCACCACATGCATTTTCACAGGATGGGATAACCCTGTTCTTTATGGAAAGATCTCTTTGAACTATTTTTCATTAAATATTAACTCAGTCTCAAAGGAAAGAAACACTCCTAGACCATTCAGTTTCTTAATTCTCAAAAAATGACACTATTTCCAGATGATAGTTAAATACTTTCACTTTCTCCAAAATATGATTTGAAGTTTATATGCTTAAGCACATAGACATATAGGTATAGCCTTGTACTATTTTAAATTATTTGATTTATATCATTTTTCTTTAGTTATATTATAAACACCTGGAGGTCACTATACATTATACTTTTGGCATAGTCTGCTTAAAACCTAATACACTACTCAGTGCAATGATAAAGGCATATAAGATGTCTATTGATTTTAGTTTGCTAGTTTAAAGAAAATCTGCATTGTACCCACATTCTGTCATGAGTTGGAACCAAAATTCAAAATTGATCTAGAAGATATTTGATTAGTTTATATCCCATTCCCCATTCCCTGCCAGTATCAAACACTTATTTAAATGTATTTATGTGAGATTTATATGTACATAGGCATTTGCAAGTTGTGTTACATTTTAATTTTTAAAAAATTACCTTGAAATAACTTTGTCAGAGTGAAAAGTATATAAGGCTGTTATAATAAAGCACCTGTTCTAAGCGTCTGTCTTTGTAATTATATAGAACACCTAATGATGTGTTGCAAGTTATTTACTCTCTTTTAAAAAAATGATAGTAATTATAGGGACCTTGTATAGAAGCTGTTCACATTATTAACTACTTTGGCATTTGACTTGAATTTAATTCTGGGAATAGAAGTGGAAAATAAAAATGACAATAGCATTTTTTAGACAATAAACCTGCTTAACAAATTATCTTGGTAACTTAAATTGTTTTTAAACTTTGGATCTTTACATTTTTGTGTAATCCACAGAACTTTTTCTCTTCTATCATGAAGTTAAAATGGTCACTTTTCTTCTTCTTCATTAAGACAGTCTAAGAATTTTCAGATGCCTTGGTTTCAGAATAAAGAGTTCTTCACCATAAATCATTCTATGACAGTATTTGGTATGCTTCTATCTATTGTGTTCAAGGTTCTATGACACCATCATTTCTAATTGATCTTCATCCACTGCTTTCTTCCCCTAACTTTTTTTTTTAATTTCCTCATAAACATATAATTTTTTAAATGTACAGTGTGCCTGAGTATTTTCTTCTATATCCCAACAAGATTGGGATGAAAACTCATTTACTTCATTGCATTTGAATCTATCTTCTGTGTTTTTGTTGTACTACTTACATCAACCTTGATCCCAATCCTATTATGTTTTTTGATTAATCAATCAACAAGCATTCATCAAGTTCCTATAATGACTCAAGTCTGTCATAAATATTCAAGATATAAAGAAAAAAATGAAAAAAGTACCTGCACTCAAGGATCTTACATTTTATTGGTGGAAACAATATGTTCATATAATAAAATATTTACAAAACAGATATAAAATTAATACAAGTTAATTTTGGTGATAGAACTAATAGCTAGCAAGATCAGGAAAAGCCTTCTGTAAGATGTGGCTTTTGAGCTGGGTTTTGAAGAAAGTAAAAAAATTCTAAGTGATCCCAGTGAGGCAAATATCTTTCAGGAATAGGAGGGAAAACTTTGTAAAGATGTGGAATATCATATGGGAGAAACAACAAAAATTTAATTGGGCTGAAACATAGAATCCTTAAAGGGAAACAGTATGTAATAATTTTGGAGAATTATATTGAAGCTATATTGTAGAAAAATTTAAATGCAAAATAGATTATATTTTAGAGGTGTCTAGGTGACATGATATATAAAGCATTAGGGCTGAAGCCAGAAAGAACTTAAATTTATTTTTTTTTAATTAAAGCTTTTTATTTTTCAAAACATATATGTGGACAATTCTTCAATATTAGCTCTTACAAAACCTTGTGTTCCAATCCCACCCCCTGTCTCCATGCCCTCCCCTAGACGACAAGTAGTCCAATACATGTTAAACATTGTAGAAATACATGTTAAATCCAACATATGCATACAAATTTATACAATTATCATGCCACACAAGAAAAATCCAAATCAAACCAGATTAAAAAAGAAGCAAAATAAAATGCAACAACAAAAAGAATGAAAATGCTCATGTTGTGAACCACATTCAGTTCCCACAGTTCTCTATCTGGGTGTAGATGGGTCTCTTCATGGCTGAACTATTGGAAGTTCTTTGAATCATTTCATTTTTGAAGAGAGCCACAAAAGACTTGCATTTAAATACACCTCAGACACTTACTAGGAGTGTGATCCTAGGCAAATCACTTAACTTCTGGTTACCTGTTTCCTCATTTGTAAAATCATATTAGTACCTATCTCACAGTGTTATTGTGAGGATCTAATGAGATAATATCTGTAAAGCATTTATCACTGTGCCTGGAATGTGATAGGCTTCCCTTCCCTCTTTATTATACAAATGAATTTAAGGTGACATTAATTAAGGTAAACTACTTAAATTCCATTCGAATATACCATAACTATAAACTCCGTATATCCATTATTATCATCCTATCCCATTTATGATCAGCCAAGCTACAACAAGAGTCCATTATATTTCCTTCATTCCCCAAACTGCACTACAGTGAGCCTATGTCAGATATGTCAATGATGCGCAAATTAGTAAAACTATCTAATCCTCCCTTTTTGTGTTCCATTGCCTTTTTTGTTACTTTTGTTTAAACTACCATCTCATTAAGAGACTTCATGATTTATAAGGTTTAATATATCATTTTAACTGTAGTAAATGGATCTTTTTAACTTACATTGAGAAAGATACAATTATGTTACTTTTTCTCTCATACCCTTTGGTAAAGACCTTTTATATTGTCACTTATGAGTGCATGCTTTTTACTAACAAACTTACATTACATCCTTTATGTAGAATTCAAGTTTAATAAAATTTAAGTCTATCCAAGAATTCAGTATTGTTTAGTAATAAATGACAATGGTCTAAGAAGATAACAGTGAATTGTTTTTCTAGAAAATGTAACTGAATAGAAAATGGTTGAAAGGGGAAAGATACATTAGGGCAGAATAATGATTGGAGATACATGTTAAGAGAAAAATTATGTTAATATATTGACATAATTTGAATAAGTCATAATAGTGTCATGGTATGTTTAAGGATATGGAAATTAGGGATTTCCATCATGTTCTTACAGGATGCAAACAGCTTTGAATAAGTAAGTTATAAACAAGATGAACTGGATGTAATCAATAGACAGAAGGCACTGGAATTACAACTGATTGAGAAAGGCTTTCTGTAGCAGGTGTGATTTTAGTTGAAACCTCATGAAAACCAGGTAAGTTTGAAGAGATAGCGCATCCTCCCCATCAGAGAAAATTCAGAATTATATCATCATGCTGTACAGCTCCACCACAACTTTCTGGAAATTGTAGTTGAAATAATTTCTTCCATTTAGTATTTCTCTCTCTCTGTCCAAATCATAATGGGAAGATATAATTCATCCATGACCATTGTATGTATGGATAAATGGATAGATTATTTACACAATATGACTACATTTAGCAGTTCCCTGGGGGGGGGATAAATGTCCCTTTTTCTTCATATTTGTTGAAATCAGGATCTTCATTTGACTTTTGTTTTTGAGGATACCTTTCACGGCCAGTTGTTATGGTGAACTGCCTTTTTTTTCTATACTTGGAGATATAGAAAGTCTAGAGGCTTATCTTATAAAAGAGACTCACCTTTTTTGTTCTGAAGCCTCAAAATTTCAAATCAAAGTTGTGCCAAATATTTTGCATATTATTCTGAATCGGGTGGATTATTGTTTAGAACAGAATAATGACTTTAAGAAATGAAAGAAGTCATTAATTCATGGCCACATTCTTTAGATCTTTCATCTAAAAGGGGTAATACATAGTGAGAACTCAATTTGATTCAGCAAGTGTTTAATAAGTACTTGTTATGAGAGAATTATTGTGCTAAACAGAGAAGATAGGTGAAAATGGAAATAGTGTTCACCATGATTAGTTAGAACACTTTTTGAAAGCAAAAGAAGTCTTACTGAAATATGAATTAAAGTCTTCTTGTTCTTGAGAAAGACTAATATTACCCTTCGTCTTTGGTTGGCTTTTTATATAATAGATAATTCATTTTCTAGAATTACTTAAACCTAGATGTCTAGATATGTGTGTATATATCAGTCCAAAGGAAAAGCATATGTTTTAGAATAGTCACATACAACATGCTATATGGATAAATATGGAAAATTCTTACTTGACATTTTTATAAATATTCTTTAAGAGAATACATCCTATGAAATTTCTAGGTTTACAGATAATTTTAAGTTCCCATGGCAGGTGGAATGTGGAGCTGACAGGATGTACTACAGTGATACCTAATGCAGACAAACAACAGATGGATTTCAATTTGGACATATGTAAGGTAATTCACTTAAGGAAAAACTACACTTGCATGTTGATAGGCTATAAATTCTCAGAAACAATTTAGGGAAGGTACCTCAAAGTTATAAACATTCCAGAAGTCATTGCTTCATTGTGCTCCTATAGGTAAATAGCCTCAGAATTACTGGATACTTTTAGGAGAAACATGGGAAATAAAGAGAAACACTTTTCTTACTTAAATAAAATTACAACATATTTACACTCGAAAAACTGTGTAAATTACTGATGACTGAACATAAACAAAGATACGATGGGGTATTTAATGTCCCACAGAACTATAATTTACGTGGCTATATAAGCAGAGAGGCTATCATGTTAAGGCAGCTAGAAATTAAAAAAAAAAAAAGGAAGAAATAGTCACTACTTATTCTCAAGGAGCACACAGTCTAATAGGAAATCAACATGCAAACACCTGTTTTAAATAAGAAATTTTAAGGATAACAAGGATCATCTCATATGGAATGCACTGAGATGTGGGAATATTGGGAAAGGCTTCTTGTAGAAGTCAAAACATTAGCTGAGATTTGAAGGAAACTGGAGCAGTTTAGAGGCAGGAGTAAAAAATAAGATATTTAATCAGTGAACTGAAAGTAAAAGATTGAAATTTACATAATTATCTATATTATAGGTAAGGATGAATAGCAAAGGAAATAGTGAATATTAACTGCTTTATGAAATCTCAAAAACAATAATATTTAGAAGGAATTAATGGATGTTTTAGGAGGTAATAAAGATATGAAATGGGTTACATAAGAGATAAGAAAGGCTTTAAATTATAAATAAGTTTAATTCAATTTAACAAACATTTATTAGCTACCTATTAGATATAAGACCTCAAGCTAGGCAATAGAATACAAAAATTGAAACACAACTGTCCCTGTGTTTAAGAAAGTTAGATTCTATTAGAGAGATGCACGATACATTGATAATTAAACACTAAGTAATTTAAAAGAGATACCATAGTTTACCCAACCATTCTCCAATTGATGGACATCCATTCATCTTCCAGTTTCTAGCCACTACAAAAAGAGCTGCCACAAACATTTTGGCACATACAGGTCCTTTTCCCTCTTTAGTATTTCTTTGGGATATAAGCCCAGTATTAGCACTGTTGGGTCAAAGGGTATGCACAGTTTGATAATTTTTTGGGCAAAGTTCCAAATTGCTCTCCAGAATAGCTGGATTCTTTCACAACTCCACCAACAATGTATTAGTGTCCCAGTTTTCCCACATTCCCTCCAACATTCATCATTATTTGTTCCTGTCATCTTAGCCAATCTGACAGGTGTGTAATGATATCTCAGAGTTGTCTTAATTTGCATTTTCTCACTTCATATACCTTATGCAATTTATTTAATAAGGCTTTATTTTTTAGCTATTAATAGTCATCATCCAGATAAAGCAATGACAATATTTAAAGTAAGGATAACCACAAACTATAGGATTTTTTTTTAATTGAAAATGGTCTTATAACTCATTTTAGAAATTTTAAAATAGGAAATAATTCCTTGGGCAATATAATACCATACTATTACTCCCTCCAATCCCTGAAATTTAAAATGGAATTGGAAAGGATTTTATAAAAATCCTTTATAAAAATATCAGCAACTATTGATGGTTTACATGACCCCCATCATATATACTTGTTCACCAGTGTAGAGAGTGGTGGAATATCTTTTTAGGCTAGAGGAAGAAATAATTACTCAGCCCAGTGCAAGAGACTGTTAAATAAACTGTGAAATGTTTAATTGAGGTTGAGTAAGGAGTGGCCTAAGCTTGCTTTACCTATTAACAGTATCCTGAGGAGTAAGTGAACATTTTGGATAATTTCATATTTTCTCTCCAACTGACACTACTTGGTGACAACCAACTTGGCAATAAAGCTATAATGATTTCTCCTTCATTATCTAATCAACCTTGATCATTCCTCCTGACTCCTTCTAATACTTTACCAACTTGCATTTCTACTACCTTGGGGAGAAATGAAAATGCTGCACAAACAGGAGAGAGGATGTGACTAGCTTTTATTTATTTTTAACCTCTTGGCAAGTTCTCCTCTGTCAATGTACTCAGTGTTCCTTCTTATAGTTAGACTCTTTTGAAGGAGTTAAAACACATGTGCAGTTCACTTGGATGTGTGGTTGAATTGGAGTTCATTGCCAGTGCCCACACAGCTGCTCTTGAGATGATTTCTGGATACCAGGTGTCTGGCCTGGGTAGTGATGATGAGAGTAAGGGATTTAATATTCATACATTTGCTTTTTCAGTCCACTGAGACGTCCATATAAAAGGCCCATATTCTTAGCCATTTACTCTTTTTACATTCTTTTCATTTAATTTTTTAAATTGAAACTATGTATTTTCCCCTTCCCAAACCCTCCTAATATAAAAGAAAAATAGAAGAGAAACCATGTAAAAAAAAAAAACAAAACAAAACAAACCATAGTCATGCAAAATAAATTGCTACATTTCATCTAAAAATGCATATTTCATTCTGCATGCAGAATGTATTATCTCTTTGTTTGGAAGTGGTTGACATCTTCATCACCAATCCTGGAATCATGTCTGGATTTGCATTGATCAGAGTTCTTCCAAGGAGATAAAGAATAGAAAGACTGATATAACTGATAGACTTGTAGTCGTGGTTTTGGATGATTATCTCATGCTAAAGGAAGAAAGAGTTATAAATGAGTTCTCTCTTCAAATAAAAATCATGATAGTACTTTGAGGTATAACCAATGACCTTTTCCCCCTGAGCACAGAATTATATAGTGGGTGGATTCAGAGCTTCACATATAGTCACTCTTCCAGTTTTATAAAGATTGATCTCAAAGTCATTCTATGCAATTTTTCCTTATCAGTCACAACAGCAATCCAGCAGTCCTCAGTTGGCATCCTGGATTGATGCCCTTTGCTGCAAACATGTGCAGCTAATCTAAAAACTGCTATTTCTAAAAAACTGAACTTCCTGATCCCTGAATGTGCTAGTATACTCTTACTTTTTCACCTACTTTCTGTATATCAAATTTACTATAGTCTAGATCACATGAGATTTATCTACTATTGAACCATACGATATTTATTTCTTACTTTCTATAGTCATAAAGGGAAATGTGTCTTTTAAATATAAAGGGAAAAGTGTGTCTCTTTATGATGCTATTCCTTCTGTTGAAAGCAAAAGTTAAGGAGACAGGCAAGAGTTCTAATATACATAACACTGACATATCTCTGAGTACCTCTTTCTCTTTCAGAATAAATAATTTTTTTTCTAAGATAAATTGTTTTTTAGGCCTATGTTTTTAATGTCAACAATTGTTCAAAAGTTCTCAGAGGAATGCTACAATGAATGTAATAGGGTTTAACTTGGTAACTGTTGCTGAGTTTTTTCATGGAGGTTGATTCCTTATTTTTTGAACAGCTGCTGATTCTATTGAATTTAGTTCCAGTAAAATACTATACAATTATTTAACTCTCCCAGAAACTATGTAATTTAAAACTAGAATTGGCAAGAATCAATGTGTCTGTGCTGTGTGTGTATGTGTATGTGCATGTTCCATTTTAATTTATTCAAGAACATTGCCCAGATTAACTTTTTTTTGTTAAACTAGTTAATTGTGCTCCACCTTAAGAATTAAAGGATATCAAAATGCTTTTCTACTTTTCACATGTGCTGGAAACCTTTGGCATTTTGTACTAAAATGCTGATTTGTGATTTCTAAGAGAAATACTTTCCCAATGAGTCTTTAAATATCTATGATCTTGTCCCACCTACTGTAACAATACACTTGTGAGATCAGAGTATTTATTTCCTAATAATCTGTGTGAAGTACTTGGTAAAATTAAAAATACCATAACCTAACAATGTAGCAAGAAAAATCCAAATGGATAATATTTATTGTCCAAAGAAAACTGCAGTTGGATGTACAACTCACAGAACTGGTATATTTGAGATAAACACTGCATATAGACTATGAACATGGTCTAGAATTAAACAGGACAAAGAAACAAACCTATATTCTCTTGGGGGAAATGCACAATTATTTTAATGAACCTTTTTAATAAAATCAAAGCTCATCTTTTTAATATCACTGGTCTTTCAGTGTACTGAATGTACACTGTACTATGTACCATGGAATATAGTACTATGTCTCTATAGTCCCATAGTCTCTAAAGAATTGAAGCTAAGAATATCAGAAATATTATGGAGGAGTGTAAATAGACTGCAATATGTTGCCAATGAGAAGTTATGAAAAATATCAGAGAAGTATATGCCTGGGAGGAAAGAAGATAGCCTGGTTATATTAAGAAGATAATTCAGTAAACATTTATTAAATGCTTAACATTTATTAAAAGCAACAACAGATAGTGATGGCCTCACTGGTATTCATATATTATCAAGAGACCTAGAGGAATTCCTTTAGTATGTTGATTGGACCTAATGGTGAAAATTTAGAGGAAGACATTAAATCAGCAAGAATCACTCACAAAGAATGGAATGGTATAGATAAGATGAATTAATGAAAGAAGTATCTACATCTATGAGATCACTAATTTATCAAATTATTTAAATATCTGAATCATATCATAAATATCAAATGAATTTGATGCAAATTCATTTATATATAAACACAAGTAGAAAAGCAGCATAACATGATTGTTTGAATATAAACTAATAAAATTAGCAAAAGTATGTAAATGAACTATCATGTCAAGATTAGTTAGGAAACTGCAAATATACTGATTAAATATTTAAGTTGGTTATATAACAATATGAAAATTATCTCAGTTATTAAGAGGCTGTACACTATGTTCTTCAAATGACCATTTCTTGGCCTTGTCCCAACTATTTAATGATACTAGAGCAGACCTAAGAACTTTAGCAATCTTTATATAACCATATTTGCTATTCACAATCCAATTAAATTAAACAAATAATTATTAAGTGGCTGCTAAGTAGAAAGCATTGAGTTAGATACTGGGGATAATGAGACCAAAAAGAACAGTCCCTTCCTTCAAGAAACTAAAAGACTAATAAAGAAAACATGACATAAGTACAAAAATGTATGACATAATATTTATCAGAGTTTGTATTAATATTTACTAATATCATAAAAGCCAAGAGGAAGTAAGTTGGACAGTCACCACTCAATTTAAATAGTATTTAAATAATAGTTTGGGAGGGTGGGAAAAGAAATGAAATAACAAATCTTATTTGCCAAAAAATATTAATCATTTTCAGAATAAGAAAGGGCAGTAAACTTGAAATGTGGGTCATTTGAGGATTCTACCTTATTAACAATTATCCAATCTGACCTCAATTTGAAATCAATCAACTATTTAGAGACACTAAAATTGTTTTCCTACTTTTGTTATGATTACTATTTAATGTTCCTAGTGATGACTTTCATCTTTTCTCTCTTAGGTATTATGTTGTTTATAAAAGTATTAATATTGCTTCTGATAAATGTGTTGGACTCTGTTGTTACCATCTAAGCCACATTCAGCATGCAAATCCCTGGGAATTTTATGTTTTTCTAATACTCCAGCACAAAGTTTAGAAAAATAGCATGTAATATACTTCTATAGAATCCCCAAACTCAAGGTATTGCTTTGTGATTTGCAGACCCATCTTGTCATCTTCATTTATGTTACATTTAAAAATTCAATTAAAACATTCTATAGACATTTTAGTTATAACATGCTGAGAGGGTTTTGAGATTTAAAGAAAATCCCTTAGGAACTCAGAAAAATCTGCTCAAAATTGAAGATAATAAAGTCACTGTGACAATTTTTTTTTCTTGCAAGATCAGGAATAGCTTTGCTGAGATTTCAAAACTTGTGTTTTAACATGTTTGGAAGTGGAGATGAACAACTATCATAAAATAGGACTAGGTAGATAGATGGAGGGACAGATTGATAGAAAGGGATGGATTATATAACTCAGCTCCACAATGTATTCTACTGGCTCTGCACAAGACATCTTGTTCCATTCATGTGAACTCTCTACCTGATTTCTTCCATCTTTCGGCTAGGAACTTTGGAAACCACTGGATTTCTAAGGGCAATGGGTAATATCAATTGGATAAAATTAAACCTGGAATGAGGAAGACAACTTCAAATATGGCCTCTAGAAGTATAACAAGGACTAGTCCCAATGTCTATTTGCCTCAGATTTCTCAATTATAAAATGAGCATGATAATAGTACCTACCTCAGAGTGTTATTATAAGGATTAAATAAGATATGTTTGTTTAAAAAATTACAGTTTCTGGCACAGAGAACACATTCTATAAATGCTTATTTCCCCTTCATTTCTAGTGCAGCCATTAGATAATATCGTAATTGTTATTAGCAAAAACACTTGAGAATTAGCTTGACCTGGCATTATATCTAGATATGGTCAATCAATAAACATTTATAAAGACTAATAGACTTTTTTCCTTCTGCAATATCCACAAGTCCTAGAAGATACTTTAGCAAAAAATTATTTATATGATGGGAGAATTCATATTTTAAGGGTATAATTGATTATGGAGAAAGGTAATAGAAAATTTGGAGCACAGTGTTTAATGATTTACTAACCAAGACTGTAAAAACAAAGACTTCTTAGCAGTTCCTTTTAGTAATACAGTGGGCTTTGTTTTTATTGTAGTTATGTGGATTGTTGTTATGGTATTGGTGGTGGGAGTGATTGTTCTTGAAGGGGGAAACAATCTGGAAATACTTTTCATTCCCCTATCAAGGGGCAAATGTGAAGACAGCTGAAGTCTCTTTGGTATAGCTGATCCTAGAAAAGCTGACAGTTGCTGCCCATTCTCATTCCATTATTTAAGGAGACTTCTGTCCATCCTGAATGAATCTATGAACTTCATTGTGTGAATTCAGAAAATATTCTTTATTCTAGTTGCCAAGATTCTTACTAGCTCTTCCACCTTCTGGTAGTTCTAGCATGACAACTGTGGTGTTTTTATTTTTCTATCATTTTTAATTTATAGGGCTTCTTTCTGAGTCTTTTCTTTGTTACCTGTTCTCCCTCTCCACCCTAACCTTGCATGTAGCTTAAAAAGAAATATATTCTTAGGGCTGAAAGAGACATGGCTAGGGTTTTTATTTAGCTGACAGTTTTTATTTCAGAAAACTACAC
Source organism: Sminthopsis crassicaudata (assembly GCF_048593235.1). NCBI lineage: Eukaryota > Metazoa > Chordata > Mammalia > Dasyuromorphia > Dasyuridae > Sminthopsis > Sminthopsis crassicaudata. The sequence continues at coordinate 337,943,370 of NC_133617.1, read as the reverse complement.
TTCACAGCTTATCTGAACAAAAAAGCTCACAAATTTAGCACAGACTTATCAAGGTGTTGCAGTGAATAGAGTGCAAGCTATGGAATCAAGAGAACCTGAATTCAAATATGGCTTCAGACATTTACTAGACATGTGGCCCTGGCCAGGTCACTTAACTCTGCTTGCCTCAATTCCTCATCTGTAAAAAGAGCTGGCAATAAAGATGACAAATGATCCAGTATCTTTGCTAAGAAAATACAAAATTGCAGTCATAAAGAATTGGACACAATTGAAAATGAGCAAATATACACATCCAGTGCTTAGCACAAGGTTTGGCAAAAAGGTACTTTATAAATAAATTTGATTAAGAAATACCCCATATAAAAGGAGATGCATATTTCAAGAAATTTTTTGTAAAGAAGTCAAATTAGAAACACTCTAGAAGATGAATCTCTATTCTACAATATATCTGAAGATTAATAATATAAATATTAGAATAATAGCTCCTTCCCCATCCCACCTCTTTTTGCTCCCTAAAAAGATCAGCAGTCTCAGATTGAAAATTTCATGGGGGGGCAGCTAGGTGGAGAAGTGGATAGAGCACCAGTCTTGGATTCAGGAGGACCCGAGTTCAAATCTGGTCTCAGACACTTAACATGTCCTAGCTGTGTGACCCTGGACAAGTCACTTAACCCCAGCTTTAGGGGTGGGGGGAAGAAAGAAAGAAAGAAAGAAAGAAAGAAAGAAAGAAAGAAAGAAAGAAAGAAAGAAAGAAAGAAAGAAAGAAAGAAAGAAAGAAAGAGAGAGAGAGAGAGAGAGAAAGAAAGAAAGAAAGAAAGAAAGAAAGAGAGAGAGAGAGAGAGAGAGAGAGAGAGAAAGAAAGAAAGAAAGAAAGAAAGAAAGAAAGAAAGAAAGAAAGAAAGAAAGAAAGAAAGAAAGAAAGAAAGAAAGAAAGAAAGAAAGAAAGAAAGAAAGAAAGAAAGAAAGAAAGAAAGAAAGAAAGAAAGAAAGAAAGAAAGAAAGAAAGAAAGAAAGAAAGAAAGAAAGAAAGAAAAATTGATGGGCTGCTAGAATCTGACAATCAATGTCAGATTTCCATTCTACTCTTCCTTCATGAATCCTGCTCCTTTAAGTCAGCAGTAAGGCTAATGGATATGACTCATCTTTTAAGGATCCAGTTTATATCAGTTTTGTACAAATATTCAGCATATTCAAGTATCAAATTAAGTTAAGTTGACATTAGAGGTCTGAACAAGACATTCAATAACCCAGAGAAGTCAAATTTAATGTATGCTCCCAATTTTCTGATTTCTCTCTGTCATTACACTGTTATTAAAAGTATTAATACTTTGGCTCATAAACATTCATTAATTATCCACATAATAAACATAGATGCGTACCATCTAGACAGACTCAAACCATTGTTGTTAAACATATGATAATTATTATATGTACCTGGGACAACTAGATGGCACGGTGAATAGAGCACTTAGTCCTGTAGTCAGGAGGATCTGATTTCAAATCTGATCTAAGATGTTTAACATTTCCTAGCTGTGTGATCTGGTTAGGTCACTGAATCCCAATTCTCTCATCCCCCCCCAAAAAAAAAAACATACATAGCAAAATGAATGGCACCTAAAAGCTAGCAACTTGCTACTTCTCCCTAAAATGTGACATTTTTAGCAATGTCCACTGAGATCTCACAGAATAATGTGAATTCCTACTGTGCATTCATGTTGTAGTACATGAGTTCTATGGATTGTGCAATACAGACCCCATAATTCTACTGCAATTTCAGAAAAACTGGGGATTTTCATAGTTATTGACAGAGAAATTCTGAAGGGGAACTTAAAATTTACATTGAATTGTTTCAGTTTATCATCTAGGGAACACAAGTGGATCCTTCAGGGTTTCAAATAAAAAATCCAGATTTAATTTATTTGACCCCCTTCTAGGTTTTTCTGATCTCTGAGACTCTTTGCAGAAGAAACACAGAATTGTCCTGGGTAACTAATTGGGAGGTTTTTGTTTTAATAACACTTTTATTTTGAAAGTAGGTTAGAGTCATTCTCCGGTTGATAAATGGTCAAAAAATATGAATGAGCACTTTTACAACGAGAAAATCAATACAATTTGTAATCATATAAAAATGGTCTAAATCTTTATTAGAGAGATTCAAATTAAAACAACCTTGAAATATTATTTTACATTTACCAGATTGGTTAAAATAATCAAAGAGGAAAGAAACAAATGTTGGAGAAGATGTGGAAAAATTAGAACACATTCATTGTTGCTGGAACTGTGTAGTCATTTGGGAGAGCAATCTAGAATTATGCCAAAGAGTTATTAAACAGCCTATCCTCTTTGAACCACCATACCACTACTAGGATTATTTCCAAAGATGATTAAGAAAAAAGGAGAAGACCTCGTATGTTCTAAAAAATTTATAATAACACTCTTTGTGGTGACAAAGAACTAGAAATTGCAGGGATGCCCATCAAATGGGGAATTCCTGGACAAATTGTGTTATGTGATTATGATGGAATCCTACTGTGCTATGATAAAAATAATTATCTCAATGATTTTAGAAAAAGATGGAAAGAATTGCACAAAATAATGAGAAATTAAATGAACGGAAACAAGAGTATATTATATATAGTAATAGAATATTTTTAAGAATGAATCTGAGAATGTTACTTTACCTATTATAAATAGTCAAGTTAACTATAAAGGACATATTTAGAAAGAAGTGATTAATAGAAGTGTGTATAGAATGATCTGTGTGTGTATATATCTATATCTATAATATAAATATAGATATAGATATATACACACACACATACACCACATATTTCTATTTCTGTCCAATGGTAGTTAAATTTAGGGTGGGAGGTAGGAATAGAGAAGAAAAATGGAGGGAAAGGAAATTTAAATGATAATTCTCTTGTATATTTGCGAGGAATAGCAAGTTGTGCAGTTTTATCTAATAGTGAATTTATTGTACTGCTATAGAAATTCTTGTTTTAATCCATAAATTAAAAAGAAAAAAAAAAGTAGGTTAAACATATATCCTCCCTATGACAGGAAAGTAAGCGAGTACTAGAAATGACCATTGTATATATTATCAAGTGAGTTTCTTGTACCAGATATTTTAAACTGTTTTTCTTAGTTTTATGGGGCAGTTGTTTTAAGAGAAGGGTGGGAAGGAGAAGAGAGAAAATGAATTGGGTAACAATGTATCAATATTCACATAATTACACATAAACTTATATGTCTGTATATATGAAAACAATTAAATGCATAAACATGCAAAAATAATTACTTTCAAAGAAGATAGGTTTAAAGTCTGCTTTATTTTCATTTTAGCAAAGCTTTGCTGGGGCTGGGGATTTGGAAGATAAAAAGTCTAGAAACCCAAATACTCTGAGAAAGATATAGCCAAGTGCTTTCCCCATATTTTGCCTCCCAATGCAGGTGCTTTTGTGTATCGATGTTGCCTAGAATAAACTGTTTATTTCTTTAAGCTTGAGCTGGAAGTCTGTAGCATTATGTTTGCCAGAGCCTTGTAAACCAGAAATGGTTCTTCAAGATAAAACTAGCAGTTAATGTTTATGGAACCATCAAATTGTGATAATCTGAACATTTCAAAAGAATTCTTCATAAAATCCCCTTGTAAAAAGGTTATAGGCAAAAGAATGAATTACAATACAATAAACCAAAGCCACAAAATCATTCATTCCAAAAAACATGTGAGCTTTTCTCTTGGCTCTGGAAATGAAAACCACAATGAAAAATTTAATTTCTTTTAGAAAAATAGTGAAGCCCCAATTCTATTCTTCTAATAAACTTTTATTCCTCTTGACAAAAGACTTTATAATGGGAGCTGAAGAGTAAATGCTAGTTCTTGGTATTGTGAGATGTGATCTAGGCTAGGGGAAAAGTTGCAGAGATCATTTAAAGGAAGCCCCTTCCTCTTTCAGACTGGGTAATAACTATCTTGAATAAAATTACTCTAACATCCATAGTGCTGGAGTTTCAAATTGCCCACAGGAAGAACATCCCTATCCTAGAGGTTAATATATTTCTGGCATATTGTGATATGGATAGGAAACAGCAATAGTAAAGCTTACAAGCTTCCACTTGCTAGGAAGGTGTTGGTTCTAATAAGAAGGGATGAGGGAATTGTAGAACTTGACCTACAACTCCTAAGAAGGAAGTCAGTCTCTGCTGATGTTACTGATAGAATGAAGTTTAAAAAGCAGTAGCAGTAAACATCCTACATGCTATAACATATATGGCATAAAATTGCCTATCTGTGATCTATTACACAGTTTGTAGTCTACCTATTTTTATAAGATCATGAGCTAAAATTGTTTTCTCTATTTTTGATTGCAATAAAACATTTTTATAAAGCTAATTAAAAAAACATTCTTAATTACATGAATATTTAAAAACAGGTAACTTCACTTGGTCTTCAGCCAAATTTGCCTGGAAGAAAGAACAATGACTTCAGAGGATTTGACATCTGTACCTTGTTTAGTCTATAATTAATTGTGTCATTCATTGGATCTCTCTAGACCCCCTATTTGCACATTTAGAAACAACATTTTCAGACTTTAATGACTCCTTGAAATCTATTTTCCCTATTTTTGCTATATAAAAATTACTTTATGTAAGATTTCCATGGCAATTCCAGTGGAAAGGAAGAGAGAAATTTGAAAGATACATTGCAGATGGTATCATCAGAATTTGGCATCTGAGTGAATGTCGTCAGAAGTTGAATAAAGAAAGAAAAGTGACTCCAAGATTTTGCATTTATATGACTAGCATAATTTTGGAGTCATCAAAAGAACTAAGAAAAAGATCAGGTCAGATGTGTATTCTACAGTATATATATGAAAAATATGTTTCTAGATATAAAAGTAAGGGATTTGGTGACTGACACATCTAATCCCATGTATACCAAAATTTTCATAGCAGCACTTTTTGTTGTAGCAAAGAATTGGTAACAAAATAGTTCCATCAATTGGGTATAGCTAAACAAATTGAGATACATGGAAAAAAATAAAACGATCATCATTGTAAATTAAGAAAAGATCTGTGATAGGATAGTATCATGGAAAGAGAGCTGGCCTTGGAATAATTGAGTTCAAGTTCTACTGGTTGTATAAACTTGGGCAAGTAATCTAATATTCCAACATCCTAATAAAGTTTGGGTTAGCCAAGGAGGTGCCAATATGCCTTAAGGAGATTTGTTCACTTTAGTGAAATCACTGATTTAGAATGAAGAAGAGGAGGGAGAGAGGGAAAGAGAGAAGGGAAGAGAAGAGGAAAGAGAAAGAAAAAGAAGTGAAGGAGAAGATAAGAAAAAGAGGAAAGAAGAGAAGAGGAGAGATCAGTTCCTTTCCTATGTTCCCAGTTCACATCTTGCCTCCATAATCAACTTTAATATCATGCTATGTCACTTTAAAGTCATTTTATCATACCTTAATCTTCTATTCATTATCAATCTACTAATATTCCTTTGCTTTTACTCATGGACTACTAAGTCTCATTTAAAAATTAACAAAATTAAGATCATTTTACCCATAATAAATTTATGGTGCCTAATCTCTAAGAAACCTGGGATAAAGATCTATCTTTGAAGTGATGAATACAAGGATTTCAATCCTGGCTGTGGCATATTTTCATTGTAATACACTTAACCTTGAAGTACTATAAGCAACTCTATCTTTGCAGAAAGGAAATTGGTTTCCTAGATAGTTGAAATCATAGTCCCTGTCCCTACCTATCTTATTGCTATCTGAATCAAAGGTAACACTTAATGAGCTGTATACACTAAATCTGTTGAATTAAAGTGAAATTTAAATACATAATAATTTGCTTTGACAATAACATTCTCATGAAAACCATTTGTGGCAGAATGATTAACTTGGTGAATTAGTTCCATGAAAACATAAACTGAGAGGAATAGCTAACAAATTGGATAATAGAGATAGAATCTCAAAAGATATCATGAATCTATGATCTCTAGAAGCTTCTTGTCTTTTGAAGCTTTTCATATTTTGATTCATTTCTACCTTTTCAATCTATGATACAATGACACTGGCCACTCTGTTGGTCTTCAAAAAAGACTCATCATCCCCCAATTCTCAAATTTTTCACTGGTTATCTCCTGTGGCTGGAATCTCCTTCCTCCATTTCCAGGAAGCATTTCTACTAAAATTTTGGAGAGGGAGGAGTGACTAGTGTGATTTCTTTACACTGAATACATTTTTGATGAAATGCATTTATTTTGAAGTATCTGAAGGTTAATATGATTAAATTATTCTATTATTTAGGGAAAATTATTTTAAAATATGCTTTCCCCCTATATATTCCAAACAAAGAATTTGATATAATATAACTAAAATCTGATGCTATCTGATAGTAATGTGAAAAAAAAATAAATTGATGGTTCTAACTGATATTTTTCTCCATTATTGTTCAAATTTTAAAATGACTCTAAATTGAATAAGGAAGTTGCCTCTGTCAGAATTGTCATATTGACTCTAGTCATGTTTAGTAAGTTCCACACAGGTTGATGCTAGGATTTTAATTCTAAAAGAAAAAAGTCATCATATAATTCTGGGAAATATATTAATATGACTATGAGAAAGAAGCAGAGACCTCCTTTCTCACTTCCCTCTTGGCTTCTGAAGAATAGGAATTAACCTTGACCTCCTTTCCACCTTCCCCCCCAAAAATAGTGCTTTTAAGTCCATATATCTGATAGAGCTAGAGAGACAGGCTTGAAATCCTATTGAGAAATAGTCATAAAATAATTTCAAATAAATAAAAAAGTAGATATCTATCTCCTGTTATACTCTAAAGATTCACTCCTTCATTTTTAAATTATTTCTCATGGTTTATTTTTGTTATTTATAAACAGTATGTTTTATCATGAAAATATTATTTTCAAAGCTAATAAAATCAACCAAGAGAAATAATATCAAAAAATGAAGAGCTCTTGGGACAGAGCCTAGGAACATCTACCTTGACCAGGCATGATTGATATGAAGATCCAGCCATTCATGACTAGTTTGATAGGATATGTGAAGAATAAAGCATTAAAATTGATATGGGAAACAAGATGAATATGTGGGCAGAAATACTGAAATCAGCAGCAGGTACAACCTAGGAAAGGGGAAAACTATGTGTTTTATTGTAGATATAATGAATTACAGTATAAGTAGTATTCAAGAGATTTAGATTTAGCCATCATAGTAAAGTATACTCTGACCCACCTCAGATATACAATATAAAAAGGAGGTCTTTGTCATGAGTGTTTGAGGTTTCATAGGACAAATAACAGGAAATAACAGCTTCTTTGCAGATTATGTGTGTGTTAACCTGCATTATTATTCACTCTTGAATACTTCAGCCTTTGAATGGAATCTCAAATTAAAAGAAGTTGGGCAAATAGCACTTAGAATAAGGAAATACAGACTTGCCATTCATAAGCAGTATACAAATATTAAAAAGATAGTTAAACCTAAAGAGAGCAGGAAATTGTCCCACAAGACAGTGGGAGCTTAGCTTTAAATAACAAGATGTTATTAGAAGAAAATTTAGACTGAATATAAAAAATACATGGTTTTTGTAGCTCCACAAATGGAAAAATTTATTGTTCCCTATACCCCAGAAAGTAGATATTCTAGCATCTGACACAACAAAACAGATTTCTGACAATATCTAAAGAAGTCACATTTGGGCTGACTTCCAATAAATAGGGAGAGACATCAACTCTCAGACCTTTGTACTGTATGTGGGTACTTGTTAGACAAACATAGTCAAATTATCTTCTTATATAAAAACTGGTAGAATGTTCATAATGTCCCTGTCTTTCAGGAGAGCTATGGAAATATTGCATGTGAAACTCCTTAGGGTATGTGAGCATGGGGATTTAAGATGATAACTCTTATAAATTCTCTATTCTAATGTCAAATTTAGCTTGATTGCTGATAAAAACTGTTTAGTTTTACCTTATATTGCTCATTATTCTCCCTAACTTTTGGAGTGTCATAGACATTTAATAACTATTGAATTTAAGAAACTATTATTTTCTTTATGTTCTATCCTTCTTTCTCAAATCCTTCCTATTTCTGCTATTTGTTATGTTTGGCTTTTTTTACCCATTCATATCTATCTAGTTTAAATATTATCTCAATTTAATAGTTTGAAATGAAAAGTTAAGTTTTAACAGGGTTTTTAAGAAAAGTTTCTGCTTGTATTTAACTTCTTGGCATAATAGAAACAACAAAAAAACTTAATTGAGATTTCCAAAGTATTGTGTGTGTTTGTATATGTGTGTGTAATTCATTGCAAAATAAATTGATTTTGTACTTACTTGTACATCTGAAGGGTTAAATTGTGAACAATTTCAGTTTTTAGGAAGAGGTCTTATTTGTCTTAATGCTGTACATTTAAAGGATTTGATAGGAAATTCACTAACCTAATTAATATGCTGAAGAATGAAGATTTCTAGGTTGCTTACTCAATCCCATTTTTTCTTGAAAAAAAAAACTACTTTATATAGCTTTGCTAAAATTTTTTTAAAATGTGAAAAAAAAAACATGCTATGTATGCAGATTCATTATTTCTTCTTGAAATCACCACCAGTTTTCAATTAGAATGACTCAAATTAATTATGTGGTTGTTCTACAGTCTTTTCAGTCATATCCAGTGCTTCACGCTTTCATTTGAAGTTTTCTTACCAATGATGCTGAAGTGGTTTGCCATTTCTTCTCCAGTTCATTTTACAAATGAGTAAACTGAGATAAACAGGGTGAAATGACTTGCCCAGGGGCTCATAGCTAGTAAATATAAGAGGCACATTGGAGCTCAGATTTTTCTGTCTTCTAGTTTAGTGTTGTATACACTGTCCCATCTAGCTGTCCAGTTATTTGGAATCAAAATATCATATGGATGATAAATAGGCAAAGCATTTTTGAGGTTGAAATGGAATGAAATTGACAGTGTAACTGTGTTATTAAGTATTTAGTGGCAAAATGTGAAAGTACTTTTTAATCTCTTCTTAAAGACACACATTTGAAAAGATTTAGGTCATGCATTTGATTTTTGACAAAAATAATTTTATTTGCCTCATTCCCAAATAGATACATAGTATTGAAAATGTAATTTTGACAATTTATTCTTTTATTGGTTTTTAGGGTAGGAATGCTGCTGCCATATAATTTATATAAAGGTGGGAGAATTTTGCTCATCATGTTTTCTACCCACCAATCCCACAAAATCTCCTAAATCTTTGAACTACATAAAATTTTCTCTCCTCTGCCACTTTGGAGAGCATAATTCTGCCTTTGCCTGATTGAAACAAAAAATCAGGTCAAATCATGGAAACTTCTTACTAGGATCAGGCTAAGAAATGTTACTTTAACAAAATAAATAAATAAAACTTTGTGTGTACTAGGATTCTAATTAATTAGGGCATGGGAAGAGAGAAGCAATACTGAAAAATATTTGCCCATAACTATAACAGAAAAATAATAAATGTATCTGAAAAACAGATAGTGTTATGTGAATAATCTTACCAACTATTCAGAATTTTTTATGAGTGAAATAATAGCTGAGGACTAAAATTAACTTCCCATTATATAAGATGCCAATATAGGTACATTTGTGGAATATTAAAGATTTGGATAATTTAAAGCTTCATATATTTTAAATGACATAGATAGTATATTATAATCATTACAGTAGTCAAGAATATCTGGGTTCAAAACTTATCTGAGTCAATCAGGCAAGTTAGAAGATATTTATTAACATCCTGCTGTGTGTCAAACACAAAAGCAAAGCATTGGTATTGCTATAGAAATATGCTGATTATATTGATTTCTTACAATTAAAAAATAATAAATCCAGTGTTTATTTGTAGCATTTACCCTCTTCTGAGGTAATAAATGCTCACATTGAATATTTAATAATCTCCTCTCCCAAGCTGATAGTAGCTGGCTCCCAAAACCCTTGTATAATTTCTGGGTCAAAGTGTAAGTACAATTTAATAATTTTTGTAGCGTAATTCCAAATTATTTTCCAGAACAATTAGACAAATGCACATATGTATCAATAGCTTCTAGCCTCAAGATGCTTATTTTATATGGTTAGGCTTGTACAAGTATAGGCATAAAACAAACAGAGAAAGAGAGATAAGAGAGAGACAGAGACAGAGAGACAAAAAGAGACAGAGAGACAGAAATATATATAGAGAGAGAGACAGAGAGAAATATATATATAAAGAGAGAGAGAGAGAGAGAGAGAGAGAGAGAGAGAGAGAGAGAGAGAGAGAGAGAGAGAGAGAGAGAGAGAGAGAGAGAAATACAACCTTGGTGGGAAGGTACCAAGTAACTGGTAGAATTAGGATAGTTCTCATCCATTAAGTAGCACTTGAGCTGAGTCTCAAAGGAACCTTGAAATTCTAAGAGGTAAAAGTAAAGAAGAAGAGCATTCTATGCATGTAAGAAATCTAATAGAAAAATGCAAAAAGATAGGAAGTAGAATGTCATGTGTAAGGAACAAATAAGCCAATATAACTGAACTATAGAGGGCATGTCAGGGAATAAGGTTCAAGAAGTCTGGAAAGGTAAGATGGAAACAGAGTAGGAAAGAAGGAAAATAGAAAGTTATTATTAAGGACGTAATATATTGTAAGCACTATGCTAAGTCTTTACACATTATTTCATTGGATCCTTATAATCCTTAGAAAGTAGATGCTATTATTATTCCCATTTTAAAATTGAAGGAAATTGAGGCAAATGTAAATAAAGTGATTTGTTCAGGGTAATACAGCAAGTAAATGTCTGAAATTGGATTTAAACTCAGTTATTCCTGATTCCAGACCTAGTATTCTGTACATTGAGCCACCTAGTTGCCTCTAAAAACTTTAAAGGTCTAACAAATAAATTTATATTTGACCTTTGAGATCACAGGGAGCCACTGAAGTTTATTGAGTAGTCAGGTTGAAATGCTCAGACCTATCCTTTTAGGAAATCAGTGGCAAAAACAAGCTGTGTAAACCTGGGAATTTGTATGTGCTTCAAGCAACTCTTATATATTAAAATTAACAAGTAATAAATAGTTGGGGTTATAACTTTTAGCTGAAGTATCTTAGGATTATAGAATTATGGTGAGGAAGAATGAAATAGAAGAATCATAGGCTGGGAGGTAGAATATTTAGGATTTGGTCATAGATCTCTTTAACTAATTAATTAGATATATGTCTTCATTTCTTTACCTGGGTAACAAGAAGCATGTTAATCTTCAAGCTTTTAACATTGTATAAGTTTATGATTTTAGTCCATTAGAACATTCACACAGAATTTTATGCAAGTCAAAATTTTATTCCACAAAAGTAGGTAGGCCAAATAGCATGAGTAACTAACTAATTGGCAATTAGAATCAGAGGGAAGAAAACTTTTAAACCAAAATTTGGGCTCTAATCATGTTAGGAAAACTAAAGCTGCTAAAAATAGAATCTTTTTTCAGATAGTAACAGCCATAGGGTCTATTAGTGAAAACAGCAACTTGGTTACCTAAATTCAAGGAACAATTTACTGAACAAGTGTGTTCCTGCTGTGGGCCCAGCAAGTGTAAACATACTTATACTAGCAATTTTATAAAATGTTTATGTTAGTAATTTTCATAAACTAATCTGGAGCCCAGATTTAGTGTCCAATATGTTCTCTACAAAATGAAATGATTAATGAAAAAAAAAACTTTGCATACCATAAATGTAAAATATTATGTGGGCAGGAGGCCCAAGTTGAGGACATAGTTGTAGTGCTCAATAGAACTATTATTCCATTGATACTAAGTTGCTATAAAACAGAAACAATCTGATCTCAGAAAAATTTAATCTTCTTTATTCTGAAGGCACCATAATTATATATAGGTAGCACAGCATTACTATTGAAAATTCCATGGGAATTAATGTCTGTCTGTCTCTCTCTCTTTCTCTCTCTCTCTCTCTCTCTCTATATATATATATATATATATATATGACACAGATAAAGCATCTATTATCAGAAAAACAAAATGTTCACTCTTATTCCAAGAATAATAGACAATACTTTGAAACTCAAAAAAAAAAATTGTGAGGCTCAAATCGAATTATAATTGTATAGCACACCACAAAGTGACTAGCATATAGTAAATGCTATATAAATACTAGCTACTATTATAGTTATATATGTATATGTATACCTACATATAACCACATAATATATAGAAAGACACAATCATATATACATGTGTATATATATATATATATATACACATATATATAAAGAAGGAAATAGTGGGAAAAACTAGCAGTTTGTTGGAAAATAGATCATGCTAATATAACACATCACAATAAATACAAAGGAACTAATAATCTGTGTTTGTTTTCTTTTTTTAATTATACCTTTTTTATTTTCTTTTTTTTAATTTAATTTTTATTTTATTTTTTAATTATAACTTTTTTTTGACAGTACATATGCATGGGTAATTTTTTACAACATTATCCCTTGCACTTACTTCTGTTCATATTTTTTCCCTTCCTCCCCCAACCCCCTCCCCCAGATGGCAGGCAGTCTTATACATGTTAAATATATTACAATATATTCTAGATACAATATATGTGTGTAGAACCGAATTTCTTGTTGCCCAGGAAGAATTGGATTCAGAAGGTAAAAATAACAGTTTAAACTCATTTTCCAGTGTTCCTTTTCTGGATGTAGCTGATTCTGTCCATCATTGATCAATTGGAATTGGATTAGCTCTTCTCTATGTTGAAGATATCCACTTCCATCAGAATACATCCTCATACAGTATCATTGTTGAAGTGTATAATGATCTTCTGGGTCTGCTTGTTTCACTTAACATCAGTTGATGTAAGTCTCTCCAAGCCTCTCTGTATTTCTCCTATTGGTCATTTCTTACAGAACAATAATATTCCATAACATTCATATACCATAGTTTACCCAACCATTCTCCAATTGATGGACATCCATTCATCTTCCAGCTTCTAGCCACTATGAAAAGGGCTGTGACAAACATTTTGGCACATACAGGTCCCTTTCCCTTCTTTAGTATTTCCTTGGGATATAAGCCCAGTAGTAGTATGGCTGGGTCAAAGGGTATGCACATTTTGATAACTTTTTGGGCATAATTCCAGATTGCTCTCCAGAATGGTTGGATTCTTTCACAACTCCACCAACAATGCATCAGTGTCCCAGTTTTCCCACAGCTCCTCCAACATTCATCGTTATTTGTTCCTGTCATCTTAGCCAATCTGACTGCATTTCTCTGATCAATAGTGATTTGGAACACTCTTTCATATGAGTGGAAATAGTTTTAATTTCATCATCTGAAAATTGTCTGTTCATATCCTTTGACCATTTATCAATTGGAGAATGGCTTGATTTCTTATAAATTAAAGTCAATTCTCTGTATATTTTGGAGATGAGGCCTTTATCAGAACCTTTAACTGTAAAAATGTTTTCCCAATTTGTTACTTCCCTTCTAATCTTGTTTGCATTAGTTTTGTTTGTGCAGAGACTTTTTAATTTAGTGTAATCAAAATTTTCTATTTTGTGATCAATAATGGTCTCTAGTTCTCCCTTGGACACAAACTCCTTCCTCCTCCACAAGTCCGAGAGGTAAACCATCCCATGTTCCTCCAATTTATTTATGATTTCGTTCTTTATGCCTAAATCTTGGACCCATTTTGATCTAATCTTAGTATGTGGTATTAAATGTGGGTCCATGCCTAGTTTCTGCCATACTAATTTCCAGTTTTCCCAGCAGTTTTTGTCAAATAATGAATTCTTATCCCAAAATTTGGGATCTTTGGGTTTGTCAAAGATTAGATTGCTATTTTTATTCACTATCTTGCCCTGTGAACCTAACCTATGCCACTGATCAACTAGTCTATTTCTTAGCCAATACCAAATGGTTTTGGTGACTGTTGCTTTATAATACAGTTCTAGATCAAGTACAGCTAGACCACCTTCACTTAATTTTTTTTCATTACTTCCCTTGAAATTCTCGACCTTTTGTTGTTCCATATGATTTCTGTTGTTATTTTTTCTAGGTTATTAAAATAGTTTCTTGGAAGTCTGATTGGTATAGCACTAAATAAATAGATTAGTTTAGGGAGTATTGTCATCTTAATTATATTCGCTCGGCCTATCCAAGAGCACTGAATGTCTTAATAATTATTTAAATCTGACTTTATTTTTGTGGCAAATATTTTGTAATTTTGCTCCTATAATTCCTGACTCTCCTTTGGTAGATATATTCCCAAATATTTGATACTATCGACCGTTATTTTGAATGGAATTTCTCTTTATATCTCTTGCTGTTGGATTGTGTTGGTAATGTATAAAAATGCTAAGGATTTATGTGGATTTATTTTGTATCCTGCAACTTTGCTAAAATTCTGAATTATTTCTAATAGCTTTTTAGCAGAGTCTTTGGGGTTCTCTAAGTATACCATCATGTCATCTATGAAAAGTGATAATTTGATTTCCTCATTTTGTACTCTAATTCCTTGAATCTTTTTCTCGGCTCTTATTGCCGAGGATAGAGTTTCTAGTACTATATTGAAAAGTAATGGTGATAGTGGGCAACCTTGTTTCACTCCTGATCTTATAGTGAAAGGTTCTAGTTTATCGCCATTACATATGATGTTTACTGAAGGTTTTAAATATATGCTCATTATTATTTTAAGGAATAGTCCATTTATTCCTATACTCTCAAGCGTTTTTAGTAGGAATGGATGTTGGATTTTATCATATGCTTTTTCTGCATTTTTATTTTCAAAATATGTGCAAAGATAGTTTTCAACTTTCACCTTACAAAATCCAGTGTTCCAAATTTTCCCTCCCATACCCCACCTTCTCCTCTAGACAGCAAGTAATGCAATATATCTCAAATATGTGCAATTCTTCTGTACATATTTCTACAATTATCATGCTGCACAAGAAAAATCAGACCAAAAAGGAAAAAAAAAATGAAAAAATAAAAAGCAACCAACCACAACAAAAGATGAAAATACTAGGTTGTGATCCACATAGCCCTCTTTCTGGAGGCAGATGGCCCTCTCCATCACAAGTCTATTGGAACTGGCCTGAATCACCCTATTGTTGAAAAAATTCAAGTCCATCACAGTTGATCAGTTATTGTTGCTGTATATAATGCACTCTTGGTTCTCCTCACTTCACTTAGCATCAGTTCATGTAAGTCTCCCCAGGCCTCTCTGAAATCATCCTGCTGATTGTTTCTTATAGAACAATAATAACTCAAAACATTCATGTACCACAACTTACTCAGACATTTTCCAATTAATGGGCATCCACTCAATTTTCAGTTTTTTACCACTACAAAAGGGAGTACTACAAAAATTTTGCACATGTGGATCCTTTTCCTGATATAGGCCCAATACAAATGAAATAGTATCCAAAGTTTGATAGCCTGTTGGACATAAGAATTTTAAAAATTCTTTTATTTGGCTGAAGCAATTGGGGTTAAGTGACTTGCCCAGGGTCACACAGCAGGAAGGCCAGATATGAATTCAGGTCCTCCTGACTTCAGGGCTGGAGCTCTATCCACTGTGCCACCTAGTTGCCCTGGAATTCAAACATGTTTTTAAAATGAATGTCAAGATTTCTGGAGGGCAGGGGGAGAGTACAGAGCCAAGATGGTAGAGACGACACACATTTCTTTATGACCTTCTTGTACAACCTTCAGAATAATTCACAAATCCAGTGTCTGAATTAGCTGTGGAGTGGAAGAATCCACAAATATTAGAAGCACAACAAATTACCAGGAGAAGATAATTTCAAAGATTGCCGGAAAAGGTCTGGTTCAATTGTAAATGGGAGAGTGGCAGCTAAGTGCCAACAGTTGAGCACAAATGCCAGCACAGACAGTGCAAATCCTGAGGTTGTGTGGACTGAGGAGTGGTGCAGACTCTGCCTGGCAGGGAATCTACAGGAATCTGCAGCAGTGTTGGCCACTCTGCCCTGGTTGCAAGCCAGTAAATCAGCAGAGAAGTTAGAAAACATCCAACACAAACACAAAAGCTAAATAGTGAACCCCAAAATGCCAGAAATTCATGGGACCTGGCCAAGCCCACATAGCACCAAGAGTGATTCAGCACTCACCCAGTACAGCCATGGCCACTTATAGAGGAAGCCACTGCTTGTAAGGAAGCTTAGAAAACATCCCTTGCCCTAAAAGAAGACCTTAACTTTTTCAAAAAATAAGTAAAAGCTTTAAGAGGACTCTCGTGATAGACAGCTTTTATGGCAAAAGAGAAGAACAGTTTCCAAACCTGAGGAGACTAAAGGCAGATTGTCTCTAGGTGAAGTCCCAAAAGATGATATAACCTGGTCTCCATCACACAAGGCTCTCTAGAAGAAATTTAAAAGGATATTAAAAGAGAGCTAGAAGGAAAATGGGAAAAGGAAATGAAAATTTTGAAAGAGGGTTTGGAAAAGAGGGTTAGATTCAACAAAATAGAAAAAGAAAGCAACTCCCAGAAAAACAGTATTTGTGAAACAGAAAAAAAAAATAATAACTCCTTAAAGAATAGAATTTATGAAAAAGAAAAAAATAACTCCTTGAAAAACAGAATTTGTAAACTGGGGGGAAAATTCATAGAACAAAACAACTCATTTAAAAATTCAATTGGACAAATACAAAAAGAAGTAAAAAAATGAAGAAAATAATTCAATGAAATTAAGAACTGAACAATGTAAATGAATGACTCAATAAGACAACAAGAATCAGTCAAGCAAAACCAAAATAATGAAAAAATAGGAAAAAAGTATAAAATACCTAATTAAGAAAAGAACTGATCTGGAAAATTTATTTAGGAGATATAATCTAAGGATTATTGGACTCACTGAAATACATGATGAAGAAAAGATCCTAGACACTATTTTTCAGGAAATCATCAAAGAAAACTGCCCAGATATCATAGAATCAGAAGGTAAAATGTCCATTGAAAGAATTCACTGAACACCTCCTGAAAGAAGCCCTAAAATTAAAACTCCAAGAAATATCATGATTAAATTTCAGAATATGGACCAAGGAAAAAATATTAGAAGCAGCCAGAAAGAAACAATTGAAATACCAAGGAGCCACAATAAGGATTACCTAGCAGCTTCCACTTTAAAGGATCAAAAGGTCTGAAATCTGATATTCCAAAAGGCAAAGGAATTTGGAATGCAGCCAAGAATAAATTACTTGCTAAAGTGAGCATTTTCTTTCAGGGAAAAATGTGGACATTCAGTGAAACTGGTGAATTCCATTTATTTTTTATGAAAAGACCAGAGCTAAACAAAAACTTTGACCTTCAAATACAGAATTCAAGAAATGCATAAAAAGATAAAAGGGAAAAAAAACTCTTGTGAACTATATTTCTGTTATGGGTGTACTTAGAAAATACATGTATAATCTGATTTTACTGTTATAATATAAAAATGAAACTAGAGATAGAAAGAGGATTTTACAGAAAAAAAGGAAAGTGGAAGTAAAATGAGGGAAATTACATCTAAGAAAGAGTCAAAAATCTATTATAATTGAGGGAAAGAAGAGAGGGTGATGAATATTGTATGAATCTTATTCTCATCAGATTTGGCTCAAAGAAAGAATATTAGATATATTTGGTTTCAATGAGAAACTTTTCTCACCCTATTGAAAAGTGGGAGGAGAAAGGGGAAAAGGAAAATAGAAGGGAAAACAAAAATAGTAGGGGAAAGGTATAAGAAAAGGGGAGGGTCTCTAAAGGAGGAAGACTGCTTGAGGCAAATAGTACTCCTAAGTAAAATACTGGGTAGGACAGAAAAAAGAAAAGTATAATTTGGTGTTAATAAGATGGCAGGAAATATAGAATTAGTAGTTTTAACTGTAAATGTGAATGTGTTGAACTCTCCCATAAAGCATAAGCAGAGAGTAGACTGGATAAAAAGCCAAAATCCTACAATATGTTGTTTATAAGAAACACATTTAAAGGAGAGTGATATATACCAAGTAAAGGTAAAAGGCTGGAGCAGAATCTATTATGCTTCAGGTGAATTAAAAAAAAGCAGGGGTTGCCATCCTGATCTCAGATCAAACAAAAGCAAAATTTAATTTAATTAAAAGATATAAGGAAGGAAACTATATCTTGCTAAAGAGGAGCATAAATATTAAAACAATATCAATATTAAACATATATGCACCAAGAGGTGTAGCATCTAAATTCCTAATGGAGAAGTTAAAAGAGTTGCAAGAAGAAATAGAGAGCAAAACTATAATAGTGAGAGATCTCGATTTTGCTCTCTCAGAACTAGATAAATCAAATCACAAAATAAATAAGAAAGAAGTTAAAGATGTAAATAGAATACTAGAAAAATTAGATATGACAGATCTTTGGAGAAAATTTAATGGAGACAAAAAGGAGAATACTTTCTTCTTGGCAATTCCTGGAACTTATATAAAAATTAATCATATATTAGGGCATAAAGACCTCAAAATCAAATGCAGAAAAGCAGAAATAGCAAATACATTTTTTCAGATCATGATGCAATAAAAATTACATGCAATAAAAGGCAGGAGAAAATAGAACAAAAATAAAGAATGAAAAGGTGAAGTAGCAAATCATAGACACAATCAATAACTTCATCCAAGGAAATGACAATGAGGAAACAATGTACCAAAATTTGTGGGATATAGCCAAAGTGGCAATAAGGGGAAATTTTATACGGCTAGATGCTTATTTGCAAAAACTAGAGAAAGAGAAGATCAGTGAATTGAGCTTGCAACTAAAAAAGCTTTTAAAAAAGAACAAATTAAACCCCCCAATCAAATACCAAACTTGAAATCTAAAAATAGGAGATCAATAAAATTGAAAGAATAAAAACTATTGAACTAATAAATAAAACTAAGAGTTGTTTTTATGAAAAAACCAACAAAATAGATAAACCTTTAATTAATTTGATTAGAAAAAGGAAAGAGAAAAATCAAATTGTTATTCTCAAAAATGAAAAGGGAAAACTAGCCATCAATGAAGAGGAAATTAGAACAATAATTATATTTTTATTTAGTGCTATACCAATCAAACTCCCAAGAAACTATTTACTGACATAGAAAAAATAACCACAAAATTCAACTGGATAAAAAAGGCCAAGAATTCCAAAGGAATTAATGAAGAGAAAAGCTGGCCTAGCTGTATCAAATCTAAAAGCAGCGGTCATCAAAACCATTTGGTACTGACTAAGAAATAGAGAACTTAATCAGTGGAATAGGTTAGGTTCCCAGAACAAAATAGTCAGTGACTATATCAATCTAGTATTCAACAAACCCAAGGACCCCAGGTTTAGGAATAAGAATTCACTATTTGACAAAAAAAAATGCTGGGAAAATTGGAAACTAGTATGGCAGAAAGTAGGCAAAGACCCACATCATATCCAACCAAGAGCAGGTAGAAATGATTCATGATAGACATAAAGAATGATATTAGAAACTCATTAGAAGAACATAGGATAGTTTACCTCTCAGATTTGTGGAGGAGGAAGGAATTTGTGACCAAAGAAGAATTAAAGATCATTATTGATCACAAAATAGATAATTTTGATTATATTAAGTTAAAAATGTTTTGTACAAACAAAACTAATGCAGACAAGATTAGAATGGAAGAAATAAACTGTGAAAACATTTTTTTCATCCAAAGGATCTGAGAAGGCCTCATTTCTAAAATATATAAGAAATTGACTCAAATTATAATAGTTCAATCCATTCTCCAATTGATAAATGGTCAAAGGATATGAGCCGACAATTTTCAGATAAGAAATTGAAACTATTTGTAGTCACATGAAAAAGTGCTCCCAATCATAATTGATCAGAGAAATGCAAATTAAGACAACTCTGAGATAACACTACATACCTGCAAGATTGGCTAAAATGACAGGAAACAATAAAGACCAATGTTGGAGAGGATGTGGGAAAACTGGAACACTGATACATTGTTGGTGGACCTGTGAATAGATCCAACAATTCTGCAAAGTAGTTTGGAACTGTGCTCAAAAAGTTATCAAAGTGTGCATACCCTTTGATCCTGCAGTATTTCTACTGGGACTATATCTCAAAGAGATCTTAAAGGAGAGAAAGGTACCAAATGTGCAAATATATTTGTGGCAGCCCTTTTTGTAGTGGCAAGAAAATGGAAACTTAGTGGATGTCCATCAATCAGTGAATGGCTGAATAAGTTATAGTATATGAATGTTATGGAATATTATTGCTCTGTAAGAAATGACCAGCAAGATGATTTCTGAGAGGCCTGGAGAGATTTACATGAACTGATGCTAAGTGAAATGAGCAGAACTAGGATATCATTTTACACTGCAACAACAAGACTATATGATGATCAATTCTGATGGATGTCACTCTCAATAAGATGATTCAAACCAGTTCCACTTGTTCAGTGAGGAAGAGAGCCATCTACACCCAGAGAGAGAACTGTGGGAATAAAGTGTGGAACACAACATAGCCTTCTCATTCTGTTGTATTTGCTTGCATTTTGTTTTCTTTCTCAGTTTTTCTTTTTCTTCCTTCTTGATCTGATTTTTCTCATGCAGCAAGATAACTATATATATGTATACATATATTGGATTTAACATGTATTTTAACATATTTAACATGTATTGAACTACCTGACAGATAGGGGAGAGAGTAAGAAGGAGAAAATATGGAACAAAAGGTTTTGCAAGGGTCAATGTTGGAAAAATTACCCATGCATATGTTTTGTAAATAAAAAGCTTTAACAATAAAAAATGGATGTCAAAAAGATTTTACATTTAATTCAAAAATATTTATCAAAATAATTCAATATATTTTAAATATTTCAAAAGTATTGTAAAAAAGAAGGAAAAGATACAGAATAAAAAAAATTAGAGATGACACTTAGAGAACATTAAAGATTCCTTGATACCCTTAAGATGCTAAAAAAAAAAAAAAAAAAAAAAAAAAAAAAAAAAAAAACCTCAAAAGATTGGGGTTAGCTCTTCTTAGTTGAAGAATCATGGGCAAAAATGCTGAATTCATGGAACCCCCCCCAAAAAAAAACCCTCAATAAGATTATGCTTACATAGTATATCACCATTATAAACTATATTCATCATCTCATTTTATTGTCAAAACAAACCTGGTGAAATATGTACTGAGGTTACATTATCTGTATTTTATAAATGAGAAAGACAGAAGCTGATGTAATAACCCTGGGTACATGGAAGTAATTTCCATTTTTCTGACATCCAATTCAGTGCCCTTTCCATTAAAACTATCCCCCTTTGTGGGGGATGGGCAACTTGAGGGGCAGATAAAACTATTTTTTTTTAATTCACTGATTTAGATTAGGTAAATTTTATAATTTAATTATCTTCTATAAAGCTATAATGTTACAGATCTAAAGTTATAATGTTTACAGCTATAATGATAAATACAAGAGGAAAATAAGGTAACAATATTTAGTATAAATTATGCAACTGAAAAATAGTTTTCTTTATCAAAGACCTCTTTTAAAAGTTCTCATTGTTCATTGCCTGTTGTGAATATATGGGTGACAGTGTATGAATCAAACTAATTGTAACTCTTAACTTAGATATTAAAAAAAAATGATAGGTGCATTCTTCCAAATTAAGTCTTGCTCATGCAAATTACTAGTTGCCATTGTAAATCTAACAATATGTGTTCAGAATTCTGACTATTTGAGAATTAGCAATTGAGGAAGGAAATGAGATACTTTTGTTTGTAGCTAAATTCAAGTTGACTTTTTATTTTAGATAAAAATAAGATTGTTTTAGAATCATGAAACTTGGAGCTCAAAAGGAAAGGTTCTTTTAGATAATGTATTGCGACACGTGTTTTACATGGGAGGAAATAGAGGCATAGAGAGGTAAAATGGCTTGCGAAATATTATATTTCTGGAACTGGTGAAAATTTTTTATTGAAACAGATCACTAGTCTCTTATTCCATAGCATTTTTCATTTTACCATATTGTTAAAGTATCATTAGGTGAGGAAGTGAGGGGATTTTATTAGAAGCTGTATACTTCTATTTAGAGAATGTTTTATTAGAGCATGTGATCATACATAAATCTCCTCAAGACCCCAAGCATCTCTGCAACACTGGAAAGTTACAGAGGAGTTAGCCTAAATCTGTAGAGAAAATTCTCATACCAGGGATTCATTACATTAATCAAATCATATATCTGGATTCTCTGCCTCCCCATCTCCTTTCCTCCTTAAATAAGTCGAAATACACTTGCAAATTGTTTAATTCACTAGCATTCAAGTGGGAAAAATTAATCATGTGCCAATGATGATTGTCTAAAGCACTAAAAGATATAAGACTTTTCCTGCCTTTAAGAAGTCTCTAATATATTTAGGGCATATGAGGTATATGCACAAATAATTATAATATAAAATAGAATAGAAATGAAAGAAATGCAAATGGTTATAAGAATCCTGAGAAAGAGATCAATTTGATGAGTGTAATGATAGGAAAACTGTGCCCATGAAGAAAGGCTGTCAGAAGGGAATAATTTGATCTGGACCCTGAAGAGTAAATAGGGTTTAATGGACATGAGTATGGTTTAAAGGACATGAGCTGGTGAATTCGAAGCATATAAAATTTCTGGAGCAAAAGTACGGTGTCAGGAAAGCATAGGTAATGTTTTGGTGAGGACTCCAACTTAGCTTAATTATAAAAAAACATGAAGAAAAAGTAGGTAGTCTTGATGCCCAATGTAATTCAATCTGCATCTGATAGGTTTGGCTGGATGTATTCACAATTCCACCAACAATGTATCAGTATCCCTGTTTTCCCACATCCCCTCCAACATTCTGCATTATCTTTCTCTGTCATTCTAGCCAATCTGACAGGTGTGTAGTAGTATCTCAGAGTTGTCTTAATTTGCATTTCTCTGATTAATAATGACTTGGAGAATCTTTTCATATGGCTAGAAACGGTTTCAATTTCTTCATCTGGGAATTATTTGTTCATATACTTTGCCCATTTATCAATTGAAGAATGGCTTGATTTCTTACAAATTAGAGTCAATTCTAATCTTATCTGCATTAGTTTTGTTTGTACAAATTCAATTTGATATAATCAAAATTTTCTATTTTGTTATCAATAGTGATCTCTAGTTCTTCTTTGGCCATAAATTCCTTCCTCCTCCACAAGTCTGAGAGGTAATCTATCCTATGTTCCTCTAATTTATTTATGATCTTGTTCTTTATGCCTAAATTCTGGACCCATTTTGATCTTTGATTTATCTAATTCTGAGAGTGCAAGGTTGAGATCTCCCACTATTATAGTTTTGCTGTCTGTTTCTTCTTGCAACTCTCTTAACTTCTCCTTTAGGAAGCTAGATGCTATACCACTTGGTGCATATATGTTTAGTATTGATATTGCATCATTGTCTATGCTACCTTTTAACAAGATATAGTTTCCTTCCTTATCTCTTTTAATTAGGTCAATTTTTGCTTTTGCTTGGTCTGAGATAACAATGGCTACCCCTGCTTTTCTGACTTCACCTGAAGCACAGTAGATTCTGCTCCAGCCTTTTATCTTTACTCTGTATATATTTCCCTGTTTTAAATGTGATTCCTGTAAACAACATATTGTAGGGTTCTGACTTTTGATCCAGTCTGCTATCTGCCTCCACTTAATGAGAGTTCATCCCATTCACATTTACTGTTAAAATTTTTTTTAATTTTCATTTTATTTTATAATTATAACATTTTTGACAGTACATATGCATGGGTAATTTTTTACAACATTATCCCTTGCACTTACTTCTATTCAGATTTTTTCCCTTCCTCCCCCAACCCCCTCCCCCAGATGGCAAGCAGTCTTATATATGTTAAATATATTACAGTATATTCTAGATACAATATATGTGTGTAGAACCGAATTTTTTGTTGCACAGGAAGAATTGGATTCAGAAGGTAAAAAAAAACAGTTTACATTCATTTCCCAGTGTTCCTTTTCTGGATGTAGCTGATTCTGTCCATCATTAATCAATTGGAATTGGATTAGCTCTTCTCTATGTTGAAGAAATCCACTTCCATCAGCATACATCCTCGTACAGTATCATTGTTGAAGTGTATAATGATCTTCTGGTTCTGCTCGTTTCACTCAGCATCAGTTGATGTAAGTCTCTCCAAGCCTCTCAGTATTTCTCCTGTTGGTCATTTCTTATAGAACAATAATATTCCATAACATTCATATACCATAGTTTACCCAACCATTCTCCAATTGATGGACATCCATTCATCTTCCAGCTTCTAGCCACTATGAAAAGGGCTGCCACAAACATTTTGGCACATACAGGTCCCTTTCCCTTCTTTAGTATTTCCTTGGGGTATAAGCCCAATAGTAGTATGGCTGGGTCAAAGGGTATGCACATTTTGATAACTTTTTGGGCATAATTCCAGATTGCTCTCCAGAATGGTTGGATTCTTTCACAACTCCACCAACAATGCATCAGTGTCCCAGTTTTCCCACAGCCCCTCCAACATTCATCATTATTTGTTCCTGTCATCTTAGCCAATCTGACAGGTGTGTAATGATACCTCAGAGTTGTCTTAATTTGCATTTCTCTGATCAATAGTGATTTGGAACACTCTTTCATATGAGTGGAAATAGTTTTAATTTCATCATCTGAAAATTGTCTGTTCATATCCTTTGACCATTTATCAATTGGAGAACACATTTACTGTTAAAATTACAAATTCTGTATTTCCTGCCATCTTATTATGCTCAGATTATGCTTTTCTTTTTCTTGCCCCCCAATCCTCTTTCTCAGTATTAAACTTATAGGCCCCACTTGTGTCACGCCACTCACCCTTTTTAGTATCTCTCCCTCCCCCCTTTGAATCTCTTTCCCTTTCTTATACCTTTCCCTCATTTCTCTTTTCTTTTTCCCTTTTCCTCCCCCACTTTTTAATGAGGTGAGAGAAAATTCTCTGTAAAACAAATATGTTAATTATTTTCTGTTTGAACCAACTCTGATGAAAGCAAGATTCACACAATGTTCCTCTCCCTCTAAAAATTCCATCAGATATGATAGGTTTCCTTTGCCTCTTTGTGGGATGTATTTTCCCTCTTTTTATCCTCTCTTTCCCCTTTTTCTGACCTACTCCCTTTCTATTTCTACTTCCCTTTTTATGATATATCAGTAAAATCAAATTATACATATAGTCTTTATGTATATCCACAACAGAAATACAGTTCTCAAGAGTTCCTTTTACCTTTTTCTGTTTCTCTTGAGTCTTATGGTGGGAGATCAAATTTTTTGTTTAGATCTGGTTTTTTCCTTAAAACAATTGGAATTCATCTGTTTCATTAAATGTCCATCTTCTTCCATGGAAGAAAATGCTCAGCTTAGCTGAGTAGTTTATTCTTGTCTGCATTCCCAGTTCTTTTACCTTTCAGAATATCAGATTCCAGGCCCTTCAATCCTTTAATGTGGAGGCAGTCAGATCTTGAGTGATCCTTATTGTGGCACCTCGGTGTTTGAATTGTTTTTTTCTGGCTGCTTGTAATATTTTTTTCCTTAGTCTGATAGTTCTGAAATTTGGCCACAATATTCCCTGGAGTTTTTTTTTGTTTGTTTGTTTGTTTGTTTTTATGGTCTTTTTCAGAAGGTGTTCAATGAATTCTTTCAATGCCTATTTTACCTTCTGATTCTATTACATCTGGGTAGTTCTCTTTGATGATTTCCTTTAAAATAGTATCTAGGCTCTTTTTTTCATCATAATTTTTGGGAAGTCCAATAATCCTCAGATTATCTCTCCTAGATCTATTTTCCAAGTCTGTTGTTTTTCCAAGAAGATATTCAATATTTTTCTCTAATTCTTCATTTTTTTGTTTTTGGTTTTGCTTGACTGATTCTTGATGTCTCAATGAATCATTCATTTCAATTTGTTCAGTTCTTATTTTTAGTGAATTATTTTCTTCATTAGCTTTTCTTACTTCTTTTTGTATATGTTTTTAAATGAGTTGTTTTGCTCCATGGAATTTTTTTTCCATTTTACAATTTTTTTATTAGTGAATTATTTTCTTTTTCCAATTCACAAATCCTACTTTCTTGGGAATTATTTATCTTTTCCAATTCACATATCCTACTTTCTTGGGAATTCTTTTTCTTTTTTCAATTCAGAAATCCCATTTTCCTGTGATTTCTTTACCTTTTCCAATTCACAAATTCTTTTTATATGCACTTCCTGGGAATTCTTTAACTTTTCCAATTCACCTTTCAGGAAGTTGTTACTCATTTGCATAGCTTCTCTTTTCTTTCCCCATTTTTTTTTCTAACTCTCTTTTAAGATTTTTAATAGTCTCTTCTGGGAGAGTGTTATTCGGGATATTGTCTAGAGGCTGTTTACTATTAGTCTCCTGGGAGTTGAGAACCTGCTCTCTTCCTGAATAGAAGCTATAGATAGTCCTTTTGATTGTTTTACTCATTTTTAAAAGCCTGTAGGGTCTGCCTTCTGGGCAAGGAGGTTACCAGCTTCTTTTGCAAAGCAGGGAAAGATACCAGCTGGCTACAGAGAGTGGCCAGGTAGGAGAGTGCTCTGGGAAAGAATTCCCACCCCCAGAGGAAGTGATTTAGACCTGATTGCACTATCCAAGCTGCAGAAGTGCCCAGTGAAGAACCCAGCTATGCGGATTAGTGACTACCCTGGGGCTAGGGACTGGGCAGTGAAAGTGTCACTGTCCCAAGCCAAAGCCTGCTATGGGGCTGTGGGTATTAGCAGCTAACCAGCAAACAGCCCCACACGGACAGGAAGTGTCTCTGCCCCAAGCACAGTCGAGCTACAGAACTTGTATGGCCCCAGGCTGAGCCCTCCACTGTGCAGATTAGAGGCTGCCCAGGGCTGTGCCTCCCTTCCATGCAGATTTGCAACTGCCCTGAGGAAAAGCCCCATACTGCAGAATGGGGCCATACAGCTGTGTTGTGGTCTGTGCTAAGTCACTTCTGGTTTTGGGTAGGTATAGCCATTTCCTATTAGAATCTCATGCTTTTTAGAGTACCCTCTGCCTTTGGCTCTAATTTCTCTGCTAGTCTGCTGCTTTATAACCAAGGCAGAGCACTCAGCCTATACCAGAGTCATTTCTGTACTTTTTCTAACCACAGAGGCCAATCCCTACCCCGGTCCACTCTGTTTGCCATCCTTTCCCACCTCCTGGTTTGCTCTGATCTGTTCCGGCTCCTCAGTACAAACCTTTTCTGATGAACTTCCAGATTATCTTCCACAGGTGAGTTTACTTCTAGTCTTAGTGAATTTTGCCAGTCAAACACTATTTTTGAGGCTATATTCAATTATTGGTCTTGAGGTATGAGAGGAGGCTTACAAAGTGGCATGTGCCTTCTCCTCCATCTTGGCTCCATCTTATACCAGTAAAATTAAAAGTCATGTCTCAATTCCAGTCTTTATCAATGAAGGCCTGAATGATAGGAACACAGAATTGGGTTTATATTTGAATAAGTTCTAGATCTGAAATCAGAGGACTCAAATCCTGCTTCTTCCAGTCACTACCTTTGTGAACACAAGGAATTCACTCAGATTTTACTTTTCTCATTTGTAAAATGAGGAAATTGAATGAGGTTATCCCTTCCAGGTCTAAATTTAGAATGCTATATAGTAACAATAATTAATCTTTATACTTTCTTAACTTTACTTTTTAATAGCAAAATAGTAATGCTCCGAATGAACTTTAATCATTATAAGACTACTTGGATTTAATTGGCTGCCGTTTAGTGTAGGATTCTACATTTATGATTCATTGGTTAAACTACAGGAATATCAGCAATTAACTATTAAATTGCTTCATAAATTTTTCCACAAGTGGAAGATTCCAGATTCAGTGTCTGAGAATTCCAGACCCTGAGAAAAAATTGTTTTGGGGGGCAAGAAAAGAATTTCTTCCTGTCATTTTCCTTCTTGCTCCACCACCCTCTGGCCATTAAACATATAAAAACTGAATCTGTAGGCATCTTAGATGGGAATGATAGAAAAAACTTTTCAAGGTCCAATACTGGCAAATACAGATATAAAAGAAATAATATCCTGAGAAAAGACAACTTCAAAGAATGTGGACTTTTTAGGGTGAAAATCATATATAAACTTTGCAAAAGCATTTTCTATAAGAGCCCAGAAGACAATTATACCTATAGGAAGTCATGAGGACTTTTTGAAGGGAGAAAAGAACTACTGGTTGCTGTATGGCAACTTTTTTGTCACATGTATTACATATATATCTTAGGACCTTCATACTTTAAGTATGAGTCCACTTTCTCCAAGGACCTTGTTTATTCAAGGGGAAATTAGCCCTCATATTCAGAAATATGTTATACCTTCTGTCCATATTTTAACATTTTAGATAATATCTTATTCTAAATATATAATTAAATCTGATTGCTTAGTTTTCTATGGGCACAGAGCTCAGGTCTCAAGTATGACAAAACTGGAAACTTTGACCCTCAGAGCCCTTCCTACAGTACTGAAAGTAGTACAACCCTTTTGGGAACTTATCCTGCCAATGTACATATTGATTAACTCCAAAAAGGAGGTAATACATAAATGAATTACCTAATTAGAAATATTGGGAAGCAATGAGAAGCAGTCTGTATAAATATCACGGGATCAGATTATGGAAACTTTGAAAGCTAATAAGAAATGTGGGAAGCAACAGGTAACTATTGTAACTTATTGACATAACATCAATGGTTATAATCATGGAATATATAAAAATATGATTGTTTCACTCATTAGGAAACACTCCGAAGAAACTAAAAAATTTTTGAATGTGATGGTAATCACAAATGTATACCCATTGTCATCATCTCCTATTAAACCATTTAAAAAACTAAGACATTTGACTGATGTAGCCTTTGCTGAAATATTAATGAATTAATTATAATCTATAATTTTTGAGTTGAATAAGAATCATCAGTACCATGTAGTGAATTCTATTTTTTTTTTCAAAATATCTCTTTATTTAAAAAAAGATATTTTGCCTTTGTCATAAATATTGAGTAAACCTCATTAGGGGTAGCATTTGACTATAGAGAAGCATTTTCACTAAAATCACTGAAATGAAAATAAACTGTTCCCATTTCTATGCATAGATAATTCAATAATATTCCAGGAAAAAAATTTTAAATCATTTAATTAATTTCATTTCTTTCACCAATAACTGTTCATCTAAAGTAAAATTATCAACTGTAGCCAATTATGACCTCATTTTAATTTTCTTGAGAAAACAATTTCAATTAATATTGGAAAATATGGCTTTGTCAGAAATATACTTCAATTCTAAAGTAATTAACATGATTCTACATTAAAGATCTTTAAAATATACTTAAAATATACTGAGTGTAATTGTGTCAATCCCATAATGCATATTATTGTGCTCTCCCTTTATTTCTTATAACTTGTGTTGTCTGTTAATAAACAATATGAGTTTTTTAAAAAATGCAAGTTGCAAAGGGAACCAAATTGGAAGTAAACTTAATGCTACTTCTCAAACTCAGTGCTTACTAACCAGCCTAATCTTATGAGCCCAGATTTGAAGGACAGGTGTGCTCTAGGGCAAGACATTATGAAAGATCTTTAGCCAACATTGTTTCTTGTTTGAAAATATCTTAAAGGAAGCTAACTTGGTTCAAGTCAATCTTAAAAAGAAAACAAACAAACAAAAAAAAAAAAACTATACTACTCAAAATAAAGTCAATCTTGAGAGACAAGGTAGGTTAGTTTGAGCTTCTAGCTCAAATATAGGCTCTTATACACTTCTTACATGTGTGAAGCTGGACTAGCCATTTCATTTCCAAGAGCCTCAAATTCCTTATCTAAAAAATAGGAGTATGAAAATTCTAGTATTACCTATCTCAACTCATAGAGTGGGTGAGAAGAAAGTGTTTCGTAAACTTAAAAATACATTAAACAAGGCCAGAATTATAGTAAGAGTTTCTGAATTAAATAGCTTCCACATTTGCCATTGAGTGGACTTGATTCTCCAGAAATGCTGTGGAAACATTCAACAAATAACTCTAAGTGCCTACTATGTCTCAGGCACTATATTTAGTTCTATAAATACAAAAAAAAAAAAAAAAAAAAAAAAAAGGCAAAGGATAGTCCTTGCTCTCAAAAACAAACTTACACTCTAATGGGGGAGACAACATGCAAACCAATATATTTTTTAAAAGTTAAAAAATTAGATTAATAGATAACATTCATATATATAGGATTTATCTATAAATATAGGAAAAGGGAAACTATTATAAAAGGAAAGGCACTGGCTTCTTGTAGAAGGTGGGATTTTAGTTGGAACATAGGACATCAAGGTCAGTAGTTGGAGCATTAAGAGGGAGACTACTATAGACATAAAGGACAGCCAGAGAAAATGCCCAGAATATTTTGTTCATGGAACAGTCAGGAGGCCAGTATCATTGGATAAAAGAGTCCATGTTGGGGGTAAGGTGTAAGATGATTGAAAAGATAAGAGAGGGTAGTTTTGAAGGACTTTATATTCCAAAGAGCATTTTGTATTTGTAATTGGAATTAATAGATCAATGGAGATTATTGAGTAATTGGCTGGGGAAAATGACATGATCAGACTTGTGTTTCAGGAAGATTACTTTAGTGGCTGAATAGAAAATGAATTTAAATTAGGAGAGACTTGAAGTTGGCAGATATATATACCTATAGTATATATAATATAGATATAGATATAAATACACACACATTATGTACAACTTACAAAAGGAATACCTTTCAAATACACAACAAAATTATCATGTGAATTTATTTTTTTTTCTTTCCTCTCTCTTCTCCCTGCCCTAGAGATGGCCATTAGACACAAATCCATATGGCATATTGAGTTTAAGATGACAATCTAATTCAACCTATCTAAAAGGCAGTTGGAGGGGCTATAGTTTTTTAATTAATAGTTTTTATTTACCAGATATATGCATGGGTAATTTTACAACATTGAAAATTGCCAAACCTTTTGTTCTAATTTTTCCTCTCCTTCCTCCCCCCCAAGATGGCAGGTTAACCAATATATGTTAAATATGTTAAAGTATAAATTAAATACAATATATGTATACATGTCCAAACAGTTGTTTTGCTATACAAAAAGAATCAGACTTTGAAATAGTGTGCAATTAGCCTGTGGAGGAAATCCAAAATGCAGGCAGACAAAAATAGAGGGATTGGGAATTCTATGTAGTGGTTCATAGTCATCTCCCAGAGATCTTTTGCTAGGTGTATCTGTTTCCCTTCATTCCTGCTCTATTGGAGCTGATTTGGTTCATCTCATTGTTGAAAATAGCCACATTCATCAGAACTGATCATCATATAGTATTGTTGTTGAAGTATACAATGAAGAGATGCTAGATTTGAGGCCAATAGATCAATTGAGGAATAAAAGATAGATTTGGAAATAATCAGACCAGAGACATTAAGTCCATAGGAGCAAATGAAATCATCAGGTTAAGTACTATTAAGAAAAGGGACACCTACAATGGGAAGATGCAATCCGAAGAAAGATCCAGCAAGGGGTGGTCATATAGATAGGAAAAAAAAAAGTCAGAAATCAAGATTATCTACCATAATTTAAAGAACCTGTAATCTGTCCAATTCTACATTTCTAAAACTTTCCCAAGTTTGGGCTGAATATGCCTTGATTTTGGAGCAAAAGAGGCAAGATGCTGTTATGCTAGAAATTCATCCAGTTACATTTGATTCTTGGTCTGACACCAATTTTAAACCTAATAATATTTTCTGTGTTTTTTTTAAAACTGATTATTTTGAAAATGTGTTTTATATTCACAAAAATATTGAGAATACTTTACATTATATATGTACATGTAAATGTTCCACTTAGCCAAATCTTTCCCTCCCAAGAAAATTTGGGTGTCCATCTAATGCACTGACTACTCATTATCCAAAGAGCTCAATCCCTTTCTGATCTCAATGACTCTGTCTACCTGCAAAGATGCCCTATTTTAATTTTGTCCGCATAATATGGAAGTTAGTTTTTTTAATCTTCTGCTGCTCAGCATTAACATCCAGAGCTGTCACTATTCTAGCAGTCAGTATAATTAGAAGTCAGTTTCATGAAAAGTACATTTTCACGAAATTTACATGAATGAAGTGAATTAGTGACTGTGTAGCATCAGGAATGGGAACACCATTTTGCTATTTCAACTAATTAATGTCAACATTCTGGAACAATTTTGAATTACAGGCAGCAGATAACAAATCTAAAACAAGAGAATATCTAAAAACAATTGATGTGGCCCATTTATTGAATATTTTCAATTATTATCAATATGAAACTTCAAATTTTATACAAATTTCAAAACATTGGAGAAAAATTGAAAGCTCTTGGTAAAATCAACATCTTCCCTGCCCCACTCTGATATTCCTGCCTAGGAAAATTAATATTTAAAAATACCTCTTAAAATGCACCCAATAAAGTAATTTCTCAAAAAACTTTCTAACATTCTCCATTTTTAATGAAGAAAACAATACCTTTAAGTATGTCTACCCAGTTTATCCAAACTACCCATATAAATTACTGAGGAAATAGCTGGAAAATTTTTCTTAATGTAAATCTTTATAAATTTATGAAATATCACTGTTTCAAATTCCAAGTCTCATCATTATCTTTTCCAGCCAAAAAAAAAAAAAGGCACTTCATTAAGGACTCGGTATTAAATATAATGTGCTATTTGCTTCTTGACTATAACTCCATGTCTCTTTTTTTTTGTCTGTCAGATGAAGAACTTTGATTAGATAAACTCATAATTCCTTTCTAGCTCTTTGTAGTTTTATATTTGTGATTCAATAATACACAAAATTCTTTTTTTTTAGCTGAGTTGGCCCCTAATATTTATCTAGGGTAGAATTAAGCACCAATCTCCCTCATTTTTTCTATGCTAAATCCACAGAATTCCTTATTTGGATTGTTAGGTTTCATTTAAACTTATACCATTATTGACTAATCACCTCCATAGTAAAATTCACTTGTAAAGTGCTACACTGAATCATTCAAAAATCTTATATTATATAAGCTCCCATCTCTTAATCATCACTAGTGGAATTACCAAATAGCTAGCATTTATAGATTGCTTAAGCAAAGAGCTTTACATATGTTATCTGATTTGATAAAATAGAGCCACTGACACTGAATAAGAAATACTTCTTTAAGTAAAAATACTTCTTTAAGAAAAAAATCTTCAGTCTGTTTCCTGGGAATATGTTTTTATGAAAGATAAATCCCAACTACTGTAGTGCCTACACTAATGTCACAGATTTATTCAGTACAATGGAGAACAGCACATTATTGAGAGATGCTTACAAACATTTGTAACCCAGGAAACTTCATCATAAGAGAATCCACGTGTACAGAGACAAGTCCACAGCTTTTCATGGAACAAAATTTAGTTGAAATTATTTTTAATGAAGTCCTTGGAAAATAAATTCTTAAAAATTTTAACAGTGGTATCTTTATTGCACAATTGTCTCCTTATATTTTATCTTAAAAGGGATGTTCATATTTTGGTTAGTTGTAATAAAATTATTGTTGTTTATCCTTTCAAATTCATCTGTCTTCCATAGAATGATTTTTGTCTGTAGAAATGGTTAATAAATCTTATGTGAACTGCATTAGTACCCAAGCAACCAAGTTAGCTTTTATTTGTTTGCTTTTCCTCCTATCCAGGCCTCATATTTTAGGAAATATATTCATAATGTGTGTCTTAGAAGCATGAGAAGAGATTTATTAAGGAAGTTCATTGATATACTGATAAGGAAACATTTGAATGTTCTTTTCAATACAAAGAGAGATCCTAGACTGTTTTCCAGTGTCAACTGTTCACCTGTACATTCACAAAAAGAAGGGAAAAAAAATAAATTTTAAAAAGTATAGTCATTCAGAAGTTCAGGATTTTGTTCACATGAAAAACATTTAAGGATTTTTAATCAAAAAATATCTTTATATTTAAAAATAATAAGTTAGATCTTATCAATTACTTCTTGTATGAGTTTCATTTTATACTACAGTGGAAAAGACTGTATTTTACACACCTCTTAGTATATAGTTTAGGGCAGTTCTCTGAGCCTGAATTCTCTCATCTGTCAAAATAGAGCTATATGACCTCAAGTTTCTCTTCAAACTCTGACATTCCATGTTATATATCATGTAAAATAGATTAACTTTGAAACAAGGTCTCAAGAATAATGATTTGTTGAAAAAAAGAAACAAAACATATTCACTTATAAATGTGAAAACCTCTTTAAATAACCAAATAAAATGAGCATAAGATTTGTGATCTACCTTTTATAATAGCTACATTTTTATAACAAAGAAAAAAATTCACTGAACTATCAGAGCAATGCTTATTCCTATGAGTCAACTTACCAACAATTTGATTTGCCAAATAGCATCCTCAGGGAATATGTCCGAAGTACTTTCTTTTTTCTTTTTTTTTTTCCTCAACTGAAAAACACTATGACCTGAATTCCAAATGTGGAAGTTACTTACATCCAATATGTTAAGAATATAAATCAGTTGGCTGCTTTTGGATAATTTGGCAGAGTACACAGCTACATTAGTAAAAATCTGAAATATTCATGACAGTGTTAATCTTGTCAGACTACTAATTTAGTAGAAATGTCTCATGTGTACCATAATATTATGCTATTCATTTGAAGTATAGCATTTCCAGGAGGGGGAAGAGGAGGTAAAGAACCCTGAAAGTAACAAGGAACCCCTTTACCTGCCAAACCCCAAAATGCTTCCAAATCAATTTTGGAATTGTAATGGTGAATAGGCATTTTGTGCTTTGTTAACTCAGATAATTCAATGTAAATAGAGGTGCTGAAGACCCACAGAAGACCCAGTTCAGAGCCAGTAACTTCTCTGGCTAATACTTCATTGTTTAATTACTGAGGAATTATGGAAGTGTTATCTATATAATATCTTCTTTTTGAATGGACAGAATTTATTTCTATTTCTATTATTATCATTAGCATCAACATTAAAATTTTTAATGAATTTCACTAATATAAAGTACTTCAAGTGAGAAAGCTGCCTCTCCATATATCTCAGAACTTATGCTGCAATTGAAATACTGGAATGTTGCCCGGGCACTGAGAAATTAAGGAACTTCCCAGAGTCACACAGGCAATATATGTTAGAAATAGGACTTGAACCCAGGTATCTGAAACTATTAGGTCATGCTATTTCTATTACTATTATCAGTTGATAATTTTATAATACTTAGTGATCCACAGAACACTTTTTTTTACAAAAAATTTACAAAACATCCATTCTCCCATTTGATCTTTTAAAAAGAAACACTATAGGAAAAAGGGAACATGACCTCCATTTCATAGATTAAGAGACCAAGTCATGAGAATATTTAATGACTTGGATCTGGACCAATGTCTTGGCACAGTGAACAGACTTGGCAGGCAAGTCTGCCACAAAACTTAGCCACAAGTTGAAGAGAGAATTGAGGAGTTCATTCCTAGCAAATAAGAAGGGAAAGGGAATTTTCCAATGAAAATTTTCCAAAAAATGTGAAAATTGCACAATATTTGGGTTTCTAGCAAAGCCAAGGTACAACAATGTATGTCCAAAGAGCTAGTTGGTTTCCTGAGAGAAGCAGAGCCTAAAGAATTAGAGAAATGTCTCTCTACTTTCCTGCTTAACAGGGGAAATGAGTTTCTTTTCAAATAAATAACTTCCAAAGGAAAAGGAAAGTCAGAAGAATCATTATCTTGAAGAAAAAGGCATAGAATTTAAGTAGGAGCCACTGAAGCTTTAGGGGATTTGTAAAAGATATGAGGTTATTCTCATAGTGCCCAGAACTAGACCCTGTGAGGCTTTACATATTCCAGAAATTGGTTATAGATATACAAAGGTCTCATTATTAGAAAAGACATTCAATACTGGTGAGAAGAAATAATGATGAAGATGGTGATGATGATGATGATGATGATGATGATGATGATGATGATAATGTTGATGGTGATGGTGGTGGTGATGGTGGTGATAGCAGTACCAGCAGCAGTATCCATATACCACTGGATAGCAAAAGTTTTGCAAAGTACTTTATCTATACTTTCTTAATTTATCCTTACACAAATACCATGAGATAGGTACATTTTACAGATGATGAAACTAAAGCAAAAAAAAGAATTAAATGATTTGTCTAGATTTACACAAGTAGTTAATCTATGAACTGAGATACAAATTTGTCTTTCTGATTCCAAAGTCCTATACTCTATATAATATATTACTACAGTTTCCACTGAGTATAGGACTTTGGAATCAGAAAGGCTTGAATTTATATCTCAGTAGGAGCCACTGAAGCTTTAGGGAATTTGTAAAAGATATGAGGCTCACAGTGACCAGAACTAGACCCTGTGAGGCTTTCTGACTTGCTTAATGATAATTTCATTCTTTAAAATGCAGAGGAATCAATAAGGGAGAACTCTTATTTTGAATATGTTTTTGACCAATAAAGGAGACTTGGGTTGCTAAAGTAGAAATTGTAGACATGTTAGGAGAAAATAAATCACTATATTTTTAAAGTTCATGTTACATAGGAAAGCAGGGGGCAGCTAGGTGGCGCAGTGGATAGAGCACTAGCCTTGAATTCAGAAGGACTGGAGTTTAAATTTGGTCTCAGACACTTAACACTTCCTAGCTGTGTGACCCTGTGTGAGTCACTCAACCCCAGCCTCAGAAAAAAAAAAAAAAAAAAAAGTTCATGTTATATAGGAAAGGAAAACTGGGACTAGTATAGTGAAGGTTAGAGAAGGTTCATATGTGAACTATAGGCCTCAAATTCTGCCAAACTGGAATTATAAGGGCTGTAAAGCTGTTGAGAATGATATTCTAAAGACATATATTGAAATGATTCCTATGAGGTAGAAAGATGGGCTGTCTTAAAAGAATGAGATATATACACAAGGAACTTGTCAAATTACTAATTTTTAATGACATATAGATAGATTAAAAGTCAAGAAAAAAATGCTTAGGATGAAGAATGGAATAGTTGTATAAAAACAGCATCTGAAACATTGAAGTTTAGAATAAAATAAGTCCAGAAATGGATGAAAAAGAACCCATTTTAGCCATATGGATAGCACAAAGGAAATATAATAAGTGTGTAAGATCATTATTAGATTGCTTATTAACAGATCAGGGAAGAAAACACAGAGCAAAAATAGTTAAAAAAAAAAAAAATTGAAAAGCAACATAAGTAAAAATCACCAGACTCATATGAAGTAAATCTCAGGCATATCTATTGTTCTAGGGTATAAAGAAATTTAACCTGTAATTAGAGAAAATTGAAAGTCAAATGACATAACTCAATGAAACTTAAAACAATAAACTAGTTGAAATTACTAGTGCATGATTTTTTTCTAGTTTTGTTAGGGATAGAGAAGGAAAGAGTTACAGGAAAATATCAATAATAATCAGCATTTATATATTTTTTTTTAAGTTTTCAATATGCTTTACAAATGTTATTTTACTTATCTTACAATCCAAGGAATTACATGTGATTATTATCCTTATCTTACCAATGAGGAAACTGAGGCAAACAGAGATTAAGTAAAGTGTGGAGCTAATAAAGTGAACTTTGAACTAGCTTTGAACTCAGATCTTCCTAATTCCAGGTCCAGCTTGCTATCTATGGTTCCATCTAGCTCCCTAATATGGGACAAATAACCCCTTGCAAGATTGTGGAAGAGATATTATTCACTATTACTCCAAAGAAAATGGGGGGGGGGGAAGGAAATATTTTAGTAAATGACAAAGTAACATCTTAGGTTAGATGCTAAAGCTTTGTCTGAGGACATTGGCAAGATTTAAAATTATTCCATCATATAGAAACAATTAAGCATAGTGCATTATAAAATGAAATAATTAGTCACCAGGAAGTACTCATTTTTCTTACCCTTACCTGACTTCTCCTGCCTACTCCTGCTGTGCCTGGCAGGGCTCTTAAGGAGATACCTCAATAATCACTGGGAACTTAGTACATAAAAGCCAAAACATTTGAAAGAACATTTCATGCCAATTTGACCTGGTTATAAAAAAATTTAGCTATAAAACAAGTAATCATTTTAAATATTCAGTACCAAGATCCTTCCTAATTTGAGAGTGAGAAAAGTAGTTAAAGATCAAGTGAACACTGAGTAAGAGAACTGGTTGAAAAAGTATCTGTGGTGGGTTGAGGAAATATTCATTCAGCTCTAGCATAGGGCAAGTAATATGCTATGTGTGATTCAGCAAATATTTACTGAATAGTTACTATGAACAAGGTATAATGCTAGATTCTGTGAAACTACAAAGCTACATAAGACACTTTCTGACCTTGAAAATATTATAATCTAGGTAGGAGAAATAAAATGTATATGCATATGAATATAATGCAAAAAAAATGAAATAGACATCATAATAGTGAACCAGACACAGTGCAATAGGAATTTAAAAGAGAAATAAATTCGATCCTAGAATAATGAACTTCAAAAAGGACATAAAAAATAGATATGACTTGGGTAAAGCTGATAGAGAAGTAGAAGAAATCCAATTTGGTTAGAGAATCACATATATTTAAAAAATTAGTAGATGATAAAAAGGAAAAGGTAAATTATAATCAGATTATAAAGAATCAACTTAAACAGACTACAGTTATCCCTTCCACATCACAGCTTTCCTAATTGTGGGTTTGATGTACCGTGAGTCAGCATAAGAAATTAAATGGAATTTTGGAGGGAGTTTTGAAGAAGGTACAAATGACATATGAAGGCTAGCAAATAACACAGAAAAAGTTTAGAAACTCATAAATGCAAGAAAAATAATTGAAAGAGAAAACTGAAGGTTTTTAATCAAGGCAATGACCTTATTAGAAGGCAATGTTTTGTAGTAGATAGTGTACTGCACCTTAAGTCAAAGAAGACCTCAGTCCAAATCTCTTCTCTGCTGCTTAGTAAATGAATAGCTGTGGAAGTGTGGGACTGTGGTCATGTCTTTAACCCCTCAGAATTATAAATTAATTCTGATAATAATAATAAGATAAGATCTGTAAGTCCCACCCTCACAGAGTTCTGAGGTTCAAATGTAAAGCACTTTGTAACCTTTAAAATTCTTTATAAATATCAGTTATTTTGTTATTCACGATCAAAGGTGTGAAGTCCTGGCTAGCTCTATGGAATTCTCATGAATAGCCAGAGTCAGGATAAATAAAAGACCTTGGTCTTCAGGGGGAGAAGTAAAGGAGACAGACAAACTGCCACAAGCTCACCACCAACCTACCTTCTGCTCATTCTGCTGCCAAGTGAAGTTTTCTCACCTCTCTCACCCCACCCCCTAATCCTTACTTACAATTGTCTTAACCCCAGACATTGAGCCAGCATTAACTGTGAAAAGAGCAATTCCAAACATATGCTAATAGAGACATTGTCCAATAGGTAATTAGCCTTAAGTGCTGGGTTGTCTGATTCAAGTACACCTATTCAAAGTTTCAGCCCTTTACACAAAGGATCACACTAAGAAAGCTAATTTTATAAGTGCATGAAATATATAATGGAAGAAGAAAAAAAAAATAGGAGATCCATGAAAAGAGTATTGAAATACCTCTGTTTCAGAGGTGATGTGGCCCTATTGAATCTTCTGTCTTAGTTGGGCTAGAGCTCATACAAATAGAGGGTGAGCCTGGTGGAGCTGAAATAAACCATTCCATTTGATTATATAGGTGGCCTACTGTTGTCCAAATCAGCAAAATTCTTTAATTGTCATTTGGATATTGAATATAGTGTAGATAGAGTCTAATATAAAAACTTCTTTTAACTATGTTCTATCTTTTTTGTCTGTAACAGGAGCAGTTTAGTAAATGTTTTCAAATTATACATATTTCTATAGGATTTCCAAATACAAAAGGTTGGGTTCAGACTAAAGTTATTTTTTCCTTATCAATGTCTCTCTCAGACTTCTTTATTATTTGAGAGGTAATTTTAAAAGCAAAAGTCAATTTTCAGGTTCTTTGATTGTGAGCTTGGCTGTGAGGTTGTAAGAGATATTTCTTCTTTTCTTTGATCATGATCTCATCAAGATCAAAATGCTACATTATTGCAAGCTGTTGCTGGAAGATTACTTCCCTGACTGGTTTTTAATCAAGACAATGACTTTATTAGAAGAAAATATTTTGCAGTGGATAGAGTATTGCACTCAGAGTCAAAGAAGACCTAGATCCAAATTTCTACCACAGTTAATAGGTCTAGAGCTCATAATCCATACCAAGTACAACGTTATCCAAATTTTACAAACAACATTTTACAAAGCTTGTAAGAGTTTTGTCTACTTAATACTTAGAAAAGACTGTCTGAAGCCAAGCCAAAAGAGGAAAATAATTTTTCAAATGAAAAGTTGAAATAAAACAAAGAACCAAAGTGGAAAATAGAGAAAACCAAATGGACAAAGTTAACTTTCTCAGGAAAATCCTAATTCCAGGTGAACTATCCCATCAAAGGCCTTACAAGTTCCCCACATCTTATAGGACAATCATTGATGGGCCCAAGAAATGTGGTACATACAATCTCCAATAAGGGATTCTTCTTCATGGATCAAACATACTCTAAACCATGCTTAGTCCTGAAGTATCACATCTATTGAAAGCAGGGTAACTTCCTTTTTTTACATACTTCCACATATTACATCAGAGACCTAGAAAGAGTTTCCTTAAAGTTTCAGATTGAGTTTTGTCTAGGAGCTCCCCAAAAGGGGGGAGGGTAAAAAAGAATGCAATAAACAATATAAATTAAGTTTGGGGCATGTGTTTAATTCCTACAAACAAAATAAATGCTGGACACAAAGCATTCAAAGTATGCACAAATACAAAGACTTCACTAAACAGCCCCTACTAATAACTTTTATGCCTTATAGGGAGGGTGATATTTAAACTTCATCAGAACAAAAAGCAGTTTGCAGACCATTGACTGGGCATTGTTAAACTTTACTTCTGTTTTACATTGCTCTCTCAAG
Source organism: Sminthopsis crassicaudata (assembly GCF_048593235.1). Taxonomy (NCBI): domain Eukaryota; kingdom Metazoa; phylum Chordata; class Mammalia; order Dasyuromorphia; family Dasyuridae; genus Sminthopsis; species Sminthopsis crassicaudata. The sequence continues at coordinate 337,902,218 of NC_133617.1, read as the reverse complement.
ATTCATGTATACTATCTAGCCAGTCCAGGATTCAGTTTCCTCCTCTCGATAATGGTCATCTTGAAGCAGAAAGTTCACATTATAAAGATCTATTAAAAAGCATTGGCTCTTGCTGTTGAGGGATAAAAGGGTATTGCTTTATCATCTCAGGGTATCAAAGTATTTAATGATCTATATGGTCACCTGGAAAAAATCAGGGGAATTCATTATCCCATGTGTCCAAAAGTATTCAAGCTGACAGGGATGATTTCTGCGTTCAATGGGCAACCTCAAATTATATTTAATATTTTATTTCCATTTCTCATGCTTCTTTCCTAAACTGACAAATTAGTAGCATTATTACTAAAACTAAACTCAAAAGAAAAGGGGCAGTATTTTTAGAACAGAGACTTCTTATGTTCTATTTAAAACTTATAACAAAAAGTATTATCTGTCTCCAGAACTCAGTTTTATTGTAACTGCTTGGTAATAGTGATTAAATATTAGGAAATTCCATATCAGTCTTGTATACCTTTATTTTCTTGGAGGTGGAAGAGCTGAATGAGGATGATGATGATAGATTTACAAAATGCTTTCCTCCTCAGTGGCTCATGAGCTAATACTCATGCATCACTTCCATCACTGTCAGATTAAATTTTTATGAGACAAACTTTTAAATGGCTTCATTTCATAGTAATTCTGATCTTAGAAGTATAAATAAGAGATAGCTTCTGATAATTTTCCCATTTAGAAAGAAAACTTCCTTAATTGTACCTTGAGAAGTTAACATTCCACTCTCATGCTCTCTTTAGAAAAAGCTCCCCATGTTGTTAAAAAAAAAAAAAAAAAAACTAAGGGGGAAGAATAAATTCATCATTAACCATTTTCAAAGGTTTTTTATTTTTTAAAGACATAATTAAAAATAGGTGATGAAATAAGGCAGAGGACAGGGAGTAAGAACAAACAGTTTCTTTTGTTTGTTTTCTCTAAGCACTCAAACTATTAGAATCAATACTCATAACAAGGTACATAGATTTATACATCTTGCTTGTTTGTTTAGAGATACCTCTCACAGAATACCATGATTTTGAAGAAGGAGGTACCATATGACACTGCAGAAGCCCAAAGTTGTTAGCTATTCTATGCATGTTTGTCTGGATGGTGCAGAGCCCTAGCCACATTTCTCTTCTCTTATCATTCCCTCAAATTTTTTTCTAAAGCTCTTACTGTGTTGGAAGAAACTCTCCACTTAGATTCATCTCTTTCTAAGATAGGAAGAAATGTAAATCCCAGAATCTTACATCTTCAAATGACCATTGACTGACTGACAGTAGAAACTTTAATAACTAATTTCTAAAGGCTAATTTCTATAAACTTCCTTTGATGATTATCTCTTTGGAAATGTGAATCTCCAACATCCCCTACAATTAAATAACACAGGGAAACTATTTTGTGGGGTAGCCACATACCCAGCTAGTGCCTGATATTCACCCTAGAGTGTCAATGATATAAAGTCTATTCAATTTTTTTTTCAAATCAAAAGTTACAAAACTCCAAACTGATATTTCCTTAGTGAAAGCCAAGTCCTATTTCCAACTGCCAGCTTTCCAATAACTGAATTATTATTGTATTTATTCAAAACATTTGAAAAATATGTGCTATGTAATATGAATTTAATAAAATAAACAGTAACATTTCCATAAAGTACAATAAAACTTCTCAAAAGGATGTGTTGTCATTGGACACAAGTATATATATATACTTGTGTCCAATGACAACACATCCTTTTGAGAAGTTATATATATATATATATATATATATATATATATATATATATATATATATATATATATATATATATATATATATATATGCTGAATCAAGCTGCCAGTAGATTACCAGTAGGACTTATGCTGGAGAAACACATTTATAATGTATATAAACTTATACATATACAAATATACATACATATCTTCCATATTACAATGTAGAGCTTGAAAAAAAAAAAACTCTCCATTGAGTCACTACTTCTAGAGATAGATTTAGCTTGATTCCCAACCTCCACAAATTTATTTAAAGATCTTGGACAAATTTAAAAATATATGATTGCCATCCCACTCAAATGTATAATCACAACAATACTTCAATGTATTATAAAGACTGTATGTAGTTCATGTCTCCATCCAGTGGAACTACTACTAGCAAATCAGACAAGCAACTTGAAGCAAATAGCCAAGTGTGTAGGATAACCCCTCATATCCAAATGTATGTGACATACCTGCCTCCTGCATAAGACTTCTGTATTGATTGGAAAAGGGGACAAATTAACACACACACACACACACACACACACACACACACACACACACACACACATATAAGAAGAGAAAACTGTATATCCTGTGAGGGCAGATAGATTTGGAAGGGGCAAAAATTCAGCCAATTCATATTTGCTCTCAAGTTAATAGTCTCTCTAACTAGTATAAAGTCTTTTCCATACCAGGATTGGCTTCAGCACAAAGTGATGATTGTTTCTTTCACATAGAATTGGACTCCATGCATGTGCACTAAGTAGACAGCTTCTTCTGACATTTGGCTCCCTGACTGCAGAAGCTCCAGGCTCCATCTTTGCTCTGTAGATTTCAGAAGCATTCAGCAGATTGCTGATCTGGATGGCACCATTGCAAACACAGTCACATAGCTCTCTTTTCTATCTCACTTCCTCACCTTGTGGGAAAAAAATCTCCTGCATTCAGGCACACATGGCAAGGAATTTAAATCCTGAGAATTCTAATCAAACATTATGGAAGACAAAAAAAGAAATACATTTCAATGTGGTCCTATTTTACAGAATCAATGAAACCAAAAGGAATAGATCTGGAGAAACATTAATAAAATACTAGATTTGGACTAAGGTTGACCTAAGAGTAAATCCCATCTCCCTCATTATATGACTATGGAAAAGTCATTTGACTTCCTGAACCTCACTTGTTTACCTGTTAGATAAAGATAATGAATCCTGCATCATCTGACTCACAAGGTTGTTGTGTAGCTCAAATAAGATTCTCTGTGTTAAGTGCTCTGCAAACTTTTTTTTTTAATTGTAATTAAAGGTATATTTTCTTACAAGTTAAAATATCACATTATTAATTTTTATAAGAGAAACATTCAGGGACCTCTAAAAACAATGGCACATACAGTTGTCAAAAACATAAAACATTCACAAACATAAAAATTTTTAATAATATATTCCAATATAATTTCATTAGAAGTTTTTTTTTTATGTCTGAAGAGATTAGAATTATTTCTTAAAAAGCAAGGGTTATGAGCTTTGATTGGCATAAGTGCTCTGCAAACTTGAAGTGCTATATAGTTGGTTATTATTGTCAATGCTGCTGCTATTCTGATGATGAAGAGGATATCTTGTAAGTAGCTGAAAATTTATCTGGAACATGAAATAGAGATTGAGACTGGAGATAAAAATTTAGGAGTACCATAGATAAGTAAAATAACTGAATCTGTGGAAGGAAGAAATCGTAAAGATGGTCCTGAAGCTAAAATAGGGGCCCTTTTTAACCATGTGAAAGTAGAGAACATGGGATATTGGGAAATATGTACTTTTTATCTGTGTGTATATCCATATATATATATATATATATATATATATATATAAACATGGATATATACAGAAGCATATACACAACACACATGCATAACTACACATACACACATTGTACAAATGTCACTAGATTGTATTAGGGCAAGAATTTTCCTCCATTCTATGCTTGTAGCCAGTGTTTAACCACAGTACTTAGAAGAAGTGAGTACTTAATGAATACTGATTGACATCAACATCTCTTTATAGAACTGAAAGCATTCTATAATATCAAGTGATTTACATTTTTGAAACTATACCAGTTCTGATATAAATCCTGTTAATAATTTTGGAAGCCGACCACCAATTAAAGTAAATATTTAATATGTTAAATTAATTTGAGGATCATCTTACAGAAATATAAATAAGGAAAATGTTATCATTATTTTTGTAATTTTTCCTATTCTTTTTTTCACTAATTCAACAATATTTTTGAGTGTTTAATTTAAAGAATGCACTGTGCTAAGCATGGTGCAACACATGCAATAGAAGACTTAGATGGAGTAATAGGTAAAGTGGGAAAGTTAGAATCAGAAAGACCTGAGTTTTAATACTGCCTCAGACATTTACTAGCTATTTGTCCCTAGGCAAATCAATTAACCTGAAACAATTTCAACTAACTTACAAAGTTGTGAAGATCAAATGAAACAATATCTAAAGTGTTTTCTGAAAATTAAAATGCTATGTAAAATGCTAGCTATAATTATTTACTTATGTTTAAACATATATGTATGTATGTGTATATATATATATATATATATATATATATATATATATATATATATATATATATATGTCACATATTGGTGCATACGTATTGGTATATTGTTGTTCTTCATACTTGAAGAGGACCAAAATGGTATCACTATATTAAAGTTGAATTATGTGTGTATGACCATGGTGGATCAGACCAATACATACTTGGAATGATCTGCCACAGGTCAGATACAAATAAGTCTCTATAAACATTTTGGGATAGCTTCTCTAATTTTGGATATCTTGTTTCTTTTGGGCTAATTTAATTCTGTTTTGCTCACAAAACGCATCACCCTCTCTGATGAGGACACATCAAGCTGGGCAATCCTATGTCAGTGTCACCCATGTCATATCATACAATTGATTCTAAAGTTCTTAAGAACTTTAGAGTGTCCTTGTATTACTTTTTCTGACCAACTTGCGAGAGCTTGTCCTATGTGAGTTCTCCATAAAATATTCCTTTTTTGGTAGCATACAATTTATATTCAAACAATGTGTCCAGCCAATGGAGTTGTGCTTTCTGCAGTAGAGTTGAAATGCTTGGCAGTTTAGTTTGAGAAAAAACCTACGTATCTGGTATTTTATCCTGCTAGGTGATCTTCAGATTTTTCCTAAGACAATTCAAATGAAAGCAACTCAGTGGTATGGAGCTGGTATGCTGTCTAGGTTTCACAGGAATATAACAATGAGATCAGCACAACAGCTCTGTAGACCTTCAGTTTGGTAGTCAATCTAATACTTCTCCTCTCCCACACTTTTCTTCAGAGCCTCAAAGACTGGGCTAGCTCTGGCAATGTGTGTGTGTGTGTCAATCTCTTCTTAGAAGATACATGCCAGAATTAGAGAATTTATCCACAGCATTAAAAACTTCACCATTTATTGTAACTGATAGTTCCACATATGGATGATGCGGTGCTGACTGATGGAGGTATTAATTGTTAGATCAAATTAGCCCAAACAGAATTGATCCATACTTTATTGCATCTCAGCTTCAGAAGCTGCATTGTGTGTGCAATTATCTACAAACAAAAAAACATACATCAACACTCCATTTTGGTTTTGGCTTGTAGCCTTTTCAAGTTGAAGAATTTATTATCAGTGTGTAGATGACTTTGATTCGATGTCTCATTGAAGGCAGCTGACAACATGGATAAAAAGATCTTGCTAAAAAGCATGGGAGCAAGAACACAGCCTTGTTTCATTCCATTGGTGAATGAGAAAACTCGAGAACATTGCACATTGTCCAAAATCTGGGCAAGGATGCCATCATGAAATTGATATACTATACTGATGAACTTCTCTGGGCAACTGAATTTTGACATAATTTTCCACAAGCCCTCATAACTGACAGATCAAAGACTTTGATCAGATCTATAAATGTTGTATATAGACCTCTCTTTTTGTTCCTGGAATTTCTCCTGGATTTGTTGGGCAGTAAACATTATATCAACTGTTCTCAGATCCTTCTGAAGGAAGGGTTCTCAGGCAGATGATATCTTTCTAGATGTAGAGTCAGAAGAGGACTCTGACAAGAATTTTGCCAGCAGTGACTAAGAGAGAAAATCCCCTTTTCCCCTATGATCATCACAGGACACTCTATTCCCTTCACCATTATAAAGATGGGCAATGTAGGTATACTTGAACTCCTGGAGCATAACTTCTTCTTACCATATAATATGAAAAATTTCAGTCAGCCTTTATGGGGGCAACAAACACCCCCCACACCTTGAAAATTTCAGCTAGAATAGAATTAGCATCTGGTGCTTTGCCACACAAAAATAGCCTAATGACATTTAAAATCTTTTCTTCAGTTGGGACTTCAGCTAGGGAGTAAGTAATTCCACAATTGACAAATGCTGAAAGGATATGAACAAGCAGTTTTCCATTAAGAAATCAAAGCAATTTATATTCAGATGAAAAAATGCTCTAAATCATTGTTGATTACAGAAATACATATTAAAACAACCTTGAATTATATCTATCAGACAACCTAAAACAATTGAAGAGGAAAGCTAGAAATGTTGGAGGGACTCTAGATTAGAACACTAATTCATTGTTGGTAGAATTGTGAACTGATCCAACCATTTTGGAGAACAATCTGAAATGCCCAAAAAAATTATAAAACTGCCTATCCCTAGCAATACCACTGTTTGGTCTGTTTCCAAAGATGATTAGGGGAAAAGATATGAACCCATATGTTCCAAAATACATATAGCAGCTCTTTGTGGTGACAAAGGACTGAAAATTACAATGATACCCATCAACTAGGCCATGAATGGATGAATAAGTGGTAGTTTATGATTCTGATGGACTACTACTATGCTATAAGAAATGATGAGCTCAACAATCTTAGAAAAACATGGATTTATTACCTTTATAGAGATTGTTTTGCAGTGTGTTTATTGGTGCTTTTCCTTAGATTGGAATCACTGTGTAGTTCCATGGATAGTTCCTTATTATAATAGTTCATCTGTGATTGTCTTTGTGGACAAAATAAAAAGTGGCATATTGGCAAACTTTTATAGTACAACAAAGCATGTACTTCAGTTCCCAAATAGATTAAACAACAACAAAAAATGAATGTTTTCTTTCTTAGGTTAACCATGTTCTGGTATGTGAATGGCATTTCTCTTTCAATAATTTAAAAAATCCAACTTGAAATATAATCTCCTTGGGGAAGATACTCTTTTTTTGTACAGAACTGGACACATTCATGAAACTAAATAATAATAAGCAATGTAATAATCCTCTCTGACTATGGAAAAAATATACTTATGTGTTTTTGTTGATGGGGACTTGGGTCAAGATGAATCCTCTTAAAACCCAATGTTGATTTTTAGTTACTATTTATACAATGTTAGTCATTTAAAATTTTCTTAGTAGTTGTTTTTATTAATCATTTCTTTGTTCTAGGAGCGTCTTCTTCTCTCTTTACTGCCTGCTCACATTGCCATGGAAATGAAAGCAGAGATCATTCAGAGGTTGCAGGGACCCAAAGCAGGCCAGCTGGAAAACACAAACAACTTTCACAATCTCTATGTCAAGCGGCACACCAATGTGAGGTATTGTGCTTTGTTCATGTTTGTTAGCAGAATTTAGCAAGCAATCTGGCTAAAGAATGAATTAACTTCTCTGTGTCTGTGCATTTGGAGTTCAGAGCACCAGATCTGGAGTCAGGAAAACCTAAGTTCAAATCTGGCTTCATACACTTGACACTTAGGAGTTGTGTGACATTAGGCAAATCACTTAAACCCAATTGCCTCAGGAAAATAAATGCAAAAAGTTATGTTATACCATTATAGTGTTATATGATTAATTCGTATCTGTTTTTCCTATAATCTTATTCTTGTTTTAACTATTGTTATATGTGTTGACATAGTGATTCACATTCATGTCTCTCTCAGAGATTTTTCAGTCATAAAAAACACTGAGTAATTTGAGAACCTCTGTACTTTCTTGTACTTTCTTCCTTTCCCACTCATAATTCTGCTTTTTCCTAAATGGACATTTTTTGAATTTTTGAAATTTTTGAAAAGTACATTAATAGAAATGTTGGTGTGGTGGATGGAATGCTGGATTTGGCACCAGAAAAACTTAAGTTCAAATCCTTGCTTACACACATACTAGTTTATTACTAATAAGTACTACTATTAGTGATATTGCTATTACTATTAGTTACTAATAAAATATCATTATTAGAAATAATATAATATATATAAACAATATAATTAATAACAATACTATAGCAATAATAATAGTTTATTGTTACTAGTAATTACTATACTAGTGACCAAGGAAATTACTTAACTTCTTTTCCTCATCTGTAAACTGAGCAGGTTAGATTCATTGGTCTCCAAGGTCCCTTTAAGCTCTAAATTTATGGTCTTGTGCAATGATAGCTGAGACTCTGACAAATGGTAATCCCCCACAAGTCCAAAGGTATAAAACAATTGTGTTTTAAGCAACTTAATTAAATATGGCATTTAGACCATTGACTAAAAGTATGAAGGTATCATTTAGCAGTACCATAAATATCCATAATATGAGTTATGTGTTAAAGTTTAAAACAGGGTAATTAATTTACATTTTGCAAATTCAAAGAAATCTTTCAAAATGCTAAATACACATTCAATATAATTCAAGGATCATTTATTAATATCAGCTATGTGCCGGGAAGTGGTCCCTACCTATCTTTATGGAGTTTATATTGTGTTCACAGAGATCACTTATAACTCTCTATGAAAAAATGAAAAAACAACACAACACAACAAAGTATAAAAGATTACTGGGGAGAGGACCAGGATGCTGAATCAGTAAAGACCTCATTTTAGGAACTATCACTTGAACAAAGTCTTGAAAGATGCTAGGGATTTTAAGAGATAGAGAGCATTCCAGGCATGAGGAACAGCTGGTAGAAATACATGTGGACAAGAGAAGGAATGCCATTTAGAGAACATTAAGGACTATAGTTTGGCTGGGAAATAGAATATATATGGAGAATTGTTATGAAATTAGTCTGGGCAGAAAAATCAGAATCCAATTATTAAGAACTTTGAGTATCAATTAGAGAAAAATAAATTTAATCCTAGAAGCAACAAGGAATCATTGAAATTTCTTGAGAGAGAGACTATGTTCAAATCTATGCTTTAAAAATACCAATTTGGCTGACTGTTGAAGAAAGAACTAGAGAAGGACAAGACCACAGAGAAAAACCAATCCATCAGATAATAAGCATTTACTGAGTGGCTATTATGTCTTAGACACTGAGTATATATAAATAGATAAAAATGAAATTTCCCTTCTGTGCTCTTGTATGTTAATAAGGAGACTTGGTATGACATTATTACAGTAGCACAGGAAAAGATGATGAAAGTCTAAATTAGTGTAAATCTCTGGAAAAAAAAGGATTAATTTTAAGAAATGGATATTCTTTCATATCTAATTTTTTCCATACAAATAGATCCACTACATGTCAAAATAGAAAACATTTTATTTTATCTTTTAAATAATTTTTCAACAATTTAGATAAATTAGTGACTCTCAGATATCCTTTCTAAAGGTTCTAAACATTTTGTGTGCTTTAAACCTCTTTGGCAGTCTTGTGAAACCTATAGAACCCTTCTCACAATAATGTTTATAAATGCATAAAATAAAATACATAGGATTTCTCCCTTCCACATGGGAGATGGTAGGGAGGAGCTAAAGGGCAGGGCACCCTTGCTATCTGGAAAATCTGTGCAATTTTTTGACCCTCCTTTCATACCAGTAAAGAAGTCTGATTTTTTTTCCCTTTTTCTTGCATGGGATGTTTACAATATATTATTCTAAAATATTGTCTAAATATTTGGTCATAGTTCTGTGTCATCTGCTGGATTTTATGTGTTATCCTTGACTTCCGTAAAACTCAAAAATCCCTGTTTAATTTTTTATTGAAACCAGGATAGGGAAAGTTATGATGTAGAAATGATATTAAATGTAGTTATGTATGAAATATTTTAAAGTTCATGGACCCCAAATCAAAAACTGGTTAATATAAATATAAATTGCCTTGAATGGCAAGATGTGTTCCATTAGCCTAGTTGAGCAAATCATGACTTCATCATGGGGCAGTTTCCATGAGCACCAGGAATATTTGTATATTCTGTTTAATTACTGTTAAATAGAATAGCTAAAGATTCTTCAGAAGGTGATTTTTACAAAGTCACCCATATATCAAAAAAAGAAAGGCAAAAGTCTTTAAAGAGAAAAAAAATGTTTCTCTCTATGGGAACATTTGTATCTGTTATCACTAAAATTAAGAAGCTTGTTAAAATTCTTAGCAGAAAGCAAACATCATCCTGAGTAGGTATTACCAGCCTAGAAGGCACAGAATTTCACTGAAGGATAATACTCACAGTACCTGACAAAGGAGAATATTCAGCCCACTGCTATTCTTCTGCCTCAGATGTAGACCAAAGTTCAGCCATCATTTTCTAATCCCTATAAAGGTTTGTAAGTGACTGATAATCCACACTTGTAAAGATAAGAATAGATTTAAATGAATGGAGTCCAGAAAAGCAAAGGTTGAGTCCCATAGCAAACATCATTGAGTAAACATGAGCCCTGATATTCCGGGTTAAACGGAACTATGAATGACTAAAAACAAACACAGAGATCTGTTTAACAGCACTGGGAAATCAATGGCAGGCAGGTTAAAATTTGGTGAAAATGATAACATGGATTGTGTATCTAAAAATGACTTGAAAAATATATGAAATTTAAACAAATCCACAGAGACATACACATACAAACCAACTAAAGATAACAAATGGAAAGTGAATTTGTGTTCTCAAAATGGACTATACAAAATCTATTACTAATCATGCTGTAAAAATAACCAATGTTTACTTGCTTGCTTAAGCAGAGAAAGGAGTTTTGCAATATTAGTGAATCTAGGTGTGTGTATAAAAAGCATGCTAATAATTGAGACAGGAACTAATTTTTTTTTTTGTTGCTTTTCGCCTGAAATATATTTTATCTTCCTTTGTCAGAAGTAGTAGTTTACCTTAGCAACCAACTTATATGAAGCAATATGATAGAGTAGAATAGTGAGCTTAGAGTTAGAAGGACTTGGGTCCATAATAACCCTCAGATACTAATTGTGATATTGAGCCTGTTTAATTTTTGATTCCCTTATCTATAAATAGGAATAAAAAAAAACACTTCATATGGTAGTTATGAGAATAAAATGAGATTTTAAAGCAACTTATAAATATAAGTTATTTCTTTTGCATTAGTTATCTAAATCCATTGATGACAAGCATGAGGGGAAAAGTTCTTTTAGTTTTAGTTGTGAGGGAAGTGTCCAGGAACAGTTTTTCCACCTAGTTAATCCAATGACAACACATGAGATAATTCAGTAAACTAATTGTTTGCCCACTCAAATATGAAAAATCAATGTTGATACTTAGAATAAAAGAAGACAGGTGTGTGCAAACACAATCATCTTGATGTTGTCCTAAAACAAAATTAAGTTTTATTTAGTTACCAAAGTGATGTTAAGTGTATTTTTTTGTTCTGAGTCTTTTACATTTGATATAACATGTTCTCCTAATGTAGCAGCCTGCTGTCAGCTTTCTCTTTCACTTTATCAAGTGCAGAACTGGAATTTATATAGTTTTTTGTTTGTTTGTTTGTTTTGGTTAAAGCAACTAGGTAAAGATGAAGGAGCTTGAATTCATTGTTGTATTATGGTTGGTTCTTCATTCTCAAAGAAGACCAATGTGTTACATAAAGATGTTATCTTGACTTGTGAGTGAATTGGACATCATCAGCTACTATATCCTCCAGTCACCAGAGTCCAGTAGCAAGACAAAAGTTGAGATGACTTAGCAATGACCCACCTCTTAAATTCAAACCATATCTGCTGTAGCTATATATTTTGGAGATTATCATGCCAAAAAGGGGAGGAAGGGAAACATGATTTGTCCTATTGTTCTCTGAGGCACTAACTAGAAAAGATGAGTATATTAGAGAAATGTAAAACAAAGTACTAAATCAGGCATGAGCAGAAAAGTAAGAAAGGCATATTCAATGAAGAAAACAAAACTCTGTTAAGAAAGAAATCTTGACAGTGGATAGAGCACCAGCCCTGAAGTCAGAAGGATCTGAGTTCAAATTTGTCCTCAGATACTTAACACTTCCTGGCTATGTGACCCTGGGCAAGTTACTTAACCCCAGTTACCTTAGCAAAAAAGAAAAAAGAAAAAGGAAATAAATCTTAACAGTTTAGAGCTAGCCATAAGTGGACGGCACTTCTGTTGGTAGGTGGAAGGTTCTCTCTCTTCACTTGCCCTTAAGATAAAGTTGGATAGATACTTGGGAATACAATAAATGAAATTCCTTTCTGTGTCTAGGATAGTCTCCAATTCTGTGAGTCACCATTATTATTATACATTTCATTGAATTGTATTTTATTCTTACAGAACACTTTACACACGTTAATATCTTTTATGCTTATAACAATCCCTGAGGCAGATAGTGTAAATATTATTCCTGTTTCATATAAAGTACCCAAGCCTAAAAGAGATTAAGTGAAAGGTCACTTAATACATAATAATAGCCATGGCAGTCACAAATGCAGGGATCTTTTCATTTTTCCATGTGTTCTGGGAAGGTTTTCCTAAGTAAACACATTATCATTATCATTTCTGTGTCCCAACTCATTTTTACTAGCTCTCAGTAATGATTCTGCAAGTGTTAATGGAATCAAAGTGAAAAGTTCAAAGTAGAAAATTAAAAGTAGATGGTTGTTTTTCATCTTTGAAATAACACCTAACCTCAAGTAAGTTCTGTGTAAATTTTTACAAAGAAAAATATTCAAAATAAGGAAGAATTCAAGAAAATATGCAGGCAATCAGACCTCATAGAAACTATATTCTTCATGTGAAATTAATAAATTAGTCATCATTTATAGGGAAATATTTTTTTTCTTAACAAATACAGTTTCAAGTATTGATTCCTTTATTTTGACAGCATATTGTATGCTGACATTGTTGGATTCACCCGTCTGGCTAGTGACTGCTCTCCAGGAGAACTGGTACACATGCTGAATGAACTTTTTGGAAAGTTTGATCAAATTGCCAAGGTGAGTCATGGTAAGAAGTACCATCTGCTTCATTGCCTACCCCTATTCCTTTTTTAAAATTCACCTTTTCAGAAAAAATGAATGTCCTACATCATACCAAAAAAAGTGTACTTTTTGTCATGTTACTTTAATCCAATTGAGAACATTACAGGCAGCTGTGAATAGAATACTGGTTACTGAATCAGGAAGATCTTAGCTCAACTGTAGCTATAGACATTAGCTATAAGCCTCTGGCTAGTCACTTAACATCTATCTGTCTCAGTATTTTTCCCTGGATTTTTAGCTATGTAACACCTATTCTTAGAAGCCACCTCATGAACATGGCACTGCCAAGTTACAGGTTGATTTCCTCCGGAACCAAATGAGATAATATTTGTGAATTGCTTTGCAAACCTTAAAACACATAAATGACAGTTATTAGTGTCCAAAAAGTAAAAATTAATTTGTCTATATTTTACTGTCTTTAAAGTATTTGTTTGAGAATCCTCCATATGTATGTATGCATCAAGTAATTAGATATAGTACTTTAACCCAAACCCTCATTGATTTGACAGTTTTTAACACTTTCATATACATAACTTATCAAGAACTCTTCTTTGAACAACTATACGGTGATATTTGAACCCACTCACCTTCCTTTATTTACTATTGTCTTATTTGACTTTTTTGTTAATTGAAATAATTAGCCAAAAAAGTAAGAAACTAAATTTCAGATGTGACATAGGACTCAACCTTCAAGTAATTGTGGTTTCATTTGTGGTAGAAACCTCTCCTTCAATGTAAATAATAAAAATGTGATTATGATATCTCAAAGTTTAGTTTGTATTTCTCTAATTAATAATGATTTAAAGCATTTTTTTCATATGACCACATCTATAGCTTTGACTTCTTTATCCAAAAATTGCTTGTTCATATCACTTGACCATTTCTTAATTGGGAAATGATTCATATTCTTATAAATTTGACAATTTTCTCTATACGTTTAAGATATGACATTTTTTCAATAGATTGTCTATATGGTTTTCCTTAATTTTCTGCTTTCCTTCTAATCTTGGCTATATTGATTTTATTTGTACAAAACTTTTTTTAATTTTATGTAATTAAAATTATCCATTTTACATTTCACAATATTCTTTTCTTAATTCACAGATTATTCATAAGTATGATTGTTCTTCCATTTTATTCATGATATATCCTTTTATGTCTAGGTCATGTATTAATTTGACCTCATCTTGGTAAATAGCGTAAGATACTGTTCTACATCTAGTGTCTGTGATATTGTTTCTAGCTTTCCCAACAATTTTACCAAATAGTGAATTCTTATGTAAAATCTTAAATCTTTACATTTATCAGACACAAAGTTAATATAATCATTTACTGTTGTGGGTTGTATAGCTACTCTGTTTCACTTATCTACCTTTCTATTTCTTGGACAATACCACAGTTTTGATAATTACCACCTTATAATAAAATTTAACATCTAGTACTGATGGACCATCTTCTTTTATATTTTTCCCAATAATTATTTTGATATTCTTGGCTTTTCATATGTCCAAATTAATTTTGTTAATTTTTTCAGCAATTCATTGTTAACAATGAAATTAATCTTTGCAGATGATATAATGGTATACTTAGAGAACCCCAGAGATTCTAATAAAAAGCTATTAGAAATAATTCACAACTTTAGCAAAGTTGCAGGATATAAAATAAATCCACATAAGTTCTCAGCATTTTTATACATCACCAACAAAATTCAACACAAGAGATACAAAGAGAAATTCCATTCAAAATAACTGTCAATAGTATAAAATATTTGGGAATCTATATACTAAAAGAAAGTCAGGAAATTATATAAGCAAAATTACAAAACACTTGCCACAAAAATAAAGTCAGATTTAATAATTGGAAAGACATGAAGTGCTCTTAGATAGGCCAAGCAAATATAATAAAGATGACAATACTCCCTAAACTAATCTATTTATTTAGTGCTATACCAATCAAACTCCCAAGAAACTATTTTACTGACCTAAAAAAATAACAACAAAATTCATATGGAATAACAAAAGGTCGAGAATTTCAAGGGAATTAATGAAAAAAAAATCAAATGAAGGTAGCCTAGCTGTACCTGAACTAAAACTATATTATAAAGCAGCAGTCACCAAAACCATTTGTTATTGGCTAAGAAATAGACTAGTTGATCAGTGGAATAGGTTAGATTCACAAGGCAAAATAGTGAATAAAAATAACAATCTAGTGTTTGACAAACCCAAAGATCCCAACTTTGGGGATAAGAATTCATTATTTGACAAAAACTGCTGGGAAAACTGGAAATTAGTATGACAGAAATTAGGCATGGACCCACACTTAACACTACATACCAAGATAAGATCAAAATGGGTCCATGATTTAAGCATAAAGAATGAGATCATAAATAAATTAGAGGAATATAGGATAGTTTATCTCTCAGACTTGTGGAGGAGGAAGGAATTTGTGACCAAAGGAGAACTAGGGATCATTATTGATCACAAAATAGAAAAATTTTGATTACATCAAATTAAAAAGCTTTTGTACAAACAAAAATAATGTAAACAAGATTAGAAGGGAAGTAACAAACTAGGAAAACATTTTTACAACTAAATGTTCTGATAAAGGCCTCATTTCCAAAATATGTAGAAAACTGACTTTAATTTATAAGAAATCAAGCCATTCTCCAATTTATAAATGGTCAAAGGATATGAACAGACAATTCTCAGATGATGAAATTGAAACTATTTCCACTTATATGAAAGAGTGTTCAAATTCACTATTGCTCAGAAAAAAGGTAAATTAAGACAACTCTGAGATACCACTAAACACCTGTCAGATTGGCTAAGATGACAGGAAAAAATAATGATGAATGTTGGAGAGGCTGTGGGAAAACTGGGACACTGATACATTGTTGGTGGAATTGTGAAAGAATCCAACCATTCTGGAGAGCAATCGGGAATTATGCCCAAAAAGTTATCAAACTGTTCATACACTTTGATCCAGCAGTACTACTACTGGGCTTATATCCCAAAGAAATACTAAAGAAGGGAGAGGGACCTGTATATACCAAAATGTTTATGGCAACCCTTTTTGTAGTGGCTAAAAACTGGAAAATGAATGGATACCCATCAACTGGAGAATGGTTGGGTAAATTATGGAAATGAATATTATGGACTATTATTGTTCTGTAAGAAATGACGAGCAGGATGAATGCAGAGAGGCTTGGAGAGACTTACATGAACTGATGCTAAGTGAGATGAGCAGAACCAGGAGATCATTATACACTTCAACAACGATACTGTATGAGGATGTATTCTGATAGAAGTGGATACCTTCAACAAGGAGAAGATCTAATTCAGTTCCAATTGATCAATGATGGACAGAATCAGCTACACCCAGAGAAGGAACACTGGGAAATGAGTGTAAACTGTTTGCATTTTTGTTTTTCTTCCCAGGTTATTTTTACCTTCTGAATCCAATTCTTCAACAAGAAATTCGGTTCTGCGCACATATATTGTATCTAGGATATACTATAATACATTTAACATGTATGGGATTGCCCGCCATCTAGGGGAGAGGGTGGAGGGAAGGAGGGGAAAATTTGGAACAGAAGTGAGTGCAAGAGATAATATTGTAAAAAATTACCCATATATATGTACTGTCAAAAAATAGTTATAATTATAAAATTAATTTTAAAAATTAAAATAAAATAAAAAGTATCAAAAAACAATGAAATTAAAATGAAAAGTATCTCAAGCAAACACAAGCTTAGTATATTAAATTTAATGTGAATTTTAACTATGAAAAAATTAATTCATTTGTTTATTTTCATAAATTTCATGTTCTTTTGAAATTCAGATCTATATTTATAAAGTAGCAGAGGGACTCATTACTAAAATATATTGGGTTTTTTTTTGCTTTTTTACAGTGGATTAAAATTATATTTTATTATCTGGAATTATTAAATGCAAAATTTAGGTTTTCTGTAGTAGATGTCAAAAGGAGCACTGGCTTCTATTTTTATTTATGAAAGAAGAAAAGAGGAATACTAGGCAAACTAACAGATTTAAGATTAGTTTTAAAATAAACATAAGCTTTTTCATTCTCTTTTTATGAATCTTTATATTTGTGTATGAGTTTGTCTATGAATAAACTTTCATGAAGAGCTCTATATTTTTCTGTAGCTATTTTTTTTGTATTTTCTTTATTTAAAGGTAATGAATGCAATAATTGAAAATCCTTAATGAATGTTAAAAATGAGAAAAGTTTTCATTGACAAACTATAGGAAAGTCAGGCCAGAGTCTTTTGATCAAATAAAATTTAATTCTTTTTTTTTTTAACTTTATATACAAGCTTCTGAATAAGTACAGTTTATGCTAGGTTATTTTGGCCACTCTCCTTCTTGCGTTATTTACTTACCCTTCTTGTCTTTTTCCAAAATGAATGAACGAGTTGAACTATTAACAGTAATAGACAATCCCTTGCTTGATTTTTCTATTACTTCAAGCATAGTTGACTACATATTGTTATCAATAAGAATAAAACAATTCATATTACATGAATCTAAATATCAGACCAGAGTGCAAGGACTTCATGCTATTAATATCATTTTTTTTTTCTTTCAGGAAAATGAATGCATGAGAATCAAAATTTTAGGAGACTGCTACTACTGTGTGTCTGGCCTTCCTATATCTCTTCCAAACCATGCCAAGAACTGTGTGAAAATGGGACTAGATATGTGTGAAGCCATAAAGTAAGTTCAATTTAAAATTTAAATGATCTAAAAATTTTTATCCTTGACTGCACTGTTTCTTTAGGATAGTTTTAAGTATATTTTTTAAAGTTTCAGCATTATTAGTCATAACAAGGCTAGAAAGACAATGTGTTCAAGTACTAGAAAATGATTAAATAAATTAAAGTCTATTAACATGAGACATTATTATGCCATGAAAAAATGAGTATGAAAAATTCAGAAAAACATGCAGAAAACACCATGAAGTGATGCAAAATGGAGAAAGTTGACCTAAAATAATTACTCATGTGATGACCATAGCAATGTAAATAAAACCAGCTTGGCGATACAACATTCAATGTTTTTACCATACTGCTTAAGTTTTTCTTTCCATTAATAATCCATAACCCTTTCTTTTTCTCCTTAGGGAGTGTACTTTGTAAAATGAAGGATCTTGTATCAAAATAAAATATCCTTTTTTAAGACACATGGAACATAGAACAAGAAAATTAGAACCTTAGATTATTTCTAGATTATATCATTCATGTTACATATAAAGGAAAATTTACCAGTGAGATCATGAGAATTTAAGCTAGAAGGAACATTAAAGATTCTCTCAAATTTAAAGCCTTCATTGGTCTTGTAAGAAAATTGAGGTCTATTCTGGGGTAGCTAGGTTTCATAGTGTCTTAAGGTTAACTAGACCTGGACTCAGTAAGAACTAAATTCAAATTCAGCCTCAGCCTTAATAGCTATGTGATCTTGGGCAAATAATGTAATCTTTTCTTCCCTAAATTTCCTCAACTATAAAAAGAGAGCTGTAACTCACTGGATTGTTTAAAGGATTAAATGAGAAAATATTTGTAAATTACTTAGCACATTGTTGGCATATAGTAGGCACTATACAAATATTATCATTATTATTATTATTATTATTAATAATAATAATAATAATAATAATGATAATATTTGGTTAGTTTACCCTTTGTTATAAGGGGGTAAAAATTTAGTTATTTATATAACTTGGTCTTCCTCAAATATTTTCACTCAAAAACAGAAGTAATAATTATGTCCGTGCATATAGTTCTTTATAATTTCCTGTTAATAAGAAAATAAGCTTTGTGTGAAGATATGAATATATATGACAATATGTATTTATAATAGAATCACATATAAAGAGAGAGCAGGAAATAGCATAAAGTGAAGTGAATAGAGGTTGAAAGATATTTATAAATAAGATTTTCTTTCAAAATTTAGAATGAGACAGTATTGATATGGGAAAGAAGAAACAGATGATGGTTTCAGTCTAACAGCTAACTTCTCTAATTGAATATCACAGGGTTATAGGAGCCTTTCTTTCTAACTTAGTGTTTGTTCCCACAACTGGCTGTCAGGAAAACTCAGTTCACCAGCATCAAAGATATAAGAAGAGATGAAAAAGTAACGAAATGGGAAAAGAAAGAGCTAACTAGAGGAAGTACTCTCTAATTCCTATCACTAGCAAGTATCTGGAAATATCTAAATCCTTCATAAAATGGAATCTTTTAAATTCTTTGATGTTAAAATTCTTGCTTTATCCAAAAAAAAAAAAAGTTTCTTGATCAAAATATCATGTTCCTGGTTTGAACTTGAAGGATGTTCTTCAGTTCCAAAATGAACTTTGTTATAATTATTAGTCTAGAAATGGAAAGCAAAGTGAAGGAAAGAGAAAGCCTTTATTACTGAAGGAATTTGTTTTCTCCCTTCAATCAAGTGGGAAAGATTTTTCAAAGGAAAAAGTGTGCAGTTTTATATTGTTTTTCCTATCCCCTCCACTGGTTCTCCAAGGATAATTATATTAGCTATATCTACATATTGATGAACTATCAGGAAAATTAAACTAGAATCATTTTGTTATATCAAGAATTTTAGAAATATATTTCACAACTTTGATTAGCAATCTTGATGGACCAATACAGTAAGAAAAATTGGAAAATATATTCAGGCTTCTTTTTCATTGGCTCAATAAGCCCAGTTGAAGAAAATTGCTTCTGTGTGCCATCAGAATACTTCAGAGTATTTCTTACCTTTATTATCTGCCGTGCCGCAAACTAATTAGGTGACATTACTTGTGATGCAGTACTTTGTCCACTATAGATTATTATCAGCAGATTTGGAAAAAATTAAGGTTTTCTTATTGGTACAAAAGTAAAGAAATACATCAGATACAAGAATTAGGGAATTTGTTTTATTTATATGAATAGTTTATGGATTACAAATATGTATATTTATATGTCTTGTTAACTTTCCAAAAAGATTTTGGATAACTAGCTTATTAATATTTTTAAAACAAGAAAGATATTTTATATTATTATTGCAAATTTTAAACAAACCAACTGCAAGAATTTTTGATGTAGCAATTAGATTATTAATATGAAAATGAAAAATATTATTCCATTTAATCAAGGTCAGTCTATATAAAAGAATGAAATATTTGTGCAGCTGCTTTAAGAAGCTTGTGTGTAATTAAATTGACCAGTACATTCAACCAAAAGGATCAGCTCATTAGTCTTGCACAAACTTAATGTCTTCTCTTGACTACGTGCCTAATTTGGCTTTTTCTGGTAATATATGAGTAACTGAAGTTCAGTGAATATTGCACTTTCTCACAAATATTAAAACATAGAGTGCAAGTTAGACTCCTATGATAAATTTTTAGGACACTTTCTTTAAATTCCCAACCTTTCAAAAAGGAAATCCAGAAATTTTTTCACAAATTGCTAACCACAATTGTTTCACTATTATAATGGTTGGACAAATTTTGGTAGTTTTTATTTAAAACAACAACAAAAATCATTCCCTGGGTGGGGGGGAGAGGGGAAATGATTTCTATATCTTGTTGTGAGGTATTTCTATATCACTTTCAGGGAGTCTCTTTTCTGTGTCTAGCATCAGGAAGGGCAACTTTTAGCTCAGTTTAATAACATTTTTTAAAAAGTTTTTGGTTTCTCCTATGGTAACATAGACTGTCACAGTCTTCTCTTTATGCTATAGCAATAAGCAGCTCCAAATTTCTTCATGTTTTCTCCTGAATTACAATTCTTTCATTTTCTTTAGGCTAAAGATAACAATATGACTTCAGTGTAACCATATATCTTTTCATATACTATTTTTGCATGTATTTTATATTTTTTATGGAATTATACCCCATTCTTTTTTTCCCTTTCTTCTATGATTTTGACTTGCGTTTACTATTAACTATTAAAACAAAATGACACAATGATTTTTTAAAATCAATCATTTAGAGCAATGAACTTTAAGATGTCTAATATGATATATTGACTACTATAAGAATTGAAGGCTGGACTCAGAGTCAGGAAGATTGAAGTTCAAATTCTACATCAAACATTTACTGTGTAACCTTGGACTAGTAATTTAACTTTTCAAGTTCCTTTTCTTATCTGTAAAATAAAGGTAATGATATCAGCTACTTCAAAGGATTGTTATGAAACTCAAAGGAGAAAACATGTAGAGTTGTTTTAAAAACCTTGAATCACTATATAAATGCTAATCATTATTAATAGTAGTATTATCATGTAAAATACTGAAGCTTTTTAATGAGAATTTTCTTTTATGTTGACAAAATAATACCTATTAGCTAGCTGTGTGATATTATGCAAGAAGGTTGGCTTTTATGTGTTTCTAAAAACACAGGCAGCAAAAATAAAAGGATCCGTTGAGAAAGTCCAGAAGTCTTGAAAGATTCAAATAGAATTCTTAGGTTTCTAATACTCTGTCCTAAAATCCCAGAATATATTCTAAAGAACTAGCACTTAATCTCAACTATTCGGGGGGAGGGGGGGAGGGCTAAACCAAAGATTTTCTGGTAAATGTTTTAACAACTGGGTGTCCAGAAAAACTTAATCTGTGTTATTAACATTTTCTTCAACAATATTGTTTTAAATTCAATATTAATTTACAACAATTTCCGATTTCCAAAGTGTTGCTAATCACACAGAAAATTTAACAATTGGCCAAAAAGACAAACTGATTTAAACTGGCTCCCTCCTGTAGTCTGGAATTTAACCCAAGAGGTGGGGATCATCAAAGAGTCTAGGAAATGCAGAACCAGATGAAACTGGGTTGACCAATAAATCTAAAACTTCAGCAGAAGCTTGAGTCTGGCCTAATGTTTTTTAAAGTTGTTGTTAAGGAACTAAACTTGGAAAGATGAATAAATCAAAGAAAATGTCCATCATTATCAAATTATTACAAATAAGGAGGAGGGAAGAGCAGGTATTAAGTATCTATAAACCAGGGACTATTTTCTAAACATCTCATTTGTTCTGATCTAATCAAATATAACTCCATAAGGGCTCTAGAAAGCAACTCAAAAGGAAAAAAAAATGGATTCTCATGTATTACATTAAACATAGAAGATGTGAAATAAGAGATTATTAAAAATGAAATAAAACCACTGGAAGAAATAATTTTAAGTACAATAAATTGCCAAGAAGAAAGAGTGGCAACCCACTCAAAAAATGAACTCCCTGAAAAGTAGGGAATAGCAGAAAAAGACTTCATGAGATAGCAAAATATATTAGAAAATAGAATACAATATAGGGTATCTTATATTAAAAATAACTAACCTGGAAAAAATTGAATAGATATAATTTTAAAATAACTACACTCGCTGAAAATTATGATTTTTTTAGAAAGCTTGAATGTTATTTCAAAAAATCATAAAGTAAAATTGCTTAGATATATCAGAACTAGAGGACCAAGCAAAGATAGAAAGAATGCATAAATTATTTTCTAAAAACAATCTCCATACCATCAACCCATCCACCATCCTCCCCACACCCCGGCAAAAAAAAAACAAAAAACCCTCCAACACTTTATGGATGACATAATCAAAAATAAGAACTTCAATATCAACCAAAAAATAGTGTAAACATTCACAAAATGGTCATAATTAGGATCACATGAAATCTGACAGCTGGTACTAAAATGAAGATCTTTTATTACAATATTCCAAAAAGCAAATGCTACAAGTTTATAATCCAGAATAATTTAATTCTGTAAAATTAATATAATCCTATGGATTGGATGGGGAAGAGGCAGAATTACCCACTAATTCAGTGGTTCTCAAACTTTTTCATCTCAGAATTCCTTTGAATTAAAATTAAAAACTACAAATAGATTTTTTTTTTATTTCTGTGGGTTATATCTGACACCATTTACTGTACTTGAAATTAAAACCTTTTTAAAAAAATAATTCAGCGGGGGGCGGAGCCAAGAGGGCGGAGAAGATACACGCCACTGTGTAAGCTCCTTTCTTCCCTCACAACCAACCAGATATAACCAGCCTCAGAAATAGCACTGGACTGATAGAATCCACAAGGATTGGAAGCACAACTTACCAGCTGAAGAGAATCTGGAGTTTCAGCAGGAAAGGTCAGCTCCCAGGGGAGGAAGAAGAGAGGCCAGCGCAGACGGTGGGGTAGTGGCACACTGCGCCGGTCGCGCAGGGGAGGGCTCTGGGATCAGAGAAGCCACTGGGATAATGGGCTGTTGGCTCTTCTCTGCTTATAATACAGCAGTTCAGAAGAGAAATCTAAGCCACTTTAAAATTTAAAACCAAATTGGATCTTCCCGGATCCCGGGGGTGACTCAGCAGATCTCAGCACTGGGTGGGGGTGGCCAACACAGGCAATCCAGGCTTTCACCTGGGGGTAGTTAAGAGATTGAAAAGTGGGCGGGGCGGTAATTCATAGTGCCTGGCTCCACTGCAGGCTGTGGAAGAGAAGTCCCAAAGAAGCGAAACCTTTGAACTAGGGACCGGTTTCTGGCAGACACTTCCAGTTTGAGTGCAGGGGCTTTTCACGTCACCTGCTGCAGACATCCACGCCCCACAGGGACGCATAGGCTACACTTTGAGTCGCGTTTACTGTTCAGTCTCAACCTCAGGGAAGCTGCTAAAACACAGCACCCTCAAAGCACAGCAGTGCTAGTCACCTCTGAGGCACTTCCAGGGAGGGGGTGGGGAACTCTCTCCCAGAGCTCTCTCTTAGCTCAGGCCCAGGGGCCGCTGCATCCATCTGGTCTGGGAGGAAGCTGGTAAAGAAATAAATAAATAATTTCCTACCCCAGGGACACACCCCAAAAGATTTTTTAAGTATGAGCAAAAAGCCCCAAAAAACATAGATTCCTTCTACACAGAGAAAGAGCAGGTATCCAACCCCGAGGAAGTTAACAGCAGAGAGTCAGCAGATAACAACCTAAAGGGGAACGATTCCTGCCCTCCATCACATAACTCTCTCCTTGAAGAGACTATTAAAAAGTTAAGAGAGTTTGAAGAAAAATGGGGAAAGGAAAGGGAAGCTATGATAGAGAATAACAACGTCCTGAAATTGGAGTTGGAAAAAATAAAGAATTCACAGGAGATGCAGGGAAACAAAATTAGTGAATTAGAAAAGGTAAAAAAATCACAGGAAAGTAGGATTTCTGAATTGGAGAAGATAAAAAAGTCTCAAGAAAATAGGATTTCTGAATTGAAGAAGATAAAAAAGTCCCAAGAAAATAGGATTTCTGAATTGGAAAAAGAAAATAATTCTCAAAAAAAAAATTTAGGGAAATGGAAAAAAATTCAATAGAGCAAAATAATTCATTTAAAAACGAAATTGGGCATTTACAAAAAGAACCAAAAACTGTGAAAGAAGAAAATAACTCCTTAAAAGTCAGGATGGAAATTCTCAGAGGAAGAAATTGAAACTATATCCACTCACATGAAAGAGTGTTCCAAATCACTACTGATCAGAGAAATGCAAATTAAGACCACTCTGAGATACCACTACACACCTGTCAGATTGGCTAAGATGACAGGAACAAATAATGACAAATGTTGGAGGGGATGTGGGGAAACTGGGACACTAATACATTGCTGGTGGAGTTGCGAAAGAATCCAGCCATTCTGGAGAGCAATCTGGAATTATGCCCAAAAAGTTATCAAACTGTGCATACCCTTTGACCCAGCAGCGCTACTACTGGGATTATATCCCAAAGAAATACTAAAGAGCGGAAAGAGACATATATGTGCCAAAATGTTTGTGGCAGCTCTTTTTGTTGTAGCTAGAAACTGGAGGATGAATGGATGTCCATCAGTTGGAGAATGGTTGGGTAAATTGTGGTATATGAAGGTTATGGAATATTATTGCTCGGTAAGAAATGACCAGCAGGAGGAATATAGAGAGGCTTGGAGAGACTTACATCAACTGATGCTGAGTGAAATGAGCAGAACCAGAAGATCACTGTACACTTCAACAACATTACTGTATGAGGATGTATTCTGATGGAAGTGGAAATCTTCAACATAAAGAAGATCCAACTCACTTCCAGTTGATCAATGATGGACAGAGGTAGCTGCACCCAGAGAAGAAACACTGGGAGGGGAATGAAAATTGTTAGCACTAATATCTGTCTGCCCAGGTTGCATGTACCTTCGGATTCTAATGTTTATTGTGCAACAAGAAAATGATATTCGCACACATGTATTGTACCTAGACTATATTGTAACACATGTAAAATGTATGGTATTGCCTGTCGTCGGGGGGAGGGAATAGAGGGAGGGGGGGTAAATTGGAAAAATTAATACAAGGGATAATATTATAAAATATATATATATATAATAAAAAAAAAAATTAAAAAAAAAAAAAAAAGTCAGGATGGAACAAATAGAAATGAATGATTCGTTGAGAACCCAAGAATCATTCAAACAAAACAAAAAAAAAAAAAAAAAAAAAAAAGAAAAGCTGGAGAATAATGTCAAATACTTACTGGGAAAATCTATAGACCTGGAAAATAGATCTAGGAGAGATAATCTGCGGATTATTGGACTTCCCGAAAACTATGACCAAAAAAAGAGCCTAGATTCTATTTTACAGGAAATTATCAAAGAGAACGGTCCAGAAATAATAGAAACAGAGGGGAAAGTAGATGTTGAAAGAATTCATTGAACTCCTTCTGAAATAGACCCTAAAAAAAGAACACCACGGAATATTGTGGCTAAGCTGCAGAATTACCACACAAAGGAGAAAATCCTGCAAGCAGCTAGAAAAAAACAATTTAAATACCAAGGTGCCACAATAAGGGTCACACAAGATCTGGCTGCCTCCACATTAAAAGATAGAAGGGCCTGGAACCTGATATTCCGAAAGGCAAAAGATCAAGGATTGCAACCAAGAATAAACTACCCAGCTAAGTTTAGCATCTTTTTCCATGGAAGAAGATGGTCATTCAATGAAATAGAGGAATTCCATATGTTTCTAAGAAAAAAACCAGACTTAAACAAAAAATTTGATCTACATCCACAAGACTGAAGAGAAACAGAAAAAGGTACACAGAACCCTTGAGAACTATATCTCTGTTGTGGGTATATAGAAAGTACGCATGGATAATTTGATTTTACTGATATAAAAGAGAAAAAAAGGAGGGGGTGTAGTAAAGGGAAGGGGGTAGTATCAGAAAAAGGGGAGGGAGTGATAAAAAGAGGGAAACTACATCCTAGGAAGAGGCATAGAAAATACACCATATCTGAGGGAATTTAGAGAGGGGGAGAATCATTGTGTAAATCTTACTCTCATCAGAAGAGGCTCAAAGAGTAAATAATTGTCATATTTCTTTTTCAGAGAATTCTCTCTCACCTCATTAAAAGGGGGGAGAGGAAAAGGGAAAAGGAAAAGGAGAATAAGGGAAGGGACGTGGAGGGAGGGGGGAGGGATACTAAAAAAAAAAGGGAGGGTTGCACGTCACAAGGGGGGGTCTATAAATTAAATATTGGGGAAGGGGTTCAGGGGGGTCAAGGGAAAAAGCATAATCTGGGGATAATATGATGGCAGGAAATACAGAATTAGTAATTTTAACTGTAAATGTGAATGGGATGAACGCTCCCATCAAATGGAGACAGATAGCAGACTGGATCAAAAATCAGAACCCTACAATATGTTGTTTACAGGAAACACACTTAAAGCAGGGAGATACATATAGAGTAAAGGTAAAAGGTTGGAGCAGAATCTATTATGCTTCAGGTAAAGCCAAAAAAGCAGGGGTAGCTATCCTTATCTCAGATCAAGCAAAAGCAGAAGTTGATCTAATTAAAAGAGATAAGGAAGGAAACTATATCCTGCTGAAAGGTAGCATAAATAATGAAGCCATATCGATACTAAACATATATGCACCAAGTGGTATAGCATCTAACTTTCTAAAGGAAATGTTAAGAGAGTTGCAAGAAGAAATAGACAGTAAAACTATAATAGTGGGAGATCTCAACCTTGCACTCTCAGATTTAGACAAATCAAACCACAAAACAAACAAGAAAGAAATTAAAAAAGTAAATAGAACATTAGAAAAACTAAGTATGATAGACCTTTGGAGAAAATTGAATGGTAATAGAAAGGAATATACTTTCTTCTCAGCAGTTCATGGATCCTATACAAAAATAGACCATATATTAGGACATAAAGATCTCAAAATTAAATGTAGGAAGGCAGAAATAATAAATGCCTTCTTCTCAGACCACAATGCAATAAAAGCTACATTCAGTAAAAAGTTAGGGATAAATAGACCAAAAAAGTAATTGGAAACTGAATAATCTCATCTTAAAGAATGACTGGGTGAAAGAGCAAATTATAGAAACAATTAATAATTTCACCCAAGATAATGACAATGATGAGACATCATACCAAAATCTGTGGGATGCACCTAAGCAGTAATAAGGGGAAATTTTATATCTTTAGAGGCTTATTTGAAGAAAATAGAGAAAGAGAAGATTAACGAATTGGGCTTGCAACTTAAAAGGCTATAAAAAGACCAAATTAAAAACCCCCAACCCAAAATTAAACTTGAAATAGAAAAATTAAAAGGAGAAATCAATAATATTGAAAGTAAAAAAACTATTGAATTAATAAATAAAACCAAGAGTTGGTTTTATGAAAAAGCCAATAAAATAGATAAACCTTTGGTAAATCTGATCAGAAAAAAGAAAGAGGAAAATCAAATTGTTAGTCTTACAAATGAAAAGGGGGATCTTTCCACCAATGAAGAGGAAATTAGAGAAATAATAAGGAGTTACTTTGCCCAACTTTATGCCAATAAATTTGATAACTTAAGTGAAATGGAAGACTTCCTCCAAAAATATAGGCTTTCTAGATTAACAGAGGAGGAAATAAATTGCTTAAACAGTCCCATTTCAGAAAAAGAAATAGAACAAGCTATTAATCAACTCCCCAGGAAAAATAATCCCCAGGACCAGATGGATTTACATGTGAATTCTACCAAACATTTAAAGAACAATTAACCCCAATGCTATATAAACTATTTGAAAAAATAGGGAATAAAGGAGTACTACCAAACTCCTTTTATGACACAGACATGGTACTGATACCTAAACCAGGTCAATCGAAAACTGAGAAAGAAAATTATAGACCAATTTCCTTAATGAATATTGATGCTAAAATCTTAAATAAGATATTAGCAAAAAGACTTCAGAAAATCATCCCCAGGATAATACACTATGATCAAGTAGGATTCATACCAGGAATGCAGGGCTGGTTTAATATTAGGAAAACTATTAGTATAATTGACCATATTAATAATCAAATTAATAAAAAACATATGATCATCTCAATAGATGCAGAAAAAGCATTTGACAAAATCCAACATCCATTCCTACTAAAAACTCTTGAGAGTATAGGAATAAATGGATTATTCCTTAGAATAATCAGGAGCATATATTTAAGACCGTCAGTAAGCATAATATGCAATAGAAATAAACTGCAACCTTTCCCAGTAAGATCAGGAGTGAAACAAGGTTGCCCACTATCACCATTACTATTCAATATAGTACTAGAAACGCTAGCCTCGGCAATAAGAGCCGAGAAAGAGATTCAAGGAATTAGAGTAGGAAATGAGAAAATTAAACTATCACTTTTTGCAGATGACATGATGGTATACTTAGAGAACCCCAAAGACTCTGCTAAAAAGCTACTAGAAATAATTCAAAATTTCAGCAAAGTGGCAGGATACAAAATAAATCCACATAAATCCTCGGCATTTTTATATATCACTAACAAAATGCAACAGCAAGAGATACAAAGAGAAATTCCATTCCAAACAAATGTTGAGAGTATAAAGTATTTGGGAATCCATTTACCAAAGAATAGTCAGGAATTATATGAGAAAAATTACAAAACACTTGCCACAAAAATAAAGTCAGATTTAAATAATTGGAAAGACATTCAGTGCTCTTGGATAGGCTGAGCAAATATAATTAAGATGACAATACTCCCCAAACTAATCTATTTATTTAGTGCTATACCAATCAGACTCCCAAGAAACTATTTTAATGACCTAGAAAAAATAACAACAAAATTCATATTGAAGAATAAAAGGTCGAGAATTGCAAGGGAACTAATGAAAAAAAAGTCAGAGGAAGGTAGTCTAAGTGTACCTGATCTAAAGCTATATTATATAGCAGCAGTCACCAAAACCATTTGGTACTGGCTAAGAAATAGACCTGTAGATCAGTGGAACAGATTAGATACAAAGGACAAAAAAGGGTACATCTATAGCAATCTAATCTTTGACAAACCCAAAGATACCAACATTAGGGACAAAAATTCATTATTCAGAAAAAACTGTTGGGAAAACTGGAAATTAGTATGGCAGAAATTAGATATGGATCCACACTTAACACCATATACCAAGATAAGATCAAAATGGGTCCATGATTTAGGCATAAAGAATGAGATCATAAATAGATTAGAGAAACAGGGAATAGTCTACCTCTCAGACCTATGGAGGAGGAAGGAATTTATGACCAGAGGAGAATTAGACATCATTATTGATCACAAAATAGAAGATTTTGATTACATCAAACTAAAAAGTTTCTGTACAAACAATACTAATGCAAACAAGATTAGAAGGGAAGTAACAAATTGGGAAAATATTTTTAAAAGTAAAGGTTCTGAAAAGGTCTCATTTCCAAAATATATAGAGAATTGACCCTGATTTATAGGAAACCAAACCATTCTCCTATTGATAAATGGTCAGAGGATATGAACAGACAATTCTCAGATGATGAAATTGAAACTATTTCCACTCATATGAAAGAGTGTTCCAAATCACTACTGATCAGAGAAATGCCAATTAAGACAACTCTGAGATACCACTACACACCTGTCAGATTGGCTAAGATGACAGGAACAAATAATGATGAATGTTGGAGGGGATGTGGGAAAACTGGGACACTGATACATTGTTGGTGGAGTTGTGAAAGAATCCAGCCATTCTGGAGAGCAATTTGGAACTATGCCCAAAAAGTTATCAAACTGTGCATACCCTTTGACCCAGCATTGCTGTTATTGGGATTATATCCCAAAGAAATACTAAAGAGTGGAAAGGGACCTTGTATGTACCAAAATGTTTGTGGCAGCTCTTTTTGTTGTAGCTAGAAGCTGGAAGATGAATGGATGTCCATCAATTGGAGAATGGTTGGGTAAATTGTGGTATATAAAGATTATGGAATATTATTGCTCTGTAAGAAATGACCAGCAGGAGGAATACAGAGAGGCTTAGAGAGACTTAAATCAACTGTTGCTGAGTGAAATGAGCAGAACCAGAAGATCACTATACACTTCAACAACAATACTGTATGAGGATGTATTCTTATGGAAGTGGAAATCTTCAACATAAAGAAGATCCAACTCACTTCCAGTTGATCAGTGATGGACAGAAATAACTATACCCAGAGAAGGAACACTGGGAAGTGAATGTAAATTGTTAGCACTACTGTCTATCTACCCAGGTTACTTATACCTTTGGAAGCTAATAATTAATGTGCAACAAGAAAATGGTATTTACACACATGTATTGTATCTAGGTTATATTGTAACACATGTAAAATGTATGGGATTACCTGTCATCGGGGGGAGGGAGTAGCTAGAGGGAGGGAATAATTTGGAAAAATGAATAAAAAAATAATAATAATTCGGTTAAAAATAACAACTATAAACTCATTAAATACTAATATAAATAACATTTTTTAAAAAACTTAAATTTTACAAAACAAAAAAATTGTGAGAATGGCATTGCTTTGAATAGTCTTTAGTGTCTACATTAATATAGGGTTCTCATATCTGTTTCTGAATTCAATCTTTAAAAATACATTGTTGGAGTATTGAAATATATGAAGAAAATTTGAACTCACAGAGATATATAATTGTACAAGATTTGATTAAACAAATGTTTAGTATTTATATGAAAACAGTTTTTGTCTTAAGAGATCCCAGATGTCCTTGAATTACTCTGAGAATTGCTGTTTTCGTGGAAAACAGGGAACATAGAAGCAATGCAGATGAATTACCAGAACTAAATAGGAATTTTTAAATTAAAAAAAACAAAACACAAATCCTGAGAAACCTAGAAAGAAATGACCAAAAAAGTGACTTCTGGGTAGTGTGAATTGTCCCAAAGCCAAGTGAGTAATGCCATGAAAACAAATTATACAACAATGTTGTAAAGAAAAACAACTTTGAGTTAAAAAAAAAACAAAACTGATCACATAAATGACTAATAATACCTCCAAGAGATCTATGATGACATGTTTGTAACGAGGAGAGAAGGGAACATGTCAGAGTTGGCAAAAATAATGCTATAATAAAGCTTTTTTTTAAATTAATTAATTTTTTAAAACAATTTTGAAAATTATATTTAGAATATATTTAATTAAAAAACTAGAAGCATGAAATGGAAATATGCAGTTTCATTTAAATATTTTGTTTATATTAAGCATTTCAAAAAACAGTTGATTGGTTACTTTGGTTAATTAAACTATTTTGAATCCTCTGTCCTCCTCATCCTTCTTTTATCCAAAATGATCACTGTCTAATTATTTTTTTAATCAAGACAATTCACAAATTAGTATGGGTACTATTATTTTTTGCTCTGCCCTTCCTTAGAGTCCCTAGTCCTTGCCCTCTAGGGAGGAATAAATGTGTCTATTTTGTTGGCTCCTAGCAGCTGTCTTATACGATATAATCTATTTGATGATAGCATTACTTTTAAAATACATGGGAAAAAATGTGATAGAATGTGAGCTGACTCGGTTATAATTGGGAGATGAGGAAATAAAAGCTATTTTACCCATTTTATATGTTTTTTCTTCTTTTTAGGAAAGTAAGAGATGCAACTGGAGTTGATATCAATATGCGTGTGGGAGTACACTCTGGGAATGTTCTCTGTGGTGTGATTGGTTTGCAAAAGTGGCAGTATGATGTCTGGTCTCATGATGTTACACTAGCAAATCACATGGAAGCTGGAGGTGTTCCAGGGTATGGCAAATTGACTGAGTTCAATTCTTTTCATCACTTTATTTATTTGTTTGTTTGTTTTGCTGAGGCAATTGGGGTTAAGTGACTTCCCAGGGTCACACAGCTAAGAAGTGTTAAGTGTCTGAGATCTTATTTGAACTCAGATCCTCTTGACTTTGGGGCTGGTGCTCTATCTACTGCACTACCTAACTGCCCCTTTAAGTAATCACTCTTGACTTGGTTCTTTCATGACAAAATCCTTATCCCCAACACATATTTACAAATTATTAAATGGATGCTAATTGTTAGATTTGATGACCTACTTGGTTTAATTATTCATCCTTTATTTAAAAAAAAACTCATATAGGATAAAAATTTAAATTTTATTCCCAATCTTTTAATATCATTTCCCCCAAGATAAATCTTTGATTAACCTATTGAAAAGGGGAGAGGAGAGGATGCTATATAGTTCAGTGCACTTCCCATATAAACCTTTTACATAAGCTTCATCAAATATGCTTGCCTGAATTTGAATTGGATGTAACAAAATTTTTCAGTCTATGAAAAGATCCAAATTAAATCACCTTGACGTTGTATGTGCTACAGAATACTTTAGTACTAGACTTTGCTGCTGTTAAAATAGACATTACTAGCTGTTAGACATTGGACATACCTTGCCTTTCACTCATATTCATTTCTTATCTATATGCATAATTTTCCTTACACCATTAAAAACATTATTTTATAGTGCAAACCATCAAGATAATTTTCATATTGTTCTGATCAGGTTTTAAAATATAATTGCAGGCGTGTTCACATTACTTCAGTTACATTAGAGCACTTGAATGGAGCTTACAAAGTAGAAGAAGGAGATGGAGATATAAGGGACCCATATCTGAAAGAACATTATGTCAAAACTTATTTTGTGATCAATCCCAAGGTCAGTATTGATATGAAAAGTCTATGAATGATTTTGAAACAGTTATTTCTGATTTTAAAAGTCAGAAAAAATAGAAATATAACAATTTCAATAATTTTGTAAGTTTTATATCCCAGTTGTAAAGTCCTGGGATTATAGAAGTCTCTCAACAAATACTTCTGGATTTCAGTTCAACATTTCATCTTTATGTGCCTACAATTTTAACTATTCTAAATTTTTACAAAATTGTTTTTATTTTTCTAACTACATTATTGAGGGGAGTTGCTTTGGAGTCACTACATACAAGCAAAATCAACAGGACTAACTTGAAATGTTATTGTTTCTGTAGGTCTATACCTACATGGTGGTTTTAAATCATTTGTTGATCAAGCTTTATTAATTAAATAATTGTAAGTACAATGTATGTTAATGAATAATAATGCCTTTAATACAATATCAATCAATCCTTATTATCTACTATGTGCAAAGCACTGGATACAATGACAGATACAACAAAGACCTTGCTCAAAAGGAGCTTAATGGGCAAATGTATTTGTAAAAGTAATAATTGTAATACAAAAGAGAATATGCTCTCAATTTTAAAATGGTGAAGTTGTTTTCTGTTGAGTCTTTTTAAAAATCAAGAGTGTTTCAGAAATGGTCATGCCAAATTCACTAAAATATTATTATTATTATTATTATTATTATTATTATTATTATTATTATTTTAGTTCTTGAAAGCATAATTTTCAGTTTCCTTTATCTAAAACATTTAACTTCCTGATGATGCTTCTAGATAAATTATATTTTACTATAGATGACTGTTTAAAACAGAGACTGAGTAAACTGGATATGTGTTTTTGGCTGGCTTTTAAGAGATATATTGCATAATATAAAAGTTGTATAGATATAAATTAGTAAAGAAGATGGATAAATAATTTTTATTATGTAAGAAATAATTCATTAAGAAATTAAGATATATACACACATATATGTATACATAAATGCATACATACTATGATACATAAACTGAATCTAATGCTTCAAATGTGTAATGTGCCTGCTACTTTATTTTTTGCAATCAGGGAGAAAGACGAAGTCCTCAGCACCTCTTTAGACACAAGGCATACATTAGATGGAGCCAAGATGAGAGCATCTGTCCGCATGACCCGGTATTTGGAGTCCTGGGGAGCAGCCAAGCCCTTTGCACATTTACATCACAGGGACAGCATGACAACAGAAAATGGCAAGATCAGTACCACAGTATGGGCTTTTTTATGTCATTTAAAGTAGCATAATTATGAGAGGAAAATATATTTTCTCAATATTAAATGTTCCACCTTTCCTTGACATTAACTATAGTCCATGTTAAAACATTTATAGTTTCCTTTTCCAGAGATATCTTTATAGATGGATAGTTTGTGAATTAACATCAATTCCTGAATTCTATGTTACATAAGAGCAGTATGCTCCATGTACTGTTATTTCTTTGCTTTGATTAATCTGTGGAATCAGATAATCAGTTTCTATTGAGTGACTGAGTCTGCCAACTTTGGTTTTATAAGAAATTAGAAGGTTTTACTCATGAGACACTTTCTTGTATGGCACATATCTAACAAGAAATTGTCATGTTCCCTTATCCCACTTGGTCCTACTCATGTTATGCTCTGAATCTCATCTGTATTCTATCATTCCATGGGCCTTGTTTGTTTTGATCTTGAAGTCTTGTTGAAGTGTTTTGTAGTCAACAGCCCTTGTTGTCAAACCTGTTCTTTGGTAAATTTTCAAAATATATTATGTATTCATGTTTTATGTTTGAAAAGTATTTTCATTTTAAACAAGATCCTTTAAATATCTGTCTAGCCCCAAACCTAATCAAAATTCCAGTCAGATATAATCTGGCCATCAGTATAAAAACCAATTGCTTGGGACCAAACCTAAAAACACCTGAATGAAATGTAAAAAGTTGTAAAAATCATCTATTTGTAATGATCCAGATAATAGCAATTATATAGACAAAACATATAAGAAATTCACTGCATTTTTCATTTGACTGTCATGGTTCCATATAGACAGTTTTGAAGGATGAAAGTCTACTTGTCTATAAGAATTATTTTTCAGCTACTTAAATTTTTCATTGTGAAAGCAGATGGCTATGTGGTGTATATGTTGTTATTGTTGTTTCATAAATTATCTTGTAATTCATAATCTGACTAGTACATATTCTTTTTTTTTTCTCTAGGATGTTCCAATGGGTCAGCATCACTTTCAGCACCGCACATTAAGGTATAACTTATGGTATCAAATGAAAATACATGTATTGCTCTCACATCTCTGGAAGGTATAATCTATCATCATTTTTAAAAGCTTGTTCCTTTTTTAAAAATGAGCCTTTTATATTACTTTCAGTTCTAAAAACAAAATAACATAATTTAATATCATTTGAATAAAGAAATAAAATCAATAATACATGATTACAAATCTCCATGGAATATACAAATTGTTTTGCTGAATAGAATTATCTTATATTAAACTTGTGACTAATTACATACATTTCTTCCTTCTAAGATTGTCAGAGATAAACTCAAGGTTATCCTGTGTCTATACATATGTAAACAAATACACATACACATGTAATATACAACATATAATATAAATAATACATGTGATATATATGCACATAATGTGTGCACCATATAGAGGTATGTGGGTATATGTATGTGTGAGTATATAAAGAAAGGGAAAAAATATAAACATAATTATATGTTGTCTTCCCTATTGGATCATGAGTTTCTTCAAGGAACAAGGACTTTTGCCTTTCTTTGCTTGGAATTTAGCACATTATGTCAAAATAATAGGCATAAAACGAATGATTATTGCTTAGTTAACTTTTAGTCTAAAGAATCTTCTGATAAAGCAGAACTGAATCCATTCTCCTTGAATTTTCTCTCATAAAATGTAAAATCCTTTAAGCAAGTAATATTTCATTTTCATCTTTGTATCTCCAGAGGTTGGTACAATGCCTGGTACCTTTCTCAATATCACTATCTTATCATCAGACTCTTTATTCTCTAAATACTGTTTACTTTCATGCTTTTTTTGTTTTAATTGATAATTGAAAATAAATGCATATTTGTTTATATGGATGTGTACACATTTCTGTGTATATGTTTTATTTAGATGGGTAGGATATATCTAGGAATGAAAGAAAATTCTTTATTCTTAATTGGTGATTGTCACTTAAAAAGCAGAATCAAAACATCAATTTTTCCCTATTTTGTCATTTAATGATGTAAATAAAGTATAAATGCTTCCATTATGGAAAAACATATATACAAACATATATACACATATATATGTTTGAGAATAACATGTAGAATCATATTAGTTTCATATCATGTAGAAAATTAATTATAATCATTGCTTATTTAATGGGACATTTGCCAGAATATGGAAATAAGACTAACCAGAAAATGTGCATTTATCTAAAACAGAAACTTGAGAAATTGTTATCCTAAAGAAAAACTAGGTAGTAATGAAAGAAAAATCTACAGATGAGGGGAAAGAACAAAGATATATGGATAAAATGGTATTCTCTAAGATTATTGAAATAAATGATGAAACCAAATTGATAAATATTTCATAAGTAAATAAAATTTTTATCCAAAACATTAATAGTAATGTTTAAAAGCTGTAAATACTATAAATTTTATATTAGTATATAAAGATGCAATATAAATTTTTATTCTAAGCTTAAAAGTTGTTTCTTTTTATTTTATGAAAAAGAGGTATATCCATTCAGTAATGAAATTCTTAATCAAGTTAAAGAGAATCAGAACATTTATTTTTAGAGTTATCACTAGAATCCTCATTAATATTGGCATTCAGTCTATGTAAAACTTAAGACATGCCAATGAAAACTCTGCTTTTTAAAGGCACTCTACTGGGGTCTTTAGCTTCATTTAAAAGAGCAATTCCAAAGTCCCAGTTTTCCTTCGATGAATTATTCACTTAATAGTTGTCAATTAACACTTCTCAACTGCTATAGTTATTAAAGTTTAATGTTGTTGAATGTTTCAATGTACTTATAAAAACATGTTATAATCATAACATACTTCCAAGTATAGTCTATAAATAGGAAACTATTTCTGAATAGGCCTAAAAGAAAAGCTTTCTTAGACAATTTGAAATTCATGTTGCTGGTTTTGTGGGGAAATTGGTTTTTATTTGTTTTTTCATCAATATAAAAAACTCCCACTGTCTATTAAAAATAGTTGTTTAGGAAGTTAACTGATTTATCCATGGTATTAAAGCTAGTGTCAGAGGCAGAGTTTGAGGCCAGGTTTTCCTAATTCCAAAACTAACTAGTCCTTTCTCCATTATATACCTCTCAGGTTAAGATTGAATATAAATAAAATAAGAAACTATATGATCTCTCTGAAAATTGAATCATTGAATACTGAATAAGACCAGCCAGTCAAACTCACCCAAATTTTTGAGGTTCTAAGTAATGATTCATATGAAAATTAGATTTCTCTTTATCAAATAAATTTGTTGTGTCAAATCCTTCAATGAGGGAAATATAGAGCTTTTATTAAAGGGAGTTCTAATATATAATCTAAATTTCCCTCTATTAGTACTTTTTCTGCAAACCTTTCAAAGTATTATCTTTTAGTTTTGTTATTTAATACATAATGTCACTAATTGTTAAGTCTGAAATTGGAGTATATACTAAGATCAATTGTTTATTGTCGTTCAGTGATTTTTAGTCGTGTCCAATTTTTTGCAATCCTATTTGGATTATTTTTGAAAAAAGATACTGGAGTGGCTTGCTAATTTTCTTCTCTATGAAGACTAAACCATCCACTAAATTCAAAAAGCCTTGGTGTTTGGTACTGTGTTAATAGAACAGCCTAATGATCAACAACATCTCTTTATAGAACTTAACAAGTGTTTTGGCATCATGTGTACAAAGACAGGTTAGTTATTCTTAAACATTTATTCCTTAATGATACTTTTATTTTCCTTTAGAACCAAATCACAGAAGAAAAGATTTGAAGAAGAACTGAATGAAAGGATGATTCAGGCAATTGATGGAATCAATGCTCAAAAGTATGTTGCCATTTTTTAAGAATTGTTCATCTTCCTTTCCCATTGCTGTTTTCCTTTTGCAAACAGAAATTATATGCTTTTGTCTTTTTGTTTCTGTAGCTATTTTTAAAATATTTTCGTTTGTCCATTTATCATCATCCTTTGGATATATTTGTCTTACATAGTTATACTTTATGTGCCCCATGTCCTAGACTTCTCACCTATAAAAATTTTCTTATATCTTGTTCTTTAGTGTTTAATTTCTTTTTTATAAAATATGCTTTGCTGTGCATCACTGATAAATAACAAAAGTCAAGAAGAAATATTATCATGTTGATAGTGATTATTTAAAAAGCTAAAAGTGATATTCATTTGAGGTCATATGGTTAATGTACATATTCATATAAGAGGCAATCTAGGCCTCAGTAGTTAAATGTAAGCCTTTCTATTTATGAATTGCCTATTCAGAAGCTAAAGAAAGGAACAATCTTAGAGAACAGAAAAGAAGACAAGAAAAATTATTAGCTATACATGTGGAAATTGAGATGGCTTTTGGGTAAAAGCAAATTTTACTATATATAACAATTTATCAAAAATTGACTGGTCCTGCTAAATGTTATAACTGCCCTATCAATAAAGAAGCTATGCATTTTCCCGGGATGGAAAGAATAATGTATCACTCCAAGGGCTCAACTTTTTGTTTTTTGTTCAGGTGTTCAGTTATATCCAACACTTCCTGACCTCATGTATTAACAGCCCATCAAGTCCTCTGCTCTATTCCACTATCTCCTGAAATCTATTCAACCTCAAGTCCATTACTTCCATGACATTATCTATCCATCTCACTTCCTGCTGTCCCCTTATTCTTTTACTTCCAATCTTTATCAATATCAGGGATTCTTCCAAGTTCTGTCTTCTTATTATGTGGTGAAAGTGTTTAATATTCAGCTTCAGTATTTGACCATTTGGTGAATAATCTGGATCAACTTTTTAAAAGATTGATTAATTTGATATCTTTATTGATCAAGGGACACTCAAAAGTCTTCTCTAGTACACAGTTCAATGGTCCAACTGTCACAGACAAATACTATTACGGGGAAAAAAAACAACATAGTTTTGACTATACAGACCTCTGTTGGCAAGGTGATGGCTTTGCTTTATTACACTGACCAGATTTGCCATAGCTTTCCTTTCAAGAAGCAAGCATTTTTTTTAATTTTGTGACTGCATTTACTATTTACAGGGATCTGAAAAGCCATGAATATAAAATCTGTTTCTAGTTCTTTTCCTTCTGTTTGTCAGGAAATGATGAACCAATTGCCAATATCTTAATTTTTTGATGTTAAACTTCAGCCCAACTTTTGCACCCTCTTCTTTACTTTCATCAAGAGACTTCTTAATACCTCTTTACATCAGAGTAGCAGAATCAGATTGTTGGTATTTCTACCAACAATCTTAGTTCTGGTTTCTGATTCTCCCAGTATGTCATTTCACATTTCACTATGCATATAAGTTAAATAAATAAGGTAACAATAAACAGCCATGCTTTATTCTTTTTTTATCTTAAACCAATCGGTAGTTCTGTGTTTGGTTCTGACTGTTGTTTCTTGGTCCATATAAAGATTCAGTAATCTAAACATTCTTTGATATTTCTCTTCTATAGGCTTAGAATATAAACTAATCTTTTCCAATCCAATGACCACTGTTGAGTTTTCCAAATTTTCTGACATATGAGTGCAATACTTTAAAAATATGTTTTAGGATTTCAAATAGCTCATTTGGAATTCTTTAAGTTCCTCTAGTCTTGTTGTGGCCAATATTTCTGAAGGACTATTTGACTTCATTTTCTAGGATTTCTGATTGAATCAGTAACAACTAATATTATCTGCAGCATTAACTTTTAATACAAAGATCAATTCAGCACAGAACAATTCTCAAGGCTAATACAGTCTTTACTATATAATAATTTTCAAGTTAGTTGATACCAGAAAAATATGAAGGAATAATGAAGTATCCTCTATGTTTAAAATTATAATAAAAAGTCTTTTAAAACTCATAGAATTTATATTATTTAAAATTGAATGTACCATCTTATGCAATTGCTCTATATGGTTTCTTTGAGTTTCTTAATTGCCCTTAAAATACATAATTCTTATAAAAGACATGCATATAATATGGAAGTAAGAATTTATTCAATGAACCATCAATAAGAATAGTTACTACCAAGTATGGTAGAAAATGAAATGAAACATCAGAAAAAATATGAATGTCTCCAATTT
The DNA here is from genome assembly GCF_048593235.1 of Sminthopsis crassicaudata. Lineage (NCBI taxonomy): Eukaryota > Metazoa > Chordata > Mammalia > Dasyuromorphia > Dasyuridae > Sminthopsis > Sminthopsis crassicaudata. Next base: position 337,861,808 of record NC_133617.1, on the reverse strand, counting down.
CACTAGCTGGTTTCTTGATGATAAAAGTATAAATCAAAACTACAAAGGCAGAACAAATATGTGTTAATATAGACAATACAATTATCTACTTTCTTAAACTTTTGGAATGTTCATATCAATGACTATAATTAGAAAATGACATAAATAGAAATGCCTTAGTTAATATGATTTTGCTTTGTTTTGTGGTTATTGCTTTCAAAGTTCATTAGCTTTTTTCCATTTAATGTGCTAATGCATGTCAGTTGATATTTGCAAGTTTCAATGTATTCTTATTCTATAATGGATCTTTAATGTTAGAATAAATGTTTATGTTATAATTTCCCAATTAAGTTCCACAAATCAAATAGAAAAACAGACAATGCATAGGCATCAAATAAGAAAAGATAAAGCAATAAAATGGAACCTTCTGTGGGTATTTCTCAAATTAGATTCAATTACATTCTGTTATTGCTTCAAGAATTTTAATCTCCCTTGTCTTTTTATATAACTATTCTGATTTTACTTGCATTTTTTCATCTGGGAATAATGAATATCTTTTTCAATGAGACCCTTAAACTATGTGTATAGAAGATCAAAGCAGCTGCTTAAAAAGTAAGAAAATTTGTTATGCAGATGTTTTATCTATATAGTACAAAAGGTAAATGTTTTCAAGCACACTTTGTGAGATTGCACATATTACTGATGCCACACATTTTATTGCTATAATTATTCACAGCGGGGTTTTGGTAGAATGTTGGGGAAGATATACCTTAGACTAATGTCAGCAGATTTTCTGAAATAGATTATCCTTGAAATCAAATCAACAGTTTGCTACCAAAAAAGATCAGGACATGAGTATTAGTTCTGAAGTAAGGAGGACCAGAGTTCAAATTTTATCTCAGACACTTAGCCCTTCCTGGTTGTATGTCCCTGGGCAAGTCATTTAACCCAAATTGTTTCAGGAAAAATAAAAAGCAGATTCAGTGGAAAAAGCTAAGTGATCTACATTCAAATCTGGTATCAGACACTTAACGCTTATTAGTTGTGTGGCCCTAGTGTGACCAGTTGTGTGACAAGACACTTAACCCTAATTGCTTTTAAAAAGAAAACCTAAAAAGCAAGATGCTATGCAAAATTTTACCCCAATTATAGTCATGTACACATTTTCTTTCATGGATTGTTGGCCATTGCTATGAGCAACCTTTCTCATTTCCTAGAGACAATATAGAGCACTATTTCTCTCATTTGAAATAATGCATTTTTTTTAAACAACTGAAAAAATAATAGGAAAACGTTAGCATGAGTAGATATGGAATAGCATTTGTTCATGTGAGGTGAAAAGAGTAAGTAACTATTCAGTAGGCAATTTTTTAAAAATGTATTTAAAAGCATTTCAAACTCTAGTGCTATTTACATATGTTATTAATGTTACTCTTCTAAAGATTTTATAGTGAAGAGAAATTACACATATCCATTGGTACTTATTAACCAATTGGCAAAAATATATTAAGCACTAACTATGTTCCAGCCACTGCCCTCCTGATCACCTTATCCTGACAAAATTATTTGTGAAGTGCTCCCAATCATTTGAAGAAAGGACTTCATATATTTATGAGAATATCTTTCAAAGTCCTCATAATTCCAGACCTCCCAGAAAGAATTTCCTTTATATATTTGCTTTGGTTCAGTTGTTCTTCCTTGCTTTGAGGGGTCATGTCTTTTTCTCCATTTCTGCCCTAAATTATATTGACAGGCTAGAGGATGAGGAACAGAGGGACAGGTTTACCATAAAAAGATACTATATTTAGGGGGCTGTACAGAATTCCACTATGTCTAAAGAAAATATAGTACTCAGCTGGGGTCTTTTCTAACTAACTAAAAGTCAGTCATGGAAGAAACCTAAGCTAGTGAATTGGTGAGGAGACCAAAATATTTTTGAATCAAGTTTCAAGGAAACTACAGTTAAGAGTGAAGGGAGTCAGAAGGTGAATAATAAGGAATAAAAAGGAGTAGAAGAGAGATAGTGAGACTGAAATACCAAAAATTCCTGGAAAATGAAATCCCAAAGACATTGAACATAAACACATAAGTCAACAAAGAAATTGTGAAGAACAGATAGAAATGATATTTCAAATTCTAGTAAGCAAGCTGAAGCATCTATGAAAAAATACTGAAAAGTTAAGAAAATTGTTTCAACATTTCATGAGACATAGGACACTGCAAAAACCAAGGGAAACATGAAACTACAATATGCTTTTCCTGAATGGTTTAAAAATTATAATTATAAGTGCAGAATTTATATCTGGCACAGCAAAAATAATGACCAGAATAGAATATCTCGAATCTGCAATGACAAGCCTCAACAAAAAAATAAAAGAGAAAACAATATATTGGGGATGGAAATAAATAAATGTGAAGGACATTCTAGAAGAGAAGCAAATAAACAATAACATTATGTAAACAAAACATACTGATCTCAAAGACAAGATGAACAAAAACAATTTAAGGATCATAAGTCTCCCAGGAGAATACAATAGAGCAAAAAAAAAAAAAACGAAGAAAAAAGAAAAAGAAAAAAAAACCAAAAAAACTAAAAACTAAACACCATTATGAAGGAAATAATATAAGAGAAGTATCAGAATTTCTGAAAATAAAATTTCAGTTGAAAGAATTTACAGATACAAAGGGGATAAACTATAAATACCAGAGCACACGGTGGTTAAATATAACAATTCAATTAAAAAATAATAAGTTCTATAAACCATCGAGAATAATCATCAAAAAATATAAAACCACACTGAACCCATTATCAAAAGAAAGAAATGGAATAATGTATTACAAAGAGAAATGGAGCTCAGGATGCAATTTAAGATAATCTATTCTACAAATCTGAGACTAATCATACAAAAAAATAAAAATAAATGGATGATTTAATTAAAAATAAAGAGTTTAAAACATTTTTAGAAAGAAAACCAAAACTGAAGAGATGATTTGCTTCTCAAACACCCCATAATGGAAATAAAGCAGGAGTGAATAAATAGAACCAGCAAATACAGCAATAAGAATAAAGTTTCAATAGACAAATCAGTAACAAACTTCTTTCTAAATGTACCCAAGGAGATGGGACGAAGGCAGAAATCTGGTAGAAGTTAACTTATTCAGCCACTGACCAATTGATAGACATTCCTTGACTTTCCAATTGTTAGGTACCACAAAAATAGTTTTTATAAAAAATTTTGTACAAATAGGTCCTTTTTTCCCCTTTTTATTGGAGATATATTCTAAATTAAATGATAAAGGTGATTATAAAAGATAAAATAGAAAACTGATTTCTTCCAACAGAAACACTTCTGCACAGATAACATTAATCACATACATAAGATCAGAAAGAAAGAGATCAAATGGGAAAAAATATTTTGTAACAAATTTCTTTGATGATCATTTAGTATTATATATATGTGCATAATATATATTTGTATTTATACATGTGTATATATACACACATATATGATTAATAACTATTCCTTAATAAATATCAAAAAAATATAAAAAGCTCTCCAAAAATGCAAAGTATTCACAACCACATGAAAAAATACTTCAGATTGATAATAATAAGAGAAATATAAATCAAAACAACTTTAAGGTATTACTTCACATTCTGAAAATTAGCAAAAAGTAATTTAAAATAGCACCAGTCATTGTTAGAGGGATTGTTAGGCATTCTAATACATTGTTGGTGAAGCTATAAATTCTACAGCCATACTAGAAAGCAAATGTGGAATTATGCAAATAAAATAACTAAAATACCTATACCCTTTGAACCAGAGACTTCATTATTGGGCTTGTGTTAAGTTTGGACTAGCTTCCTGGAGGCCTCAGGATCAGCCAGAGTCAGCATAAATAAAAGTCCTTGGTCTTTAAGGGGAGAAGCAGGAAAACTGCCAGGAGTTTTGCCAAAGATCTCTTAATTCTGGAGTCCAGAAGCTCCACCTTTCTCCCCTTCTTCCTGCAGCCAAATGAGTCTCTGGCCTCTGTCACCCCACCCCATCCTTGCAGATGATTATCTTAACCCCAAACACTTATCCAGCACCAAACATTGAGGACTACTTTTCCAAACATATGCTAATTGAGTCATTGTCTTATATTGAATAGGTAGTTGGCCTTAAGTGCTTGGTTGTCTGATTCAAGTACATTTTTTCATAATTTCTGCCCTTTATAGGCTTGTACTCCAAAGAACCTATCAATAAGGAAAAAAAAAGTTCCTATATATTCCAAAATATTTATAGCATTATTTTGTTGTGATAGTTAGAAAATAGGGGCAGCTAGGTGGCACAGTGGATAGAGCACCAGCCTTGAATTCAGGAGGACGCAAGTTCAAATCTGGTCTCAGACACTTAACACTTCCCAGCTGTGTGACCCTGGGCAAGTCACTTAACCCTAGCCTCAGGGGGAAAAAAAAGTGATAGTTAGAAAATGAAAACAAAATAGATAGTTATCAAATGGTTAAATAAATTGTGGTACATGATTGTAATTGAATAGTATTGAGAGGAATACAGAGAAGCAGTCATATTAATCAGTGTGGTGTCTTTTTTTTCCTCTGTAAAAAATACTATTTGTCAAATGGGATGAGTCTCTTGGAGGGACAGGAGTAAGGGAGAGATAAGTGGGAGAAAATACAAGAAACAGGAAATAGCAATTATTATTTGTTTAAAATTTTTATAAAAATACATATATATGCATATGTGTATATACATATGAGAGAGAGAGAAGGAAGAAGAGGGAAAGAAAATCTACATACAGATATATCTTTAGAAAAATTTAACAAAATAAATTAAAATAGAAGGAAACAAAAATAATATTAATAGGTAGTTTTCTAAGTCAGTATATAGCCTATATTGATTCTTATATACAATTCAATGTCTCCCATTTCTATTTGTTTAACCTCACTGTTCTATATTTTTCACTTGATGATTTCATCATCTCCAAAGATTCAACTATTGTATCTATGAATATGATTCTTAGGTTTATTTGTTCAGCCTTAACTTGCCTCCTGACTTTTAGTTTCAAATCACATACTACTGGGCTTCTTGAGCTGAATTTTTTGTAGACATTTTAACCTGACCCTGACCAAAACTTAACCCCAAAGCTATCTTCTCTTTCTAACTTTCTTCCTACAACTGTATGTATACTAACATCTTCCTAGTCAGTCAGACTCACAAACTATCATTCTCAGGTCTTCATTTCTTTCACACACATCTTCTATATCTAAGCTGTTACCTCAATTTATGACTTTTCCTTTCATAATTTACTTCATACTTTATACTTTAGTGGGCATATGCCCATGTCTCTCCTCCAATGTTACTTACCACCCTAGTGCAGCCCTTATAACAGTCAAAATTAAGGTGAACTGAGATACAAAGTTCCAAATATGATCAATTTATTAATAAAGCACAAATTTACCAGTAAGTAGGATCTCAGTTTCCTCAGCAAAACTAAGATCCCAAGTGAAGAGAATAGCTCTCTTTTATAGTTTTGGGGAATACAGAACAAAGAATAAGACTTCATAGGTGAGCCAACAAGTTATGATTGGTTATAAGAGCTCACCATCACAAAAATCAATGTAATTGATTACAGAGAAAAGGTAGGGGACAATAGGGTTGAATGGAAATTGGAAATAAGTGCCTAGCAATAATCCCATCCATCCTTCCTGTGACTAAGAAATGTGCATTGTTTGAGTGCCGCTGCAAGATTACAGATAATGGACCAGACTTTGGATAACAAATCAGACATTCTTGACACAAGAATAGAACACTGATAAGAATAATAATGGTGTATTCTTCATACATCTATCAATCAGATCTTCCAAATGCTATGTCTGATCATATCCCCCTTTGTTCCTATCCTATACTATCTTAGTGGCTCCCTGTTTTCTTTAAGGTCAGATATGAAATACTCCAATTTGTTTTTAAAGCCCTATATATCTTGGCCCCTTCCTTCCTGGGCAGTCTTCTTATAATGCATTCCCCTCAATGCTGTGAACTCCTTACTCTGGCCTCCTCAATGTTGTCGTGTTTTTCTTTCTGTTTTCTGATTTACTTTATGTCTCCAGAGCTTAGCAAATGAAAAGATTAAATGAGATGAAAGTAAGGAGGGAGGACATTGAAGAATTTGACCAAAAAGTCAAAGAAATTGAAGATGTAATGTTGATTTGATGAATAGAAAAAAGGCCATTTAGACTCAGCCTCAAAGTGCAAGAGACGATATAAGTCTAGTAAGTCTTGAAACACAGTTTGAGGCCAAATTATGAAGGACGTTAAAAGCTAATCTGAGGAGTTTTTATGTTGTCCTAAAAATAGACAACAAATGAAATTGATTTAATAGGTGCCATGGTCATGTCTGGTCTTAGGAAAAGAAAAAACTTCAGCACTAGTGTGTTGCATGGTCTGGAGCAGTGATAAACTTGAGGTAGAGAGTTTAATTAGAGGATTGTTGCAATAATCTAGTCAAGAGGTAATAATGTACTAACTAGACTGAAGTGGTATTTGAGGAAAGAAAATGAGTAAGTGTGTTATGGTGGTAGAAACTAGAACCTTGAAAGCTATGTATGTTAAGTAGGAGACATACTTTGTTGTTCTGTAATGAGTGCACTGGGGAATCATTATGTGCTGAAGAGAATCAATAGAGTATTTTTTTCAAGGATCCAGAGATATCCTTTATGAGAGAGAAGTTTTGTGTAATTTCAATATAGTTTCAGTAATAAAAATGAGAATAGGGGATTCAAATATTTTTAATGAACACCCCATCTCCTCTATCGAATTTTGGCCATTAGTGTGTATATATATATGCATATATGTATGTATATATATATATATATATATATATATATATATATATATATATGTATGTATATACATCAATGTGTGTGTATATTTATTTATTTATGTAGGGAATGGGAAGTATATAAATAAGAATATAACATTGGCAGAACCTTATGAGAGTCTCAGGATTTTATATCCAAAGCAATTATTCCTTTCAGTCTTTTTCTAGATTTCTGGCTTACTCACATTTTATCATTTTTTTTAAGATTGGAGAATGGAATATGAAATTATTTGATTCTTTTAAAAAAAGAAATAATTTTTACAGTTGCTTTAATGTCAATTTTGGTTTATTACAGTCTCTTTTTTTTATTATTTTCAGGCAGTGGCTCAAATCTGAAGACATTCAAAGAATTTCTCTGCTTTTCTATAACAAAATCTTAGAGAAAGAAGTAAGCTATTTTCACTTTAAGCCCAAATGTTTTTTTTTTCTGAAATGCTAAAGTCATTTTTAAAAGTCTTTCTGAGGTTTCTTTTCAAGTTATTTGCATGTGGCCTTAAAACTATAGCTAAATATGTCAGAATCATTCTTGGCTTTTCCTTTCATTCCTCCATGAATGTATTTTTATTACCATAGGAAATCTGATTTCTTTTGCTTTGCATGCCACAATCCATTCTATACTCATTACACATCTTACAAAAATGATGTTGGCAGCAGATGTTTCACATACTTGCATTAAGCTAATGGACTAAGGGCAAATATATATGATTTTTTTTAATTTTCTTAGGAAAAAATTAAAACATAACATCAGCTTCTTGGTGATACATCTGTAGTGTGCTTTAAAAGGAAAAATCTCGTTGAACTTAACATATGTTCACTGTTTGGGGGGTAAAAAATGTCGTTCATATCCAACACCTTTCTTAAGGGGATTTAGAAATTGGATATTTTTAACCTTTGTTGAGTGTTATTGACTTCTAGTTGTGACCTCCAAATTTTAATGTTTATTCACAAATAAACAGGTGAAATTTTCTTTATCTTTTTTTATATGCCAAAATTTAATAGCACTGCTTATGAATATATATGTTATAGCCAGCTGAGCATTGGATTAGAGGATGGGGAGGAGAAATCTTTCCTAGTTATACTTTATTTCATTTTGTCTCCTGTTATATTTTGTTTCTTGCTGACCTAAAAAAAGGGGGTAATAGCAAATCAGTATTTCCATCCTTAAACCATTTGATTATAGCCTTGAATCACAAGGCTTCTATAAAAGTACAAAAAATATGATATAAAACTCTAATGTAGCAAAACATGCATTAAATTGAAAATTCACCTGAAATAATTATATTTTGTTACATCACAGACATTGGCCCATATTTGGTATGGAATATCAACTTCTCTGTCAAAATGTTTCACAAGAAAAATAGCCCTGGGTCTTTGTGGCCAAGAAAATCATTTTGTCCACTTCTAATTACTGTGTTTTAACTTTTGATAATTTACAATATTGTCATATATTTTTGTTCTCATTTACAATTTAATTGAGTAGTGTTAGCCTTCAAACAATTGCAATATAAATCAATCAAATTTGTTGTTGGTTTTTTTTCCCTTAAAGATAATACTGGATTCAACTCAGTTCTGTTCTACTTTGGTACATAGTAGCATTTTTAAAATTATATTAACAAGTATTTTGCTGATAATTCCTATGAATATGTCTGTAAAAATTACGTAAGAATTTAAACAGATTAAAGTGTAAATTATTGTATATGGATTAATCATATTTAAATAATTATGCTATTATAGATCGTTTATTAGCACACAAATTCTTCTGGACTTTCAATGCCATATTTCATTAAAATGCATTAATAACACTTGTCTAATATATACCTCTATATGTACCACCACATTAAGATTCTGAAGCTTTGGAAATCCTCAGGGAAGAACTCAGCATTTAATGTCTCTTATTCTATTTCCAAGTGCTCTAAGAGTTAGTAATGATGATGTTTAAAAATAGCAATATGCATTTTTTTTATATAGAGACTATTTTTTAGCTGAGGCAATTAGGGTTAAGTAACTTGCCCAGGATCACAAAGTGGTATTTATTAAGTATCTGAGGCCAGGTTTGAACTCATGTCCTCCTGACTTCAGGGCTGGTGCACTATCCGTTGCACCATATAGCTGCCCCTTATAAAGAGATTTTTAAAGAAGCTTTAAAAGTACTTTGCATACATTACCTCATTTTTGCTCATCAAAATTTGATTATTATAAAAACACAGAAAAGATTGAGATAAAGCTTTATTAGCTTTTCCCAAATCAATTACTCTTATATATCCATATACATTTCATAAGCTACTTATATAGAATATTGAAAAAGGAATATGTAAATATTTCAAATTATCTTTTGAAATGCAAGATAGTAAAGTGTCCAGGAGTCTAGTTAATCCTAGTGAATATTGAAAGAATATCACAAAGATATATATTATCCTTTTTGTTCTAGAGGATTTAAATATATATATATATACACATATATATATATATATATATATGTGTATGCATATATATATATTTATATAAATATACAAATCTTTTAATTCTCATACCCTTATGCACAACATAAACAGCACTAATAAACATTCCCTTCCAGATAATGTTAAAAACAGTGTGAATGTCCTGCTGGGGGGCCTAGAATAACTAGAATTCCAAGGGCAATAACATAGATGTGAACAAATTAAGTACATCATTTCACATTTTTATGAATAAAAAGATTCGTCAAATCAAAGTATATAGTAAATCTCTGTCTCTTAAACTATATCAGCTATCTCAGTAGAGAAAACAGTGATTCTTATTCTTAGAAGGAATTCTTTGCCTAACTAAATCCAATTTATAAAGTGACATTAAGAGATACTCAGAGAATAGCATTTTTATCTCTTTTTGTTTCTGAATGAGTGATTTCACTAGTGTAAAAAAACTTCCAGTATAAAAAATTCCTATGTAAAGATTAATTTTATAATATTAACTGATTCACCAAGACATTGAATGAGTTTCCAAGATGATACATCAACTATATGTTAAGGAAAATACTTGAACCTAGTTTTTCTGTTTCCAATCCATGACACCATATATCCTCTAAGGATGTATTTATTTCCTAGACAGTATACCAAATTCAGAAAGTCTATATAGCCAGGTTTTGTGTAGTAAAATTCACAAAATAATTTGACATTTTGGGAATGATTTGAATCTTTTCAGTTAACTTATTGTCCCCTAAGTTCTTTCCATTTTCTCAGGAAGTTCTTTACTCTTTTTTTCTCCAAAAGAGATAACCAAACACATAAAGAAAGGACTTTGAACAGCTATAGAAATCAGTATTAAGGCTCTTTGACATGTCTCTATTACATTGTATAAAGGGAAAAAATGAGCATGACAGATTTAGACTTGAGATAACTGGTGTTGATACTGTGGTGAACAGTTTAGTTATTTTATTTTTTTCATTTGTTATTCAAATCAGTGAAGTGTGTTCTAAGTACAAATTAGGCTGATGGGTTTTTATATTTCTCTCTGAAGAAACTAATTAGATTTCTATTTGTTTTATCTTATAGTACAGAGCAACCACATTACCTGCATTCAAGTATTATGTGACTTGTGCTTGCCTCATCTTCTTTGGCATTTTTATTGTGCAGATATTAGTATTACCAAAGTAAGTATATGTGATTTTTTCCTTTTTTTTTTTTTTTAAATTAAAGATTGTCTCCTTTACAATGAAGTTTCATGGACAATTGTGGGACCCAGGTTGTATTTTACAGCAAAAACATTTTATGATAATGCAGTCAAAGGACTACTTCAACATGACTGTTGGAGATTCATTAAAAAATCTTGATATTAAAGCCACTGTAGTAAAGAAGGCATAGAATGAAATCCATTTCTTTAGTTTCTGGGAAATTTTTTAAGAGTTCAGTCATCTCTTTTGATCATATATTGCTGGAGGGTCAACTCCAGTAAAAAAAAAAAAAAAAAAAAAAAAAAAAAAAAAAAAAAGAAGAAGAAGAAGAAGAAGAATCATAGAGTTAGCTTATTGACTATTGAGTCTAACCACTTCATTTTTCATTTTAAGTGATTGTTGAATGTCACATGGTGAGTAAATTCTTGAGGCTGGATCTGAAGTTGGACCTTCTTGCCTCTATGCCTAATGCTATATCCTCTAATTCACCTAGAAGCATAGCTAAGTAAACATGGAAACAGAAAAATCTAGATCTTTAGATTTAAAAAAATCTAAAATGTTTTTTAGAATAGACATAGTCTACTATAATTAAGGAACAAAACCTATCCTGGTCACTTTCCTTCTGATTCATCAACAAGGGGAAATATCTAGAATTACCAGGATATTCTATATGAATTTTGGATATATCCTGGAAGAAAGAAGAGTCACACATTCCCAGAACATTTTGCTTTATAAACAATTTCAGCATCTGGTATTAACTATGATCATTTTGTTAATAACAGTTCTTTGTTCAATGTAGTCAATCTTGCACTCATTTCTTGCATCTTTTTACCTATATAGATCTTTATTTTGAAAAGCAAAGCAAATTGCAAGTCAAATTAAATTTATTAATACAGTCAATGGTAAATATGTAATATATACTTCTGAGATTCTGGTTCATTTGATTTCAGGCAAATGTTAAGCTATCTTGGAAGTTCTTTATTTCATTCTTCTTTTCAATAGGATCTTTCCCCCTTTTTTCTGAACCATCTCTGAAACTAATAGATGGATGAAAAAGCATTTGTTATGCCTCAAGACTTGACTAAGTGCTAGTAATAAAAATGCAAAAAGTAAAACTTCCCTTCATGGTACTTACCTTTTAATGGGAGAGATGCCATATATGCAGGGAACATTTTGTTCGTAGAGTCACAAGGAGAGTGAATTGATCCATAAAACAATTAAATGGCATATTCATTCCAAAAGAAAGAAACAAAAAAGAAAGGAAAAGAAAGGAGAGAGGGAGGAAAGGAAAGAAGAAATCTGTTAAATGAAGTTATTCTCTAATGATAAAATTTTCATTAATAACAGTTCTCTGGGGCAATATTTGTGAGTATGGGTAACTTCTTAGAACTTAGTAAAACAATCCTTTTATATGTCTGCTTAACTCCTTAGGCTAGTCCTAATTTTAATGTTTATATGTATGGACAACATATAGCGTTGGGAGCCTCTTCCTTTTTTTTTTTTTAATTCTTACCTTCATTTATCAGAAATGAAAGTCATTAATGAATGTGAATTATATGAAAAAAGCAAAAACTTCTTCTAAGCATGAATCTAGTATTGAATTTTAAATAGCTTCACGTTTTTTTTTCCTATCTGCCAAACTAAATGCATTATCTGAATCTATGCATGGGTTATCACAAAAATAATTATGATTCATATAAGTTGATAAAATTTTATTAAATATTGTGTATTTCATAAATTTAGAGCTAAATATCTGAAAAATAGTCATATACTATTGTGCTCAAAAAAATTGCATTGGTAATTAATAAATAGTTAATTTCACTTGGATTTTTTTTCCTATTTTCAACCCAACCTATAAGTGGCTCTTTTTCTTTGGGTATTCTTCAGATTCTGGTTGGACTAAATGGCTTCTGAGGACTCTTCCAGCTCTGAGATTCTGTGGTATTTTGTGTTATCACTTCAAATACCTTACCTCATGACTGTAATACCTCATGCTAGAAGGTGGAAGAATCCTAATTTTTTACTTCTAGAAGGGCACAATTCCTTTCTTATAGAATTGAGTAATAGATAAAACCATCTTTTAGTATTTGGCACTTATTTATATTTGGTGGAACCAAGTTTGAATAGTAGTGAGAGATAAGAATAAGTTTAAAAGTAAAGCTTGCAACCTCAGTAGAAATTAAGAATTAAACACAATAATATTTGGAAAAGAACCTCCCAAGGTATCTTATCAGACCCAATATGTTTCTCTGGAGGTTTCTTGCAGTATAAATACCCTGTAATTGTAAATGAAAATTTAATCAAACTTTAATACACTCCTTTTACCCTCCACAGGGATTCTGATTGGGCAGCTAATTACAGAACATTCTCCTCTTATAACTAGAAAAAATATGCCCTGAGTGGCAATAAAAGTTGATTCTCATTGTTTTTCCAGGCTCTTTTAATTCAATGGAGATAAAAAGAAACTCCCTCTCCCTCTAAAAGTGATTCTAATCCTGAATTAAGCAGATTGTCCTCAAAATTAGCACAGATATGACAGCCAAAGAACTTTCAAATCTGTTAACTTGTATCTTAAGTATTAAAAAAAAAAAAAAAAAAAAAAAACCAGGGAGGGAAGTGAAGGGAGAAATTGCTTCTCAAATGAGTTGGCTTCCAAAGGAGGAAAAAGGGATACTCCTAAGAAATGTGTATCTTATTAATATTTCTATTTTTAGCCCATTCATGGACCTTGTTCTCTGTTTATTTCCTGTCAGCAAATTGTCTACTTTGTTTTTCTTAGGGTCATCTGTTAGTAGTTATCAGACTGAAAATAAGCAGAAAAAGGCAGATGGGGGGAAGTATGTCCTAATCTTTAAACAGCCCTTATTCATCCATAGGATCAATCCAGCTGAATTTTAAAAGAACAGCATCAAAAATGACTAAATAAAGAATATGTTTTGCTTCTAACATGACAAAGAATACTTTGCTTTTCTGTAAATTTTATCAACCTTATATGAATTTTTAAAACAGCTTCATATCTGTCATGTCATAAAAATTGATTAATTTACATGGATATCTTGGTATACATAATGAACCCTAACGTGTCATCTTTAAAACCGACAAGATTAATGGTTCTGATGAATAGCTTTAGAACAACTATCACTGTCACAAAGTGTTTGTGGTGATGGTGGTGGTGGTGGTGTTTTTTAAAACAGGATGACAGTTCCTCTCATTTGAACAAGAATGCTATATGCCATGCATACTCTGATATTATCAAATTCATTTGATAAATGTAGTGAGTGTTTGACCTGACTGAATATCATGTCCTTAGTAATGTATTGTGTCCTTTTTATATTTTTCTTTTCTTGTGGATGATTTTGTTTGTTTCATGTCACATTTAATTTCTTATCCTGATCTATGTTCCCCCTTCCCTACCCAGTAAGCCTTCCTTTATAAAAATATCTTAAAATAAAGGGGAAGGGGAAAGCATTGCCACAAAACTAACCAACACATTGACCATGTCTGACAGTGTACTTAATATATAACACTTATAGCCACTCTACTTCTGTAATAAAGGTGTATTTTCTCACCTTTTCTCTTGGATAAAATTTGGTCATTATGCTTAGTTTTCAAATTCTTTTAAAACATATGTTGCCATTATCTTTAAGTTTGTTTGTTTGTTTTCCCAAGTATCTACTCACTTCATTTTAATAGAAGGAAATGAAATCCATTCATATCTATTTTAGTTATGCTTCCTGAAGTTCGTCATCATTTCTCTATAGTGAGATATCATTCTATTTTATTCATGTACCATATTATTAAAAATCCTTACCCACATGAGGGGAATTCTTCAATTCCTTCTTTCAATTCTTTGCTATCACAAGAAGTGTTTCCATGACTATTTTGGTATTCTTTGGAACTTTTTTCTGGTTTTAGTGCCCTTAATATCTATGCCTAGCAAAGGTACCTGGATCAAAACTTATGAATATCTGCTTTTAAAAATACTCTTTAAAAGATGCTTTTCTAGATTAGTGAGTATCTGGATGGACAAACAACAAATATTATTTGGCATGTTATCATGCAGCATACATATAGTATGGCAAATTAAAGTTTATCAAAAGTTTTATATCTCTTATTTTATTCTCACAATAACATTGAAATTATCCCCATTTACATATGAGAAAACTAAGGGAGGTTAAATGACTTTTCCAATGTCACACTACTAATAAACATCTGAGGGAAGATTCAAACCCCAAACTTCCTGACAATTCAACACTATCTACCAAGCCACCTAGCTGCCTCGATGAAGCAATGTGTTTAAGACATTTCTATTGGATGAGGCAGATACAGAGTATCCCTTATCAGCACCACAACTGAAATGAACAACTTTGTAAACAAGAATGTAAGCATTAAAACTTTCCAGCAGAAGTATCAGCAACCTCCATCAGATTGTTTAACAACATCTTTCTTTTTTTTTTTAATAGTTTTTATTTACCAGATATATGCATGGGTAATTTTACAACATTGACAATTGCCAAACCTTTTGTTCTAATTTTCCCCTCTTTCTCCGCCCCCCCCCCCCATGGCAGGTTGATCAATACATGTTAAATATGTTAAAGTATAAATTAAATCCAATATATGTATACATGTCTAAACACTTGTTTTGCTGTACAAAAAGAATCAGACTTTGAAATAGTGTACAATTAGCCTGTGAAGAAAATCAAAAATGCAGGCAGACAAAAGCAGAGGGATTGGGAATTCTATGTAGTGGTTCATAGTCATCTCCCAGAGTTCTTTCTCTGGAACAACATCTTTCTTATCAAAAAGATATTGGTGAGGACTCAGATATTTTCTGGAATGTTAACAAACATGTCTGTATTTGATCTGATTCTTGAATGATCATTCATCAAATAAGTTTTTATTGCTTAAAATATATAGGGCATAATGGAAAATCCTTGGTATATAACTACAAAAAATTCCAGAACTCATGTCTTCAAGATGGTTATAATCTCTTTGGAGAGAAAGGGAAAGAAAAGGATAAGTAAATATACAAAACAACTAGGAAATAATGGGGGGGGGGCACTAAGTACTGGTAAGCTTCTTCCAATAAAAATCTTGTGTGCGACATAGCCCTTGAACTGAACTTTGAAGGAAGTTAAGGATTCTGAGGAGGAACACACTTTAGTCATAAGAGACAATTTTTTCAAATGGAATGTTGTATATAGTAAACAGTAAAGAAGCCAGTTTGGGGGGAGATATTATGAAGAAAACCTATAAAGGCTGGTTAGAGTCATATGATGAATGGCTATAAATGCCATATGATGAATGGCTATAAATGCCAGGGGAACTTCTATCTTATCCTAGAAGCAATAAGAATGTATTTTTCTGTTATCTTCATTAAAAAATAGAGTCAGTGAGAGGTAAGACATGGGAAAGTTAGAACAAAGCAATAATTCCCTTAATTTTTATGTCAATATTTTGAGAAATCTTAGCTTTATCTTTATAATACTCTCTTTATGGATGCAGATCAAAATGTCTTCCTTACTTCAGTAAAGGACAGTTGATTCTTCTGCAGCTGTTTTGGCTGATCCAGTATTCATTTGATGCCAAATCACTATCCATACTCAAAGCCTTTCCAGCTTGGTGAAATTTTCCTTAACTTATCCTTCTTAAGTAGAGTTTTATACCTATGCCTATACCTATATCTATACCATATAAAGATATCTCAATAAAATTTCAGTAAATAAGCTACATTTAAGAACATAATAATCTATATGAGCCCAGCTCCAAATACTAATCTATATCTTTATTGGAAAGGGAAGGAGAAGGAATAAACATTTATATAGCACCTATCATGTGACAGACACCATAATAAGTACTTTACAAATATAGAATATATCTTCAATTTTCAGAATCCAGCATCCTATAAATTACTTATTTTTATTTGGTTTTGTGGAAATTTTTAGGTTATCCAATGGAGGTAGTTCAATCTTTTAGAGTTTTCTGGGTCAAAGATACTCCAATAGAAGTCTAGGGCTGGAAGCACTTCTGTGACCTATCCCATTATATCTGATGAAGAAGGATAAGCAGATTCCAGGGAAGTAGGAGGATCATAAAACAAAGTCTTCAAAGCAGTGGTTTCTTTAAGAAGCAGTGGTAGCAACATCATCTTCCCTAGTCATAACAACAAGGGCTCCTTTATAAAAGAGTAAGGAGAGGTGAATGGGAGAAGAGGTAGTTCCAGTTATTAAATAATGATCTCTAAGTCACATAATCATACATAAAAAAATCTCCATGATTGTACTACCATTTACAAGAAAATATTTGAGTCATATCAACTTGAATCTTTCAGAAACAAATTGTAATAGTATAGAGTCACTTGATTTGAAAATGTCTCATCTCAATTTGCTTTCATACACACACACACACACACACACACACACACACACACACACACACACACATACACGATAGATTTAAGGACTGGACTAAAAGCAGATAAACTATTCACTTAATGTATAATCTTAAAGGGCATTTAGATTAGCTATTAATAGAAAAATAATTGGTGTAAGTTTTAGAAGTAATCTTTGCGACCATATTATCTCTATATTAACCTGACTTTTTGTTATTGTTGGTAGAACATCTATTCTTGGAATTTCCTTTGGAGCTGCATTTCTCATGCTTTCCTTCATCCTTTTCATCTGTTTTGCTGGACAGCTTCTGGTAGGTACTCATTGGTTTTAACTTATCTGAGAAAAACAATATAATGAAAAAAGAAAGACAGGGAAGGGGAAGAGGGGAGGGCAGGAGGAAGGAAGAAGGGGAAGAAGGTAGGAAGGAAGAAGGGGAAGAAGGAAGGAAGGAAGGAAGGAAGGAAGGAAGGAAGGAAGGAAGGAAGGAAGGAAGGAAGGAAGGAAGGAAGGAAGGAAGGAAGGAAGAAAGGAAAAGGGAGGGAGGGAGGGAGGAAAGGAAAAAAGTAGGCCAAGCCTCTTCTTTTAACTGCTCAAAATAATGTCATTTGCTAGGAATAAATTATCTGTTCAGAAGATATAGTCAAGAAAAATGTAAATACCAGTCAATATATTTTTTTAAGAAATGTTTTTAATCACAAAAGGATCAACCTAGGAAACATAAAATTATATCAATTTTTATATTCATTTATGATTTTCCTCTGAAATTACAGTTTCAATAGTTAATAATAAGCTTTGATCTAATAGACAGTTGATGGGAAAATTAAGAGAAATAGAATATACTGATATTTCTAAATATGTGCTATTGAAAATTATTTCTTATTAAAATATTCTAAAGTAGAAATCATTTCACTTAAGTGATAATAATATTTATCTCATTCATTGGTGAGACTTTTTTTCTGCATGACCTACTTCTTCTATCACATTGTAAGATTTGTACAAATGTCAATAAAGATTTCACAGCCATTTCCATAAAAACAGTTTTCTTTAGTGATTGTTGGTTAAAGCTCCCTTATGTGTCTCTGTGTTTTCATATCATTTTGGGTTGTTCAGAGCACAAACTATTAGTTTGACTTATACCATTTTTCTTTGATGAGTATATATCATGCTCTGAAGAGAGTTGTCAAATCAAAAGGGTTGAAATAGATGATCTATATGGTCATTTCTAGATTTGAAATTCTGTTATTATCAGTAATTCTCAGATATGCAATCTGAGGGCTGTGGATTGTCTACCTTTTGTTTTTGTTTTACAAAACAAGCATTAGAAAATCCTTACAAAGGAGAATGTTAAGTAATATCATGATGGGCATTACAGTACCTTGGGCATTTTTTCATTCATTTGTACATGACAATCATTTATTAAATATCTACTCTGTGCCAATCCCTTGCCTAGTTGTTAGGGATGAAATGACAAAAAAATGTCTTATCTCTTGGACCTGGACCCACCTGCTGTTGGATATTATAGCATTCTAGGACTCTTGTTGCATGACTGCATGCCTCAACTACTTCACATGGTTTGCAAATTGTTCTAGAAATGAACTGGCCTTCTAACCCATCCAAAATACCATCCAACCTTGGGATTGTTCTAGAAAAATTGGTAAGGTTATATAGTTATTCCTTTCAGTAACCCTACTCCAACTTAATATGCTCCCATTTAAAACTCCATTAAAAAAAGAAAAGAAAGGAAATAATAGCTCTTTTTTGAATGATAAAGAATCACATATCTTCCTTGGACTGACGTTACATGAAGCAACTTTGACAAGTTATCAGAGAAGGCACTTATCACAAACCATATATACTCTCAATTCCATTTAATAGGAACTTTTTAAGAAGTCAAATTAATCTGTTTTGATTTTTCCTTGACAACAGATTATAACACTATATGGTTTATATAAAATTATTAGATCATTTTACTTTAGTATATTATAGGCATGGATCCTTAAGATAATTTCTCTTTTCCTTTCCATTGTCTTTGATCAAGTATGTCAAGAAAAACATTAAAAAAAATAATAATTACTCTTTGCTACAACTTTTCTGATTCGGAAAACTTGTTTCGTTTTTCTTCAAATTTGCATGTATGTAAATATGTGTTATATATATGCATACAATTACTTCCTTAAGTGTATAAGTACATGTATATACACATATATTATGTGCATACACACACTCAAATATGCATTCTGCTTTACCACAGAATCTCCAATTTACTTTCTTCACAATATTTTGGATATTGTCTCATAAAATTTATTCATGATGGCTCTTAGTCCTTCTAGTCATTTCCTAGCACTCCAGCATTCAAATAAAATGAATAAGGAAGGCATACCATTGTGGTTAGAGCACCAGGTCTGAGTCAGGAAGACCTGATTTCAAATCCTTCCTCAGATTCTAGCTCTATGACCCTGGTAAGATCATTTAATTCCTCTCAGCCTCAATTTTTTTCATCTCTGTAAGGATATTTAATAATAGCACCTATGTCACAATGAGAATCCAATTAAATAATGTATATAAAGAGCTTTGCAAATTTTAGTTATTATTATCCAGAAATAATATTCCAATAGTACAGATGATAGAATATTTACCTCTTCCCCAAGTGAAAACAAAGACTTTGGCAAGATTCACAAGGCAAAATTGGAGATGATTTATTGGAGTTCAGGGTCTTTCCAGCTTTGAAAACACTTGAGATTAATTCATTAAATCTCCATCTAGTGTTCAAATTTAATCCTTACATTTTTTAAAGTAGGGGAAAAAAGTGCAGGCTTTCATGTTGTACCAATTGATCTAAGAATAAGCATCATACCCTATACAAAGCATTTCATTATTGGTTTTAATATGTCCAACCAAGTATAGATTTTATTCAAAATGTCAATAAGATTATGCATATTATGCAACCAAAAATCAATGTGGATGATTATTTTTTTTTATTTATGTGATACAAATATACATCACAGCACAAAGGAATTTCATTATTGCACAGGCTAAATACCAAATTGTCTCCTTTTTTGTTGTTTACTATATATATGAGGGTTCTCCTATTGTTAACATTGTTATTTACAAATTTGAGTTATGCCCTACCTAGCTGCCTGAAATATATGCCTTAGGTTTACCCTGCTCTGAATCAATATTTTATTAAAGTGAGGTATTAAATTCCTAAAGTGGCTCTATTCTGGACCTAAGAACACAAGTACTTAATAACCTTTCTTAATAGCACGTATATAAAAGGAAATTAAAATACAGTTTTGTTTCAATCTTTTAAAGATAGATTTGAAATTGTACTCCCAGGCCAATGTCATCATTACACATCTTCTTCCCCTGTGTTTGATTGTAGAGAATCAGAGTTTAAGTGTCAAGAAATATCTTAAATGTTATATTGTCAACCATCCTTATTTTAAAAATGAAGAAACTGAGAACCAGAGAGGTTTGTTGACCTGCCCAAAGTCACACAGATAAAAAAGCAACAAAGTCAAAATTTGAACTCAGTACCTTTGATTCCAATCAAGATCTTTTAGCATTCTCCCACTTTGTAGGGTTACAAAGTCATTGAAGTAGACAAAAACCCTTTATTCATTTCAAATTCCATTTGAAGTATAAATAGAAAAGAAAATAAATATTGGCAAAGTAGGAAAACATTCTTTCATTTTATGAGAAGATTTAGTCTAGTTTAAAAAAATCAAATAGATATTACTAAAAAGGAATGGACAAATAGAAAATTATTTAAGCACCTACAATGTCCTGGTCACTGAAGATAAAATAGAAAAGGGAATCTATTCCTCTCCTTAAGGGATTTGTAATCTAATCAGCAAAATAATAGCTAGAAGGGGGAGAGAGGACTGGAAAAGGGAATTTTTATCTAGAGTCATAAGAATAAAAGGAACCTTTGAGGGAGAGAGGGGGCAATAATGAGGCAGGGCAGATGGCTAGATGTCTAGAAGGAATAAATAGATGTGAAGTGTGCTTTGGAGGCTGGCTAGAAATAATTATCCATTAATAATCCATTAATCAAAAGAACTTAGCTTAAATCACAATGTATAAATTTGCCCAAGGCATAGAGGTCTGGTCAGAAGAGTGCCATTGCAGAGGGAGAGAGTTGAAATAAGATAAGGCAGATGACCAAGTTCCCTGGCGATGATGAGTGATCAAAAATGACTCATGTTGTTAGAAGAGGGAGACCCAAGAGATAGAAACAGAAAAAGAAAGATAGAGAGACAGAGACAGGGAGAGTCAGACTCAGGAGTTAAGACTCAAGAAAACATCAGTTCAAATCCTACTTCTAAAAGACTGGCTTTGTGATCTTGGGCAAATCAAAATCTTTAAAACTTAAAAGTTAGGGATCAAGTAAATGCCAAGCTGCACTAGTTTGAAGAAGGTTCCTCCAAACAAGTTCTGTACATTAGTGAAATTGTATATCTAGGTCCTATTTACCCAAACACACAGGAGTTGTCTTGCCTACCATTCCACCTTGCTATCTTCCCTGATTCATCATCTCTTTCTCCCTCTCCCTCTCCATTGTCCTCTCCCTTCCTCCCTTTCTCTCCTTCTCTCTCCCTCCCTCTCTCTCCCTCTCTCTTTCTCTCTCTGCCTCTCTCCACATGTATGCAAACGTGTTACATGACATATAAGTATACACATATACATATTGCTACATATGTTTTGTACATGCATATTCTTATTATGCTGAATTTTTCATTGAATGCCAGGATTTTTAAGTGCTTCATATTATTTATATTAAAATCCTCTTTTTTCCTTTAAACACAACTCAATCAAACCTGACCTCTCCTTCCTCTGATCTCTTATATCCTTTGCCTGTCCAAGGCAAATTAGGCTATGCTTGTGTTTATAAGTCTGCTCTCCCCAAATAAATCATAAAGTTCTTAGGGTCAGGGGCTATATAGTATACTTTCTTTGGATCTCCTTCAGTATATAATACAATACTGACTCAACTTTATACTTTTTAAAGTTGTCATCCCTTCCTCACTTCTGCCCCTTAGAATTCCTAATGACTGAAGGAACAACTCAATTGGTACCTATTATATGAAGCATTTCAAACATTTCCACAAAATTTGTATTAGTGTATATATTGTGTTTATGTGTGTGTATATATATAGATATAGATATGATATAAATAGATAGATAGCTATAGATAGATATAGATATATACATATAGATATATAGATATATATATATGCAACATACACAAATTTATATAGAGACTTACTTTTTCTTCTAAAAGAGTATAAACAACTTGAAAGCAAGAACTATTTCCATTTTTGTTTTTGTTTCCCAAGCACTTACATTCTTGGCATTCATTGTTCATGCTTAATAACTACATAATGTTTGCACTGTCTTCTAAATGATAAATGAAGTTTCTATGTCTTCCATCTTAACATCTGCCACTGATAGCAAGGGTTTCCCAGGGCTTGACTGAATTTAGAATTCAAATTGTCTATGACATAATTTAAGGCAAGAATAAATAAAGCTGGCAGATCAGAGGAAAAAATTTGAGGGAAATAACAGAAGAGGTTGAAATTCCTCCAAGGAAGAAGGTATGTTTACTCATTACCTATTTATAAATTCTCCTGGAGCTCAACAATTTGCATAAATTGGCCAAAATTGCTTGCCTTTAGATTTTTTTTTTCCATCTGGAACTCTTCTTACCTGTAATTTTAAAATAGTTCTTGTTATTTGGAGTCCTGCATTAATACAATCAGCTATCCTTACTTATAGCAGCACTTTGCCTTAGAAAGAAAGAAAAAGAGAGAGAGAGAGAGAGAGAGAGAGAGAGAGAGAGAGAGAGAGAGAGAGAGAGAGAGAGTGGGAGGGAGGGAGGGAGGGAAGGAAGAAGGGAAGGAGGAAGGAAGGAAGGAAGGAAGGAAGGAAGGAAGGAAGGAAGGAAGGAAGGAAGGAAGGAAGGAAGGGAGGGAGGGAGGGAGGGAGGGAGGGAGGGAGGGAGGAAGGAAGCCTCTCTTCTTTAACCTACTCATTATAGTTTTGTCAAACATGTTTTTCTTTTTGTTAACATTTCAGTAACAACAAGAATTCACATTTGTACAAGTTTTTTTTGTTTTGTTTTGTTTTATTGTTTATATGAGGAATTCTTAAAATTCAGTCCAGGAGTCTCTAAGCAACCTAAGATGCTTTCAAGGAGTTAATGATGGCACATCTATTTACATACCAATATTAATATGTTATTTGCCTATTAAAATGTCCCTTCCCTTTTCAACTACATAGCATTCTAAGGCCATTTTTTTTTTTTGGTGAACTTCAATAAAACAGCAGATTGAAACATTGAAAGCAAAAGCAGACATAAGAATCCAGTTTTCTATTAGGCTGAAAATTAAAGAGATATGTAAAAATATGTTAAATAATACCACCCTTCTCACTAATTTTCAATTATTTTAGAAAATAGTATTTTTCAAAAAAATTATGTTAACATGTAATGACTTATAATTTTTACAAATTAAGTAATCATTTAAAATTATCTCAACTTTTAACTATATATGTATATACACAAATATATTATATATATATACATATACAAGCACACACTCATATGTATGTATATACATATATATATACATATATATACATATATATATATAATTCTTTACAATCTTTAATAATTCTTAAGAGTTTGGTTCTTTCCATTTATATTATCACATTTATTTTCTCTAATGTTTTTCTGGTTCTTTATATCTCACTCTACATTAGTTTTTATAGATTTCCCCATGCTTCTCAAATACTTCATACACATCCTTTCTTCTAAATCAATAGTATTCTGTTTCATTTCTGTACCATGATTGGCTAATCATTAAATAATCATTGGGTGCTTACATTTTTTCCAATTGTTTGCTACCACAAAAGGTGCTTTTTTATGTATATGGAACTCTTCATTATTTGGTTCCTTTTCAGAATACAGGATTTCTATTTTGAGGGAAATTGATATTTTAATTGTTTTATAAGCATAATTCCATTTGGAAGAATTGTACCAAAACACATCTACATCATATTAATCTACATATATTAATAGATCTACTTATCTGCAGCCCTCTCAATATTAATTACTATCATTCATGATCTTTGTTGTTTATTGAAAAAGAAACTTAAGAGTTTTGATTGTCTTCATTTCTTGAAATATGCACAAAGGTCCTCCCTTTCTTATCAGCAAGTTTCCTGGACCTTTTAGAATATTATTTCCATAATGTATAAATAATTTTGTCCTTTGTGCTTTCATCAGTGAGTTTGTTTCTCAAGTGTTTTGTTGGTTATACAACTTTGAACACTTGATGCACTAAACAAATATCTAATAACAATAAGCTTGAAGAAATATTGAATAAGTTTCTGGCATGGTGATCAAGAAACTGCCCCCTGCCCCTCCAACTCTCACCCAGGTACTTTTCGAAGACTGCAGTTCTTGTTTGCTTTTTAATTTTGTGAACATTCACCATAATAATACTGTTGTTGTTTGGTTTTGGTTTTTTTTCAAGTTTAGAAATGTTTTTTTTTTTCTCCCTGGGATATTTGAAGTTACAGTCCTAGAGAGTCTAAGTATCTCACTGAATCAAATCAACTGCCAGAATGTGATGTCAACTGCTTTGTTATTAAAATCATGTGCATGTGCAAATTGGATTCTATCAGTTGCTAGGATTTAGGACACAAAATTCCCTCTCATGAAAACTATAGAGAATTTAGAGATTATAAACCAACAATCTCATTATGGTTTGCAAAGTGCATTAAATATATTATGTCATTTTTTCCTCATAACACCCCTGTGAGGTAAGCTTTATTTTTATACTCATTTTACAAATGAGAAAACCGAGGCTGTGAGAGGTCAAATGATTTTCCCAAGCTCACATAGCTAGTAAGTATCTGAAGAAAATCTGAACTCATCATCTTGATTTCAACTCAGTACTATATTCACTAAACTACCTACTTGCTAGCTGCTAACTAATGATGGAGATCAGAAGATTATATATTTATATCTTAAAGGAACTTCAAAGAATATTTAAGTCCACCTCATTTATTTTACAGATGAAAAAAAATGAGGCTCAAGACTTACTCAACATCACATAAATGGTAAATGTCATAGTAGAAATCAAACCAAAGTCCTCTTACTCCCAAATAATGAAATCTATAAAATTGTTAATAATACAGTGACCATAAGGAAATTTTTCTCTCATGTCATATGAAAGAACTAGTCTAATAATTCTCTCCTTAGGAATTGATCACTCTAGTATAAGCTGCTGTTGAGGAAGCCTGTCATTATTACTACTACTTGTGTCTCTCTTTCTCAAAGCCACCACTAAAGGAGTTAATTTCCATTCTTAATGTGGCATGACATTGCTCTTGGCACCTTTCATGTTGTTATATATTAAAAATAAATTACAATTTTTTCTAGTACATTATGCAATTCCTGCATTCTGATTCTCCGCTCATTTTTTTTATATATTTTTGTGGTGTTCAAGTATACTTCACGTTCTTAGCATTTGCATGATGGGAGGAAGAATGGCATTTGCTATAAAAAGAATTCTTTGGAGGATAAGGGATCTGAAGGGTCTGTAAGAGAAAACATGGTTAAAAAAAAGAAAGAGAGGAAAAACATGGTTTAGGCGTGCCTTAGAGTTGTCTTAAAAAATTTGAAAGGCTATTATTTTAGAGGAGGGATTAGAATTGTGCCCTCGTGAGCAGAATTAGAAATAGTGGGTGGAAGTTACAGAGGGGTAGATCTTGTATTAATGTGGGGGAAAACTTCATAACAACTAGAGCCACTCAAAAGTAGAGTAGACTGCTTTGGAAATAAATGAGATCCCTATTGAGAAGAGTATTATAAAAGGATATTTTTGTAAAGGTTTGGATTGTATTAGATAACATCCAATTTTTCTTCTAGTTCTAAGATTCAATGATTCTATGAAATTGTGAATTTACCTAAGGATTTTACTTATTTTCAACTTCTCACTTAGAACTTCAAAATATCCATTTGAAAAATATATCATTGTACCAATCAATACCAAGTTTAAATGCTTTATAATTTTCAAGGGACTTTCACAAATCCATATTATTTCACAATCATGCTGTCAGGAAGATAAAAGATATTATCCCCATTTTATAGAACAGACTAGAGGGGTTCTTAGAAATTAATGGCCTTGTGTAAGATAACATTGTTTTGGTGATATTAAACTTTTTCATTAAATTTGAAAATAGAAACTATATTACAAAGAACCAGAGACGTTCTATGTCTGTTTGCTAGACTTCTGACAAAATGAAGATACCATATAAGGTAAAGGTTAACTTGCTTTTGTATATCAACGAAAAAAAATAATAACATCTCTTTAACATTTTCTGGAACAACTACAAAAACAAAAAAATAGTGAATAAAGTTTATCTTAGGGAGAAGAGAGTAAATTGTGTGTACGAGACAACTGAAAACCTATATCACGTGTGTGTATATATATATATATATATACATATATATATATATATATATATATATACAAACATATCCACAACCAGGTACATAAGAAGACTGTGGGATTCCCCCTTCCATATGAGTTAAATATGCAATATTTTCCATTAGTCATATGCTTATAATAAAATGAAGTTTCTTGGCTTTTATGGCGTTGAAAAACATATTATATCTTTTGTATAAACACATATGATATGAAAATGTGTAACCACTAAAAAGATGTGTGCTTGAAACATGAATAAAACCCAAGCTATCTTATGAAAAAAATATTAATTATGTTTGAGCAAATAAAAGCTTTTAAATCAGAATATTAACAATACAATTAAATCATCAAGTATTTACATAACAGTTGTAGTAGCATTATCTTTCAAGTGGGACATGAAATGTTACAAATAATTATGGCAACAAGTTATTGCTGTTTTTGAAAAATACAGTCTTTCCTTTATTAAAATACTTAAAATCAGTAAATCAACAACAAATAATGTTTTTAATAATCTTGGTTAGGCAATTCCAATTAAATTGTGATGGAAAGTTCCATCTGCATCCAGTGAGAGAATTATGGAGACTGAATGTAGATCAAAGCTAGTATTTTCACTTTTGTTGTTGTGGTTTGTTGTTTGGTAATTTTTTTCTTTCTAGTGTTTTTTTGTCTTTTGATCTGATTTTTCTTGTATAGTGTGATGAATATGGAAATATGTTTAGAAGAATTACACCTATTTAACCTATATCAGATTGCTTGCTATCTTGGGGAGGGAGAAGAGGGAAAGAGAGGGATAAAACTTTGGAACAAGAAGTTTTACAAAGGTGACAGTTGAAAACTATCTTGGTTAAAAATATAACATGTAATATAAAAGTTTAATTATGATATCAAGATTTTTGATAGTTACATGTGAAAATGAGAATCTTAATGAATTCTTTGGAGATCCTAACATTTAGAGATATTTTTTTACTTTTAAAAAACATGAATTAATAAGTTTCACAAAAGGAATAGGATTAGAGAATGGAGCTGTGATTTCATTGGTAAAGGGAAAACTCAGTTGAGTAGGTACATTCTCTGCATCTTATTCTTTTATTTTATTTTTTATGTCTTATCTCTAAGAATTTTGTGGAGTACTGAGATGTTAAGGTACTTGACTGGAAGTAATACTTGAACTCAGGCCTTCTTAGTTTCAAATAAACTTTATCCACTTCATATACTACTTCAAATAGTGTAACTAATATTACTAAAATTAAACGTATATCCTCACAACTTATGAACTGTATCTTTTCTTAGCTTTAAGCTGATGTGGACAAAATTGAAAGAAAATAATTTTCTTTATAATTGCTCTTCATGAAAAAAGACAGGTATTTATCAATGCCTATCTACAATCTTCTTTTGAGTTGGGGAGCCACAAAAATCAGAAGCAGTTGAAAAAGTACTCAATTTTGAATGTTAAAAGACCATACATGACTCCTCTTTACTCTCTGTGTGAGCTTAGGCAAGTTGATACACTGTTCTACTACACTTCTCATTTTTTCATCTGTAAAAAGAAAATACTAAATTAGATAATCTCTAAACTTGTCTAGTTCTAATAAGGTTAATCATATATCCAACTATAAAACTATGATTTCAAAACTCTAAGCAAAATACAGTTTCAACTCTTGAGGAACTTAAAGACTTAGGTTTGAGTCCTAGCTCTTCCATATTCTATGTGCATAACCTTAGTTTAAGCACATTATCTTTCTGAGCTTCATTTTGATAATCAATCAAATGAAGCTGATAATGCTTGCAACTTCACCCAAAGAAGAAATCAATAAGAAATAATGCTTGCATTTTCTCCTCCCCAAAGTCTCATCCTCCTCAAGACATTTACTATGTTATATGACTCTGACCTCCCATAAACTGTGTGGTTACATATTTTGAATTCCAACTGCTACTCTCATTCAGAAAATATTTTGGGTATAATCCTAGACCATATAATATTAATAATATTATAATTAAAATAATTAATAATAATTCAAAGACCAGACTGACAAATTGCAAAGAAGTACATCACTAGTAGATGGACCACTAGATTTTGAACTCTTTTGCCAAAGCAAGCCAAGAAAGAGAAAAATATAAAATTATTCTAAGATGTGTTTAATCCTGTAATGTGATGGTAGCAGGATGGTAACACTTGGAACCACACTTTTTTGAAGATTTGTAAACATGATTTTATCTCAGGACTTTGGGGAGACAAGTGCTCTATAAAATAGCTATAAATTATTATTAATATTATCCTTAATCCCCTGCCCCTAACTTTCCAATGGCTATTCTGTCATGATGAAATGGCTTGTGTAGTTCAATAAAACTATGAGCTATGTTGTGCAAGGTTATCCAAGATGATCAGATTCTGATAAAAGGTGTGATCTATTGGAAAAGGAAATTACTTATAACAATAATTCTGTGTTTACTGAGCCACAGCCAGAAATCCTGGAGAATTGTAGTCATATACCATAAGAAAAATTACTAACAACAAGTTAAATGAAAGTGATGGAATTACAGCTGAATTATTTAAAACCTTAAAAAATGCTATCATTAAAGATTTGTACCCAATATGCCAATATTTTTCTAAAGGGTAATGCCAAAGAATGTTCAAATTACTGAATAATTACATACATTTTTTCAATTAAAAAAAATTTTATTATAGCTTTTTATGTTCAAAACATATGCATGGATAATTTTTCAACACTTACTCTTGCAAAACCTTCTGTTCCAACTTTTCCCCTCTTTCCCCCCACCACCTCCGCTAGATTTTAGGTAGACCAATATATGTTAAATATTTTAAAGTACATGTTAAATTCAAAATATGTATACATATTTATACAGTTATCTTGCTCCACAAGAAAAATAGAATCTAGAAAGAAAGAAAAGAAAAAAAAAAAAAAACACAAAAACCTGAAAATGAAAACAAAAATGCAAGCAAATAATAACAGAAAGAGTAGAAATGTTATGTTGTAGTCCATATGCATTTTCCATAGTTGTCTCTCTGGGTGTTGCTGATTCTCTTCTTTATTCTTTTCTATTTTGTGATCAATAATGATTTCTAATTAGTTCTTCTTTGGTCACAAATTCCTTCCTCCTCCACAGGTCTGAGAGGAAAACTATCCTATGTTCCTCTATTTTATTCATAATCTCATTCCTTATGTCTAGATCATGAACCCATTTTGACCTTACCTTGGTGTAGGGTGTTAAGTGTGAGTCAATGTCTATTTTCCCAGCAGTTTTTGTCAAATAGTGAATTCTTTTCCCAAAAGTTGAGGTCTTTGGGTTTCTCAAACACTAGATTGCTATAGTTATTGACTATTTTATACTGTGAAACTAACCTATTCCACTCATCAACTAATCTATTTCTTAGCCAGTACCAAATGGTTTTGATAATTTCTGTTTTATAATGTAGTTTTAGATCTAGTACAACAAAGCCACTTTTATTTGATTTTTTTCCCCATTGATTCCCTTGAAAGTCTTGACATTTTGTTCTTCCAGATGAATTTTATTTTTTCTAGGTCAGCAAGATAGTTTCTTAGGAGTTTGATTCTTATAGCATTAAAATAAATAGATTAGTTTAAGTAGTATTGTCATCTTTATTATATTCACTTGACTGATCCAAGAACACTTAATATTTTTCCATTTCTTTAAATCTGACTTTATTTGTATGGAGGCTGTTTTGTAGTTTTGCTCATACAGTTCCTGACTTTCCCTTGGCAGATAGATTCCCAAATATTTTATACTATTGATAGTTATTTTAAATGGAATTTCTCTTTGTATCTCTTGCTACTGGATTTTGTTAGTGATGTATAAAAATTCTGATGATTTATGTGAATTTATTTTGTATCCTATAACTTCGTTAAAGTTGTATATTATTTCTAATAACTTTTGAATAGATTCTCTGGGGTTCTCTAAGTGTACCATCATATCATCAGCAAAGAGTGTTAATTTGGTTTCCTCATTACCTACTCTAATTCCTTTAATCTCTTTTTCATCTTTTATTGCCAAAGCTAGCATTTCTAAAACAATATTGAATAGTAATGGTGAGAGTGGGCAACCTTGTTTCACTCCTGATATTATTGGGAATGGTTCCAGTTTTATCCCCATTAGATTATGATGCTTACTGATGTTTTAAATAGATGCTACTATTTTAAGGAAAAGTCCATTTATGCTGATATCCTCTAGTGTTTTTAATAGAAATGAGTGTTGGATTTTATCAAATGCTTTTTTTCAGCATCAATTGAGATTATCATATGGTTTTTGTTAATTTGGTTATTGATATAGTCAATTATGCTAATAGTTTTCCTAATATTGAGCCAGCCCTGCATTCCTGGTATAAATTTGACTTGGTCATATGGTGTATTATCCTGGGGATAATATTCTGTAATCTCTTTGCTAATATTTTATTTAAGATTTTTACATAAGTATTCATTAGGGAGATTGGTCTATAATTTTCTTTCTGTTTTGTCTTACCTACTTTAGGTATCAGTACCATATCTGTGTCATAAAAGGAATTTGGTAGAATTCCTTCATTCCCAATTTTTAAAAATAATTTATGTAGTATTGGGGTTAATTGTTCTTTAAATGTTTGGTAGAATTAACTTGTAAATCTGTCTGGCCCTGGGGATATTTTTTAAGGGAGTTGATTAATAGTTTGTTCTATTTTTTTTTTTTAATAAAATGGGATTATCTAAGTAATTTACTTCCTCCTTTGTTAATCTGGGAAATTTATATTTTTGTAGGTATTCTTCCATTTCACTTAGGTTATCGAATTTATTGGCATAGAGTTGGGCAAATTAATTCCTAATTATTGCTCTAATTTCCTCTTCATTAGTGGAAAGTTCTCCCTTTTCATTTTTAAGACTAATAATTTGATTTTCCTCTTTCCTTTTTCTAATCAAATTTACCAAAGGATTATCCATTTGTTAGTTTTTTCATAGAACCAACTCTTAGTTTTATTTATTAATTCAATATTTTTTAACTTTCAATTAGATTAATAAAATTGAAAGTATTTATTTATTTTTTTAAGAATTTCAAGTTTTGCATTTGATTTGGGGGGGGGCTGTTAATTTGCTCTTTTCCTAGCTTTTTTAATTGCAAGCTCAATTCACTGATCTTCTCTTTCTCTATTTTATGCAAGTAAGCCTCTAGAGATATAAAATTCCCCCTTATTACCCCATTGGTTGCCTCCTACAAATTTTGGTATGTCATCTCATTATCATGAAATTATTAATTATATGTATTATTTGCTTTTTGACCCACTTATTCTTTAGGATGATATTATTTAGTTTGATTTTGAGGTCTTTATGTCCTAATATATATTAATTTTTTGTATAGTTTCCATGAACTGCTGAGAAGAAAGTGTACTTCTTTCTGTCTCCATTCAATTTTCTCCAAAGATCTATCACACCTAACTTTTCTAGTATTCTATTTATCACTTTATTTTCTTTCTTATATGCTTTGTGGATTGATTTATGTAGCTCTTACAATGCAAAGTTGAGATCTACTATTAGAGTTTTGCTATTTATTTCTTCTTGAAGCTCTCTTAACTTCTTCTTTAGGAATTTTGATGCTATACCACTTAGTTCATAAACGTTTATTATTGATATTGTTTCATTATCTATGGTACTCTTTAGCAAGATATTTCCTTATTACTTTTAATTAGATCAATTTTTGCTTTTGCTTGATCTGACATCAGGATGGATACCCCTGCTTTTTGTATTTCACCTTAAACATAATAGATTCTGCAATGTTCTTCTCTAAAGATGTAATTTTCTCTAAGAGCAGATTTCTTGGGGTTCTTCTGGGAGCAGCCTTAGTTTCAGTTCAAAGTAATAATTACCTCAAATGCAGCCAGCGATTAAAGTCAAGATCCTTTATTTTCTCTTTCCAAGTATTGTCTCCTTCCTTGGGCCCAGTTAACTTTCTTAGAGGCCTGTCTCCTTAGTTCCTGCTGCTAGTCCTTTGCCTCTGCCAATTTCAGCTTCTAGCTCCCTCTGAATCTCCACAAAATGGAGCACAAAAATGGAATATGGAATGAATCTGACTCTGCCTCTGAGAATGGGCTTGTGGGTCTGGCCCTGAGAGCTTCTTGCTTATCTGCTGTACAGTGAGTATACGCCAATCATTACATCACTAGGAAACCATTATTTGTTGTAGGATTAAATCAATGCTAAATTAGATTTAAGTATTATCTCCGCAATTCCACTCACTACCTTGTTTAAAGTTCTGGCCCATAAATCTCTTTATAGGATCAGATCAATCATACTGAACCATGATAAATTAGATAATTATTGTCTCTATCAATTCCACTGTCTTAGTACTGTATAAGAATCATAACATCTCCCGCTTTCTTTTGATTTAGAACATAGGTGGTCATGACTTCCCTGACTTCTTAAGGAGGTGAGAACCCCAAAAAAGAATGTGCTCACGCCTTCCCTGATTGCTCAAAAAAGGAGTGAAAACACCATAAAAAGGAGGTGATCACACCCTCCCTGACTTCTCAGAAATGGAGATGAAAACACTAGAGGAAATGGGAAATCAAATCAGATTAGCAGGTTTCTGAAGAGTCTCACTCTTAAAACACATATACATAAATCCATCAATATGGGAGGTATTACACATAATTACATAAATTACATAAGCACATAGTAACATAATACAGCTAGTAGTGATGTAACAAATAACATGAAGCAACATGAGGAATTATATATATCCATAAGTCCTAGAAATAGTCCAAAAGGAATCCATTAGTTCATGTGCCAGGAATCCAATAATTCCTGCAAGCTTTGAAGTCCTGCAATAGTCTCATCTTGTGTTAGAGAATCCAATGATTTCTGCTGGTTTTCAAGTCCTACAACAGTCTTTATCAACATTTTTTCATCTCAAGGAATCCAATGATTCCTGCTGGTTTTCAAGTTCTGCAACAGTCTTATCTTGTGTTAGGGAATCCAATTCCTGCAGATTTTGTTCTTAGGTCTTCTCCTTTGTTTCCATATTTTTCTGTCTCACTCCAGCTGCTCGTTGCCATCCATATGTTTCCTTCTCCATCTGTTACCTTCTCTATCTGTAGAAATACAAGCAAATCCTTTTCCCCAAGCAGTTAACCTATCTAGTCCCTTCTATTTACCACTTTTGGAATTTCTCCTCATCACCTGGCAATTATATTAGAGCTGTTTGCACTGAACACTACTTTATTGGTTTAAAAAGCCTGTATTCTCCCCAATTGTAATCCCTTTCTGCTATCTGATTGCTTTTCTGTTGGTTGATAATGTAATCCCTTTCTGCCATCTGATTTCTTTTTTTGCTGATTGATCACATCAGAGTCCTGACCTTCTAAAAACTCTCTGAGTGTAAACTCAGCTGCCATCATGCCCCACCTGTCTTTTGTATGATATCTTGTAGCTGGGCCCTGCCTCTCATTTCCCTGAGTCAATCTACATTCTGAGGCCCAGTGGAAGCCCTTGGAGCATTTTTGATATGGAGTTTGGGGTCTTCTCTCAGCCTGTCTTCTCACTCTATCTCTATATCTATAATGGGATCTCAGATGTCCAACTTTTCCACACTAAAAAAATTGACAACTCTCTCTAGAATTCCCTTGCCAAGAGGATCCCTACTTTCTATGTTCATCATAGTCTGGTATATAATAGTCTGGGTATAATAAGCATTTGTGTCTACTGTGGCACAGCATCTTATGATCTCCTCTAAAGGAGCATCTTTGTGTAGTCCCCATATAATTCTTTTGCAAATCTCATTAGCGTTTTCCTTAGCCAGCTGTTTGATCATTATTCTTGTAGCTGCATTTTCTCCAATGATTCCTATGATAGCTGTTTGCAAATGTCCCACAAAATCAGCAAAGGGTTTATTGGGACCTTGCTCTATTTTTGTGAAGGCTTTGCCTTCATCTTTTTCTGGGAGAGAACCCCAAGCTTTTATAGCAGCAGTAACGATCTGTTCATAAGCTTTTGTGGGGTAATTAATCTGTTCTGAATTCTCTCCATACTGACCTTCACCTGCTAGTTGGTCAAAACTGACTTGTATATTAACGCCTGTTTGCTTATTACATCTGGCTTGAATCCTACATAATTCACAATACACCAAAAGCCACAACAAGTTTTGTCCATGTTCTAAACATGTTCTTGCTATGGATTTCCAATCACTAGAGGTTAGGATTTCATAAGCCAAACTGTCTAGTAACATCTTAACGTAAGATGATGTAGCCCCATTTTTTCCAATTCTTAATTTTTCCCAGATCAAAAAGAATATATCTTCTCCTTTTTTGATCTGAAAGGTGAAGCTCTTCAATCACAGGATATGCATTTATTTTTAAATCAGATAATCCTGTCCTTCATTTTTTGCTTTAATCAGTGGATTTTTTTAATCTTGTCATAGGATGCTTCATAGGAGGTCCTGAAAGTGTTATTACCTCTCCCCCTCCTTTTTCTCCCCCCACTCATGAAGGGTTAATGAGATAGGTCAGAGGATGGGGAATGTTCCTGCTGTGAAGTGCCACACTCAGAATTGTACTTAATTCCATTCTTATCTGATGCTTCATCCTTTTTAGCTAGTTTATTTGGCTCCTCCCCCTCCTGCTCTTTCTTCTTTTTTTCTTATTCTATAACTTATATAATTTCCTAAAGCCAGTTGTATTAATTATATATATATATATATATATATATATATATATATATATATATATATATATATATATATATATATATATATATATAAAGAATATTTTTGGAAATTGAGTTTGGATTGGAATTGTAGTATTCACTTGATTGCTTTCCTACTAATTTCCACTCTTCTGTATTCAATTCTTTTTCCTTAGAGAACCAAGGAAATGTGTACTGTAAGTTTCTAAAAGTTCAGTGATCTGCTCCCAAATTATAATCAAACTGTGGCTTTTTCATAAGTCTGACAATGCTCTCTACACATTTCCCTTGAATTGGAAAAGAAGGCTATTTTCTAAACATCTGTCCCATTTTAGCTGAAATACTATTTTAGCCCCACAACAAAGTTTCCTTGTCTGTTTTTGTACTCACCCTAATTTCTGGGTTACAGATGAAGGTTCTTGGTCCCACGTTCAGATGCCAAAATGTAATGTTCTTCTCTAAAGTATAATGTTTTCTTAGAGCAGATTTCTTGGGGGGCTTCTGAGAGCAGCCTTAGTTTCAGTTCAAAGTAATAATCACCTCAAATGCAGCCAGGGATTAAAGTCTAGATCCTTTATTTTCTCTTTCCAAATATTGTTTCCTTCCTTGGCTCTGGTTAGCATTCTTAGAGGCCGATATCTCTTCTTTGTTCCTGCTGCTACTCCCTTGCCTCTGCCAGTTTACCTCCAAATCTCCAGCCAGCACAAAGGTGGAATATGGAATGAATCTGACTCCACCTCTGAGAGTGGGCTTGTGGATCTAGCCCTGAGAGCTTCTTGTTTATATGCTGTACAGTGAGTATACTCCAATTATTAAATCACTAGGAAATCATTATTTATTGTAGGATTAAATTAATGCTAAATTAGATTTAAGTATTGTCTCCTCAATTCCACTCAGTACCTTATTTAAAGTTCTGGCCCATAATATCTCCTTGTAGGATCAGATCAATCATACTGAACCACACTAAATTGGATAATTATTGTCTCTATCAATTCCACTGTTTTAGTACCTTGTAAGAATCATAACAAGATTCTGCTTCACCTTTTTACTTTTACTCCGTATATATCACCCTGCTTTAAATGTGTTTCCTGTAAACAACACATTGTAGGATTCTGTCTTTTAATCCAGTCTGCTATCTGCCTCCACTTTATGGGAGAGTTCACCCTATTCATATTTACAGTTAAAACTACTAATTCTGTATTTCTTGTCATCTTATTATCCCCAGATTATACTTTTTTTCTCTCCTTTCCCTCTTACCCCCCTCCCCAGTATTTAACTTAGGGGCAACACTTGTCTCAAGCAGCCCTCCCTCTTTAAAATCCCTCCCCCTTAGAAGACCTCCACCTTTTTTATTCCTTCCCCCTACTATTTCAGTATTCCCTTCTCTTTATTTATTTCATTTTTTCCCTCCACTTTTCAATGAGATGAGAGAAGTTTCTCTGTAAACTAAATATGGTTAATCTCTCTTTGTGTCAAATCTGATGAGTAAAATTCACACAGTGTTCATCCTTTTCCCTTCTTTTCCTTAGATACAATATGTTTTCTTTGCCTCTTTGTAAGATGTAATTGCTCTCTTTTTACTTCTACTTTTTTTTTTCTTTTTCCTGGTACAATCCCCTTTCCACCTCTAGTTCCTTTTTTATATTGTAGCAGTAAAATCAAATTATACATGCACTCTCTATGCATGCCCATAACAGAAATACAGTTCTCTTTTTTTTAATTAATTTTATAATTATACATTTTTGACAGTATATATGCATGAGTAATTTTTATAACATTATCCTTTGTATTCATTTTTCCAGATTTTCCCCTCCCTCCCTCCATTCCCTCCCCTAGATGACAGGCAATCTCATACATTTTACATGTGTTACAGTATAACCTAGATATAATATATGTGTGTAAATCCAATTTTCTTGTTGCACGTTAAGTATTGGATTCCAAAGGTATAAGTAACCTGGGTAGATAGACAGTAGTGCTAATATTTTACATTCAATTCCCAGTGTTCCTTCTCTGGGTGTAGTTGTTTCTGTCCATCATTGATCAGCTGGAAGTAAGTTGAATCTTCTTTATGTTGAAGATATCCACTGCCATCAGAATACTTCTTCACACAGTATTGTTGTTGAAGTGTGTAGTGATCTTCTGGTTCTGCTCATTTCACTCAGCATCAGTTCATGCAAGTCTCTCCAAGCCTTTCTGAATTCATCCTGCTGATCATTTCTTACAGAGAAATAATATTCCATAGCCTTCATATACCATAATTTACCCAACCATTCTCCAATTGATGGACATCCATTCATCTTCCAGTTTCTAGCCACTATGAAAAGAGCTGCTACAAACATTTTGGCACACGCAGGTCCCTTTCCCCTCTTTAGTATTTCTTTGGGATATAAGCCCAGTAGAAGCACTGCTGGATCAAAGGGTATGCACAGTTTGATAACTTTTTGGGCATAGTTCCAGATTGCTCTCCAAAATGGCCGGATTCTTTCACAACTCCACCAACAATGTATTAGTGTCCCAATTTTCCCACATCCCCTCCAACATTCATCATTATTTGTTCCTGTCATCTTAGCCAATCCGACAGGTGTGTAGTGATATCTCAGAGTTCTCTGATCAGTAGTGATTTGGAACACTCTTTCATATGAGTGGATATAGTTTCAATTTCATTATCTGAGAATTGTCTGTTCATATCCTTTGACCATTTATCAATTGGAGAATGGTTTGAAGAAATACAGTTCTCAAGAATTCTTTTTGCCTTTTTCTATATCTCTTGAGTACTATATTTGGAGGTCCAATTTTATGTTTAGCTCTGTTTTTTTTTGTTTTGTTTTGTTTTGTTTTGTTTTTCATCAGAAATAAATGGAATTCACCTCTCTCATTGAGCCCATTTTCTTCCCTGGAAGAAAATGCTCAGTTTAGCTGGATAATTTATTCTTGGTTGCATTCCAGATTCCTTTGCCTTTCATAATATCAGATTCCAGCCCCTTTGATGCTTTAATGTAGAAGCTGCTAGAGACTGAGTAATTCTAATTGTGACTCCTTAGCATTTGAATTGTTTTTTTCTGGTTGCTTACAATATTTTTTCTTGGTCCAATAGTTCTGAAATTTATCTACAATATTTCTTGGAGATTTAATTTTGTGGTCTCTTTCAAGAAGTGTTCAATGAATTCTTTCAATGGCTATTTTGCCTTCTAATTCTATGACATTTGAGCAGTTCTCTTTAATGATTTCCTGAAAAATAGTGTCTAGGCTCTTATTTCATCATGACTTTCAGGGAGTCCTATAATCCTTAGATTATTTTTCCTAGATCTATTTTCCAGGTCTGTTATTTTCCCAAGTAGGTATTTAACATTTTTTCTATTTTTTTTCTTTTTTGTTTTACTTGACTCATTCATTTCCATTTGTTCAGTTCTGATTTTTAATGAGTTATTTTCTTCAATTACTTTTTTTTTTTACTTGTTTTTGAATTTGTCCTATTGAGTTTTTAAATGATTTGTTTTGTTCCATGGATTTTTTTTTCCATTTCACAAATTTTTAAGAAGTTATTTTCTTTTTGTTTTCCTGGGAGTTCTTTACCTTTCCATTTCATATTTCAAGGAGGTACTTTCTTTTTCCACTTTATCAAATCTTTCTTTTAATAATTTATATGCCTTTTTCAACTCTTGCAGAGTTTTTCTTTCCTTACTCTATTTTTCTTCTAGCTCTCTTTTAAGATCCTTTTTAATTTCTTCTAGGAGAGCCTTGTATGGTGGGGACCAGGTTATATCACCCTTTGAGGGTTCATCTGGAGACAATCTGCTTTTAGTCTCCTCAGAGTTTGAAATCTGTTCTTTTCTTTCACTATAGAAGTCATCTGTAGTTAGAGCTTGCTTTGCCTTTTTACTCTTTTTTTTTTTTTTTTTTTTTTAATGTTGGGATCTGCTTTTGGGGCAAGGAGGTTCCAAGGTTCCTCTACAGGCCAGGTAGTGACAGTGGCTGTGCTGGGATCATGCTGAGTCACTCCTGGTGTTGGGTGGGTATGTCCAGGTCCCATAAGATTCTGGTGCTTTGAAGTACACTCTTTACCTTTTCTATTTGTGTCGGATGTTTTATAACTTCGCTGCTGATCTATTGGCTTGTAACCAGGGCAGAGTACCCAACACTGTGATAGAGTCCTTCACTCTGTGTGAAGATTCTCCACCCTTTGTAAACCACACCCCACCCCTGGTCTGCTCAGCATGTGCTGGCCTCCATGTTCTGCCTGGTCTGTGCCTGGTCTCCTCCTTTACTTGCACCTAACCAAAACTGACCTTTTCTGGTGATCTTCAAAATTATCTTCTGCTGGTAATTTTCTGCACTCTCAATATTTGTGGATTCTGTCAAGCCCTATTTCAGAGACTGAATTTTGTAATTAATGTGAGGGTAGTAGGAAAGCTCAGAAAGAAGCATATGTCCTCTCCACCCTACATTCATTTTTTACATCAGCAAAGTTATGCTCAATATTCTTTTAGTTAGGCTTCAATAATATGTGAAAAATGAATACCAGTAGAGCAGGCTAGTTTTTAAAGCAGAAGCACCAGAGACCTAAGTGCCAACATTTACAAGGTTGTTAGGAGAAATCACAAAAATCTCAGATATATAGATGATCATATGCTTAAGACCAAAAGTGAAGAATTAAAAAGCCTTTTTTTTTGAAGATGAAAAAGGAGAATGCAAAAGTTGGCTTGAATATTAAATTCAAAAACCTCAGATCATGACAATTGCTCCTATCACTTCCTGGCAGATAGAGAAGTAAGCAGTGTCAGATTTTATATTCTTTGATTCAATCACCACAGATGGAGACTGCAGCTATGAAATTAAAAGGTACTTGTTCCTTGGAAGGAAAGCTAGGGCAAATCTGGACAATATACTAAAAAGCAAAGATATCACCTTGCCAGCAAAGGTCCATCTAATCAAGGTATTGTTTTTTCCAGTAGCAATATGCAGCTTTAAAAGTTTGACTACAAAAAGATTTTATACTATAGAATCATCCTTTTAAATTGCTATAAAAGTCTTTGAGTACCCTGGACAGCAATAAGGTCAAATCAATACTTAAAGAAATCAATTCAGGCTGTTCAATGGAAAGTCAAATACTGAAGCTGAATCTCTCTAATACTTTGGCTCCAATGAGAAGATGGCACTCACTAAAAAAATTAAAATAAAAAATAAAAACCTTGAAGTTTTGAAAGATAGCGTCATGAAAACAATGAACAAGATTTTGAATAGAAGTTGAGAAACAGTGAAGGACAGAAAAGCCTGTTGTGCTACGATCCATAGAATCACAAAAAGTCAGACATGATTAAACAATTGAACAATAAGTATTCTTATGAGACATGACACAGATTTAAACAAAACTATAATATAATGTAAAATAAACAGAAAAGTATCCTAAGCTTGGTACAAAGTATAAAACTGGTCTCAAGAAGAAAAGCTCATTTCTTACTGTGACAGGGAGTGACTGTTAGAGGGCATGGTGTTAGAGTTAGTTCTTGAAGTAAAGGCAGACTTTCCAAAAGCAAAGCTGACAAAATAAATAGGACTCCAGGCCTCTAGTCAAAAAGACCTAAATTGAAATTTGGTCTTAGACATTTACTAGCTTTGTGACTCTGGGCAAATTACTTAAACCAGATCTCTTCTCACAACCTCATTTGTGAAATGGAGATTTATAATAGCACTTACCTCTCAGAGTTGTTGTGAAGATTAAAAGAAATATTTATAGACTGCTTACTTAGCACAGTATGTGGCACATAGTAGGTACTATATAAATGTTAGCTATTATTTTTAGCTATTATTTGCAAAAGCAGGGAAGAGTATTCAGAAATAAGTGCATACAGAAGTTAAATAAAAGAATTTTAAAATTGCCAATAGCTAGGCGTTCTGTGTGAGAAAGATGTAGAAAAAGTCTAAGCCCTTGACTGTTTTAGTGAAGTTCTTTGTTTTTGTTTTTCTTTGCCTGGTTATTTTAGTTTTATGTAAAAACTGCCTTTCTTGGTGATATGACAGCAAATTTGACTAGTGAATTATACAATACAATACATACATGTGCACATAATATATAATAAGCCTGGAGAGCTTCATTATTTAGACAAATCATTAAAATTATTGCTATATTAGATAATTAATATTTCTTAGTAATTATGGTACATCTCATTGCTGCATTTTTTTCTTCAGTGTTAACCCTAGGCCTTCAGTTAAATAATGTGGAGGGAATTACAAAATGCAAGGGATGGAATTATTTTAATTATTACTAGATTTAATACTGCTTCATTTTGCAATATATTTAATTTATTTTCTCAATTCAGTTAAAAAAATTATTCAACTACTACTATCCAATTAGTCACCTAATAAACAAACCAGTGATGAGCCTCACAAAACTTAGACTAATCCTCAGATAATATATGATCCTTCTCTGTACTTTTTCTTGAGAACTCTGTTCCAATCTGCTAATATGGGATAGGACCTCCTTTTGCTTGGCCTAATCTTTGAAAATATAGATTAATATCTCTTGAGTGACTTATCCATGTAGAATTTTACTGGAAACTTCACAGAAAATTGTTGAATTAAGCTGCATGTTATCCTGAACAACCTATGGAGGGAAAACTAGATGCAAAATCGTCACACTGTAGCTACTAAGAGGCAAGTAACTAAATCTCTTCTCCAAGGTCAGCCAAAAACCAATCAACCAAGCCATACTGAAGATTTGTTTTAGAATCTCAGATTTCAGCCTGATTTCCATTTGATGAAGAGCCAAACATTCTCACTAACACTAACTGGCTCATAAAGAAAGGAAATAGCTGAATAAACAGGAAGCTTACTGTAACCCTGTACTTGAGGCCTCTGTCATGGTACCATTACAGGTGAAGACACCATTTAATGAAATTATTTCTAACAGATCTTTGTGGAAGAATTTGTCATGAAATTCCATGACAAGTTCCAGTCTATGTTTAAAATCAGGTTTCATTATTCTTTTGGTAACTAAGATGTCTCTGGTGTTGTCATTGTGGTAATATATTTTCTTCAATAACAGTGTTTTGTAACTATTTTTATTGGGACAAATAAAATTCTTCTACTGTTAAATCAAGTATGTAATAATACTACATTTTGAACTTATGCCAAAGTATGTTATATTACAAATTTTGATATGTGCAATTAATATATATGAAATAATTTAACCAAAAAGATTAGGAATGTATTCATTAATTAAGAATTTACTTCTATATACGCAATTCTAAAGGGGGAAAACATGACTAGGAATTGCATTAATTTGTTGAAAAAAAACCCTGAAAGAAGTATTTTTTTTAATAAATTGGAAAACAAAGTTTGTTTTCAACCACCACTAATGACTTCATTTCAAAACCATCCCTTTCTTTCTCTGCAATTTTGCCTGTTTCTTTCCTTTGCCCTCCATCTTTATTACTCTAGTCAAGCGCATATTTCTTTCATCTACCCCACTACTATTTTCTTTCCAACAGTATTATAGAATCTTTACACCTTTAAAACAGAATTTAGTTCTGTTTATCTGTATCTCTTTTCTTACAATTTTTTTTTGTATGTGTGCTCTGTGTTAATGAGAGAAAGAAAAAAAATTGTGGCTGTCTTCTCTGGATCTCTCATAAATAACACTGACATAAACATTTAGTGTTATCAGGCTCAAGGGACTGTGTAGGGCAAACTGGTGACATGACAACTGAACCCTGTTTTCCTGAGACTTAATCAGGACATTAAATATAATTTATTCATAATTTTGATAAGTAGAAATATGGTAACAAATTTTAGCAGGGATTTTTAAAAAATATCTTTTCATATAAATAGTTTCTTTTCAGTCATGTACTTTTTTTTTCTTAATGTGAGAGAACTAGGATCCAGTAAATTATCATTCATCTATAACTGAGAAGATAGTAAGTTTACATGTAAAATGTATAGCATAATTATGATAAAAAATATTGGAGCAGACTTATGAATATTTTCTCAAACAATCAAAGTAATTGGAAAGGAAAAGTTTCTTTTTTTACTCTCTATTTTACTCTTTGTTGCAATTATTTTTTTAAATTTCCCATATTCTTAATGTTTCTTTGGGAAATTTTGAAATACTTTATAATGTTAAAATTGTTAAGCTTTGCAACTGGATATGAGTATCTGAAATCTAACAGTGTTTATTAGATTACAAATAAGAATCCAATAAATAAGCTAATTCTAACTAAAATCTTAGTAAAAAATCTTAGTAAAAAAAATGTTTTTCTCAAAATGTCCAACTAAACATTTCAAGATTGATTAGTATAATATTAAAATAAGTACTGGGGTGGGGGACAAGAACTAATATAATATGCTACTTTGTTTTAATCTCCAGTTTTATACTTTTAGCATAAACTTTATTTTTCAGCAAAGACAGTAACATGCCACTCTATGTACTACTACAATCTTTTTGGTATTTTTTTAATTTCTAGAAAACCCCTAACATTTTGGAAGAGTAAAATGACACAGAAGAAGGGAAAACATACATCACTGGAAGAAGTCCAACATCAATTAGATTATAGATCCATTGAAATACTAGTGACATTATCATCACCATCATTACCAAAAACAATATAAAATTAATCCCTACTGCTCATAAGGCATTTTGAAAGTCTACTTTAAGACTTAACCTCCAACAGAATCCACTTGATACATTAAATAATATCCTGCTAGCTGAAAGAGTTTTTACAGAGTTCGATAATCCTTTAACTATTTGTTGACAGTATATGATTGGGAAATCTAGCCCATGTATGAGCATTGTGTTAAATTCTACAAAGATTATAAAGTTAGGCACAAGTCTTGTCCCATGAGTTAATAATATATGTATCTTAATATATTCTTTCATTCACAGAACCTAAAAAAAAAATAAGTGGAAAAACTCATGAAAATCAGAAATCAATTAAAAATTTTAAGTGTCTTTTTCATATTTATGTTCTTTGGGATTGTTTTTTGTAGGATTCTTCATTAGTGAGGAAATATTTGAGATGCTCTTGCCACAAATAGATGCTCTTATCCTCTCTTTTTAGGATATCTCAAAATTCTTATTGCAATTTTAAGCTTTAGTGTCTTTCATAGCTTTATGAGCTTAATAGGATTGAGTAGCTTAAAACTCCATTAAGACTTTTGAGTTATTGTAGAAAAGGAACAGCAGAAAGAATTGAAAAGGTAAGGAGAGTAAAGAAATGCAATGAGGAGAAATGGGTCAAGCAGAATTTTTGCAGATAAATAACTCTGAGAATTATTAGTATAATAACTGCTAACTTATAGTGGGATACATGATCACAATATAATTAAACAAATGGAGGATTATATGAACATATATTAAAATTAAATATTATCATAATCTGTTCTCCAT
This sequence comes from Sminthopsis crassicaudata, assembly GCF_048593235.1. Lineage (NCBI taxonomy): Eukaryota > Metazoa > Chordata > Mammalia > Dasyuromorphia > Dasyuridae > Sminthopsis > Sminthopsis crassicaudata. Next base: position 337,817,355 of record NC_133617.1, on the reverse strand, counting down.
TTATAATGTAATAGTTTATCATTCCCAAAAATAGAGACATATTCCAAACATATTTCTTTCTAGTCATTCTTTCTATTTCTTTCTATTCATTAATCATTCTGAATGATTATAAAAAGAGTAAGAACATATACATACATATATATATATACAATGGGATAGCCTTTTGTTGGAAACAAGTCAGAATTCACTAGGGAAAATGTGAACTATTGGGTATTATATATATTTATTCTGCCTCCTCTTCTTTAGAATCCAGTGAAAAAGATTTTTTTTAACTCTTGAGACCAATAAATACCATCTTATTAACTAAAGGCACCAAAGTAATAATGGAGTTATTCTATAGCAAATAAGTCTTTTTTTTCAATGTAGTTAAGCTGGAAATATCCCTTAGAAAAGTTGCTTTCTGGTTCTTATTTCTTTATATTCAAAAGAGAAAATAAGAATTTATTAAGTATCTGCTATGTGCCAGGCATTTTAGTAAGCATGTTACCCAAATGATCTTATTTGATCCCCACTACAACCCGTGGAAGGTTTCCTGTTTATTGTTCTTATTGTTTCCCTTTTATAATTAAGGAAAATTGAGGCAAAGAGAGGTGAGGTACTATTTCCAGGATCAAACAAGTTACCAAAGCCAAGGCTAGATAATGTCTTACGCTAGATCTAAACGCAGGTATTTCTGACTTCAGGCCCAAAGTTCTATCCACTATGCCACTTAGCTGTCAGTTCATAGTTAGAAAAAAAAAAATCCTGCTTTTTGTGGTTAAATAAAAATATTATGATATTAACTTATCTTTTTGTAAGTTCATTAAAAGGACAACTCAGTAGCAGACATGATAGCAAAAATGATATTCATCTCATCTTGTTCTCACATGATTTTGATTTTTTTCTAAGTCTGTATTTTGAAAGCTTCTCATCTTCTTTTAATCTTGTCATCTCTTTGGATGGAGTTCAGAAAGAAGTGGTCCAAGGACAAGTCACTTTACTGAAATTATTCTTAGACTATTGCTCAGATGGATAAAGTGAGTGCATTCCTTTTCAGTAACTGAATAGAAGTATTGGCATGTAAGCTCATCCTCCTGTCAGGTCACTGAAAGCACCTTTGGGATATTTCCAGTAGCAGACAGAACAGAAGTGACATACTTTTCATCCTTTTGCCAAATAGTTTCTAATTCCCCTACTAGATCTCTGAGCTTTAAAAACAAATTATTCATTCTATATAGCTTGAAAATTATAAATATTTAGTATGGTCTCAAATAATAAAAATTATTATTATTGTCATTATTGTTATTGCTATTATTATTTTATTAGATAAATTATGCCACCTTCTCCACAAATAAGTTGAATTTATAAGAAGTGTTTGAAAATGGTCATGATCTCTGCCACAAAATAATCAAAAGACGAATTTGAGTAACCAAGTGTTTTTCTTCAGATATTTTAGTAGGTATACTAAGAGATTTAAAAGATATTATTTCAAATATATTATTCAGATGCTGTCACACATTTATTCTTAAACTAAAATTATAATCCCAAAACTATTTTAATGATTTACCAAATTAGCTTCTCTAAAAATGTAGCCAGCAGGTTTTATATATATACATACATATATATATATATATATATATATATATATATATATATATATATATATATATATATATATATATATATGTATGTATATACATACACCAAACATATATATGTGAATGTATATGTATATACACACATATATATGTGCATATATATAAAGGTACATATATATATATATATATATGTACGTGCATATTAGTATGTGTATCTTTATGACTAGTTTCCATTCACCTGTGTAAAAATGGTCATGATAGTCTGTTTCCTGTTCTCTTTCTCTAGCAATGTAGCAAAAAAGCCTCTGCTTCATTATTATGGATTTTGAAGTCATCTGGAATAATTGCAAATCGTCCTTGGCCACGAATCACTCTCACAGTTACCACCACTACTATTATTTTAACAATGGCTATCTTCAACATGGTAAGTGCCTCAACATATATACTTTAGAGATATACTTTAAGGCTCAAATGAGCTTAATCATTTTCTCCTTTTGTTATATTTCTTTTTTAAATTCATTCATTAAATATTTCCCCACTTAACATTTAAAGCAATTTTTAAAATTTGTTTTTAAAATTTTTGAGTTACAGATTTTCTCGCTTTTCTTCACTACAATCCCAATAAAAAGCCACATGTGAAGTTATGCAAAACACTTCCAAAAATCATTTTGTGACAGTAAAAATAAATCTCATACAGAGAGAGAAAGAGAGAGAGAGAGAGAGAGAGAGAGAGAGAGAGAGAGAGATATTGAGAAATGTATTTAGATGCAATCAGTTCCTTCTCTAGGTACAGAGAGGATTTTGCATCATAAGTCCTTCAGAGTAGTCATGAATCATGCATTGCTAAGAATAGCAAAATCATTTATAGCTGATCATCCCAGAACATTGCTATTACTCCATATACAGTACATATCATTTTGTTTGAGTTTATGGAGGATTTTCCAGGTTTTTTTTCTGAAAGCATTCTACTCATCATTTCCCAGAAAACAATAATATTCCATCATACTCACGTGTCACAATTTATTGATGGGCATCCCCTCAAATTCTAATTTTTTCCTTGAGGAGAGAACTGCTATAAATATTTTTGTACATATAGATCCCTTTACTTTTAAAAAATCTCTTTTGGGATTCTTGCCTAGCTGTGAATTTATAGCCCTTTGGGCATAGATCATATCTTTTACTCATTTATCAATTGGGGCATTCTATCATATTTCTTAATGTCTTTTTACAATTGAGGCCTGTAATTGTTTCAGTGAGGAAAATTACACCATTTATCTTTTATGAAATTTTGCTTCAACTTTCAGTAAAATAATTAGTAGATAGATGAGATTATCTTCAAAAATATGAACTGAAAAAGCTTCATGGGCCACTTTTACTATTGCTATGGACCAAAGGACAAAGAAGGACATGAGAAATTTAAGACACAGATGTTCATCCAGAAGGACAACAGAGAAATAGCAGTGCATGCTTCCAAAGAAGAACAAAGTTGAAGCCTTTAGTAGTCCATGCCAAGCTCTATTGCCAAATTTGATTCATTTGCTACAGAAGGGGCAACACAGGTTGCAGAATGTGTGCTATCTAAAGTTTCCATTTCTTCCATTTGTACTTTAAAAAAGAAAATTTTTAATGTTGACCTGAATATCACAAGGATCGGACTAGGTAATATAAATAAAATTATCAAATTGCAATTTAAATGCAATTTAAAAACCATGGCAAAAGTGACAGAATTGGAGAGGAGTACATGGCATGGCAGCAGATGAGAAAATACTTGATCAAGCATATCTGGGAATTTGCTCCTCCTTAAGCCCTTCATGCCCAAGCATAGCTACAGCTGTTACCACTATCAAGAGTGCTCTTCTGGGAAAGTTAAGCAAACTTTTTTATGATCTTGACCCTTATGAACCCTAATGAAAATGTTGTCAGCATAAAATAAAGAAACTAGTAAATTTCATTTGGCATTTGAAACCCATTAACAAAATTACTAGAATGTATATCTTCATATACACTCATATCTATGCAGCACAATATATGTAAATATATATAATATGTATGTAACATATGTACACAAAAATGTGTATATTTATTATATGCCAGATATGTATATATATATAGAGAGAGAGATCAGATACATGTGTATGTGTATATATACATTTATATATACACTGTGATATATGTGTCTATATAGAATTAATAAAATAACATAATTGAATAAAATGTAAGATATATACAATATTTATTTATTTCTAGATATGTTGTATCTCCTAATAAAATATAAGAATTGAAGCTCTTTGAAAATAAGAACTCTTATCATTTTGTGTTTGTTTATCTAATACCAGCACAATGGACAGCTAGTTGGCACCATGAATAAAGTGCTAAGCCTGGAGTTAGGAAGACCTGAGTTCAAATATGGCCCCAGATACTTATTAGCTCTGTGACCCCAGGAAAGTCACTTTAACCCTCAGTTTCTTCCTCTGTAAAATGAACTGGAGAACAAAATGGCAAACTACTCTAGTATCTTTTCCAAGAAAATACTAAAGGGGGTCATGAAGAGTTATACACGACTGAAAACAGCTGAACAACAAAACTGCATTGATTGTGACTCAATCTGAAGAATTATTGTTAATTCAGTATAAATGTCCATCCATTCCATTCATTTCTTTTCCTGTTCTAAGTCAATGCATTTAATGGAGAGGCTACTAAAATTTGCTGCTGCAATAATGTAATTTAGTAATAGCTTAGGTGAGATTTTCACCTGGTCCTTGATGGATTATGCTTTGAAAGCTTCAGAGATTTTATATGGCCCTCTGGCTGAGATGCAACAAAATTCCTTTGCCAAAAATTCAGAAACAATGTTGTAAAATCTGATGCTATTTTCAAAAACTGAAAATGCTTTAAATTTTTCTTATTGAGCTATGTGATTTTCCTTTTCATGAATCCTAGTCTTTAGTTCCAAAACAAGGTTATTTTTTCTTTGTTTTGTTTTGTTTTATAATAGATGATAGCCACCATTTTTTCCATGAGAACTTTTTAAATATTTGAAACTTAGCTAACAAAAAAATTTCTACGTGAATGCTTTAGTATCTTCAATAATGATGCTTCCCATGGTTGTCAGTCTTGTTTGCAAAGAAATTACCGTGGAGTTCCATTATTTTCATGTTACAATCATAAATTACCCTAAAACAATATTAATAACTAAGATGCCAACCATTATAGCAGTGTTGAATGAAGGCCAATGCATCAAGTGATCTGAAAATGGTTCAGAGAGTTTCTTAATTATATTTGCTTAAGATATAAAACTAAATAGAATTTTAAATGTCATTAAGCATAGAATTAAAATTTAGTATCAGCTTCAAAAACCATAAAAAGAGATAAAGACCAAGAAAACATGAGACAAAAGAAGTGGTGTAGGCACTCATGAAATTAAATAATGTTATCTTCAAACAGTCTGTGTTCCTAGTACTTTAATGCACTTTTTTTAGACTTAAAATTATCAACATAAGTCTCATTAAAAATCATTTAGCAAGTAACTATTCTAGGTAGGATACTACCAGATATTTAGGACATGATGAGATATAATAGAGAATCACAGAAATTCAGAGTTAATAGGAGCTTCAGTAGCCAATTAATCCAACCTATGGTATTCTCCCAATTCCTAACCACAGGATGCCTAATACATGTTCATACTTTCCTTTACTTGAAAAACTCCTATAAAGGTGAATTTACTATTTTTGAAGCATCACATTCCATTTCATTATAGTTTTAATGACTAGAATATAAATCCTTATATCAAGTCTATTTTGACTCCTAGAAAATTTAATTCATTGTTCCTAATTTTGAGATGAATCACAAATGTAATTACTGTCATGTGAAAATGGACAGCTTTCCAAATACTTGAAAATATTTATCATGTATCCCATGAATCTTCCTCTTTAGGCTAAAAATCTCCAATCATGTTACAAGATCTTGAGGTCCTTTCTGGTTTTTTTTATTGCCCTTTTCCATCTTTCTAGCTTAATAAAGCCTTCATAAAATGTAATATTCAGAGAATGTTTTGTATAACATGGAGTTGTTTAACCAGAAGAAGAGATCACTTGGGAAAGGCATCATAACTGTCTCTGAAAAATTGTCACCTGGAAAAAGGATTAGATTTATTCAATTGGTCAAATCCAACTAGTCAAAATAAGTAACAATCAATGGAAGTTTCAGAGAGAAAAAATTTGGTTTAATGCAAAGGGAAATGTAAAAATAGCTAAAATGAACTGAGCTGTCCCAACCAGTAATGAGTTTTCTTTCATTACAGGGGGCTAGGTGTCCACTGTTTGGGTATGTTAGACAGAGGATTCTTGTTCAGATAGAGTATGTTGGATAGTCTTTGAGGTACCTGAAATTGTGTTATTCTCTTTCTACTGTTGAATAGCCTGTAATCTATTTAGAGAAACAAGAATCTACATAAATAGAACTAGAAAATGAATAGAAAATCTTATGTATGTTGTGTTGAGTGGTTCAAAAAAACAAGATGTATAAGATTTTAAGGGAGGAAATATTCTGGAATATAGGAGTAGTTACAAATAATGAGTGGTTTGATGCTTAAGGTAATAATATAGAGAGAAGGGAAATGCAAGAAATGTAGCTGAAGAAAATGGCATGACCAAATGCATAGGGGAAAGAATAGGCATTTCATGATAAAAAATCAGTACTTTTGACTGGAATGAGAATTCATATAAAATAAGTTGAAGGTATAAGAAGAAGTTTTGTAGAGGCCTAAAACACCAAGCTAAGAACTCAGATATTATCCTGTAATCATGGAAGAGCCATTGAAGATACCTATGCAGAAAAGAGAATGGTAAAAAACAGTGTTTTAGGAAAATTAATCTGACAACACACTCTATATAGCACGGATTAGAGCAGGGAGAAAAAATATTTACCCCAGCTTTCAAATAAAATCTCAGCATTATATTAAGAGTTAGTATATAGTTTCTAAGATAAGATAACTTTGGTACATTTTTATACATTTTTTTGAATATCAAGCTGCCATTCTTTCTATATCTTGTCAAAATAAAAAGGGAGAGTTTTCCTGCCAAAACCCATGTTTAGAAATAATCATATTCCCTTAATTTTGCTCTTAGATTTTTACTAACACATTCAAAGGTTTTTTATAAATCATTTGAATACTCCAACATAGACAATGTCATTTCTGGATAATAATCAGTTTACTTGGGGGAGGATAGTAACTTCCTCAGGCTTGTAAAAGAAGCATGTGGTAGTACATTATAACCAGGAAGACCTAATATAAATTCCTCAACTTCTGGAAGAGTTATGATAAGCTTTCCCTAATTCCTAATTTATATAGTAAATTCCTAAATTATAAAGGAAAAGCAGGCACTAGAGATAAGGCATACAATTTAATTTTTAGTATATTCTGTTTTTGAAAAATCCCTTTTCATGCTGTTTTATATATTTGAGGTTGCCTTTTATCATAAATTATAATTTAAGTTGAGGCTAAACATATGGAATTAGGGATCTGAGTTTCCAAGATTTGCCAAGATATCAACAGAGCAATAGAAGGTACCTTGAGAGAAAATAGGGTACAGTAAGCTGAGAAGGATAGAAGCAAACAGAGAGAAAGATATATCATTCTGTGTTAAGGCTCAAAGAATCCACTTTGGAACTATTTTAGAGATGACAAGTTTCTCAGGGCAGATAATTTATTCATTCATTTAAAGAATGTTTTTGTAGGGGGGTTTGTTTTTGTTGTTTTGTTTTGTTTTGTTTTTAACATACTACATAAGAGGTACTGTGCTAGACACTGGAAATACAAAAACAAAAATGAAAAGGTTCCTCCTTGAAGGTGCTGGGGAAAACAATATGTTCACAGATTGTGAATACAAAATAAATTTAAAGTAATTTTCAAATAAAGACCATCAACAACTAAGGGAGATCGAGAAGGATTTCATGGGAGGTTGTACTTAAACCAAGCATTGAATGAAGTTAGGGATTCTCAGAAATGGAGCTGAGGAAAGAATACATTGTAGTCATGGAGGACAACCTCTGTGAAGGTATGCAGTAATTTGGGAGGAGGAATTGGAAGAATGATATAAGAAATTGGGAGATAAGTAAAGTTTCAAGTAGGAAATTAAAAAAAAAAAAAAGACTCAGGACAGAGTCTAGTAATACAGTAAAGAATAGGCATATAACTTTTTTCAAAAGCTCTTTTTATAAGATCCTTTTTTACCTCTTATATAACTAGTATCCATTAATTAGTTTTAAGAAAAAGAAAAAGAAACAAGAGATTGTATTTGTGAAATAAAAAGACTCATTTTTTAGCAAAACATGTCCAGGTTATAGAAGGAATAAGTAGCAGGTAACTAAATCAGTGTTTATAAATGCTTGATAAGATCAGCATTCAGATCAGGACTGGGCTTTTGGCACAGTACAAAGGAATATTTGGAGAAAAATACAAAATTTATAATAAGAGGAATGTGTTGCAATTTTACTTCCTCAGAAAGCAATCTTTTGCTTGGTAAATGAGGTAGAAAGGCCTGTAGCTGAGAACATTAAAAAATTATCTTTGGAGAAAGAAATAAAAAGAAGTGGCTTTTTTAAAAACTGAATTAGCTTCTGTTGCTATCTAAAACAGCAAAGAGGCAAGAATTAAACTAAAATGTATTTTTTTCTCCTATTCATGGAAGCTCAGAGAGAAGAGATCACAGTCCTTCAAGAACTGACATTTTCTCCAAAAGCATAGCAAAAGGTATGCTTTTTGCTATGAAATTAGTGATACTGTTCTAAAAAACCCTTGAAGGGCAAGGACTTTTGCTTTTAGTATCTAGCATATTAACTTATATATAGTAGGTGTTTAATAAATAAATTGCATTGAAATGATAGTGAGTCAAACTTTTTAGATGCTAAAACAATAGAAAATCAACATTAATAAATATATCTAGCTGCACAACTCCTTTCTATCCTGATAACTAATGAATATCAAAGAGAGAAAAGGACTTGTAAATCAGTGTTATTCCTTTGTTATCATTTGCTGAGAAGTGGGTTTCAGCTTTCCAAATTGTCTGTAATTTTGAGATATATCTGGTTACAGTGTAAAAAAAAATTACCATCATCTGTACCTCAATGTACCGTAAGTACCCATTTGCCATCATAACTTACCATATGCTCCTTACAAAATACTCATCTTGTTAAAATAGAAAAATTGAGAATAGAATTTAAAATCACATGACCCTAACTCAATTCAATAAAAATTTATTCATACAAAGCACTATGCTGGATGCTTGAGTTACAAAAACAACAAACAGTTCCTACATCAAACAAGTTTATATTCTTCTAAAGGATATTTTTAAGTGATATGGAGAACCAGAGGACATTAAGAAGAACAACTAAAATAATTAAAAGAACAAGGGAAAAGAGGGTGATGAGTTAACTGTGATAGAGGAAAGAACATCAGATTATTTCTAATAAGAGGGTCTAAGAATCTGAAAAAATATTATTATGTACCAGAGGCATAATCAGTAAATTAATACAGAAAAAAATAAATATCAGATAAATAAATATAAAATAATATAAATAGAGAGGATGCACTAAAAATGTTTCTTTAAAGGTTGGAATATAAGCTGAATATAAAAATTCTAAGTTTCAAAGGTAAAAAAGGAGTGGCTATCAGGAATTTCAAGATTATTCCAAATTATTGGCAGTGCAGTGCCAACTTCATGAAACAATTAATAAGCTAATTTGGATGAAATATTGAATGGTAAAAGGCCTAAACTTGAGATAGTGAATTCATAACTATAAAGAAGAAAATGTATATGAGAACAAGTATGATGGTAGAATCAACAAAGATTCATAACTGATTGGGTATAGGAAAATGTATGAGAGGGGAAAGAGACTGGAATGGCTGAGTTTGAAAACCTGATTATGGAGGATTCTAGGAAGATGGTAAATCAGAAAATTCCATGCTCTTCAGAATTCCCTCCACAAATGAAATAAAATTGTGCCTCAGAATGAACATTTAAAATAAATAAGAATTGAAGCAGAACAGTGGTCCCCTGGGAAAATGGGAAGATCTGAAGAAAAATATCAGGATGGAAATTTGGCTGCTGTGAAGTGTAAATACCTCCAGGGTAATTCCACTGAAACAAGCTGTGAGCCCTGGAGACAGGTTGAGAGGTAGCCTTGGCCTCAAACACAGGCATTTTTACTTCTTAGACTGTTTGGGACAGATAGAGAGAACTTCTCCTGACAAAGAACACCAGCCCAGATTTGCTGAGAATATATGGCCATGAGTGATAAGGAACCAGCACATACCTGGTGAGTAAAGAAACAGTGAGGCAGGAATGCTGCTGTCTTCAGATACTTACAGGAGCCTAGATTTAGATTTCTTGATTTGGGATTAAATGGTCACCTACCCAAAAAAGAAAATCTGAGAAGAACTTTTTTAAAAAGACTTTAAAAATAAAATGAGAAAGAATGAGAGAAAACTGAAGGGAAAAAATTACAATTCAGAAAAATCATGATTATATAAAGAAGGTCAACCAATCAGAAAAGGAGATCCAGAATCTTAAGAAAATGACTCCTTCAATATGAGCAAGGGAAAGCCAGCAAAAAAAGTTATAAAGAAACCTGGAAATAATAAACAGACATTCAATGAATTTCTGGACTTAAAGAGATTTGTTGAAAAAAACCCTTTACTTAATAGGAAATTTAACATATAAGACCTAAGAGAAATATAAGGTAAACAGCAAAGTATCAAAGGCATTGATGTGGACAAATCATTTATGTTTTATATATAGAAAAATAAACCATATGTCTAACATTGTTATTAGAAATTGGGTAGTTCAAAAGAAATATTAAGTTTTTAGCTGTGTATGATATGATTCTTAAAAGCAAAACCATATAGGAAAAGGTAAAAAAGAGTATGTTATACAAATGAAGTGGGAGAGCAAAAACTGACACATAGCAAACAGATGGAGGAGGAGAGCTGGTAGTTCTGGAACTCTACTCTCATAAGGAAAATATTAGAGAGGGAATAATCTATCTATATTTAGAAGGGGATAAAAAGTTTCTAAATTCACAAAGAAACAAGAGGGAATAAGACTAAGATAAGAGGGGGTGAATAGATTAATGGGAATGAGAGAATGAGAGAAAGGGTGGGAAGACACTATAATGGAAGGCTTCTTAAAGAGGGAGATCAGGATAGGCTAAGTAATACAGGACAAGATAATGGGTAGAAGTAAATCAAAGGAGTCATGAAGAATAGAAAATAAGAGACACATATAAACATAATATTGATGGAAAAAGCAGGAAAAATCATTGATCTTAGACAAAGTTAAAGCTAAGATAGATTTACTCAAAAAAGAAAATTCGGGAAATCATACTATTTGCCATCCATATTAATCAATATTGTTTTAGATTATTTAAAATAAGTAGATAGAATGAAGTTGGATTACTGCTGTGTTGGAGAAAATAATGAGTTGGTGAATCTAGAAAAATATGAAAAGATTTTGACTTATAAAGTGTGATGATATCCACTTTCAGAGAAACAGAGGACAAACAAGCATGTTAAGGTCTTAAATGAAGTAATATAAATCAATTCATCTAGAAAATTCTTTCCAAAGGAAATACATAGAATCATTCAGAAAGAAAAGCAAACATTTGAGCATTTAGTACCATTATTATAATTACCAGGGGTAAAGACAGATAGATTCTAGAAGCTAGTTTCCTGTTAAGATTTTGTCTTTGGAAATAATTTTCTAGTGGAATTGATTTGAATTGTGAGATTTCATTTCTCTTGGGTAATTCTTAGTAATTACTAACATATTGATTATTTTCTTAAAAACAGACCAATGTTTTTGTTCTTTTTTTCCTAACACAGGTAACTTAGTAGATGTTTAAGATATTTATCAAACACCTTAGTAGAGGTATTTGGAAGGAGAATGGAAAATACTAGTTAAAAATAATTAACCAAATTTTGAAAAATTGTCTTGCATTTTCAAAAATGAAAAATTGGAGGGGCATCTTTCATGCCTTCACAGGATAAGTAGGATGAATGATTTCAATTTTGTTTTGGATTTGTCCCTAAGAGAAAATGTCATAATATTTTTATTACATTGACTTGAAAGAGATGAAATTCAAGTGTACTCCATCTAATAATCCTATATACAGAACTCTATTGGGTTTATTTCTAATATTCAAATGGTAGGTGTAGAATGTCAAATATCTAGATGAAAAATTGAAAAATTAATAAAGCCATTAAATCCAAATATTTAATGACTTTATTTTTTCAATTTAAAAAAAAATTTCATCTAGATATTTGACATTCTACCCTACCACTTTTTTCTTGACATATTTAATAATGTCATTTTGCATCATATTTTTCATGCTGCTCTCAAAAAATTTATAAGAATATTAATATAGTTTTAATCATAGTTTTTTTTTTAATATAAGGAAAAGGCCTTTGATCAATCAATTTGCAACTATCTAAAAAAAAAAAACTACAAGATAGCAATTAGCTTGATCTTATTAAAAATAAATTCTACAAGACCAACTTAATTTTTTTTTATGATATACCATAATAAGCCAAGGAAGCAGTAATCACAATAATGTATCTGGACTTTTGGAACAATGGTCTTAGTAGATGATCTAGGAAGAAATGAACTAAAAATTGAATGTAAATCATTGATTTTGTACAATTCTTTTAAAAAGACATGATGCCAAGTTGTATTAATTATGACATATAGAATCTTGAAAGAAAATCTACAGTTTAAATCCTTATTAAAATGTCATGTGAAGTTTAGGTCTGCATTTTTAAGTGATATGGAAAACCAGAGGACACTAAGAAGAACAACGAAAATAATTAAAAGAACGAGGGAAAAGAGGGTGATGAGTTAACTGTGATAGAGGAAAGAACATCAGATCATTTCTAATAAGAGGGTCAAAGAATCTGACAAAATATTATTATGTATCAGAGGCATAATCATTAAATTAATACAGAAAAAAATAAAGTAATAAACTATCACATTCAATTTTCCCAAAAGACAAAGGCAGCCTTAGAGAACTGCTGAACAGAAATTTCCAATTTATCTCAGACTTTCTTTATCTGAGAAATACACACAATCCAAATCTTCTAGGCATCCTGGAGACCAAACTGCAAAACTACCAAATTCCCAAAGCTAAAGAATAAAAACTTAGTCTTAAGCAGGCCATTTTTTAAAACCATAGAACCTATCAGAAATAAAATTCAAAATATAGCTTCTTAAAGCTCTTTCTTAAAGAAATTCAAAGGGACAGAGATTCATACTGTTTTTGAAAATCTGGACAAAAATCATCTCCATCTTACAGTTTATAGAGTTCAAGAACAAAAACAAACTCTATCAGTCAAGATTTAAGGAAGGTTGTTCTTTGTCCTTCGTGCATGAAGAGAACCCTGACATCAGGGAGGTGATGCCATGACATACAAGTAAATTGGATTTAAGGGAGGGAGTGCTATGCAAAATTAGCCTCATTCCCTTCCCTGGAGTCATCTGTATCCAGTGGAAAGATGTTTAAATCATCAAAGAGAACAAAACTAGAATAGAAATTTTGAACACATCCTAGAAAATCATTTCTCTAAACCATTCAGTACAGAGAAGAAAGGAGGAATATATTTAATTGAATTAAGCAAAGGGCCTGTTGTTCTTACTGAAGATATTACTCTAATCAGTTTCAGAGAGGATTCTTGCCTGGACTAATTATACCTGTTCCTTTAGGAATTTATTAGACCTTAAAATAAGCAGGAAAAAAAACAGATTTTCTATTCAAGGCATTGTTTCCTCAGAATAAATTAAATGCAGATTTTTTTTTACTCAGATGAGATCAAGAACTTTAGATAGACACTGAAATATATGATTTTTTAATATTTCTAAAATGGAATTAGGTGAGGGTTAGGTTAGAGGAGTGAAGATTCATTTATAAAGATCACTAATTCTAACTGGTATTTATGAAAGAAAATGGAAAAGTAGTGAAGAATTCAGGTTCTCTTAAGCAAGTACATAGGCTTCTTGCCTAGGCTAATAGCTGATCTCATCTCTAGGGGAAGAAAGTAATTCCTCTCCTAGAACTCCAAGAGTATCCCAAAAGAGCAAAAACCCAAAGAAAAAGGGTATAATTGTTTTCATCTCTCTTAGGGACCACCGAAAGGAGGAATTTCCTTCTGACTCAGTCATCAAAAATCAACACAATCTCACAGGCACATCAATACATGGGAATCATGAACCAGAGGAGAACTTCAGCATCATCCTAAAGTGCTGTAGAATTCTTCAATTCAGAGCCATTGGGCATATTTAATTCCATAGAAAATTCTCCTTTCTTCCAAAGATCCATGCTTTTTTATCAAAGGGATTGGGGGACCTAGTGATCTTCCCTCAACCCATGCTACAATTAAATGATCTGTGAGGAGTGTGTGAGAATATGTAGAGCTGTAATTGCTATTTGTATAGAGATTTAGTTTTAAATGTCATCTATGAAGAGACTTTTCTTGTCAAGCTGAAAAGAAGATAAGAAAGGGTTTGTCTAACCTTTATATCATGAATAATTAAGAAGAGACTTTAATGGGTATCTTGTGGGAACTGAGTGGTGGGACTGTTTTCCAAAAATAAAGAGTTAAAGTGTTGGTGAGAGGTATCTCTGGCTTTGATCTGTGCTAAGATGTTGTAAATAATTATTTATGTCTATGGTATTAATGTTATTCAATTAATGAACCAATAACAATGATGTTTATTAAAGTCTATAAGATCTGGGCAACTAGGTGGTGCAATGGATAGAGCAGCAGCTCTGAAGTCAGGAGACCTGAGTTTAAATCTGGCCTCAGACACTTAACATTTCCTGACTGTGTGACCCTGAGCAAGTCACTTAACCCCAATTGCCTCAGAGAGAAAAAAGTCTATGAGTTTAGGGACTTTGATACATAGAAGTAATTAACTGTTTATGGGTATTTTTCCCCCAGTTGATTGTATAAATTATATTTAATAAAATTAGGTAGTGGTTCAGAGTTTTAATCAATAAGAAAGTTACAAATTGAACAAATTATACTTAAAGTGAATTAGTAATTCAGAACTTTAATAAAAAAGTAGTTACAATTTTATTAATCAATAAAGAAACATACAAATACATTCCTGAAATATTTTGGATTATGAGAATGAATGGTAACAAATCAAGCCAGCTTAAGGGGGTGATCATCTCATATAAAAGACGTTAATCTAAACACACACAAATCATATGTTAAGTGAATTAGTTATACAAAATGGTGTGAAATCCAATTGAGAGAAAGAAATTATTACTGACTAAGGGAGATCAGGAATGGTTTCCAAAAATAAGTGGGAATTCAATCATGCTTTAAATAATGGTAGAAAATGATCAAGTCAAGGATGAGACAAAAGATGTTCACAGCAGAGGGATTAATATGAATGAAAGTAAGAAGGCAAAAATCAAATCAACAATAATTTTTTAATAAACAAATTTATTTTTAACATTGACTTTTAAAAAATTTGACGTAGTAAATTTCCTCCCACATATTAAGAAGGTAAGCAATATGATATCAATATATATGTGACATCATTCAAAACATTATAAACCATTCAACAAGAATATATTAAACATGTACACCTAGGGATTCAAAGAACTATGCATCCTAGGAATACAAAGAAAAGCAAATGACATTCCCTATTCATGAAGAGCTCACAGTCAAATGGGGAAAGTCACATACAAATACCTATATGCAAATAAGATATATATACAGCATAAATTGAAGGTTTATATAAAATTATATGAAGATTTATAAGATTACATGAAGATTTATAACATATAGAGAGAAAATATTAAAATTAAGACGAATCAGGAAAGCTTCCTGAGAGATCAGGATCTTTAGCTGATACTTGAAGAAAATAGGAGACAGATTAGAAAAGAATCCCAGGCATGAGGGACCCAACATGCTTGGATTTGGAAGATATAAGTATCTTGTTTAAGGAACAGCAAACAAGTAAATCATAAGGAGTCCTTAAGATGCAGATTCTAATCCAGTTTGGAGAGTGTGAACATTGTGAAGAGAAAGACATGATCTTAAACTTAGAAAATTAGAGTAGACTCCAGAATTTCTAAAGTTGCAACTTATATTAGGTTTTATAAATTGTATTCCATTTATTACAATAAGCTCCAGACAAAGTACAATTTTAAAAAATACAACATTGCTGCATACCGCTCCTCAGTATCTAGAAGAAAAAAAACACAAAAAAAAGGAAAAACATAGCCCCAGTCAGTTTTTTTTTTTATTTTTTCCCTTTCACAGGGTGATATGATTAAGAATTTAATGTTATGCTTTTAATATCTGGAATGTCTACTTTTATAAATTCCCAAAGTAAAGCATTTTCCTTTAACTTGTCAGTCCTTGATACATTATTATGCAGATGGATTGTATTCTGCTCCCCCAGAAGCTGTATTTATAAAATATTGAACTCATATTTTTTGCCTAGAAATTTCTCCATTCCTTCCCATCTGATTTAAAGGTTTCGTTTTTTCTCCTTTCATGGCTCCCATAGTAGCTTGATAATGCTTTTGATCAATTCTGCAGCAGCAAATCAGTAAAACTCTCAAGCTTCTTTGATTTTTTTAATTAGCATTTTTCTGAATTTCATTAAGTGATATGAAGGCTGAAAATACTCTTTTTGGAATACTAAATATGCTAAATAACCATAGTTAATTTCTAACTGATATTTGTTCTATTTTGCCAAAAAACTAAAGTGTCTATTACATAAATATTTCAAGGAATCTTTACTAAGAGGGTAACAGAATAAATGAAAAGATTGAAGTGCATTTGATTTTAAAACCTATTTGTATAAGATTTTGCTATATGCTAGGAAATTCCTTCTAGAATAATCAGTAAAAGTAAAATATTTTGAGGTAAAGAAAATAATAGTCAAGACTTCAGAAAGTTTTAAACCTGACCAATTTGGTGACAGTGACTAGTTTCGTGCTTAGACGAAACTAAAACCTCTTCGGCTTCACTGTCTCTCTTTAAAGTAGAAATTGGTACAGTCTCTGTTATATAGATAAACTATCACTTTTATTCAAGGTGTCAATATAGCTATGAAAGGGATCAATTATCCTCATTTCCTCAGGATTATGTTATACTGGACATATTTGCCTTTCTAGTATTCTAAAGGATGAATCTTTCTCAGAATTTTGCTACTTTTAATATAATAGTCTATTCTCCCAATCTAGGAGAACTCCTATAAAATAGGGGAAACATAATATGATATTGATGACAGTGGGTCTAACAGTGAGCAAAATGATATCATTTTGCTCAATAATTTAATGTATTTTTATCATAGACTTATAAATGCTGGTGGATTCATTTAAATCAAGGTCTAAAATAAGATCAATAAAAGTTCTATTGAATATTTTACAAAGATTTTAGTCTTATTCATTGTGATTTGACTTTCTACTTAATCCCTCTTATTAAAAAAAAAAGTTAAAATGAAACCCAAATACTATGATCAAATAGCATTAGCTCTAACATTTTTCCATTTTAAAATAAATATTTGGCTAAGAAATATTCCCAGGTTTCCAAAGGGGTTAGTATCCTTAATATTAACCTATTGTTTTAGGATAGTGATCAGATGCTTAGCTAATAATCATTCATCTTTTATTATAATTTTTAAAAATCTTCAGAATTCCAGATAGAAAGCCATTAGTAAATTTAAAGCAAAAAAAAGACTATCCAGCTGTCAAGAAAAGTAATTAAATTTTTCTTTACCACAAAGGAAACAATGTATAATTAATGAGTGAGAATTCACTCTCCTGAGTTTCCTTTCTTGATAATAGCTTATACTAATAATACACTGTAAAATTGTTTTCCTCTCATAGTTTTTCCTGAATGAAGCAGAGATAATGCTCCCTTCAGATTTCAACACATCAAATTCAAGTCTCCCTGACTCAACTGACCACAAGTCTCAGAATACACAAAAGTATTTTTTCCTGCCTGTAAGTATATTTTATTTCTTTTTATATCATATTATGCTTCACTCTATGTATATTAGGTTGTATCCATTTATGCTAAGTGGTATTGGAACTATAGTTCCAAGTTTTAGCTTAAGAGGAAATAAATATATCAAAAGATTATGTGTGTGTGTATCAGAGTTTCTAGTTTTATTGTCTCTGAATTGTCTTTTAAAATGAAATAGGCAATGTCTAATACCTTTTTAAAATGATAAGCTCATCCAGAAAGTATATTTCAAGTGAAATTTGTTTAAAGACAAATATAGATAGATAGGTACACAGATACACATACAAAAATGTATTAAGTGAAAAGACCAGCTTAAGGCTATTTCATGAAAGCTAGTAACTTTTAGTTTAAAATCAGAAGTTTTGGTTTTTAATTGTGGCTTAAAAATAGGCAAGTCAATATCTCAGACATCTCAACACCTTCCTCAGTTTTATAGATTCATATCCAAAAAGAATCATTTAGTCCATTGCACAGATGAAAAAATAGAGGTTACAAACGGCTTGTCTATCATCACAAAGATAATATAAGTGGAGGAACTAGGATTTGAATTCAGGTCCCTAGACACTAAAAGAAACCATATACTTGAAACATCTTGTAACTCTTAAAGCAAAATAAAAATATCACCTATCTTTATTTATTTATTAGTTTATCAATTGTTCTATGTAGCAGACTAGTTTTCCAACTTAGCATATAATCTCTTTGAGGACAGAAACAATATCTTATAGTTTGTCATTATTCTTCCTAAATTCCAGCTCCAGATACTTTCTTATATACATATCTTCAATAATTTCTAGCCAGTTGATACATTGTAACCAATGATTTGAACATTCTGTATTTCAAATTTAGCATTATTATAACCTCATAAGAAAAGAGTTCCTTCAAATATTAAAGAATATGTGATATCATTGATGTAGAACTTTCCTTATATGAATCTTCCACAGAGTACTGAAGTGCTGAAGCCTTTCCTCCAAATCTTTTTTTTTTTTTGAAAGAGAGGCAAGGATATTTCATGATTTTCAATGTGACATTTGAGCAGTCCATTTGTTAGAGTTCAGTATCACTAGATAACCAATCCAACCTTCTTTTCCAGTTATATGTGGCCTCAATATGCTGAAGCCTACTTATATTTATTATGAATCTTTCTTTGACTTTAGATTCACCTGTAGCTAAGATTCTTCTTAAATCAGATTTTTCATGATTCATAGCTATGGACTTTATTGTACTAAAGGAAAAAAATAGAAATTGTTTCCTAGTTAAACACTCTTTTCCCCTGGAAATGATTTATTCCAAAAAAGAGATATTAAATATTTCATTTTAAATACTGACCATTGACTAGATCATACAGAAAAACCTGATTTGATTCTCACCTTACTTTGCAGACTATTTTCCTAGGTATCAATTTTAAACATTCACATTGTGTTTTTTTGTGATATTCATTCCTCATTTGGCTCTCTTTTCAGTCTCCTTTGCTTGGTCATTATAAATGTTTTACCCTTTAACTCTGGTCAACCCTTGAGGCTCTGTCTTACACAGTGCTCTCTTCTATCTCTATATTCACTCAACTTTCTACCTTTGTACTTGATATCTTCCCTGCAAGAACCAACTAGCTGCTTATCTGTACCTCTTAAAATACTGAGCACCTTCAACACTTAAGTCAGAATCTCTATTTCATAGCAATCTGTCTGTATCTCCCTGGTTGATACTTCTCTATCCTCAAATTATAGAGCATTTTTCTTAGCTATGTAATCATGATATCTTTAGAATTTACATTTAAAGAATGTAAACTCTTAGAGGACTTGGTCTATATTTTTTGCTTCCCCAATGCCTGGTATGGTGACAGTTGTATAGAAGACACATAATGAATATTGGTGAATTGAATATAGACAGATCCATTGTAGGAAGCTATTGTAGTATAATAGGAAGGACCCATGACTTGAAATTAGAGCTAGAATTCAAGTCTTAACTTCAGCATTTACTATCTATGGATCATAAGCCATTTAGCACCTAAACTCAGTTTTCTCATATGTAAAAAAAAAACAAAAAAAAAAAAAAAAAAAAAACTAGATGATGTTATATGTACAAAATAAACAATTGTTATATGTATAATAAACAAAGTAGTTGGAGGAAGGAAACAAACATTTACTAAGCACTTATTTTGTCCTAAGCCATTTATAAATATCATCTCATTTGATCCTCACAATAACCATAGATGTTGGGAGGTAGGAAACTGAGGTAAATAAACATGAAGTAACTTGCCTAACAACAAAGTAGTAGAGTTAAAATTAGATCTTCTTGACTACAGGCTTTGCCTTCTACCTACTGTACTATTTAGCTGAGGCTTAAATGCTTTGCAAACGTTAAAATGCCATGCAAACATGTGAGTTGTCATAATTTTATCCATAACTGAAATTATATATTTGTGATCTAATATATAAAGTCTACTTCTTATGCTTAGTATCTCTTGCACTGGGGATAAATAACTGAACTTTCCAAGTTCTCATTTTCTTCCATAAGTTAAGAGTCTATAATAGATGTCTTCTGAAGTCCTATGATTTTTTGACCATTATTATCAAACATTTGATTTGAAGTAGTGGGCATAATCCTATTTATTTTATTTATGAAAAGTATTGGGACAACAGAGTTCATCTTGATGATCCAACACAGAGAAGATCATATATGTTGATTTAGCACCTATCCTGGTGTTTTGTATGGAATAAATACTCAGCAAATGTTTGTTAAATTGTGTAATATTGCATTTGATGTTAAAATTCTACATGACCAACCTTAGAGGTAAGCCTGAAGTCAGGATAAGGTCCAATTCTGATATCTTGACCCAACCCTAAGATTTAAAAAAGAAAAGGGGGGAAAAAAGAGTGATTAATACTGTACTTGAAGGATATTTTGACCCCTTCTTTAAATAAATAGCTAATTGATTTGTGTTAATTTCTATCATTTAAAAAATGATAGAACATTAGCAGCATGCCTATATAGACACAGCAAAGAGAACACTTGCACTTAGTTTCTAATCCTAAATTATAATGAAAATATTCCTGTATTGAAATCAATTTTAAAAAGAAAAAGTAGCTTGACTGGCAAGGAACATTTCAAAATTGGTCCAGCTAATATTTTTAGATGAAATTTGGCAGAACATGATTGCTATTACTTAGAGAAATTATGACCTCATTTTAAATAAAAGCAAAACATTAGAGGCCCAAGTTGGTGGGAATGATGGGAATGAAAGAGAGAGCATTAGGGAATTATAGAAGTTAAAATTCAAATTTATTCTGTCTTAATAGTTATG
Organism: Sminthopsis crassicaudata; assembly: GCF_048593235.1. Lineage (NCBI taxonomy): Eukaryota > Metazoa > Chordata > Mammalia > Dasyuromorphia > Dasyuridae > Sminthopsis > Sminthopsis crassicaudata. Next base: position 337,796,435 of record NC_133617.1, on the reverse strand, counting down.
CTAAAATAAAATCACTTAAATGATTCATAAACCAAAATGGGGGCTTACAAATTGTCCCAATCTGTTGTAGCCATTTTGGAGTTTTCATGAATTAACAGATTAAGCTAGTATTGCTAAAAGTAATGGATTTTACTATAGAGAAATTGTGGTGTTACTCTTTTATGGCAAAAAAATTTTTAGGGCAAAAGATAAGTCAAAGGCAATCTATTCTAGCCTATATGAATTGAATATGAAGATATTCTGTTCAACATAGTAGAAAAGTGATCTGACTTTGGTTGGCTACATCCTATGATATAGAATCTAATATGCCTCAGGCAGCCCATTCTGCTTTTGGCTAGCCTTGTCAAGAATTTTAGGAAGTTCCTTAATATCAATGGGCCTTTATTACCTTGTCTATAAAATGAGTGACTTGAATTAAAGCTAGTCTTAAATTTTTATTTCAAATAAATTAACTTTCAAAATTCATCCAAAGTGAGCCTCAGTATTGGAAAAACTGTGTGAGATATTTTTAAAAACAGGGACATTCCTGGACTCCCACAATTCACAGTTCCCAATAATTGACCACTTGATTGGACTTTTCAAAAGATCAGCCTCATTCACAACTTTTCCTTATAATATAATATAGAACTATATAAACATGAGCAAAGAGAGAAAGAATTATACCATCTAGCTATTACTTTTCAAGAGCTAAATCTTTCCTGCCACTTTTTTGTATGCCCAGAAAACTTCATTATGAGACTTTAATTATACTCTTTTCTCTTTCTTATATCAGGGCAGTTGTAATGTATCAGGGTTAGTTACTCCTAAGGAGGTTGTAAAAGAGAAAAAAAGCTACTTTTTTTAAAGTAGCTTTGGCTTAGGCTATCTTAGGATACACTTCTCCTCTCCATTTTTAATTCAAGTTGGTGAGACTTATATTTATCTCCTGATAGGCAATTCTACTTATCTTTACAAAAGATTTGTATTGAGGAAGAGGATAGGATCTGGGAGTGTCCAATCTGACTTTTCTCAACTAAAAATTGAGAACAAATGGTATTAAATGATTATTCTTCCTAATATATTAGATACTTCATTTTATGAAATCAATGGAAAGAACCACAGATGAGAAAACTTATAGTT